>NC_056733.1:117353404-117953404 GCF_019279795.1 Protopterus annectens | reverse complement strand
TTTTGGAAAAGTTGACTCAGGCTCCTTTTGACCCTGCTGCTTTGTCTTCCTTGCAACATTGTTCCTGGAAGACTGTTCTTTTGTCCGCTCTTACTTCTGCCAGATAGGTGTCTTAGTTGAAGGCCCTTATGGCTTGTCCTCCTTTTTTTGATCTTTCATGAGGACAGGGTGTCTTTGCTCAGTAACCCTTCTTTTATGCCTAAGGTAGTTAATGAGCTATCAATCAGTCTATTAAACTGCCTACTTTTTTCCCTTGTCTGCAATCTGACAGTGAGAAGGTGCTGCATACTTTGGATGTGCATGGGCACTCAGGGTTTATTTGGATAAGCTTAAGGCTATTAGAAAATCTGATCAATTTGTTTCTTTTCATCCTAGATCTTTGGGACTTGCTGTATCCAAGCAAACTATTTCTTATTGGATTTCTAAGGCTATTTCCTTTTGTTACACTTTTTTATGGCATGAACCTTCCTTCTTCAGTTAAGGCTCATTTTACTAGAGATGTGGCTTCTTCTGGTGCTTTTTTCAAGGGATTACATACTAATTCTATTCATGAAGCAGCTACCTAGATTTCTGTGCATACCTTTACCAAACACTACACGTTGGGTGGTATCTCTAGAACTAGGGATGTTTGCTAGTGCCATTCTTTGTGGTTTTTAGGGGTCTCTTCTGCTCCTTCCCCCTCCCAAGTTTACTCTTGAGCTTTGCCACTCTCCCATATGTTAAGAATACCGCAGCAGTGAATGTAAGGACATGGTACAGTTGTGTAAAATCTTACGATAATAATAGCTGTCCTTGCCTTGCAGACAGTTCCTTGGACTGGTGTTCCTACTGGGGCAATCAGTTCTGATTATGGTAGGCCTGAACATCACCTTTAGCCCTATTCTACGCAAACAGCATTTGGGTGATGTCCGGAATAGTTAAAGCAACAGTAGTATTTGGTAGACTGGCTAGATGTTGGGCTTCCATGGCAGGGAATCACATATGTTAAGAATACTGCAGCAGTGAAGGCAAAGACATCTAAAGTTATGGTAAGATTTGACACAACTGTACTTTCCTCACTGATAAGGTCCATTTCAGTAGAGGAATCAGGCAGAGTGCCCTATTTCCCCTTTATTTGCATTATATTTAGAACCATTGGCAAAGAAAATATGGAACTCAGAAATTCAAGGCCATAATTTGTATGGTAATCAAAAAAGTTGGCTTTATTTGCAGATCATATTATTTTGTATTTGATAAAATCATAAAGAGCTATTTCAGTGCTGTGGAGCATTCTAACACAGTTTCAAGTCTTTTTGGAATACAAAATGAATGAAGAAAAAACAAAGGCAATAGCTGTAAGCTATATACCCACACATGAATTGGTTCAGCAATACTCATATTTATGAAAACATTATAAAATAAAGTACTTAGAAGTATACATTAAAAAGGATTCTGTTATGGCAGCTAAAGATATGTGGGAAGAGACTTAACAAAAGATAATACAAAAACTGAGAAAAATAGAAGTTCTGTTTTATGCATATGGATAGCAAGATACAAGCATTGAAAATGTTTTTAGTCCCTTTAGTTTTATGCACAGGCCAGGCATATTTTTATCAACCAGAGGAAAAGTTGTGGATAGCAATTAATACAGACTTGAAGGATTTTATCGGGGAGGATAAGAGGGTAAGAGTCAAGTAGGATAAGTTGATCCTGCCATAGAGCAATTTGATATGGGATTACCTGATTTGAATGTAATTTCAGAGCTACACAGTTATGGCTCCTTTACATAGCACAAACAGAAAGCTATAATTCAAAGTAGAGAGGGATGATCATGAAATGGGGGTGGGGAAGCTCAAGAAATGAGGAGAGACTGGGCTTCTGGATGCAGATGTTTAAAGAAAATATCAATAACCATGCCAAATATTATATTCATAAAATAGCAGAAAGTATTCTAAGAACTAAGCTAACACAGGAATGGAGAAATGAGATTCTGCCATTAAGGATGACTGTAATTAGGGGTATAAAGAATGGCAAGAAGGGACTAAATTTACTGCAGAAAACTGGCAAAGGAACCAAAGCATTGGGAGCAAATAATTAGAGATGTAAAGGTAAAAGAATGGGAAGAGGACAAAATTTCATTTGGACTGCAGGCTAAAGGTTGGTTTCACTATCAAGGACCGATATTTGCATATAAGCAAAGAGAAAGGAATAGGGGGATTCTAAGTGAAAGACCCTTGCTGGTAGAGTTTCTAGTAGAATCTAGAATGGAAGCTGCTGTTAAAAAAGGGATCCTTAGTAGGGCATTTAAAACATTGCATGAAAACTACAGTAATTAATCAGAGGAGGTTAGAAAGGATTGTGAAGAGAGATTGGATAAGGAATTCAAAAAGAAACAATGGGAAGATATATGTTTGCTCCCAAATAGGCAACAAAGTCTAGAAGATTTAGGATCTTTGCTTGGAAGTGTTTGCATAGGTGTTTTATACCCCAAGCAGACTCCAAAGAATTTTTCCTCAGATAAATTGCATGAGTTGGGAACTTTAAAAATTCTCTGCAGACTACTATATCAGAAATACTGGGTGAGCAATTGGGTGTATCTAAGGAGATTCTTTTTTTTTCTTTTGAACTGTGATACAGAATTGGAATTGCCTAGACATAGTAAAGCCTTGATGAGTTCAATTCTGGTGGCTGCTAAAAAAGCAATTACTAGAAAATGGAAATTAAAGTCTAAACCAATCATACTATAAGTAGTGAATATAGTAACTGAGATAAAAGAACTGGAATTGGGATATTTAGAAAAGAGTAGGAGCAAATTACATAGGGCAGGATTCACGAAGCCATGTAAGAGTTACAAGGCGTACACGGAGGCTGCAGTTAAACGGTGTGATGTCAGCATGCCATGCATATGCATGAGGGCATGCTGAATCACACCTAAGGTTAACACGGTCCGTGTAAGACAGTAGGGGGCGTGTCCGTAGGGCGAGCCCTGCAAACGGACATGCCCCCAGAAGAGTAAAAGTCCCGAAAGTAAACCCCCATGACAGAGTCCGTGTAAATGTGAATAAACACAACACAACACATGCCCGCACAGACTATGAACATAAAATGTAAAAATGAACGTTATATATTTTTTTATAAGTTTTAAAGATGTTTGTCCATGAGTGCGCTCGTTTGCGCGGGCGTGCCCGGCGCTTAGCCACAGTTAGCAGTCAGTGGAAAAGCATATAAGAACTAAATATGCAAAGTAAGCCAAGAAGCAATAGCGTAGTGGTAGAGACGTCGGCTGAAGAGGAGGCAGTCATGGTTCGAGCCCCCACAACATCAATTTTTATTTATAGTGAAATAAGCACGAAACAATTCCCTGAGATATATGTACATATATAAAATTATATTTTATGTAAAATGTAATGAAATGGGCCATGTATTTTGACGAAATGTGAGATAATAAAAAAAAAATGTGAGATGTGCCTATAGCTGAGCTACACTCTAACAAGTTGAGTATATCTGCCCGTAGTTGAGCAGTGTTAAACAGGTGTAAAATGAGTGCCCGTAGGTTAGTAGTGGTTTAACAGGTGTAGAAGGAGTGGCCGGGGTTGAGCAGAATACCAACACGCTGAAACTGTGTGCCCGTAGCTAAGCTGAGCGTAATATGCGTGCCGACAGCCAAATGGCACGTAAGCCAGCGTGACCCATATGCGCGGAGCTGCGCACCGCGCCAATAAGCTAACCGACAGGCAACGTTGAGCAAGCTGTATCAAAACTGCCTTTACACAGACACACCTCCTAGCCTGTGTAGACAGTCATAAAATATGAAAAGCAATAGCCAGGCTCGAACTCAGAATACCATGCACCATAGTCAAAGTACTGAACCACTAAGCCATGACAGTTGCTCTTAGAAATGCAGTAATAACATATATATAGGAATGAATGGAAAGAGGAGCATGACAAAGCAGGTTTTGTGAAGCTGATACAATTCCAAAATGGCCAATCACAGACAAGTGCGGGAAAAACGGCATATATAAGCCCCATAGGCGGGAATACACAGCATAAACCCAATTGTGGAACCAACTTGCAGTCAGGATGGCAGGTGTAGGAGAGGGTAGTTGCTTTCGAGCACAGAGGTGGGGCATTGAGGAGTCCAAATATATGGTTTGGCTCCTCGTCCATGATCATGAGGCCCAACTCATGCAGGGCCAGGTCCTGTGGAGAGCATATAGGGCTGAGGCGTGGGACCGGTTGGCACATGATCTCACCAGTGCCACAGGAATACCAAGGACTGGTGAACAGGTCCGTCACCACCATGCGGACCTAAAGAGACGGAAGCAGGACCAATTGAACCATTGGATCCAGGAGGCCCGGCAAATGCCCAACGTCCCACTACTGAGTAAGTTACATGTAATTATTTATGTAAGAAATTAACCTAGCTGATTTTATGGAGATGTGTATTCCAATATTACTTCATTTATATTGCAGCTGCAGGTGTCCGTTCTGCGAACCGTCGAGCCTATGCCGATAGGCTGGTGCGGTTGCACCCCCAGGCAGGTCAGTAATTCTCTCCCTGTAACTGTAAAAAAATATAAGTATGACAGCTTGCAAAAGAGTGCAGTGTAGTCACTTATTAATAAAAAGTGCAGGTAACAGCGTAAGAGAGTTTGCAAGTTTTGTTTGATTACAAAAGTGTGATGCAGCCTGTAATCCAAAAATAAAAATGAAACAAGTCTGAAATAAAGATGTTCCACCTGTAATATAATAGTACATAACCTGCAGCAGGCTGAAAAGTACAGCTACAGAAGCTGAGTAAACACATGTGTGAAATATATCCCTGTTTAAATTCTGAAACATGACACAAGTGAGACTGTTGGAAAGGATTGTTATAATAAAAGTAAAACATGTCAATAAAGCCTAGAATTAAGTACCATCCTGAATTGTAAAAATAAAACAAGTGAGAGAGTGTGAGAAAGAGGTACGAATCCATCAATAAAGTAGTAATAACTCCTGAATAAAGTATACTGCAGTCAGTACAGAATGAAATGAATGTGACAGGCAGAACCAAACAGCAACATGTGTTGAAAAAAGTACTGAAGCTGGAATGTGTGTCCCAAAATCTGGATATGTTGCTCTCAGTTTGCAATATGCAGATAGTATGGTTGTATGAAATACCAAACATCCACAGTTGTCTATAGCCATATAAAGCAAATGTAGCAGGATGATGTAGCTGAACAGAGCCAGATATGAATGTGTATGAATAAATATGAAATGTATATTGATGTAGCAGTAACATTCCTATCACCAACCTGAATAAGTTGTCACATAGGAAACTGTAGTCAGACCTGTAGTGTGTATATATCTGCAGCTAGTAGAAATGTACAGCATATGTATAGGTATTTGAAGTTGTTAATGAAATATTTCTTCACCCTACCCTATAAACACAAATAATCCATTCCACGTGAAATGGGTATGTGTATTCACAATTAACACCCCTGGACAATTGTCCTGTTGGTTCATACATATTTGCATGTACGTTGATGCATGTGCCCTGTTCATACATCCAAACCTGATGGTCTGTTGCCATCACTCAACCCTGCATGTTGTTGGAATGTGTACTGTTGTTCAAGTTATGCATGTGTTATGCTTGCTGTTCAACGGCTTCAATTTATGGGTGTTTGGTTAATGGGAATACTAATGCATGCTGTTACAACTAATTGTGAATGGTATTGCATGTTACTAACCCAAACTGTCACTAAATAATGCAAAACATAGGACAACAGGGAAGGCGGGTTCCAGCTGACCCACCTCTCCCACCTCAGCTGGCGAGTGCACCTGGCAGTAGTGCCCAGGCTGGACTCTCCTCCGGTGGCCCTGTGCCACCTGTGGGTGGAAGCGCTGCAGGGGATGGGGCTCGTCCCCCCTCTGCAAGCGTGGCCGGAGGAGAACATCCACTCACCCTCTGTAGTGTCCAGACTGTGGTGCGTAGGGAGATCCGGCACGCTGTGCTTGGGCCCCTACGCCAGCTTGAGGCACGGGTGGCACAACTCACGGGCGTGCCTGCTGCCTGGCCTACACAGCCCCCAGCACAGCCCCATCCTGGGCAGTGAAGGCACAGTGGCAACTGCCCATGGGTGGGGATCTCAGTTCCACTGTTGCCATCTGTGGGCTCATGGGCTCGAGATATCCAAACATCCATCCCCGTCAATTGTGTAACCCCCCCCACATGAGTCATACACCACCCCTGTATGCGTCTTGTTTGTCTTGTCTGTAGACCTCCCCTACCTACCTCCGCAGCTATACCGACGTCCCGTACCTGACATACCACTCTCACCTGAAAAAAAAAAAGGGGCACTCTGTACCCACAAAAAAATTATGCCCCATACATAGCTGCCCATTTTGCACACATGTGTGCTGGACATGTAAACTGGCAATTACAATTGGCTGTACAACAAATATTGTTGTCCTCACACCTCTCTCAGGGGTGGAAAGCTTCAAATTTCACACCAAATTACAAACATATGCACAGCTGCTGCTGACGAAGAAATGGGCAGCTATGGGCCTTTCCTACATCCCTCCTGCAAAACCCGAGCTTGTTTTCCTACTGTCCTACCTTCTTTGTGCCCCCTTTTTTACCACTTTCCTATCTCCCCATTTTCTTTTCTTTAAAAGAAAATAGAGCGGGTGTGCGTGAGAGTAAGCACTTTTAAGCAGTAGTAAGCGGGTGTGCGCTTCTGTGCGCTTAGCTAAGCATGTGTGCGCGAAGCTAAGCGGCAGTGCGCATGTGTGATCTCCGCGCAAACCAGCGCTAACCCGCTTACAACTGCTTAAAAGTGCCTTAGTCATGCTGAATGACAAGGCCTGTAGTTTTCTCAGCAGCAAAATAAAATACCTCCATCAGTCTCGAACCCAGGACCTTGGAAACACTAGTCTGCATGACTTACCACTAAGCCATGACTGCTATACAAGAACATTGTGCTGAAAGAAATATATCATAAAATAGTAGGAATTAATGTAAAGGGAATATAGCAAGTCTAGTACACAAAGCATGTCATGTATATTTACTGTCAAATCTAGTGGATTTGTAAAATAGTACTGTGTGCTGAGAAACAGTCATGCTAGTTGGTAGCTACTAGGTAATAATGTCACAGTAGCATATGGCAAGCCACACACATACTCAGAGCAGGACAAACACTGCCATAGTTGAATAGTTAAGAGATCAGACAAAGCAACTGTGACTGAGTTACAGGGATGTCCCTGATGTGAAAACAAATGTCAACTGTGCCCCACTGACACCCTGTCAAATGTACTAACAGTAGGCAGAAAGGTGTAACTACACATGCAATGGTAACTATGACTGACTGAAGGTATGCACCACCTGCACGTCACAAATGGTGTACTAATACATATGCTTGAAATAACCCACAGTCACAACTGCAGAATATCAGAATATGTCATTGGAGTATCCCACTGCTATGTACCATTCCATGAGGATGATAAAAGATGCACCGGAGAGTATCTGAGGCCTGCTCAACAGCATGATACCCTTGTAAGTGTCAAGGCCCACACCATGGCCAGACCACACTGCATGCAGTAACACCCTACCACAACAAACACATAGGGAATTGCTGCCCAAAGAGATTTAGCAAGCATTACAAGCTGTGAATGTAAATGGAAAATAGGAAAGCCATAGCAACACATTACAGGAAAGACACCTAGCAGGCATACAAGGAGTGAATGTAAAGGCCAAATATTGAAGCCATAGCAACAGATTGCAAGAGCCACTGCTATATACCAGTTACACCACAATCCCCACAGGAAAGCACACACACCCATAAACACAGTATTACTAGTCGTAGGTGTCAGTTTACATACACACGGAGAAGAGGACACTGGAGGAAGGAATACTCAGCTTACAGAACAACATGCATTGCAGTGTCTACAACACAGCCTGAAATATGAGAGACATACCAACCCTTACACTCACAGAACAGTGTCCACAGCAAACCAGCATAGTCCCCACCCTGATAATCTGAAAGGGCTACTCCTACGTAACAGACCTTTTTATAGCACAGTCCTGTAATCACAGTGAGAACTGCAATCACTACACAACAGGCTGCATGCAATTAGTAAATGCTGGCTAACAATTGGTGCAGAGGCCATCACATGGACATGTGCAGATACCTACAAAAGCATCCTGTACTTCCAGTCCACACATGCAATACTTTCATTGCACCCGCTGGAGGTAGAGAGAGAGAGAGAGAGAGAAAGTAAGAAAGAGAGAAAGAGAGAGAAAAAAAAAAAAACCTGTAACAACAAAACAAAGAGGCTGACAGCAGGCCAAGTAACTGCAAGCCTACGCAAACAGCTGCAACAAACACAGGTAATGTAAAGTACTACTATAATAGTCTACATACTGTGAACCCTCCAGATGTGTTATTGGTCTGTATCTATGTATATGAAGATGTGCATAGGGCCGGGGACATACTGCAACTGTCACTGAAGGCTCTACATACATATGTATGTGAAGGTAGCTATGTGCACATAGCAATGTAGGTTGTAGTGCAATGTACAAGCAGGTTGTACAGTAATGGATGTTCAGCAGTATGTTACTGTGTGTATACATATGTGGAACTAAAAAGGAGTATATATATATATATATATATATATATATATATATATATATATATATATATAACGTGTATACATGTGTATATCGAGATATGTATGTATATATATATATATATATATATATATATATATATATAATATGCATATGTGTATACATAGATAGAGAGGGATGTAGAAATACATAGACATATATAGTTTCACAGTGTCATAGTTTAGTACTAGGCTATCTACAGACAGTGTATAGAATAGATTTATAAACTTGCGCCTCTGTATAGTAGTGACACAGTGAAGACCCCCCTACAAAATAGCATTAGTTTACTGTGCCTCTGTCTAGTAGCGACACAGAGATGACCCCTGCTGTAAACCTATGATCTCCCATCCACTCATCATGAATTCACATGAAGAGTGTCAGTGAGGGTCTCTGCCTAACATGAACTGGGATCCTGTTCCACAGTATGGGAAGCCTCTTAGTGATGGATCTGTCCCTACAGTATGTCCTATTCATATGTGTGCTGAGGTTTAAATCTGTAGCTGCTGTGGTTCTGATGGATTTGGATTGTATGAGGTGGAACATGTCCATCAATACCTGATTGGACATGGCCTAGTACATCAGACACAGATCACCCCTACGTAGGCAGTATGCTATGGAATAGAGCATGAGTTACATTAGTCTGGCAGCATATGAAAGTTGTTGGAGACCCTTGATCCTCCTGGTGATGTACTTATGGGGTCCCCCTAGTTGTTGCAAGTGCCAGGTGAGGTACATACCAAATGGGGCATAGTACACAGTCATGGGCCTGATAAGGGAGGAGTATAGGGGTACAATAACCCCTTTTGATCTGGATGTGAATCCCTTCATGATAAGGTGGGCAAGGTAGGAAGTCTATCCAGCCACTTTGGCAATGTGGGTGTCAAATGAGAGGTCAGTATCGATCAGTGTCACCAGGTCTCCGATTACTTTGTCTGTACTCAGTGGGTTACTGTCTATGTGATAATATGTGGGTACCTTGTCCGTCCAAAAGGGTATGAGTATACATTACGTGGCATGCAGTTTAAGGCCATGACTCCGGCACCAGTTGTCAGTGTCTGTGAGGCCTGTCAGTAGGATGTATGTGTCAGCTGGTGTATCGACTGTGGCGCCTGGTATGCAGTCATCTTTGAACATTGTCAGCCACTACCCTACCATGTCTGCTTTCACATCTGAGAATTATATGCCGAACATGAGCGGTCCCAGGACAGAGCCCTGTGGGACACCGCTTGTGACTGGCTCTGAGTCTGACATGGCACCAGTGAGTTTGACTGTAGGGTTTCTATCTGTTAGCCAGTTTGCAACCCATCTTGTGACATATGGATTTACATTTCAGCTGTTGATCATGTCTATGATGCCAGAGTGCGGTATTGTGTCGAAAGCCGTAGGCAAGTCCAGGTAGGCTGTATGGACCACTGTGCCCTTGTCAATGGCTCTAGTGACTGATTTGAAAAGGTCAACCAGGTTCATAAGGCAGGATCTGCCCTCTACAAAGCCAAACCGGGTGGGATCAAGTGTCTAAGTCCCCAATGTCTCTGTGTATGAGTTCCATAATGATCCTTTCCATAGCGTTGCAGACCAGGCTGGTTAAGCTTATGGGGCGGTAGTTACCAGGGTCTGTAGAGGTGCCTCCTGTGTGGAGTGGGACTACTGTTGCTGTATGCCAGTTTCCAGGTACATATGCTGTAGTAAGGCTATGCTTGAATAGCATTTAATGTGCGTGTGTAGCTCCTCTTGGAGTTCACGTAGCATGCAACCTGCAATACTGTTGGGTCCCACTGATTCTGTGTTTACAGCTTTGCTGAGGGTGGTTCACAGCTGGACATCTGAAATGACAGGGAGGTTACAGTCAGCTGGGATAAGTAATTCCTCATGTGTGGGTGAGGGAGGGGAGAAATCTGCACTGAACCTGTCTGCTAGAATGTTGGCATTATCTGTGTGGTCAGTGTAGCGTTTGTCACTGTGAACTAACTTTGAACATATCTGAGGGTTCCCACCCAGGTGTGTAACATAGCAGAAGAAGGCCTTGTGGTTATCTGTAGTGTCCATAGCGATGTCCCTCTCATTGTTGGCCTTGCATGTGTGTACGACAAAACGTATCTTTCTACTACTGCTGATCAGAGATGCCTTAGCTCTATGGAATTCTGCTTTGCCGTGCAGTAGCTACCTTCTGTTGTTATACAATTTGTTCAATGCTGGGGTCCACCAGACAGGATGCCTGCCCTTGGTGGAGAGGGTCTTGGTTTTATTTGTGATTGCATGATCCATGCATTCTTGGAGATGTCCGTAGAAAGCATATGTGAAGGTGTCTGCATTATGGGAAGTGGTTTCCACTGGCCCAGTGGGCATTAAGGATACCAACTCAGTTATAAGAAGTGTAAAGTCGGCATGCGAGAGGTTTCCCACTGTAGTCCTTTGTGTTGTGGGGGAGGTGGGATATGTATATATGTATATCCAGGGGGATTAGTCTGTGGTCAGATGTGACTAGTGAGGGGTATACTTCCGGTGTGTAGCACATTGTCCCCATGTTTGTGATGATCAGGTCTAGTATATTATCTCCCGTTGTGGGAGAGGTGACTAGCTGTTCCATTGCATCTGACGTAGTGAATTCCGGGAACCTTTGGGCCAGGGCATTTGGGGTAGAATAATGCATGTATGTTAGGGTAGTTAAAGTCTCCCAATATGATGGTGTGTGGTGGGACATTCATATCCTCCAATGTCTTCAGGAAGGCTGACTGTGGTTCCTGAGATTGGGAGGGTGGTCTGTAACATGCTACCAGTTGTATAGCAGGTTTGCCTACGGTTATCTGCACCTGGATGGTCTGTGATGCTTCATGTGTTGCCACTAACCTGGAGGTGTGGGTGTCCTTCATGAATATGGACACACCCCCTCCCTTTTTGTTTTGTCCCGAGTCCTGGGGCCAAAAAGCTTGATACGGGGTATAGCCTGGTACTGCTGGTGTGCTCTCAGGAGCCTTGAACCAGGTTCTCACTTACTCACAGACATCGAGATTGGTAGAATATGTACGTACAGATATATGTAATACACACATACATATGTAGATATATAACTGAAAACTGACTAAAAAAGAAGTATTCTAGTACATTAAACTCTAAACTTCTATACGAAAGAAACAGAAATAAAAAAACAAAACTAACTGAAAGGATTCACACTGAAGCCAAACTGTTGATTAGCGCTTTCATCCTTTAATGTGTGTAAGGACTTCTTCAGATCTAACAAATAAAACTCAGAAACAGTTTAAATAGGGTGCACTTCTACGTCATAAAGTAATTAAAACAGCTTGGTGAAAAAAAATAAGAAAGAACATTTAAGCGCTATCAGACAGCAAGACAGTAGTAATGCGCTAGGGAAGCATAGCATTGCTTGTGTTAACTTTACAGGTTTTAAGTTTATTATTTTGGAACACATACAGCAATTTTTCGGTGATTGTGATACATTTCTAGAGCTCAAGGAACTCCGCTGGCAACTATTACTTGACGCTGAAAATGGACTTGGTCTGAATGAGAGCATTAATGTTAAATGTGCACTGCGATGGCTTTCATGAATGAAATATGCACGTGATTTTTATGTTTGTGTTTTTCCATTGCACTGTGTTTAATTTTTATTTTTTTAAAAAAAACTATACTTGCCCTCATTACATATTATACGGACTACAACTATAGCTCATTTGTTCAATTTGGAGCTGCTTCTTAGTTATTGGTTGTTCAAGCAATGTTGTGATTAGTTCACTCTACACTACAAATTATTTTTGAGTAGTTATTTTGTGCATGCTTTTTTACCCTATTGATGCTTTGTATTAACAGAAAAAGGCAATATGTACATTGGCTGATTGTTTAGAACTTGTTCTTAGTTACTGGTAGTTAAAACAACGTAGTGACTGGTTTATTCGACAATACAAATTACTTTTCATTGCTTGTTTCATACATCTTTTTATACTACTAATGCTTTACAGTTACAGAAAAATGTAGTATGTACATTGGCTGTTTCTTTTAATTAAGGTTTTCTATTGGTCTGTTTCTTAGTTTTTTCACCAAGCTGTTTTAATTACTTTATGACGTAGAAGTGCACCCTATTTAAACTGTTTCTGAGTTTTATTTGTTAGATCTGAAGAAGTCCTTACACACATTAAAGGATGAAAGCGCTAATCAACAGTTTGGCTTCAGTGCGAATCCTTTCAGTTAGTTTTGTTTTTTTATTTCTGTTTCTTTCGTATAGAAGTTTAGAGTTTAATATATAGATATATGTAGAGACATATACATATACAGATAGATCTGACTGACAACAGATATGTCTGTATATGACTAGCTCTCTCTCTCTGTCCCACCCCTCTCACTCTCACTCTCCCTGTGTCTCTCTCTCACTCTCTCCCCCTCTCTCCCCACATCTATATGTATATATCTACATCTATATATACATATTTTATATACATATATACAAACATATATATATATATATATATATATATATATATATTTATATGCAGATATATATACATATATATATATATATATATATATATATATATATATACACTGAAAAAACTCTTTAAAATTCAACGAAGAACTGAAACTATATCCAAAAAACTTTGTAAAAATCAGAATTATCCAATAGCAATGTCGAAAAAACACACTGAGAGCCAGTAATTAGCGCTTTCATCCAATTTAATATGTTGGACTTCTTCAGAATAACGTTATTACGTTATTATTATTAACGTTATTAACGTTAATAGCATTATTCTGAAGAAGTCCAACATATTAAATTGGATGAAAGCGCTAATTACTGGCTCTCAGTGTGTTTTTTCGACATTGCTATTGGATAATTCTGATATATATATATATATATATATATATATATATATATATATATATATATATTTATATATATGTACTGTGTGAGGCACATGTGTGCAGATGTCTTGCAACAGGTGCCTGGTGTCAAAGGCATGGAGTGAACACCAGTGTGGATACTGGAGTACCATACCCCATTCAAAAACACTGACACCAGTAACCACCATATATGTGCATGCCTGCCCACCACTGCATGTGTCAGGGGGGAACAGGGGCAACAAGTGTACAATAGGCTCCACACTGATATACACAGTGGCACACTAGTCCTGTAATACCTGTACATGGAATGTGTCAGCGGATATGGTGTGTCAGCTATGGACATGTAGGTCACTGTACCCCTCCACACCCCACAATGTCCTACACGGTATGTACCTCCCATGACAGCTACAGATATGGAGAAGGACACAGACATATGCAAGTAACTGTGTCAATGCACTCAAACACAATACCTATGCAGAGTGACTGACAAGACCACAGAGCGCACACAGACTACCTACATAGAGATTACCACTGCTGGATATACTTAGTTCGGTCACACCCATGACAGTTGTCTAACAACCATGGTAACACCTCCAACATCCACAACACAAATTACCTATGTCTGTCATCCTTGTCACTGCAGTATAGAGCACATGGTGGAGGTACAGGACCCTACCCACAGATACGACATACCCTGTAGTAGACCACACAGAATTAAGAAGCAAGGCTCCCCATGAGTAGATGTCAGACATACCCCTGCTGAATGTTATGCAGATAGGTAATATGCCATATGAGTCACCCTGTGTAACTGTTTGTAAGGAGCAGGTACGATCATAACACATGTGTCACAAGGGGCAGGGTAGCATAACAGTATGCTGCTGTAGGCCCAGGGCCAAAAGCACACTACCTACCTAAGACACAATGCACACCCATGAATACATTGCAAACGAAATATGTGAGATGGAATGAGTGTGCTAGTGACTGGGTGCATGTTGTGTACTGGTGTGATTGCTCACCATGACTGTCTTTCTGTCATGGTAGTGTGTGTCCTTGGTGTGAGGCCAGAGACAGGTGTGTGAGGTATTGCGATCAACACATACTACATTGCCATATGTTGTGCTGTGTTACCCTGTATGTCACTGTGGTGTAGGTAGGGTTATGGCAAGTAAGAGTAGTGTGCATTACCAGTGAAATATGTAACGTGCATTGTGTGCAGTGCATGGGCTGATAATGTTCCCCATACAGTACCTTGATACAAACCCCCAGTGTGAGGTTGTCTATTATACCTGAAACAGTGTGTTGACTGCTGCAGTATACTAGTCTGTCATATGTAGTGTGCCAGGTACTGTTGCACAGTTGTCGGATGAGCACTGATATCTGGTCATTTACATGTGTATCCCCCAATAGACAGACAGATGCTATATATGGTGTTTAAGTTATATCACTGCAGTTGAGTATTATATGTATTATGTGTGCCATAGTTTGCTGACAGATATTGCTGACATATTTTCCTTCTCCTTTTCAGGGCTATGGTTCACCAGCGGAACCCTGTCTACTCCACTGCAGAGGAGGAGGAGATACACCAGAGCCTGGTGTGGGATTTCGCTGTACTCTTTTCCCACACCAGCCAGAACCAGCAGGAGAGGGCTGCACTGTGGCAAGACCTGGTCCATCGGGTAAATGACATAGGCACACATAACCGGACATATGAGCAGGTACGCCATCACTGCAGTGATTTAATTAGAAATGTCCATCAGCGTGCGTCGGATATCCACAGGCAGCAGCTTGCCACAGGTGATGGGGTGTCTAGACATCCCCCTTCACCAGACAGGAGGGACTACTCCTAAGTGTTGTGGCTCCAGCCCAACAGCAACAGCAGCAGCATACATGTGTAATGATGGAGGCAGGAGCCACACAGCAGCAGGACACAGAGCGTGCGGGTAACATGCCATGTGTATAGTTGACCATTCTGTACACTGTTAGGTTATGCATGTGTGAAGTGTGTCCTCATTTTGTAGCTGTAATCTTGGTAATTATTGTGCAAGACTGATATCCTCAATATCTGCAGTACACCTGTGGAAGCTAACTGTTGCACTACTGAACTGTATCATGCCCACAGCATCAATGGCACAGTTGTGCCCACTGACAATAAATGTCTCTTTTCTGCAGGTCCCTCTGGTGTAACAGCAAGGCAGCCTATCCATGCTGGTTAGTGTGTAATACCATTACATTCAATACTCTTGATACTAATAGTAATAATAGGCTGAAGCAGTAGTGCTATGTGTTTGATTGCATTTGTGTTTGTGTCTGTGGGTTGATATCTCATATACTCAGGTGTGTGCATGTGCCCATGTGCGCATGTGTGCATGTGCCCATGTGTGCATGTGCCCATGTGCACATGTGTGCATGTGCCCATGTGTGCATGTGTGTATCAGTGGTGACATTGTGTACACATTGTAAACTGTGTTTCCTGTCTTACTCCCACATGTTCTAGTGCTGCTCTGGTGTGGTGCAGCAGGGAACCTGAATCAGCTGCTGTGGATAGTGATAATGATGATACCTGTGTAATGGCACAGGTAGGTGTGCCAGGGTCTGTCATTGGTCAGCCAATTGACACTACACAGCTGTCGACCCCGTCAATGCACACAGTCATCCTGCCAATACATCCTTTGTCACCAATGTCCCTAGGTGATGGACAGGATACAGTGGGCATTGACCAGGATAATGTGGTACCGGTGGCACATGCATCCCCACACAGCAGCCATGGCCAGGGTCCTGACATGGTACCACACAGGCAGACATCCAGGGGTTCTCGTGGGAGCATCCGTGGGCGTACCGCCCCTGTCAGACATGCCCACAGAGGTCTTTCAACCTCAGCTATGTTTCGGGCTGTAATGCAGGCACAGTCACGTATGGAACGGTACACCAGTCAGGGTCTGAGGGAGCTGAGAGCATGTCGCACAGCCATGAGTGACAGTATGCATGATGTTGCGGCTGCCATCCGTAACTTCACCGAGGTCATTGACAGATGTTGGGGGGACACATTAGATCTGTTCCACAACTACATGTCCATGAGCCAGGGCAAGGGTGGACGGTTGAGGCATCAACGTGGCCGTATGCCAGCAACAGCTGTCGCAGACGACAACAGGCCCGCAGCTGCTCACATAGTGCCAGCAGCAGTCCCAGCAATGCTGGGTCTGTGCTGTCATCAGACCGCCCCAGGAGACCACGTGCACATGGCACTGGACAGTCCCAACAGGGACCTGTCTCCAGTCACCAACCACCTGCTTCTGATGGCAGTACCCAGTCTGGCTTAGTACCTGATACGATCTGTAGCACCCCTGCCAGGCACAGGTACCGTGTCCGTGGCCACAGACAGTGATCTGTATGACCTGGCAGGTACAGTTTGTGGCTGTCCACAAACACCTGTATATGGCAGCCATGAGGTGGGACTGTGTGCATTCATACACACACGCAAAGTTATAACACCTAGGGCTACCGCATACATGCACACATTGCATCAACATTACCCCATCTTGTACTGCTATTCCTCACCAACACATACACACAGACATGTCAATTGGTTGTATCAGTGGCAGACTCAGGCATACCAGGTACACACCCTGTGCATATGATGAAATTGTGCCACCTCCTGCATTCTGTAAAATCGGTGCAGGAACAGGTTAACATGGTGCTGTTGCACAGGGTGACTACATAGACATATTGTAATAGTATGATGTTGACAACACTACAGTGTAATGATATCATTGTGGGTATATACCAGAATGCCTGATGCAGTTACAGTATGAACGTCATTGTATTGTTTTGTACACCCATAGTAATTACCACAGTGTTCTGTCTGCACATCTTTGCATACTGGTGGTGAGGCTGTCAAGGGATGGCCACCTACATAGGTAGCACAGGGGATACAACAATGTACATATTGATACTCAATGATGGTCATGTCAACTGCGAGTTGCATGCTGTCCACACACGACTCTGCAATGCGGATGTTTCAGGATGTTGATATCTGTGCAGTACTACACAACAGGTTCAAGGCTCACAAGAGCACACTAGCACTACAAGGTCACACCTCATACCATGCATGACAGCACCAAAACACAGAACTAACTATGACAGGAGGGAGAGTGTCCATACATGTCAAGGCTACTGTGGTGCCAGAACAGGTAGCATACATCATACTAAGTCTGGAACTGCTGAGTGAGGGCTCAGTGTCTGTTATTTGACATGTGTATTATTACAGGTATGAGCACTTGGGTATCAGGCCAGTTATTCAACATTACGAAGGTTCGTGGTCTATACACTTGTGTGGGGTGTGGCTGGACCCAGCCCATCTGACCTGTGAATGTCTGGGTACTGGCTTATAGTGCCTGCATATATGCAGTTACCTACTGGAAGTCGTATACCTTGTTTGTTGTAGCATAGCCTACATACAGGCCTGCTGACTGTAGCTTTGTTTGTATGCATGTTTGCCTGTTATATTCCTGAAACACTGATTCCACCTGCAGTGCAGATATACAGTGCCTCTGTGGATCCCTAGTGACATCTGTATTGCTTACTGTACTGATGTCCATGTGTCACTTGACAGAATGTCACTGTTTGTCCTGTTTGCATGTAGCTTGCCTGTAACACATTGCATATGACTTACCTCGCAGTTGCTCAAGACAGCATTCATATATGCCAGCACTAACAAATCAGGAGCACTACACCCTCACATAGTCACCTTGAGTACCTTGTTCCCCATTGGCCCTATGTGTCGTTACTTAGTATGGGAGTCACAATGCTATGGTAGCATGTGCAAAGGTCACCTGTCGATCTACTCTCAGGTCCAGTTGGTGAATCTGTGAGTCATGTGGCAATGTTACAGCTGCCTCATGTACACAGACAACCCTCTACCCTTCCCATACAAGTACAACACATGTGAGAGATGCAACCACATAGCCAAACTGGGGGCTAAGCTCTGTTAACACAGCACTGGCATTCCCTGTCAGGTGGAGTGGGATACTACAGTGAATACAGTACCAGTCTCCCATAGACCTGCCATGACTGCAATCCAAACATAGAAACACACAGGTACATTATTGGACTCTCAGAATAGCATCCTGCCTGAGCAGCTGACACCTGCAAAGCAGACACACAAGCAAACGTTAAGCCAGAGCAGAGCACATGCAACACATAGCTCACAAAGCCTGTGTGCCAAACAGTCACAGGCCATACGGCTTGACAACACACCTGCTACAGTTGTATGAGGTACCTGTATCATCACATATACTGAGGTCCTGCTCCCAGGCTGAACAACGTGACGGTCACGCTGAGCTGCCCATCGGGCACTATGATCCACCACATAACAAGCATACCGGTCACTCCAAGGCATGTAGAAGTATGACTCAGTCATTGTCTGTGCCAGTGTGTATGACCTCTGACTCACCTCCCTGGACTACATGTTAGGGGACATAGAGGGGCTCTCTGAGCTTGTGGCACAGGCTGGTATGACCCTGGCCTTGAGTAGAATGCTGCCACAATATGTAGACAGGATCATCAGTTTCTGCAATTAACGTATGTTTCAGTGACATTCAAAGGGGATCCAATGCCTGTCAGTGTGGGATTACATGCTGGACAAGCCACATTGCTTTGCTTGGGACAGCTTGCACCTGTCACCCATGGGCCATTGTATATTGGCAGAGGCTGTTGCTACACACATAGTGCCTTTGTATGCAAGGCTGACATTACATAGCCACCTACACGGGTATCACACGGGATAGGACACTAATAGAAATGCTACTCAAAAGCAGCAGTGTAAACCTCAAGATGCATGCAGTGGAAACTGTCCTTAGCATGGGGTACAGCAATATCCGTGCAGTAACAGACTCCCGGTACAAGGCTCCCAGGTGCACACCATCAGTACCAGGTCATTCCTGATACCATGTTTGTCATCCCCTACACATGCACCAAACCAGAACAGGGGGGATGTATCCAAAGGCACCTCAGATACGCACCCCCCCAGGTTGGTGGCACTGCACAAAGCATCAGGGCCTATCCATGTGCAACTCACAGTGGGTTAGACTGCCTTCAGGTTCATAGCCTGGCACACACCACACTCCCATACCCAGGAAACCCACTTGGCCTTCCTGGCAACACTGGGAATATGACGGTCTCTACACACACCATTATATGGTTGTACTGCGACTACCCAAACATAGAGTGTGAGCATTACTCTAGCTGCAAGACCCTATCTGAAGGGTTCTTATTATTCATTCCCTGCATTGCTATGGAACAACTTGTTACCACTCCCACAAGTGGTGACAACATGCTGCACCTGTTCATCACCAACATGTGTGACTATATGCTCCAGACCAGTCATGTATCCCTCACTGGTGGGATGACACCATCTACAACCTACACTGTATAGTCACATACCACATGCAGCCCCTGCACAGAGCACCACAGTCATACAGTTGTCTGATGCATATTCCATGTATTCACATGAGGCAGGCTTCGGACATGTGAACTCTTGCAGTTCACAAGTACATATGTGTAGGTGGCACACACATACATCATGTGTGCATTGACATTACTGATATAATGTATGTTGTGCAATATTGGGAACAACACCCCACACACATGGACAAACTGTGTGACAAAAATACACATGGCGTTTGTAGGATACAAACCCCTACCTAACTATGTTAGATCACTTGTGAGAGTCGCAGTAGCAGAGTGTGCTATTTGCATTACTGGGAGGATTGCTTTCTCCTGCTATACTTATAGGGTGCTGACATCATCAGTGTTTAGACAGTGGAATATGCAGCATGTGTTGTGTAGTAATAGTTGCCAAAAGAGACATTTCTCTTACACATGGAATTGCACACACTACTTCCCCACACCCATTCACACACACACTGTGCACTTGCAGGATTCAAACCCCTACCTAACTATGCTATGACACTTGTGAGAGACGCAGTAGCAGAGTGCGCTATTTGCATTACTGGGGGGATTGCTTTCTCCTGTTGTACTTATAGGATGCTGACATCATCAGTGTTTAGACAGTGGAATATGCAGCATGTGTTGTGTAGTAATAGTTGCCAAAAGGGACATTTCTCTTACACATGGAATTGCACACACTACTCCCCCACACACATTCACACAGACACACACTGTGCACTTGCTAGATTCAAACCCCTACCTACCTATGTTATGATACTTGTGAGAGACGCATTAGCAGAACATGCTATTTGCATTACTGAGGGGAATTGCTTTCTCCTGCTGTACTTATAGGGTGCTGACATCATCAGTGTTCAGACAGTGGAATATGCAGCATGTGTTGTGTAGTAATAGTTGCCAAAAGGGACATTTCTCATAAACATGGAATTGCACACACTACTCCCCCACACACATTCACACACACACTGAGCACTTGCAGGATTCAAACCCCTACCTAACTGTTATGACACTTGTTAGAGACGCAGTAGCAGAGCGCGCTATTCACATTACTGGGTATAATTTCTGCTCCTGACATATGTATAGTGTGCTGACATCATTATGGATGAAGAGGTATGTACATCTGTTACTATCCATCAGTACAGGGGAGAGCATATCTATGCATTAACTTTGCACAGGCACAGTGGCCTACTGTACTGTGGAGGCAGATGCCAAATACACTGTGGATAGCCTTCTGTATTCCCTAGGGACAACAGTCAGGTATTGCACTCTACGGCCATATGTTTACCTGTCAGATGCAAGTATCTGTTGCTCATATACTGTTTGTGGGTCTTTATTGCCATAGCCTTCCCTATCTCTATAAACAACGTGTGTACTGTGGGAGATGTTTGCATATGAGTGGGATCCAGTACTTTACTTATGTCTCTGTTGTAACTTCACTGTGTGCACTGGGCAGATGTCTGTATTGTGGGAGGTTCCTGTGTTAACACATAGAAATGCCAGATATGTGTGTGCAACTGCTGAACTGTGACATGACCCAAGTGTGTGAGCATGCCCAGTTCACAGTTTGTATGGCTTCTTGACTGCCACGTCTTATTTATCTAAGTGTGCGAGCATGCCCAGTGTGACCTTTCCTTATGTTGGGATCTGTGGACCACCACATTTCTGTTTGTGTGTGGACGCCATCTATATATCACATGTACAGTTGAGTGTTGGACATCAGGTTGTGTTCTTACTGCCCAACTGCTTTGTATCTGAACCTAACAGGCATTATGCTGTGCCTGCAGGGTTGCCATGGGATAGTTTGCATACAGTTGTCATCATCCTTTCCTGCTGACCAAACAGTTGTATTGTCATATAGTGTACTGGTGCAGAACTTTCACTGTGGTGGACAGTATAATTGGTTTCAGTCCTATCACTGCTTGTAATATTTATAGTGAGCACACCAGACTGGTTGATGGCCAGTTGTGCAGATATGACCATGTTGCATTTTGTTCAGATATGGACAGCATAGTACATGATTGCCCGACATTGTTAATGTATTCCACAACTTGTGTGAACAGTGACAAACAATGGCCATGTGCCCTAGTCCATTTGTAATGCTAGTCAGAGAGTGCTTGTCCTTCAACACACATTTACTGGTGTTTGCCATGACATATGTCACGGTTAGTGTGCTGTGCCTCTGTCTACCTGTGACATACAGGTGATATCCAGGGTACACCTACCATCTCCCATCCAGTCATCATGATTCCTCTGGATGACAGTCACTGAGGGACTCCCTGGATATCCTGTAGTGGGAGTTTAGTCGTGAGTGGAGTGAGGTTATGGACCAATCGGTACAGCATATCCTGTTTATGTCTGTGCTGGGGTTCAGGCCTGTCAGCTGCATAGGTCACCAGCATTCAGTGTTTACATGGTGCCAAATGTCCATTGATACCAGGTTGGTCATGGCTCTATACATCAGGCACAGTTCACCTCCAGCCAGGCAGTATGGCACTGTGTGGAGCTGCAGTTTCTTTACTCAGGCAACACATGGCATCTGTTTCAGCTCTGCAATCCTCCTGGTGGGGTATTTGTGTGGTCTTTCCAGTTGCTGCAGGTGTCTGCTACGGTACATCCCTGAAGGGCCATTGTACACAATTGTGAGGCTGCTGATGGATGACTGGAGAGGCACATTGACCTACCCTAACCAAGCTGTGCTTATCTTCATGATTAGGTGGGTATATGGTATGCTTCTGTAACCACTACAGACACATGGTTGTCACATGCAGGATATCTATCACCTTGTGTCCCCAGGTCTCTTATTGCTCCTGATGTACTTACTGGGTTAACACCTATGTGGTAATTTCTGGCCATGTACTGTGTTTCCACAGGGGTTGACTATACACTATTCTGCATTTAGCTTGTTGACATGGCTGTGGCACCACTTGTCTGTTTCTATGTGTGCCTTTTGTAGGTTGCTTGTGTCAGCTGGAGGGTCTGATATGGTGGCCAGTTTGTAGTCCTCTGCGAACCTGTTCAGATAGAGTCCTTCCATGTTGGCCTGTACCTATGTGACATATATAGCATACAAGAGAGGTCCCAGGACCATGCCTTGTGGGATGCCAGTTGTACCTGGTTTGCAGTCTGCCATGGCTGCAGCATGTCTGCCAGGTCAGTTCTGTCCTTGAGCTGGTTTGCAACCCATCTACTTGCATAGGGGTCTATAGTTAGGCTGGTGAGCTTATCTGTACCGCCAACTAGGGTTTTGTATGGAAGGGTTTAGCAAGGTCCAGATAGGCTGTGTGATCAACATTTCCCACATCAATGGCCTTGGTGCACGTTTCACATGAGTCAGACATGTGTAAGGGGCAGGAACGGCCCTATGACTGCCACACTGGGTAGGGTCCAATGTCTGTAGGTACCCAATCTCGTTATTCATGGGATCCATGATCATCCTCTCCACTATTTTGCCAACCTAGATAGTCGGGGTTGAGGGGTGATAGTTTGCAGTATCCATTCAGGCACCCCCTTTGTGGTGTGGGACCACTGTTGCTGTACACTGCTCTTTGGGTACATATCCTGTGGTAGGACTGATAGTGCGCAGTAATGCTATTTTCTGTTCCATTCTTCTTACAGTACTTGTTGGACACAATCCAGGACACCATCTGGTACCATTGATGCTGTGTGCTGTGCTTTGTGGATGCTGGCTGTCACCTCAGCATCTGCAATGTCAGGGGGCCAGCACTCTCCTGGGATAGATATTTGGCAGTTAGGTGCTGGTGGGGAGTTTGGAAGGAATCTATTTGGTAGGCTGTTGGCAATGTGTGTGGGTTTGGTGTATTGTTTGTGATATTAGAGTGCTGCAGAGCATATCTGTGGATTATCACCATGGTTCCTACCATCAGGTAGGACAGCTGTGTGATAATCCTTTGTGTCCTGCACAATGTGTATCATCATAGGTTCATAGGTTCATACTAGGCTATCTGCCCTGGCCTTGTTTGAGCATGGACAGACTGTGTGTGGGTCTCAACACCCCTTGCAATGTGCATATTATGCCTATGTAGGGTTTACTTTCCTAGATGTGACACAGGGATGGCCCCCAGTGTACACCTACTATCTCCCATGCACTTCACCGGATTTCTCTTGTTGAGTTTGTGTGAGGAGCTCAGCCTATCATGGACTGTTCCAGAGTGTTAGGAGCCTCTGGGTTATGGATCTGTCCCTCCAGCACATCCTATTAATCTATGTGTGGAGGTTCAGATATTTCACTGTGGTGTGTCTGCTGGATTTGGGGTTTCTGCAGTGGAGCATGTCCATTCATTCTGGATTGGACATGGCCTTGTACATCAGGCATGCATCACCTCTGACTGTGCAGTATGCTTCTGAATTGGGCTGTGGTTTCTTCAGCCAGGCTGCAGATGTCCAATGTTTGGACCCTTTATCCTGTTGGTGGGGTACATTTGGGGTCTTTCTGGCTGCTGCAGGTGTAAGGTAAGGTACATCTGAACTGGGGCATTGTTGTCACGTATGGGCCTGATAAGGGACGAGTATGGGGGCACAGTGACTACTCTAGCTCTACATGTGCATCCTTTCATATTAAGGTGGGCAATATAGCAGGTCTTCCTGGCCACCTTGGCAATGTGAGTGTCACATGACAGGTTACCATCCACTTGTGTCCCTAGGTCCCTGATTACTTCTTCCATACATAATGGATTGCCACCTATGTCATACTTTGTGTGTGCCTTGTTTGGTATTTGTTGAGACATTCATACTCTGCAGTGTCTTCAGGAAGGCTGGCTGGGGTACCTGGGTTTGTGTGTGTGGTCTGTAGCAGGCTTCAAACAGGTACACAGTTTGAAACAGTGTTACTTGCCCGTGGATAGTCCATGCTGCTTCTTGCTGTGGTACCAACCTGGGGGTATGGTTATCCTTGATAATTACCTGGTAGCCACACTCCTATTGTCATGTGTTCCATGTTTTGGAGCTGTAGAGCATGGTATGAGGCATAACCTGGTAGTATTAGGGTGCTCTTCTGGGCCTTGCCCAGGTTTCTGTTACAGAACACATATTACCATTCTCCATGCTGTGGTGGGTTTGGTCTGCATGCACCTTGCAGGTTAGACTTCTGGCGTTGGGTAGCATTACATCCAGGTTATTATCCCTTGTGCTACCTATGGTGGTGGGTTTGTGTTTCCAGACTTACCTATTCCAGGCACAGTGGGGGTGACAACAGCCTTTGCCAGTATCCACACAGCCAGGTGTGCTGGGTGCGTGCCATCCCTAGCAGGTGGGGCATCATGTCTTGCTCGGAATGTCAGCCCAGGCTGTCAGCCATGTGTTCCCCCTTGCTAACAGCAACATCTCAGCCAATTATTGTACTTGATCTTGTTGTCTTCATAGTGTGGCATCATGCTTGGTGAGGGTGAGATGTTAGGCTGGGTCTTCATGTTTGCATATACTAGATGGTGTTACATTGCTTAACACATGGCAATCATGCCTCAGGTGGTGCTGCAGGGCTGCCTCTGTCGGATGCACATACTACACTCCCTGTACATGTTTGAGAGCAGGTTGTGTCATGTTAGGCGTCCCTGTTACTATATGAGTGAGTCAGAGAGGGGTATCATTCCCAGGGTTCCTACTGAGCCAGTGTATGTGCTATGCGTTGCCTCTTTGCCAAGGCCAGGGCATACTGGGCATGCCTCCTTCTGCCTACTGGGGCAGGCTCAGGTTATTCCTCCTCCAAGTCACGCTCTGCCTGTGATGGCCTTGGCAATGGTAGGGGGCTGTTTGTTCCGGCCCTATGCTGGTCCTGCTGCAGCTGTTTTCGCAGAATCATATTATGTAGCATAGCACATACCATGACAATTTGGGTACATGTAGTTGGTGAGTACTGCAAGGCTCCACCAGATGTGTCCAAGCACAGGAACCGTGACTTAAGCAGCCAACACCCACGCTCTATTACATTACGTGTTTGTGCATGTGCCTCATTATGGCGTTCCTGTTCGGGTGTGTGTGCGTTTCTGATGGGTGTCATCAGCCATGGCTCTAGTGCATAACCTGCATCCCCCACTAGGTGACCATGTGGGATGTCCCCATTGGCAAATGTCTGGTACAGCTGTGTCAAATGCCAGATATGGGAATCATGGTAGCTCTCAGGGCAGCCAGCACACACATTCATTATTATGCCCTGGGCATCACACACGACCTGGCAGTTGATGGAGGGGAAGCCCTTGCGGTTAATGTAGGCCCTACCCCGCTCACCGGCTGGTGCTTTGATGCGTATGTGCGTGCAGTCTATTGCACCCACTACCTCAGGGTATTCGCTATTTGCTGGAAGAGACGCATATTGCTGGCCAATACCTCACGGGCATTGGGGAAATATACATGCTCACCGACATGTGCTGACATGGCATCCAGGAACTGGTGCAGTACCCTGGAGGCTGATGCCTGTGATATCCCCATCATATCACCAGTTGGTCTCTGGAAGGTACCTGTTGCTAGTATTCTTAGGCCAACACATACCTTGGTTTCCACTGGGATGGGTTCCCCTCTGTTGGTTCTGTGTGTGAGGCGTGGCCTGCACAGCTCAACAATTTGCTGCAGGAGGTCTCTGTCCACTCTATAGCGCTCCACTATCTCCAGCTCATGTAACCCCTGGTAAGTGACCCTGGGCCTGTACACTCTTCTCCGTCTCCTCACTGCGGGTTGTCTGGCAGCATTTCCATTGTCACCACCCTCAGCAAGTCTCCTATGTCTCCTTATGACAGCTATGGCAGCCCCTAGCATGTTTGGTCTGAGTGCAGCTTTTTCAGTTTTCACTTCTACTAGCTTACTCCTGTCTTGCAGTGTCTCTTGAGAGAAACATACTGCAATGCTGTTTGCAGTGTTTTAAGTGCTGGGCTGGGCTTGTATTCTGCCTGTGTAATTGCCTGCTTCTAATTGTTTTCACCTGCTACCTCTACAAGTATTCCCTGCTAGTTTCCTACTATTTCTTCTGCTTCCTTTTTCCTCTCTGTTTCCTCAGGGGGGAGCAGCGCGCATACCAGCGAAAACACGCTCACAGTGGCTACCACGCGCACACACATGCTTACACGGACTAGAATCTGCTTATTCGGATTAAAACATGCGCACACCAGCGCAAACAGGTTTACAAATCTTTAAACAGGCTCCTACATGCTTACTCTGCCTTACACGCGCGCACTCACGCCTACAAGCACGCACTTTGTCTTACTCCCGCCTCCCAGTGCGCACACGCACGCATGCACATACAGCAAGAAACTTTGGTGTTGGCCACAGTGTACACCTTCCATTTCTTGACTTTCCCATGCTTATCTGTTGACACTCCTCTTTTTATGCTGTGTGATTGACATCTTTCACATACCACTTTGCTCCAATGAGCTTGATTTCTTCCTAACATTCCCCCCTGTGATGTCACCTATCTCCTACTCTGTTTCTCCCCTTTATCTAACTCTTACACTACACGGAATGTGCTCATTTGCTATGTGACAGTGTAATTCACTATCCTACCACTCATTTACATAGGATTGTCTACTAATGCTTAGTTACATGTCTTACACTCAGCTTCCCCCCTTAGCAACCACTAGACGGTGACCATGTTGTTTTTTGTCTGCTAGTCCCTGCATTGTAAATCCATGCATTACATAAAACCCACATTTGTGGGTTTCAAACCTTTATTTTTCTGTTTTATATAGCGCAGCCCATTTGCGCGGGGCTGCGCTGCATTTAAACCTCGCCGATCTCCGAAAAAAAAAAAAATTTCATGTTTGCATCAGGTTACCATGCCAATGGCCACATATTTGGCCATTGGCATGCTGACTGCAACATTTGCACACTTTATTTGGAGCTGTCATGGCTCCGTTGTGTTATTTGCAGTAACGTACTCAGTTGTTAACTGAGTACATTTCTGCACCTAACACGACTCTTACACGGGCTGGTTTCAGCTTCGTGGATAGCTAATCTACATAATTTGCATGCCTTTCGGCTGCAAGTGAGGTGATTAGCATATCCACGCCCTGCCCGTGTAAGAGTCGTTTTAGCTGGTCTCTTACATGGGATTTCGGGCTGTTCCTGGATCGCGATGGCTGCATGGAGTCTTACACGACTCTTAGACTCCATGCAAGCCATTGTGAATCCTGCCCGTAGAGAAAATGGGAGTTGTGGGAACAATACATGCAGGATAATTTTTGGAGGAAGCATGATGTTTAAGGGAAGGCAGAAAGTGAATGAGCTATATAATGTTTGACTGCAATGGATGATAGAAGTTTATAAGTGATGTATAATGTTTGCAACTAAAAATATGTCAATATGGTTTGTTTTCATTTATATAAATGTATGATTGCCTATTTCAATAGTGAAAATTCAATAAAGATGTTTCTTGTTTAAAAAAGAGCGAGAGAGACCTTATAGGGCACTTTTAATAATAAATTGTACGTAAATGGCACATATAAAGTAAAGAATGGGTGAAAGGTAGTAATATTAAAAAAGTGGGCATAAGAAGAGTGATAAAAGGGAAAAGGCTAATGAGAAAGAGTAACGCTGAGCTTAGTCTGCTAGAAGGATTAAAAGAGTGCAGTTTGGCCCATAAGAAAACGTGTAGGTTGGGGGGGGTTGACTTAATTGGTGTAACTCTACACAACATTAGGACAGAATTTAAGGTTGCTCCATGATTCTTTTGGGAGTATAACAGACAGCAAGATTAAATTTTGCATACCTGATAGGTTTTAAGAACTTCTGCTAAGCATAGCTACCATAATCTTCAGTCCATAAGCAGTCCAAAGCACCTATCAATTTGGAATAACAAGGTTTGTATTAATCTAATGTTTGTAATCTTAACAACTCTTAATTGCAATTCAGGAGGAGATGGTCACTTACAGCAGTCAAGAAGACACTATGCACAAGCAGCAAAGTGCCTAGTTAGGGTGTCTGAAGCATCCTGATCATACTGCTAGTATAATAATAAAGCACATTTTTTGTTTTTTTTGTAGCTGACCACCACCTTGCCTTTTGGTCTTCCTCTTCACTGGGCCTGCTGGACCTGCAATAACTCCCTAGACTAAACCTGACCCATGTCTGGACACTGGAGACAGTGATGATCCTGAGACAGCATCACACTGCAGCTGGAGGGTGTTGTTTTCATTACATCATACTTTCCCCCATCCCTTGCATGTACCTGTGATGTCTTTGGGATGGACATGCACTGAGACATGCTGGTGTATTGCCCACCTCTGCAATGACTCGGCCACTGTCCCTGTCACCCTCAGAGACTAACACTTTAAGTTTCCAGCCGCCAATGAAGATGTGCTAGAGCGCCTTCTGTGTGGAGTCTGCATGTCCTCCTAGCGGTCAAGTGACGTTAAAGACATGCAGGTAGGTGCGAGCGTGAATGAGCGTGCCTTCTTTGAAGGTTGGGCGTCGGGCTGGCAACTCAGCACCATAAAAATCCACTGCCAGTCATGAGCGGACCGGAGTTCCGCTGTGGCGACCCCTAACCGGGAAAAGCCGAAAGACTTACTGAAGATATACCACTAGGCCACCTGGGTACATGCTCTCCCCTTAGGAAAAATGTGCTCATCCTCCCATGCCAACATTTAAACGGCTGAGACAATAATCAACTTGAGGTTGTATCCCTCTCTGCCATGGCAGTGGCAATAAGGTGCACTTGAAAAAGAGAGAATTATTAAAACGTGCCTGTGAATTTCAGGGTTAGAATTAGAACTTTAGGGTTACTTTTTTACGGTTTTACACAGCCCAATAGCGTTTGAGGACCTTTAATTACATTACCTGGTGGTATAGCTGTAAGACTCGTTTTTTTTCCCATTTTCACTCTAATTCCCACGAGGGAACATAGTCACATTCATAGCTTACACAAACCAGTTATACTCCAGTAACTCATCTGCTGGATTCGGAAAGAGGTAATACACAAACGAGTTGCTGTTGTCACTACAAGTACGCAAGTACTATTTAGTGACAACCATACTTCTCATCCTCTATGATTTAAAAAATGTCCTTACGATTTTGATTCTCAGATTTTGCTTCTAGCCTAAATAAATGAACTAAGCTTATTGTCACTATTATGTGTAATCAGCATCTTTCTCTTTGAAAATCCCCAGTTTTATGTGGTGAGCCATCATCAGGGATTTTTTTCAATATTTTGTACTACATTAACTTTAAAAGATAACAAATACGAACATTACAAAATAAGAGATTGTGCGAATTTGCATGCGTTTTCTGAAGTATATATTATTATCCATTATTTACTTAGTGTAGTCAGTCATCTTTTTATCCCCGAAGGTAACCAGTTTTAAGAGGAACGGAGGACAGACGTTGCAAGAACTGAACCAAAACTAGGAAGAGTCAAGAAATACACTAACAGTCCACCACCATTTAAAATCAAGCAAAACATTCAGATAGACTCTGCAGCACTTTAATGACATCATACACGCGACTTTACGCATTACACTTCAGTTTCTAGTTTAGTGTTTGTGATGAGGGTTACTCCGTAGTGTTTAGTTGACAAAAGTTGCCGCGGTGGGACATGTGGTAAAACGTCTGATTTTTTTTTCAGGGGGGATAGAAAGCTGCGTGATTTTGGTGTTTTTTTTTTAGGTTTTTGAACGCCTGCCGTTGGCTTTTTTTCTGTTTGTTTTAGTCCCGCCGAAGTGTATTAATAATGATCCCCCACATTGAAGTGAGTGTAAGATTCAAAAATTGAACATTTTAAGTCATAGCACCAGAAAAAATATTTTAACCGTTTTCCTATTAGTGGTTTTGAGTAATCAAAGTCAGCTGCGTGGAGTTGTAACGAAAACAAACAAGGCGGTGAGTTGTCAGTAGCACATATTCTTGTTATCGTTTTTATTACTTTTTCTTGCAATAACCTATTTTGCTTTTGCGAAAATAGACTGCTGTGTACGCATTTTCTGTATATAGCAAATCATTGCTGAAAATAGTTCCGCCAGTCTAGTTTTACGTGAAGTAATAAAAAAACGCTTAGTTGATCACGTTGCTGTTTTTGAGTAGTTTCTGAAAAAAAATGGTAATACTTCTTAATCGTGTACATGATGACCGTAGTTAATTGATTGTGAGTGTAATTGAGTATCACGAGAGATGCACATATAATCAGCTTTGTAAACCTAAGTATTATCTTATAATCACAATTTGTGTATGTTGTGCTTTCCCACCATTATGTGCTCTCTGCAAGCTTTGAGTAATGGTATGTGTTTGTTTTTAAGGGTTGCAGTTTGATGATAGGGGACCACCATAGTTTATTTATTTTTATTATTTATTTTACATTTGTTGACCGGGTTAGACTGTCTGGGCATGTGCCCTTGTTCAGCAGTGACCCAGGGAGAAAAGCTCAATTTAGTACAAGTAACAAAAAAAAAAAAGAAAGAAAAATACAGCAATCTAGTATTAATATACTTGACACTTGTATTTAACTTGTTACATGCAAGTGACTCCTCCAGGTGCTTCTGCATTTAACTCCTACTGACTCCTCTAGGTGTCATGTATTGATCATATTTGTAACGTCACTAATTCCAAAACCATGCTATGTACAAGGTTTTAAAATATTTAATCTTAAAGTTTACACATTTACAAACTCAGCAGCGTTAATAATGTCTGGTGCAGGTAAATAGGTATTAACTGTTGAATTTATTATGTTAATTTATATAGATTTAATTTTCACATTGGTGTGTCTCAACAAACAAGTAACACAGGCAGAACTCCTTAGCCTCATATCAAAAGTTCTCAGCTAGATGAATAAAATGCTGCTGTTGGTATGTATGTAACTTGAGTGGTTGCTGAGATATTGTAAGTTGTTTACAAAATATTAAACATGCAAGAGTTTGTGTTTACTGTAACTTATAAAATTCAGTTAAAGGTCTAGAACCTAAAGAATATTACCACTATAAAAATAGTTTGTACTGAAGAGTTTGCCATTCATACTTCGTTCATAACCCCTATGGTTCCAGAAATACGAACATTTGTTTGAAATGTGAGGACATCATTTGTTTCTGCCAAAAGTCTGAGTGCCTATTGAAAATTACAGTGCAAACTTCCTGACCTTCATTGGAGTAAATGAGTTAGAGCACATATGTATTCTAAATGGAAAAGAATGTTACTTCTTAGCACGCCAATAAAAATGTTGGAATCGTAACGTTATTTATGCTGGTAAAAAAAAACTTTCAGGAAAGCATGATAGGCTACTTAGGGATTGTTAAGAGGGAATCAGCCCCTATTTACCCCTCATATAAGCTTACAGATGAGAAACTGACAGCCATCATGGTCCTTACAAGCTTTGCCACACACCCGAACCATTTTGGTCATAAATTTCCAAGGGGGACATGTTAGTAGGCAAATAGCTAAGGATTTTTTTTGGGGGGTGGGTGTTGGGATAATTTTTTTTTTTTTATTTATAGCATGCGTTCATAAGGGACTTAGGGGGCAGACAGATGGTAAATTTAGAAGAAGATATCTGTAACTCTCTTAACACACTGTCCACTCCTTACCTCATCTTCTCCCTCTCCTCAGTGTTGGTCAAAAAAATTGTGTGCGTGTGTAATATATGAAATCTCATTTGTTCATAACTATTATTTAATATGTACACAGTACTAATTTTATTTTTCTCACAGTGATAGTTACTGAAATGCTTGTGTTTTTTTCTTTTTGAACCTGTATCTACTAGAAAAATATATTGAATACTTTGCATAGACTAACTAGAAGATGCGTATTCTGCATCTCACTATATATATATATATATATATATATATATATATATATATATATATATATATATTCTATTGAAATATCTAATTATTGTATTTTGCTTATATTTCTGTAGTGCTTTTCCCCCCTGACCTCTGCTGAAAATGGGCTTCTAGCCCAGTAGAACTTTCCCGGTAAATAAATGTAATTAAATTTCCTGTCCTGCTGTCAAACTTTAATCTTAATAGGGTCATGGATGAGCTCTATTTTACATGAATAGGGAGCCTAGTCCATGCTAAGGGGATCCTTTGGGGACACATCTATCTCTCCAGCACATTCGGTTTATGTCACAAGTGAAGTTCAGATCCCTGGATCTAGTGTTTCTGATGATGTTTGTTTTGCGCATGTGCAACAGCCATCAGGGCTAGGTCTAAGGAAGCCCTGTAAGCTAGCCAACTATCTCCTGTCAGCAGCTTGGTAGGAGGCTGAATACAGAGACAGAGCCCTTAGGCGATCAGTGTAAGACAACATATTCATGCTCTGAATTCTCTTGTGAGAAACCTTTTGTAGACGTTCCCGCTGTATAGCCTAGTTAGGCTCATGCCAGAGGGGGCATTGTATTTAATGATAGGTCTGATAAGGTTCGAGTAGAGTGGTATTGTAACTTACTTGGACCTGGCTCGCATACCTTTACCTCAAAGGCCAGATTGCTGTCCTACATATGTTCCCACATCATTTACTACTGGGTCAACTCTTGGGGGTGTTTATCAACCCAGGTTAATTACTCCATTGATAAGTTTCCCCGTTGCATTAAGTTTTAGGCTATGGCTTTGGCATCATTCATTTTTCTGCATTAAATCCACTTACAAGATGTTTCTGTTTGGGAGAAATCTGTAATAACTTTTAATTAACAGTCCTCTGCAAACTTGGTGAGTCAGAGACCTTTAACTTTATTCTTGACTTCCGAGAAGTAGATGCCGAACAGGAACAGGCCCAACAAGGATCCCTGGGATACTCCCATGGTGACCGAACTCTTGGTGGAGGTAGTCTCACTTATTCTGACTTCTTGGGTCATGTCTGTGAGCCAGCTGGCAAGCCAGTGAATTATGTAATGGTTTACTCCCAGATCAGGGAGCTTCTCCACAATGCCTGCCTGGTGTGTTGTATCAGATGCCTTCTTAGTCAGGTCAAGATATGCAGCATGCACTGTTTTATCTTTGCCATTTGCCTTTGTGATTTTTTCAAAGATGTTTACCAGGTAAAGTAGGCATGACTTCTCCTTAACAAAAACAAATTGGGATGGGTCCAGTGTCTGTAGGTTGCCAGTATCTTTGCTGATCATTTCCCTGATAATTTGTTCCATGGCTTTGCATATTAGGCTTGTTAGACTGATGGGTCTGTAATTCCCTGGGTCAGTTTATAAGTCCATCCTTGTGGAGGGAAATGACTGTTACAGGCCTCCAGTTATTTGGAATGTAGCCTGTTTCGGGGCTGTAGTTGAAGAGATCCTTAAGTGATCCTGATAGGTCATGTTTTAGATTGTTCAGAGGGCTACTTGGGCTGCTGTTGTGACCCTTGGATGCAGTGGTGTTGGTTTTAGCAAGTGCTGGCAGCACCTGGTCTGTGCTGATAGCTGGGGTAAGTATGTTGGAGGGGATTTCACATGGTGGTGCTGGGGTGAGTTCAGCCAGTAGATTTGCTATGTTACTCTGATTGCTGTAGGTGGTACTATTTCAGCACACTGTTATAATAGTTTTGTTATTTATGTTGTGCTTGGGTGTCTGTTTTATAGCTTGTTTTTTGAAATTGTGTGGCTAGAATGTAAACCATAGATGTGAGAGTGTTCAGTCTCGCCTTTGTTCTTACACATGGGTTCGGAGCCGATCCTCGGCTCCGTGTCGGCCGCTTGCAAGCTCTGCATCGAGAAGAAGCTCGAGATCACCTAATACCCACAATCCCCCTCTGCCTTTACCTCAGATCTAGTTTGCCGCTGCAGCGTTCGCATCACTGGGTCGAGCTCGAGCACCTGAGATAAGATTAAGAATTTTTTCTTGGTACTTTATTATTATAAAGTTATTTAGCGATAATTTGTGTGTGTGTGTTGAGATTAAGGGAATCTCGGTACCGTTAAGTTGTAAAACTTAGAGTTCTCTTCGGGGCCTACCACCCCTTATTGGATTTGACAACCGGATTGACTTTCACTACTGGATTTGACAATTTTACCGGACTTGACTATTTTACTGGATTTGACTTTTTTCTCCTTTATAGTGACATGTCCGAAAAGGCTAAATCAGGGTTTAAGCGTTGCCAATGTGGGCAAAAGATGTCAGTAACGGACAATCATAGTTCCTGCGTCTACTGTCTTGGCCCTCTCCACCTGCAAGAAGACTGCTCTATTTGTCATTCTTTCAGTGGGAGGGTCATGACAGATAGGCGCAGGAAACTAATGGATAGAGGGTTGTTAAAACCTTCCTTTCAGGAGGCTCTGGATGCTTCTGACCAGGCATCCAAGTCCTCGAAGGAATCAAAGACGTCGGAGCCCCAAGTTATCGGCTCCGAGCTCTTCGACTAAAGTTAGATCACCGGTTCCACAGACTTCGGGGCCGAGTGTTCAACTGTTGTCAGTTTCCGAGCCTCGAGTCTTGGAACCGGTGATGGAGCTCCCTCCCCCGACACTGTTGAGGTCGGCTCCGTCTTCGGTTCCTTCGACCCGTTCTTCTTCTAAGCTCTCCGACATCGATGTGGACCGTGTGGTGCAGAAATTATTGGAACATTCGGCCCTATCCAAACTTATCTCGGTTTCCACCCAATTGATGTCGAAACTTGAAGGCCTTCCATTATCTCCATCCCTTCCTCCTCCGAGACCTGTCCAGTCTTTGGAGCCGGAAGAGGTTGATCTACTGATTGTGGAGCCCTCGGTGCCAGAACCGTCCTTTTCTCGGTCGGCTCCGTTCACCTCGACTCCGTCGGATCCGGTACCGGAGTCTCGAAGCCGACGATCCATCCTTGGTTCCGGGGCCGAGAGTCGAACCGACGTTTCGGTTCCGACTCTTCCTCTCGGGGCCTCGGAGCGGATCGATTCGGCTCCGTCCTCGGGGTCGATGCCTTCGGTGCCTGTTTCGGGGATTCTTCCCATTTCTTCGGAACCGGGAGATTCCTCGACTCGGGACCCAGGGGCCTTCGATCTCATGAGGAAGGTGTTGTCTACTCAGACAACCACATCAGTAGAAGCAGCCTCTCCTCCCCATAAAGGACCGTTATCTTCCCCTGCACCAACGGCCACATCCAAGCGTCGAGCACCGGTGTCTCAGCCACCCCTGGAGGGTGCCCCCTCTTCCTCGGAGGCTTCTTCGGATGCTCCCCCCGAAGAAGTCCCTAGGAAAAGATTGTGTAAGAGGAGACACTCAGATTCTCCACAAGAATCTTTGACATCCGATACTGACTTGGATGAGTCAGAAGGGTCCCCAAAGTCACCTTCAGAAGATGTCTCCTTTTCTGACATCTTGGAGATCCTGAAGCAGAGAGGTGATTGGCAGTCCCTCCCCCCTTCTGAGGATGAGTCAGTCTTGCTGAAGGCATTTGGTGCTCGCCCTTCCTCCTCCTGGGTCACTCCGCCCTTCGATGAGTTAATGGAGTTGATTGCTCGAAGGGCGTGGGAGACACCTGACACGGTGGAACCGGTCCCTAGGAAGCCTAATAAGTACATCACTGCACCCCAAGATAAGGCTTATCTCACAAAGGGAGTTCCAGTGGACGCCATGGTGGTGGCAGCGGCCACGAAAAAGGAGATGTCGGAATCTTCCTCATCTGTCCATCCGCCTAACAAAGATTCTAGGACTATGGACAGATACGGGAAGCGCATTTTTAGTTCAGCGGCTTTTTCTATGCGATCCCTGAACTATTTGACCCATTTTACACGTTTACAGAGGGATCTAGTCAAAGAGCTGGCAGATACCCTCCAGGGTACTACAGATGCTGCGGTCTCAGAGAAAGTTACAGCACATCTAAATACCCTTACATCCATTGTTAACTCATCCATGAGGCTAATATCATACGCAGCCGAAGGATCGAGTAGTGCAGCAGCTTCAGCGATTGCTCTGCGCAGGCAATCCTGGATGCGCTTATGTTCATTTGCGGAAGCCTTCAAGTCTTCCTTTACTAACGCCCCATTTGATGGTGCCACACTTTTTGGCCCCAAAGTAAAAGAGACCCTTACCCGGTGTGAACAGGAGGGAAAGACTCTGTCTGCTGTCGGAGTCCGTTTTTCCACCCCTTCCAGACCGTACCCCAAAGGGCAACGTGGTGGGAAAATGTGGTTTCGAAAACCTCAAGGATCTTTCCCAGGCACACAGGGTGATGCCCCCTCTAGAGGCAGAGGAGGGGGCAGAGGTGGAAGACGCCGCCCTGGCGGCAGAGGGGGTCCGCAAAACCAAGGTGACAGGGATACCCCCCCTGGAAAACCTTTCCAGCACTCCTGAGAGGAGGCCCGACTGTCCTGCTCTGGAGGCAGTCGGGGGTCGCTTAGCTTTATACCCTCAGGCCTGGCAAAACATTACTACAGACAACTGGGTAAAAAGCGTTGTTACCAGAGGTTACAGAATACCATTCCTATCCACCCCCATTCCAAAGAAAAAACTACCAGATGTACCGCCCCATCTGCGAGACCCAGCAGCTATAGAAATTTCAAAGCTGCTAGAAAAAAAGAGTCATCCAACCAGTCCCAGCGGACCAAGTAGGATTCGGAACTTATTCAAGGTTCTTTTTAGTTCCAAAGAAGACAGGGGACTGGAGGCCGATTCTGGACCTAAGCAACCTCAACACCTTTGTCAAGAAGGAAAAGTTCCGAATGGTCACGCTTCAATCGATCCTTCCATTCCTACAGAAGGACGACTGGATGTGCTCAATAGATCTGAAGGACGCATACTAACACATCAAAATGGCCAGGGCGTCCAGGGATCATTTGCGCTTCCGGCTGGGAGCCAGTCACTACCAGTTTCGAGCCCTGCCCTTTGGTCTGACCTCAGCCCCCAGGGTTTTCACCAAATGCATGGCAGTGGTAGCGTCTCATCTGAGACGCCTAGGATTCCAGGTGTTTCCGTATCTGGACGACTGGCTCCTGTCTGCCACCACCCGGCGTCAACTGATACAGGCCAGGGATTACACCCTACAACTTTGTATTCACCTCGGAATTTCTGTAAATTTCGAAAAATCTTTACTACAGCCATCACAGCATATCTTATTCATAGGAGCGGAATTAGATACGCATCATTTAATTCTAAGGCTTCCTCCAGAAAGGATAGTCGCACTTCAAAGCAACATTTCTCTCCTCCTGTCGTCCAAAAAATCCCCGGCAAAGCTGGTTCTAAAGATATTGGGTCTCATGGCAGCTTCTCTCATTGCAATACCATTGGGAAGACTGCACATGAGAGTTCTACAATGGCTACTGTTTGCACAATGGTCGTTCCAACAGCTACCTCTGACACACGAAATTCTGATTACAAACACATGCAAATCACACCTAACTTGGTGGCTTCAGACTTGCAACCTTTCCAGCGGAAGACCATTTGTGCTACCCACGCCGTCAGCGACGATAACCACGGACGCTTCCCTGATAGGGTGGGGGGGCATCTTTCAGGGACAGACAGTCCAAGGCGAATGGACCAATCTGGAGTACAATCTGCACATCAATGTTCTGGAGTTGAGGGCAGTGTTTTTAGCGTTGCAACACTTTGCTCCCCTTCTTCCTCTAGGGACTATTGCAGTTCAGACAGACATGTCTGTAGTCTGGTACATAAACAAGCAAGGGGGAACCAGGTCTTATCAACTATGCAGAGAGGCCATGAGAATTTGGCAATGGGCGGAGTCCACGGGTCGCTTTCTGATCGCAACGCACATCCCGGGTTCATCCAACGTCATAGCCGACAGGCTGAGCAGAGCAATACTGTTGCCTCACGAGTGGTCCCTCAAACAGTCAATTGCGAACACGATATTTCGCAAGTGGGGCCAGCCTTCCTGCGATCTTTTTGCGTCTCCAATGTACGCCAAATGCAGGAGCTACTTTGCCCTATTACCCCCTCCAGGGGAAGTCCCCAGGGACGCGCTGGTGCACGATTGGCCCCCGGGTATCCTATATGCTTTTCCTCCCTTTCCCCTGATTGCAAAGTTTCTGCAGAAAGCCAACAACCTTCAGAGGACGATAATCCTCATTGCCCCATTCTGGCCTCGTCAAATTTGGTTCCCCTTTCTATTGCATCACCGCATTCGGGGACCTTGGATGCTGGACCCAGAGCCAGATCTACTGACTCACTCGTCAGGAGTTCCTCACCCATCTCTCGAATCACTCCATCTAGCAGCTTGGCTGCTCCGCTTCCCTTTCTAGCCAGGTCTGATTCCCTTACACCGGCAGTTCAGAATATATTAGTGGCTTCTCATAAAGCTTCCACTACAAAAACCTACACCAGTAAATGGAAGCGTTTCGTCTTCTGGGCTAATTCACATCATTTGGACCCTGTTATAGCTCCGTTGAACAAGATCTTGGAGTTTTTGACAGAATTGTTCCATGAGGGAGCTTCTCCTGCCACTTTAAGAGTGCAATTGGCTGCCATTTCCAACTTTCATGTTGAAGAATGTGGTGCGCCTGTTATGGCTCACAGACTTTGTAAGGCTTTTTTAAAAGGATCCTTTCATATCAGACCACCAGTTAGAACTCCTACATCACCTTGGAATCTGAACCTCTTACTTTCTAAATTGATGTTGCCCCCTTTTGAGCCAGCCTCAGTTTGCCCATTGAAGTTTTTATCGTGGAAGACTCTCTTCCTGGTGGCCATTACATCCGCTAGGCGAGTGTCTGAGCTTCAGGCTCTTTCTTTCTATTAAACACCCTTATTTAATTTTCCACTCTGACAGAGTATCCCTTCGCACTAATCCATCCTTTCTTCCCAAAGTTTGCTCTACTAATAATATTAATCAGTCCATTGAATTACCCACCTTTTTCAAAAATCACTCTAATAAGTTAAGAGTATATGTTGCACAAATTAGATGTCCATTGACAACTCAGGTTTTATTTGGATAGAACAAAAGATCACAGGAAATCTGATCAACTATTTGTAGCCTTTGCTGACAGCAGGAAGGGTGTAGCAGTTACTAAACGAGCTCTTTCCAAATGGCTAACTGTATCACATACGTTTATGAGGCTTCTAATCAAACCTTATCGGTCAAACCTAAAGGACATTCTACGAGATCAGTGTCTACATCCTTGACTCACGCAGCTCGCTTACCAATAGACACGATTTGTGCGGCTGCTACTTGGGCTAAACCACATACATTTATCTCTCATTACAAAGTGGACAGGGTTTCTAGGGATAGGGCAACCTTTGGTTCCACTGTGCTCAAGAACGTTCTCCCGTGAATTCCTCAGGATCATGGAGCTAAGGACGCTACCCATGTGTAAGAACAAAGGCGAGATTGAACACTCTCACATATAGAAGTTATGTCCTTACCATAATGTTCCATGTGGAGTGTTCATCTCGCCTTTGTTCTTACATTCCCACCCTCCCACCCTTAGGAAGAACATTCAATTTGGTGTCTGGTCTGGAGTATTCTCCTTCTGCAGTTGCAATAGTTGTATTTGTATGATACACTTGTGTATATAGATATCTATGTATATATGTATATAGATGATCCTATGATTATGTAAATTTTGGTATGATTGTGCTCTCTATGGCTGGTTTGCTTGCAAACTAGATCTGAGGTAAAGGCAGAGGGGGATTGTGGGTATTAGGTGATCTCGAGCTTCTTCTCGATGCAGAGCTTGCAAGCGGCCGACACGGAGCCGAGGATCGGCTCCGAACCCATGTGTAAGAACAAAGGCGAGATGAACACTCCACATGGAACGTTATGGTAAGGACATAACTTCTATTTAATAGCTATATTTACATTAAACACACACAGTTTGGGGTGATGCAGAAGTTACTTATGCAGCACTAGTAGTCCTTAATAGTATAATTCACACCTTCAGCACTACAGCAGTATGAATATTTTATAAAATTGCTTTATGAGTTTCTTTAAGCATATGGTAATCAAAAGGGCTTGGCAAAAAAATCTTTGTAGAATTTAGGAAGTTGCGAAGAGACAAGACGCAAACTACTTGTACTTGATTTTCATTTGTGTGGATGCTTAAATTCGTTTGTGTATACCCCCCCCCCCCTTCAGTTGCTGTCCCAGCTTTGGGAGTTAACTGGTTTGTTTGCAAGCGTACAAGGTCTGCGCACTCATTTTTGTGGTAAGTAGCGGTGTGTATTTTGGGCTTCTGGTATTTGTGTAAAATTAATTTCTGCTTACCTCCTCTTTTTTTTCTTGTATGTGCAAATTTGATTTGAGCATTAGTATTTCTAGGATGTAATAGTGTGCATCAGGTAAAGAAAAAAAATAAAGGAAGAGAAAAATGCCTGTATAGTTGGTGGGTACACTGTACTGTGAAAACATTTGTAGTTTGCTTATTGCTGCTGTTATAGAACACTTGCCTCTTTTCTCCAACTGAAATCTTAAACCTTGAAAATGGTACTCTACTACTGAAGATGCAGTGCACAGCAGTAGGGCAAGTGCACAACTAGAAGTGAGGCAGTACTTAGCAGAAGGATATGTACCCCTACCCTCAGCTTACTGGGGAGATGTCCTTCACCATCCACATGCTAACGTTGCTCCACTTTAGACAAAGGACAGTGTCATAGTGTGCACTTGTGGTTAAATGCAAGTGCCAGAAAGATCAGATAACTTTTTATTGTGTACAAGGTGGCAGGTTTATAGAGTCAGTGTTAACATCTAGACATTGCAAACACACCTCTGGTACTTGGCCCCAAGATAGACTTTATTATTAAATACATAACATTCTGAAAATAGCATAGTTGTACAATATATTTCGTAGTGTAATGATTATATTGCACATTGACGGTATAAACAGACTTTAGTAGCTTTACTTATCATAACCCCCACCTTCAAAGAGGGAGACTTCTCTCTGCATTTACTAAGTATGAACATGTGCACAACCTGTGTTCTTCCAGACTGATCCCATTAATGTTTATTGTTGCATTTACAAATCTGAAAAATACAATTTATATATGAGGCAGCAGCATGAGTAAAATCACTAGAAAGATAACATTTAACAAGAAAACAGCATGGCTACTTGTATGACCATGTTGTTGACTCTAGTGAGTAGGTACTCTGACTTAACATACTCTGGGTCATGCATATAGCATATAAAGTGGAGATTGAACCCGTAAAATGAAAACAGGAGCATTCTGTTGTAAGTGGTGTTATTTTTAGAGTTTGTAAGTAAAATGGTATTGGCTGCATCAGGAATAGTCACACTTGATTGATTGTTTTGTTTGAACAGCACATAGTCTCTAAACATAATCCATTTGGAACTTTTATTTTGGTTTTGAATGTTTAGTTGAGGTAGCATATTTGAAGGAACAGAGTTTTTTCTTCTTTGATGTGGCTCTGGTAATTCTTGGCTCAGGCTCATTTGGGTTGCTTTCCAGAAGATTATTTACATGTTTAGGCTCATTAGGAACTACTGGAATGCCTCCAATTTGGTCTAGCTATAGTACAATCATTGGTGTTTGGTATGCAAGATCTCAGTCTCTCAAGTTAGATGAACAGATTAATCTAGTGGAAGGATAGGTGGTACTTGTGCAGAATTGTTTTTTTGTAAAACTTGATATACCAAGCTTTGGCTCGTTAGACTCAAAATTTTGACTGATGTTGGCTTGTCTGTTCTTCCTTGTCTTCCAAGCTAGCATCTGTATCTTGAATGTATAGATTATAAATAGTTTACTATCTGTCTTTTTTACTCTCTCCTTTCTGAGATTGATTCTCATTACTGCCAGAATAAAATTTTACATGCTATTTAACAAAGGACCACAGCTTGTCCTTAACTTAAAATGTAATGTATGCTGTCCAACTTTTTTCTATTATACAACTGCCTCTCTCTTAATACATCAATATCATGAATGTATGCAATGTAAATGTACTTTCCACCTTTTATTCGCCCCTTTTCTGGGAAAACATTTTCTTTACTGCCATCTTGCAAATTTTAGTTGCTTTATAACCATTTTTAGATGCTTTATAATCACTGTACAACTTGTCTAATCTAGTATGTAATGTATGTTCTTCAATTTTTTCTATTATACTTTGCTTAGTTTGACTATATAATATTATACTTTGTAATATAGAGCTTTTCTCAACGGGCCTCCACTGAAAACGGGATCATTGAGCCCAGTGGACCTCCCTGGTCATTAAACTGTAAGGACTTTATTTATTTTACATTTGTTAACCGGGAAATTCCGACTGGGCCAGGTCCATTTTCAGCGGAGGCCTCGGGAGAAAAGCTCCAGCATCAAGTTATAAAAATACAGTACGTCCAGCATAATACACAAAACCGGTTACATCATGTACGCTGAGCATAGTAATATAACAAGAAATTAAAAAAACGCTCCAGGTAAAAGAAGATATAGAACATAGGTAAAAGACAATGTCAGTCACTGTACATCCAGCATAATACACAAATGGGTTTTATCGTATATGGTGAGCACAGTAATATAACAAGAAATTAATAAAACACTCCAGGTAAAAGAAGATATAGAACATGGGTAAAAAGACAATGTCAGTTCTACATTGGTAAGAGAAGAAAATTTATCAAGTAAGATTCTATAATCAAAAGTACCCTTTCAGATGACCAAGCTTACAGGCGATCAGAGATCCAGCATGCGATCAGAGAGGAGTTTGGGGAGTTAGTAGTAGTATGGGTAGGGTTATGTGATACAAGGGCATAACCAGGTACTAAGAATGTGCAATTTGAGGGAGTTTTTGAATATGGATGCGGAGGGGGCAGTGGACACGGATAGGGCAAGAGAGTTCCAATTTCTGGCAATGGTGTGGGAGTAGAGCACTTTCCCTGCATTATTGTTAGCCTTGGTGATGGAGAGGACAGATTTTTCACTGGAGCTTAGGTACCGGTTTGCAGTATAGACAGTAAGTAGGTTGGATAATGAAGGATTTTTTCAGGATATTTGAGAATATTGTAGGCTGTGACCAGCTGGTGATAGTTAAGTAGCTGTGGTAGCTCAAGCCATTTTAGTTTTTAGTGCAGCACAGTGATGGGTTCTATAGGTTGAGTTAGTAGCAAACTTGGCTATTTTATTGTAGCATGATTCTAGTTTGTCTTGGTCACATTGTCTGATTTGGGTAAAGATTGGTGCTGCATATAATAGAGTTGAGAGGAGGTGCAAGAGTAACTCTTGCTTTTTGTGAGAAAGGACTTGTGCACTGTATGGGTAAAATCGAGAGTTGTCAGCAGTTGCTGGAATTATGTGACAAACTGTGCACAATTGTCTAACCAGCACAGGTGTTCTCTGTCTCTGGAACATGGGTTTGAACTTGACTATTTGTTGGTATATATGTATTGTTGTTGTGCAGAAGAGTAATGGCCCACAACTATGAGGTGGATTTTGCAATTAAGGTCAAACAAACTGCAAACTTTCTTTTGCTAAGAACCTTGTGGTAAGGGTGTTGGTATTCATGGCTCTACCTTCTGTGATGGGGTATCAACTTACCTGTTACATCTCCCGTTTTTGTCTGTTATCCTCAAAACAACATGGCTTTTGGCTGGTAGGCACACTTCTACAGCACACTGAACACTTACTGATAACATCCTCCTGGCTATGGACAAAGGCCTCCTCACTAGAACCATCTTTTTATAGACCTCACCAGAGATTTTGATGGGGTTAATCATAACATCAGTTAAATCTAACTGAAGTTGGCATTAACCCAGATACAGCTCCCTTGTTTAAAAATAACATTTCCAATTGATTCTTCTCTGTTCAGTTTCAGAACACCCTTTGTGCTTCCAACCCTCTCTTAAGAGTCCCCCCATGGCTCCATTCTCTCTCCCCTTCCTTTTACCCGTTTTTATAAATAAACTATCACTTGACCTTCCTCACCCCCCTCTCTCTCACTTTATGCTGATGACATGGTCTTTTTTCATTCAAGCCTGACCTAATTGACCATACAATAACTAGAAGGTGACTTCCTTCCTCTTATCAAATGACTTTGTAACTAAAAGCTAATTTTGAGTACTTCCAAAACTAAAACTATGCTGTTTGGTACGTCCTCTAAATGGCAGGAAAACTCTCAATTCTTTCTTATCAGTAGCTATTTCCACAATCTGATAGTCATCTCTTTCATATACCTTGGTATGTACCTTGATCCCACACTGAACGTTCACCTTCACATAATACAAACAAGAAAGGAAATTTTATTTTGGTCCTATAAATTTATTTTATGTATTTTTACATTTATTAAGCGGGTTAGTCCGACTGGACCCAGAGAGCCCTTTTTCAATGGAGAAAAGTTGTAGGAAAGTAATTTAAAAATAAGAAAAACCTAACAATTCAAGTTGTAAGATAGTACAAAAGCAGAGAGAAATGTACAATATGAATATATACAAGGCAAAAGTACAGTATTTTGAGAATTATGTAACACTATGTTTGAGAAATTTGTTTTGCATTAAGTTTTTTTTACAAGGAATGTAGCCACGCCTAAAATAAAAAAAAATATAAAAAATCTGAGTAACATCATGGTGTAGTACAACAAAGATCTATTTAACAGCATAGGTACTAACTGCAGAGAGAGTAATAAATATTTATATATATATATATATATATATATAAAATTTATAGATACTATAAATAATATATATTTATTCATACGTAGATACTAGGCTATCTGCCCAAAGGCATTTATAAGCCTAGCCAGAGTGTGTCCGCTTTCGCTGCCCCATTGATTATTTAACTGATCCTCTGTCAAGCAGAGCCACTGAAGTAATCCCAGGGGTGTATTTTCTATTACCCATCCACCTGTCAAGGTTTCTCTTGAAGAGTGTTAGTGAAGGGCTCTGCTTGATGTAATTTGAAGTTTTGTTCCAAAGCTTGGGGAGTCTCTGTGACAGGAATCTATCCCTCCAGCATGTTATATTTATTGTTGTGGTGAGGTTTAACTCAGTAGAGCGAGTGGCTCGCAGTGACTTGGATTTCTTTTAGGTGGAGCATGTCCATCAATTCTGAGTTGGACATGGCTTTGTAAGTCAAACAGAGGTCATCTCTGAGTAAGCGATATGCCACTGAGTTTAGCCGGAGTTTTTTCAGTCGGGCTGCATAGGACATATGTTTGAGGCCAGTAATCCTCTTGGTGAGGTACTTTTTGTGGTCTTTCCAGGTGTTGGAAGTGTCTTGTGAGGTACATCCCAAATGGGGCATTGTACTCTGATGGGTTTAATGAGTGACGAGTAGAGGGGCGCTATAACCTCTTTATTTCTAGATGCGAACCCTTTAGTGATTAGATGGGCCACATAGAAGGATTTCCTAACTACTTTGGCAATATGATTGTCAAAGTAGAGACTGTTATCTACCTGGGTCCCTAGATCTCTTATTACCTCTTCTGTATTAAGGGGGCTGCCACCTGTGTGGTAATTTGTGGGTGTTTTGTTTTTCCCAAACGGATTGACTATGCATTTTTTTGGCATTTAGCTTGAGGCCATGACTTTTGACACCAGGTGTCCGTCTCTCCATAAGGCCCTTTTGGAGGATGTCCGTGTCAGCTGGAGAGTCAATTATGGTTCCCAGTTTGCAGTCATCGGTGAACTTGGTTAGCCATAGTCCTCCTGTGTTTGCCTGTACTTCTGAGAAGTATATGCTGAACAGTAGGGGTCCCAGGACCGAGCCTTGTGGGACAGCACTTGACTGGTTTAGAGTCCGGACCTGGAGCTCGCTATTCTTACCGTGTGAGTTCTGTCTGTAAGCTAGCTGGCAACCCATCTCGTAACGTAGGGGTTTATGTTCAGCCTGGTGAGTTTTTCTGTAATACCCAAGTGGGGAATGGTGTCGAAAGCCTTGGTGAGGTCAGGGTAGGCTGTGTGAGAACCACCTTTCCTTCATCCATGGCCTTGGTGATTGTCTTGAAGAAGTCAACCAGGTTTAGTAGGCATGATCTGCCCTTAAAGCCGAACTGGGTCGGGTCAAGTGTTTGGAGGTTCCCAATGTCCTTGTTAATGAGTTCCATGATGATGCGCTCCATAGCCTTGCAGTCGAGGGTAGTCAGGCTTATGGGGCGATAGTTAACGGGGTCAGTTGTGGCCCCTCCTTTGTGGAGAGGAATAACCGTTGCTGTGCACCATTCTGTGGGCACATAGCCTGTGGAGAGGCTGAGGTTGAGCAGCATGTTTAGGTGGGGGGTTAGTTCGTTCTGTAGTTCGTGCAAGACGCAGCCTGGGACACCATCTGGTCCCATTGACGCTGTGTTTTTGGCATTTGAAAGGGCTGTTTTCATCTGTTGCGTCTGATTTTTGGGACACTACACTTTTTTCCGGTATTGTTGTGGGCCCTTTTGTAGGTGAGAGGGGGGTGAAGTTTGCACTGAATTTATCTGCCAGGATGTTGGCAATGTCAGTAGGTTCAGTATATTTTGTGCTATTTTGCACTAGTTCAGTGTATATCTGCGTGTTGCCACATAAATTATTAACATAGCTAAAAAAGGCTTTGTGATTATCTTTTGAATCCTTGGCTGTTTTTCTTTCGAGTTAGCCTTGAATGATTTCATGAGGGACCTTAGTTTGTTACTGATACTGATCAGGGATTTCTTTTCTTCTTGGGAATTGCTTTTTTTCCTGAACTAGTATCTTCCTCCTATTGTATAGCCTGTTTATTGCAGGGTCCACCAAACTGGTTTCCTTCTCTTAGAAGAGTGAGTCTTGGTTTTGCTAGGGATGGCACCTTACATGCATTCTTGTAGGTGCTCATAGAAGAGTGCATTTGTAAAAGTTTCTGCATCTTGGGCAGCGTTCTCCTTTAGCATGGGGGCTGTGAAACTTGCCACCTCTGTCTTAAGTAAGGTGAAGTTTGCTTTAGAAAAGTTTTTTTACTGTAGTTTCCTTAGTTGGGGTTGGTGGCGGGGTGTGGACATCCAGAGTGATTAGTTTAGTTTATGGTCTGATCTAACCAGTGACTGGTTGTCCTCCGGTGTGGAACACCTGTCGCCCATGGTGGTGATTACCAGGTCCAATATGTTTTCACCTCTGGTAGGGGAGTTTACCAGCTGATCCAGGGCGTTTGAGTTGATGAATTCCAGGAAGCGCTGGGCCTAGGAGTTTGTACTAGTGTAGTTTTCCCAGTGAATTGTAGAGTAATTGAAATCGCCCAATATCAGGGTGTTCGGTAGGACATTCGTGTTTTCCAGTGTCTCCGGAAAGGGGGGGTGGTGGTCCTGGGTCATGGAGGGTGATCTGTAGCAGGTCACAGTTTGCATTGCAGATTTGCCCGATGTTGGTTGCACACGGATGATCTCGGAGGTATCATTCTGCGCCACTAACCTGGAGGTGTAGGTATCCTTGATGAATATGGATACACCCCCTCCTTTTGTGTTTCTATCCGTGTTCTGTGGCCGAAACGTGTGGTATGAGTTGTAGCCCGGTAGTGCTGGGGTGCTCTCTGGAGCCTTGAACCAGGTTTCAGTTACTGCACAGATGTCGACGTTCTCCATACTGAGGAGTGCTTCGAGCGCGTGCATTTTGAGATTTTAAACTCCTGGCGTTGAGCAGCATAACCCTCAGTTTTTTGTTAATTGTGCTGTTTACAGAGGTGGGTTTGACTTTTGAGCCTTGCCTAAAAAAGGCACTATGGGGGCAGCAAGAGCTTTGGCCAGTATTTGAAAGCCTAGGGGTGACAGGTGCAAGCCATCTCTTGCGAAGCAACGCGGCTTGTCCAGCATGTCGTCCCAGGCTGACACGCTGGATCCCCATTAAATGACACCAGAGCTTAGCCAATTGTTGAAATTGATGACTTTTTTCTTTATACTGAGGTATCATTCTTGGTGAGGGCAGGATGCTACTCAAGGTCAGGGTCATACCAGCCTGGGTTACATGATCAGAGAGCTCTTCCATGTCTCTCTTTATGTAGTCCAGGGAGGTACGTCTCAGGTCATTCACATCAACATGAGTAATGAGAGAGTCCTATTTGTACTTGTTCTGGAGTGACCTGAGTGCTTGTGTTATGTGGTGGATTCTGCCTCCCGACGGGCAGCCAACAGTAACCTTCTGCTTGCCCAGCCTAGTGAGTGGGACGTCAGTGTGCCTGACTATAGAGTCATATAGGTATGTTATTTCACCTTAAGGGCTGTGACTGTGCGGCACACTGATTTTGTGTTCTATGTGTTGTCTGGTTTGTGACTGGAAGTGCAGGTTGTTTGGGTGTCTGCTTTGGAGGTCTCTGATGCTTTTGCAGGTTTTTATTTAGAGCCTCCAAGTATGATTTTGTGTATTTTTTGTCAGTGCTGTTTTTGTAGGTCTGTGTGCGGCTGGAGGTGTGGTGCAAAGTGTTAACCTTCTCCTCTTGACTGTGTTCCAGTCTTGGGTGGAGACAGCTTAGCTTCCAGTTTGGCTGCATAATTGCATCTCTCGCATATGTTAGTGTTTTGTGGTTGGAGGAGAGGGTTGTCCGTGTACATGAGGCAGTTGTAACATTGCTTCAGAATACCCAGCTTCACCAGCTGGACTGGAGAGTGCACCTGAAGCTGCCCTTTGGTCATGCCTGAATAGTAGGGTGAGCTGCTTAGTCGTTTGGTTGGTGAGGGGTGAGTAAAGAGCCTTGCCCTGCTGGGCAATCAGTGTTCGGGTATATTAGTGCTTGCTATTAGGTCTGAGCAAATGCTGAGCTGTAATATGCTTTTTGAGTGCTTAGGTTGAGAGTTAGTCTAGTTTCAAGGGAAAAATTAAAGAGGATACTTAGCGGAGCCAGGAATAATTTAACTGTAGCTAACCAGCGCTGCCCGGTGCGCAAAACCGTGCAAACTCTGTTTTTATAGTAGGGAAATGAAAGAGAAATTAGTCCAAATGGCCAATAAACTACTAACTTCTGGGCTGGAACCACTCCTCCAGAGACAGGTTGCTCAAAGCTCCCCTTTCTCACAGGTGAACAGAGAAACTTCCTTCTATCCAAGTAAGGTATGGGCAACTAAGAAACTAGTATCACAGCCCTGAATTCAGCACTATCCTGAAAACTGGACTATACTAGCTTAGAAAGGCGGGAAACAAGGAATTTTTTTTTTTTTTTGTCTTTTTGAAAAGATAAGGCAAAAACAGTAAAAAAATACACTTAAAAATGGCTTTAAACGACTACAAACTATCAGAAAAGGCTATTGCATTTTAGTGTGTAGCCTACAACAGTTAAATTATTTAAACAAAAAACTTTTTTAAAAGTGCAGGTAGTCAAATAAGTACAATATGTGAAAAAACAAGCGTTTAAACCACAATAAACGCTGGAAAATCTGCGTTTAGATGGAAAACAGTCAAGTACAGCAAGAAAGTACAGAAAACTGATACTTAATCACTCCAAAGTATCTCTTCTAAGCTTGAAGGCTTGCATCATTTTAAGGCTTTCTAGTGCTACCCACTAGGTTAGTTAGAGGAAAGATGGGAAACAAGTGCAGATGTGGTCTTTTAAACCAGAAAGTTGAAAGAGATGGACAAACTGTCCAAATGGTTAAACTACAATTTCTGGCCAATAACCTCTCCTCTGTAGGTAGACAAGCTACCTAGTGCTTACACTAATATATATATATATATATATGTATGTATGTGTGTGTATGTGTGTATATATATATATATATATATATATATATATATATATATATATATATATATATATATATATATATATATATATACACACTGGTTTAGGTAGATACCAGGCAGATACGTTAATTGAGCGTAGAAGAAAAATTCATTAGGTAATTTGTTGACAAGTACAGATCCATGCATGTTGGGAATTAATTTTTGTTGCTTTTTGAATGCACCACTTTTATTAGTGGAGCAAAGGGACAATGGAAGTTTTGTTCCATTTGTATATGATTGAATGACTGTAAAGTATTTTTCCAATGATTTTGTTTGGCTTGGTCACCTGCAAAAGGTTTTTCTTGTGTGTTTCTGAGATCACAATTGGTTGTGTAGGGTATAATAATAGATGTAAGGGCAGGGCAGGAGTTTGTGCTATTTAGGATAGTGTGTGCAATTTGTAGTTTTGTTATTTGAAGCATGTGGGGGAGCTCAGGCCATTTTAAGCTTTTCATGGATATACAGTGATGGGATTTGTAGCTATTATTGGCTGTGAATCTTGCTAGCTTGTTATAGGTGGTTTCTAGTTTGGTTAAGGGATTATTTTGGAGGTTAGTAAGTATGGGAGCAGCATACAGCAGGGATGGTAAAATACATGTTTGAGCTAGTATAGATCTAGATTTGTTAGGTATATATTTGTTGTGGTATAGAAGACCTAGTTTTTAATTGGACTTTTAGATGCAGTTTAAGATATATGTAGGTTGAATTTTAATTGGTCGTCTGGAGTAACGCCAAGCAGTTTGGTGTTTGATACGGTGGTGGTAATTGTATTATCTAAAGATGAGGTGGTGAAGTTGTCTTTAGCTGGCTTGAGGTGTTTTGGAAGGAAAGGACAAGTTTGTTTTTTTGGGGTTGAGAAGCAGGTTGTTTTCAGTTGGCCATTGTTCTACTAGGTGCAGAGATTGTTGAGTGATGGTGTGGAGATTTTGTATATTGCTGGATGTGTTAATAATTGTGGAATCGTCTGTGTACTGTATTAAGATGGAGTGGGGGCAGGAGACATGAAGTTTATATATAAATATATTAAAAAGTAGGGGGCCCAGTATAGAACCCTGGGAAACCCCGGTCTTAAGATGGAAAGTGGAGAAGGATATTTGCCATCTGACAGACTGATATCTGTTTTGAGAGGTAGCTGTTTAAACCAGGAGGTACTGGAGGTAAAGAGTTGTAGGTTGGAAAGTTTGTTAATGTTTCCCTTTCTCTCCAGACCAACCAGGAATGTCATATCAAAGGCATTCTACTAGCACAGCTTGATTATGGATTTTTACTTGTTGCAGCAACATCCAAGAGAAATTCCTGCACATTCAAACTTTGGGAAACTCTATTTGCCAAGTTATTACCCTCTCCCATAGAAATGATGTCATTGTATCACAATTAAGAAAGCCAATTGGCTACCTGTCCAAAAACTTCACCTGCTTCCTGGATCCCAAATCTACGAACTCCTCAAAGAACACGTGCATCCTTCCCTTCCCACCAATCTCTTCAGACATCCCCTCCCCCATTTACAATCTTAGAAGTCTTAACCATTCTGTTCTACTTACTAAATGTCCCAGAACCAGATTTAATTGCACTTAACTATGCTTTCTCCATTCTAGGCACTAAATTCTGCCCCCACTAATCTTGTAGACCTCTCCTCATTTCACACCTCCCATTCCATGCTCAGCTTAAAGATGTTAAGTCTGCGTCAGTTTGCAAATTCTTTCCCTCTGGATACACCACTCAATCCCCCCACTGTCTCCACCAATTAGGCACTTTTGCTCCTCCTCACATTTCTTTACACTATTAGGTGACGTCTTCCACGTTCTACAGAGTTTCACTCTGTTCTCCTCTTTATTCTCCCCATCCCTTTCTATTGTCCTTTGTACTGTCTACTTTATTATCATTGCTGTTCTAGCTATTTTAGTCATTGTTATCTTCACAACATTTTATTTGTATTTTTCATACTTATTGTTAACTTGCCTGTTCACTGTCATTTTATATTTGTCTGAGTTGACTGAAATAGGGCCATCTGGTTTAGTAAACAAATGATCAGTGCAGAACTGACAGTTGAGGTGATAAATGTTTGGCTACCATACAGACGTTTTTGAGACCTTGGTGACTTTTGTATATTAGTTTGCACCACTTGAACATGTTGTAATGAAGGTACTCCGATTCTGTTGTGATAGAACAAGTAAGACATCATGTCCTGATAGTTGTGTGCTGAGCATGTAGTAGTTACCTATTACACAAGCAGTCAGCCATATTATTGGGGGTACTACTGAAAGCTTGAAAAGAAAGCATTTGGACTACATTTTGCATCCGGGGAGGTACATTGAAACTACATCTATAATACTGCACTTGACCTACCCTTTAAGTCAGTTTTGTTTGTTTGCTCTTTTTTAAAGTTTGCAGTGCTTTTCAATTGATTTTTATGTTGTGCCAGGGTGTTCAGAGTCTCATTTTATTGAATGTTTAGTAGCTCTCTTCTGAACCCTTTTCCTGTTATGATTTTATGTTTGGAGGCTTTTGAGCTGCCCGCCTATACTGTATTTCTGGCCTTGGAAGCTCCTCCCACACTCCCCTTCTTTATATCTGGCCATAGTACTTCTGCTCAGTCTTATCTTTGCTGTTCATATTGGTTACTGACAGAAGAAACTGTGAAGCCCTCTTCTAAGATTGTTACTGTACTTTGAAATTGCCTTAAAGCTTGTGTTCCTCATTGTTGGCTTGTCTGCATTTGAATTGCCTTGCAATTACTTGTAGCTAGTTGTTAGATTTGTTTCTGGTATCTTTCCACTTGTGGCTAAAGTGTATTCTTACATTAAGAAGAGTAGGTTTGCAGTTCTAGTGGCAGTAATAAGGTAGCCTGGTCTGTCTGAGGTGGGAAATGCACAGGGAGGCTTAATGTGATTGTATCCTCAGCCAGGAGTCTTTTTAGAGATTTAATTGTTTGGTGTTAATCTGTACTTGAGAGCTACTTTTGGTGAGCTTTTACATTAAGAAGTTTCAGGGTCATCCACCTTGTGGTAGAAGGTGTTGACTAGGTCTTTCTGAGTTGGGAAGCACTCCAGGGAGTTCTAAGTATAGCTTTTTATTGGCCAGTGGGCATGGGAGAAAGTTTTCGGCTTTTTTCTGTTTGCTTAAAATTAGGTGTGTGTATGTGAGCTCTTCTCAGCTCTGTGGTGGTTAGCAGTATTCTGTATAGTAACAAATCCTGTAAAGCTAGTGTTTAAGACTTTAACCTGTAACACAGAAAGTGTGTGTGTGTGTGTGGCTAAATAGCCCATCAAACAGCACTAATGTCCAGTCCTAGCACTGTCTAATATCTAGCCTTAAACCTAGACACCACTTGGGTGACTCTCCAAGACCAAGGTAGTAAACTATGACAACCCAACCCTAATACGGGTTCTGACAACATGTATTTGCAATTTCCTAATGTTTCTGTGGCCAGCTTGGTAGATAATAAGCATCCTGAGACAGGGTTATAATTGTTTCACGCACTCTGATAACCTTTTAATCCTTAAAGGCACTTTAGATGCACGTACATAACTTCCATGGAGGCGAATACCTTGTTTACAAAGAAGGTTTTCAGTTAAGTGCACACACGCACTAGATTCTTCACTCATACTGCTCCACACACACGCAGACCTTATGCCGAGGCACTTAAAAGAAATCTTTCCAGACCTGAAAGACATGCTAAGCTGTCATATGAAAACACCTGTCCTCAACACTCAGTGAAAAATATGGCAAAAGGAACACCTAACACCATACTTGAACCTACACCAGATGATCCTCAAGAAGCAAAGCTCATAAGGCAAGTTAACACTTGATTTTATGCTGTTGTTATAGGGTATTATGTTATATAACACATAGATGCTCCTCTTACCAGGCTGGATGAGGAGAAGATAATGGTTAGTTGTCTATTTGGGGCTAGTATCCACAGTATCAGTCGTATTCTCAAGTTACTTCATCACCGGTACCAGTATGATTCTGTCATAGTCCATGTGGATGTAAATGACTTGAGACATACTTCACTGGACTATATAGAGAGAGACATTTATGGATCTTTTTGAATGGATGTCACTGGTATGTACCTTGCATTGAGAAGCATTCTACCTTCACCAAGGTTGATGCCACAGTATGAACAGAAAGTGATTGATTTTAATTAATTGTCTTAGTTTCTAGTGTCACTTGAGGGGAATCCAGTATCCGTCAAAGTGGGAGGACCTGGTTAACAAACCACATTGCTTTGCTAAGGATGGTCTGCACCTGTCCCTCCAGGCTTTGGGTAAAACTTTATCCACCTCTGTTAGATCCTCTTTTTGGCAATGTGAAAATGACTAAACATAGTAAAAGGAGAAGAAAAAGGAAAACCTTAACACAACCCATTTTACTGCTCGATGCTTGGAAGCTAAACAAGAAATTCCACCTTACAATCACTCCTCACTCTGGAGAATGTGGGCATCTGTGCTATTACCATAGACTTGATTTAAAGCTGCAGAAAGTACTCCGGCAGTGTAAGGCTACATTGCCTTCCACACATTAAGACTAACAGTAGGATGGATTGGGACTAAAGGTAAAGGTTTATCTAACTGCATTACCAACAAATTTAACTCCAGGTTAGTTAAACAGGATGATGCCCTGGAGTTACTCCATGTCAGGGTCTGCATAGACAAGCTTCATTACCATGTTCTGGCCAGCTTCAGGTCTCCCTCTGACTCACAAAGCTGACAACTCTTACCTAGACCTACTAGAAGTACTCACCATTCAACTAAATACCCTATTCGTGGGAATCTTTAACTATCCCTTTATAGACTGGGAAATATACACTGCCTCTAACTCAAAAACATAACGTTCCTTGGACTTTGATCCTCTGTTTGGAGTGTGCACCATATGATCCTTGCTGTTTGCATTGACAAACATGTTGCACCTAGTACTCGCCAACATGGGAGAGCATTGCATCCCCCTCCCATGTCTTATCCTTATTGGTGAAGTCAGACCCCAAAGCTGTCTCCCTTGAAATAATCGACCTGGAACACCTAGCTAAACATATTAGTTAGGCGTTACTTTAAATTAAATAAAACTGCATCCTATTAAGAGATGATTTGTCAAAATTCACAGCTCCCCAAACCCTGAGAACACATCTACTTATGCAGAATTATTTGCAGAATCTCTACAAACATGTAAATGGCTGCATTAAGACTGCTGTACCTACCAAAAGTGAGCTCAGATCTAACGACAAAAACAAAGTCCACTGGTAGAATCCTTAACAGAGCATATAATTGAAAAAAATCATGGCCAGAATCAAAATGCAACTCGGAGACTCCACTAAACAAGAAACTAAGAGGTCTAATAAAGGCTGGTGAAGCCAGTTACAAGGTCAGGATAATCTCCCAGACTAAGCACAATAGCAAGGCCTTTTGCAGTTAAGTTGTGAACCTTAAAGGTTAACACTGTGCAGTGTGCAGAACTGATGGTAAATGACACAACCTTCACTGACTGGGATGACAGTGAATGTAATGGCTGATAAATGTAGGTCTAACTTCACCCCCACCGCTACTGCTTGTGAAGTCCCTTCTAGCATATCCCTTCCCCAGCTGTCAGCGAAGTGCAGGTCCTGATGGTAGTAGCTAAGGCGAAAAACACTGCTTCAGTGTGCCCTAAAGATGTCCCCCTGTTGCCTCCTAAATAGTCTAAAACATGACCTAGCAGGATTAGTTGAGGCATTGTTCAACTCCAGCCTCTAAACAGGTTACGTGCCAGGTGAATAGAAGGCCGCAACTGTCATCCCTTTTCATGAGAGTGGACCATCAACCGGTCACAGGAGCTACATCAGTGTGATAATTCGTTCCATGCCTTTGCATATTAGACTCCTCATTGGAAATGATGAACAAAGACATTGGCAACCTATAGACACTGGATCCAGCATAGGTTTGGCTTTGTTAAAGGATGGTTTTACCTACTCAACCAGGTAGACCACTTCGAGAAGATCTCAAAGACTGTGGATGAGGGGAAACTGCATACTGCCTACTTTGCCCTGGCCCAAGGTGTTTGATACAATACTTGAGTATTGTTGACACTCTCTCACAACTAGGCATAAATACGCACATATTGCTGGATTTCTTGCTGGTTCACAGATGGGACCCAGGATGCCAGGATTGGTGACCACCTCCAACAGAAGACTGGTCACAATTGAAGTACCCCAGGGCTCTGTGTTGTGGCAGCTTCTGTTTGGCATCTAATTCTCAGAAGTTCAGGCTAATGTCAAAGGACTTTGGGTCACCAAGTTCACAGATGACTGTAAATTGGGAGCTATCCTAGATTTCCCTCACATTACCAACATCATACAAGAGGGTCTGACGCAGGCAAATGCCTGGTGTCAAAGCCATGGATTAAAACTCAAAGCGAAGAATTATGTTATATTGCACTTTAGGAAATTGTTCATCCAAGCTAATTACTCCATTGATTAAATCACTACTGAGCACCACTGAGAGTTAACACAGTAGTTGGGGATCTGGCAGCATAAGTAGACAGTAGTCTGCCCTTCGACCGACACATAGCCAAGATCGTAACAAAATCATGTCGCTCAGCTCATAAGCAAGGGTATGGCATCCAGGTCCAAGGAAGTTGTAGTACCACCCTGCTTGGCCATTATCAGAACTGTGAAGTACAATGCTCCCTTTAACATTCATCTAACCAAGCACATGGAACTTTTGGAACACCCTCAAGGGTTTCTTACCAGGATAATCCAGGGTATGAATATCCTGTCCTACGCTGATAGTCTTAAGGACCTGTCTCCTACTCTGTCTCCTACAGGTTACAGAAGGGCAGACTATGCCTGGTATGTATGGTGTCTTCAGATCTAGATCTGACCGATCTCTTGCACATCGCAAAACAAACCGCACGAGAAACACTAGATATGAGGACGTGAACTTTGCTTGTGACATAAATAGAATATGTTGGAGAGACTGGTGCGTCTCCGTGGATCCCTGTGTTATGCAATAAGCTCCCTGTCTACATAAGTAGAGCTGACCCTGTTGAAATAAAACCGTGATCATTGGATGGGAAATCACATATTCACCCCCTAGTCTAGCACCCATATCTCTGATCGACAGAGGTCGACAGGAAGTAAATTGATTTCCAGGTAATATACCTCCCAAGATGACCCTTACCTCCTTACTAACATACCCCACCATATAGGTGTCCAAGGAATTCTGGGACAAAGCTGGGCTGGGTTGCATGTCTTTGCTTGTAAAGACACTGGTGGTGGTTCGCCTAATATAGACCTGTGTACCTGTAATGCGTCTCTCTTTCGTTTTGTCAGTTATAAAATCTCATCTGCAGATAGCGTTGGCTTTTCTTAACTCATGTGGTAGTCATATCCTTGAATTTCTGAATCCCTTATTTTCTTTGCGAATGGTTCTAAATATAATGCAAATAAAGGGGAAAGAGGACACCCCTCCCTAGCTCCTATGCTCTAGCAGAAATTATCAGAAGGGACCCCGCCCACTTCAATTTTTGCCTGCAATCCGGCACGTATCCTCCTAATAAACCTTATAAGTTTTTTCAGGAAATGCAAATTCTTCCATAGCCCTGCTCGTAAAGTCCAAGCTTTCTCTGTCAAATGCTTTGTCTGCATCAAGACCCACCAGCAACAATGGTATTTTCTTGTGTTCTGCTTCCTTCTGGATTTTCAGTGTTCTGTTAATGTTGTGAAATGTTTGCCTCGCTTCCACAAAACCATATTGATCCATATCTGTCAATTTTTCCATTACTGTTGTCATTCTTTAGCCGTTCTAGAGACAGACACTTTGTAATCCCCAGGGTAGTGAAAGTGGATAAGGTACACATACTAAACCTAGAGTACTTGATAATAGTTTTCAATCTTACTAACAAACACTGGGTAATCTACAATGTATGTACTGTACCTGTGTACTATGTATGTATTCTACCTGTGTTCAGCTGTACACCACAAATCTTATTAATTACCTTTAATTTTAAATTAATATTTTTTTTGTTTGTTCTCTCCACTGTAACTGTTGATGTGCTGCATACCACTGTAAAAACATGTCTTTTGTAATTTGTGTGTATACTGGTCATGTCTAAATAACTAAATGTATCTAATTTTTCTGTGTGTAGCTTTTCTCCCCGGGCCTCTGCTGAAAAGGTGCCTTTTCAGCTCAGACAGACACCCCCGGTTAACAAATGTAAAATAAAGTAAAATAAATAATCATGGTTTAGTATTGAAATGGGCCTTTATGAAGCTGGATGTGATGGATCTTTAAAGACTCTCTTTTTAGGTATTACGGCTACCACTACTTTCTTCCAGGATTTTGGTATTTCTCCTCTTAAAATACTGTTCAACACAACCTTCCAGTCTTTTTCACTTTCTTCCTTCCAAGCTGCCAGATTTGCACTGGAATACTGTCTGTTCCTGGAAACTTGTATGTTGATTTTATGCATGACCATTTCATCTCTTTCTGTGTTATTGTTTAGCCTCATCTTACTCTGATCATGGGTGATAAATTACTCCTCCTACTTTTTATTGCTCAGGTTGTGATAAACCCAGTGTTGTGCTGTTTTTTTCAAAATGTCGTTCTTTTAATAGCAATCTTTGCAAACTTACCATTATTTTCTTCTTGACGCACTGTATTTGCTTTTCTTGTTCTGCAAGATTTCCCTTTTGCAGTATGTTTGTGAACCTCTCTTAAATGTTTTTCCCTTGTGTGTTTCTTTCTTGTTTCTGACAGTTTTTAAACAGCATTAGCATTTTATCCCACTTGCTAATTGTTCCTTTGAAGTAATTTTTATCTTCCCTAATAGCTCTGTAATTATATCCACTATCGTTTTTTTCCTGTCTTTCCTACAGGTAAGTAGGAAATCACAACTGCCTCATCATTACTGTACATCTTTATTTAGTTTTTATTGGGGCATGATCCGATAGTCGTTGGATGGATCTGGAAGCTTTCATTTAAATGCACATGCTCCTGGGAAATAATATTTCTGTCTAGTCTTGCTCAGTTCTATCTTTGGAAATATTATGCAAGTTCTGTTTGAGCTTCTGACACTGAATCAACTTCTTTACCAAGTATTCTCATACATTTTCATAAGTCTATAAAGTTTGGTTATATTATCCCTTCTGTGTCTTCATGATACATCCTCACTGTTTGGTAGGTTCATAAGTGTGTACTAGGCTAACAACTACTAGGGCCTTTTAAGTCTACCCATGCATCCCAAATCTCTGACATGTTCTGGTACCCTTTATAAGTGTAAGCAGGACTTAGGAGATGAAACCTTTACAAGCAGAGGAATGAGAGATGGACATTTTACCAGCTGCCTGGGTTCATTAGAAATACTGGGGCCAAACCAGGGATGAATTTAATGCTTACCGTCCACTTGAATTGGATTAGGGAGGGACTCTGCTTCACATGAATGGGGAGCCTGTTCCGGAGAAGGTGCAGTCTTTGTGATACATACCTGTCTCTCCAGTGGGTTCTGTTTATATCAAAGATATGGTTTTAAGTCTTCAGAATTGGTAATTCTGGCACTGTTTGTATTGTGGATATGCAAGAGATCCATTTTTGGTGGGGGGTTGACAATGCCTTATATGCCATGCATAGATCTTGCTTCAACAGCTTGTAGGAGACCGAATACAGGGATAGGGCTTTGAGAGAGTCTGCATAGGACATGTTACTTATGCCCTGTAATCTTTTAGTGAGGAACCTCTGTGGGTGTTCAGTTGTTGGATGTGCCTGGTTAGGTACATAGCAAAGGGTGCATTGTACTTCATGATGGGTATGGTGAATGCTGAATACATTGGGACAGTTACTTCCTTGGTCCTAGGTGCTGTACCTTTGTTTATAAGTTGCACAATGTAAAATTATTTCCTCATTACTATAAACCTAGAATGGTCAAAGGCTAGATTATTGTCTGTGTGTCCAAGTCCCTGACTTAATGGGTAGACTCTTAAGGGTGTGTTGTCAATATGATAGATGTTCTTCATTCCACATTGCTGCAGTCCTAACCATTGGGTAGTCCGCTGTCCCAGTCGGCCCGAATACCAAAGTATATGGCTGACGTCGGTCAAGGCGCATTAGTCTGACGCCAGGACGTCAGGGTACTAATGCGCATGACCGACGTCATATCCTCAGTCTTTTTTGCCGCATGGTCCGATGCAGAAGCAGTTTTGCGAGTGCAGGTTGGCGTTCTGAAATTTTCTGAAGTCAGAGTTTCAGACCGAATCAAAGTTGGCTAAGTACCCCGTTGGGGAATATTTTGGTTTTTCTTGCCTCAGTATTTCACCGGATGTCAGAAAAAGTGAATAACTGTATTTCTTGTGGGAAACAGATACCTCATAGGGATTACCATACCTTGTGTATACCTTGTTTAGGGCCTGAGCACGACGTTGTTGGATGCCGCTCTTGTGCTAGATTTAACAAACGCACTATTAAGAGAAGGTTAGACTGTGCCAGGTTAGTTTTTGGGAAGCGTTGTAATTATAAAATGCCGTCGGATGCTCCGACGCCCGCTTCGTCCAAAAAGCGCAAGGACAAAGCAGCAAAGCCTAGAGTGGAAGAACCGACAGTCCCGGACGTCTGTTCTTTAGAAGGCTCAGTGGAGCCGGAGGTTTTGCCAGGAGTTTCTTTGGAGTCTCAGGGAGAGACTTTACTGTTACAGGATGTGTCCTCTCAGGAGGTAGGCCAGGCTGAAGGGGCTTCTCAGGTGGCTGTTCTTCCCTCTCTTCCTAAGGTGGTTAGAGCCTCCCCTTCTGTTTCCAAGGCTTCTTTGAGGGGCAGGCCAGGTTTAACTTCAGTGGGGTTTCTCCTAGCTCTTCAGGATCTTTGCCTAAGAAACATATGCTTAAAATGGCAGAGGATTTGATTACTATGATTAGAGGTTCTATGCCCCCTCCTGATAAGAGGCCTAGGGTGGAACCTGAGTTTGAGAGTTTTGAGCAGTGTTCGGAGGCTTCTGAGTCTTCGGCTGAAGACTTGCAGGAGTATCCTCCTTATTCTGATTCTGATGTGGATGATTCTACTCCTTCAGCTTCTCCTCCTGAGGATTTTTCATTTTCAGAGACTCTGCATTCCATGAGGGAGCATTTTAAATGGGAAGGTCAAGATTTCTCTGATTCCAGGAAGAGGCTTAGGGAATTCTTGTTTTTACCCCAGCATAGGCCTTTAGCTATACCTCCTGTTCTGAATGTGGTGGAAGATGTTTTTGCAGAGGCTTCCCTGAACCCTGATTCTTTGCCTCCTGCCCCAGTTAAACCGGATAGGTACTATAGGGTGCCTGAAGCTCATAAGTATCTTTTTAAGAGTCCTAGGGCAGACCCGGAAACTGTCTCTCAGGGGCCTAAAGGTGTTAAGGCTTCTGTTGTTAAAAATTCTGTTCCTCCTGATAAAGAGGCAAGGGCTTTGGATAGATGGGGAAAGAAAGTGTATACTTCTTCCACTTTAGCCATGAGGGCGTTGAATTGCCAGTTTCACATGTTAAAATATCAAAATTATCTCCTTTCACAATTGCAGTCTAAGGTGGATGCTCTGGCGGAAGGTATTGAGTGTAAAGAGTTGCAGGATTTAGTTCATGTGTCTGAACAGGTGGGTAAGCATTCCTTGCAATGTGGTTTTGATGCTGTGCAGGCCTCCTCGAGGGTGGCTGCCACTGGTTCTGTTCTTCGCAGGCACGCCTGGTTGAGGGATCAGAATTTAGCTGAGCATGTTAAGACAAGGATTTTGGATGCTCCTTTACAGTCTGATGTGTTGTTTGGTTCGCCTGTGGAAGCAGTTTTAAAGAACATGGAGGACAAGGCTAAGTCTATGCAAACTGTTAAAGATTTTTTGCAGGTGCAGCCTCCGAAGTTTAGTAGAAATTGGCCTACTAAGGGATGGACATATCCTGCTTATGATTCCCAGTCTAGGGGTAGGTCTAGACGTGGTAGGGGCAGAGCTCAAGGTTCTTTTAGGCCTAGGACAGGGAGTTCACCTGCTCAGACTTCTGGTGAGGGCAGGGGTCAGTCCTTTCGTAAACAGACCCAATGACCTACCTTTTCAGCTGCCAGTGCATTCTCGTCTGGCAGCACCTTTGGGAGGAAGGCTGGCTCTTTTCAAAGAAAATTGGGATTTAATTACCCAAGACAGATGGGTTTTGGATATCATTCACCACGGTTACAGGTTTTATTTCCATACCTTGCCTCCTTTCAAAGGCATGCCAGACATTCCTCCTCTACAAAGAAAAGAGGCTCACAAGCAAATTTCTCTGTTACTCCAAATAGGGGCCATTCAGCCAGTTCCTGTGCCAGAAAGGGGCCTAGGATTTTATTCTCGCCTGTTCCTAGTACCAAAGAAGGGGAACACGTGGAGACCAATTTTGGATTTATCTATCCTCAACACTTATCTGGACATTCCCAAGTTCAAAATGTTGACGTTACAACAGCTTTTACCTCTGCTGGGCAAAGATCACTGGATGGTAACTTTAGATCTCAAGGAAGCTTACCTTCATGTGCCTATCAGACTAAGTTGCAGGAAGTATTTGCGTTTTCGAACTGGAAATTCCCATTATCAGTTCTCTGCATTGCCCTTTGGCTTATCTACTGCGCCCAGAGTATTCACAAAGGTTCTGGCTCCAGTGATAGCTTACTTCAGGCTAAAAGGAATTCAAATCTATCCTTACTTGGACGACTGCTTGATTCTGGCTCAAGAAAAGGAAGACCTTTTACAGCATTTGGATTATGTGATAGCAGTGCTAAGATGCCTAGGGTATTCTGTGAACGAAATAAAGTCCAGTCTAGTACCCTCTCAAGACATGTGCTTTCTGGGTGTGAGACTGAATACAGCAGCCCAGATGGCCTTTTTAACCCCGGACAAACAAAAGAATCTTTCCATTTACTTCCATCAACTATCTCTTCAGTCCGGGCTGACTGCAAGGACAGTCCTTCAAGCCTTAGGGTTCATGGCATCTTGTATTCTGGTGCTTCCCAATGCCAAACTGCATATGAGGAAGCTGCAATGGTATCTCAAAATGTATGGACACAGCACTGCCAGGATTTGGACACTGTCATTCAAATAATACCTTGCATTCAACAGGAATTTTGTGGTGGGCTCAGGAATGTCACCTAAACAAGGGACTCTCTGTGACCCGGCCAGAGGCGAGTCAGATTCTAACGACAGATGCCTCAGACATTGCTTGGGGAGCTCATCTAAATGGAAAGTGGATACAAGACAAGTGGCCTGCCAGACTACAGCATCTACATATCAACATGAAGGAGATGTTAGCAGTCCAGTTTGCATTAATGGCTTTCAAGGAGTTACTTCTGCCAGGGCAGGTGTTGATTCTAACAGACAACACAACTGTCATGTGGTACATCAACAAACAAGGGGAACACATTCTTACCCGTTGTGCAGGCAAGCAATGATTTTATGGGAGACTGCGCTCAGCTTGCAACTAACTCTTCAGGCAAGGTTTCTGCCGGAGCACAGAACTCCTTAGCAGATGTGTTAAGCAGACAAATCATGGATCCCCACGAGTGGAAACTGGATCTTCATGTATTTTGGAAATTGACAGTGTCATGGGGAACTCCAGACATAGATCTGTTCGCTTCTCCACTTAACCACCAGCTGCCAAAGTTTTGCACAAAGAGGTTTCATCACACAGCTTGGAAAGTGGATGCTCTTTCTTTCAGTTGGAAAAATCTTCATGTGTATGCCTTTCCACCTCTGCCTCTTCTCCCAAAGGTGCTCCTAAAGGTCAGACAAGACAAGCCAAGGATGATTTTAATAGCTCCAGATTGGCCTCTGCAACACTGGTACCCATTACTGAGGAGTCTGGTAAGGAAGCCTCCATGGCCTTTACCTTTGATTCCACACCTGTTGTCTCAGAGGGACGGCCACCTGCTCAATGTCAAGCTTCACTCTCTTCATCTAACAGCCTGGCATATTCTGTTTTGAAACACAGCAGGTCTCAACTTCCTCAACAAGTTTTAAATGTGATTATGGAAGCCAGAAGACCTAGTACAAGGAAAGTGTACAGAAAAATGGAAGAGATTTTTATTTTGGAGTGCAGCAAAGAATTTGGAGATTTCTGAGCCTAATTTGAGTGTGGCTCTTCAATATCTTACTGAGTTATTGGACAAAGGTTTGTCTTTCTCTTCCATTAAGATTCATGCTGCAGCAATTTCAGCTCACTATGATTGTGACCCACCATTGTTTTCGCATCCTTTGTTCAAGCAATTTCTTAGAGGGGCAAAGAATATAAGACCCCCACGTAGAGCTCCTACTCCTGCTTGGGATCTCAATTTTGTGTTGGAGAAACTTACTCTACAACCTTTTGAGCCTGCGGCTACTGCTGAATTGAAATACTTGTCATGGAAGACTGCTTTTTTGTTGGCCATTACTTCTGCAAGAAGGGTTTCTGAATTGCAGGCCCTTATGGCGGTAGAGCCTTTTTTGATTTTCCATAAGGATAGGGTATCATTACGTACTAATCCTTCTTTTATGCCTAAGGTGGTTTCTAGTGTGGCTTTAAACCAAACTATTCATTTGCCTACTTTCTATGCAGATCCCCAAAATAAGGGGGAAAAGATTTTGCACACTTTAGATGTACACAGGCAGTTGCGTTATTATTTAAGCAGGACTAAGGATTTTAGGCAGTCTCAGCAGTTGTTTGTTTCTTTTGCTTTGAGTTCTCAGGGCAAGCCTGTGTCAAAACAAACTATTTCTAAGTGGATTGGGTTTTGCATTGCATTTTGTTATTCCCATCATGGCAAGGAGATTCCAGCTGGGATTAGGCCTCATTCCACTAGGGCTACTGCCACTTCAACAGCATTTCTAAGGGGGGTGGCAACTAAGGATATTTTGGAGGCAGCTACTTGGAGTTCAGTGCATACTTTCTCTAAGCATTACCACCTTCCTCTCTACTCTAAATCTAGGGCTGGTTTTGCCACAGCTATTTTGCAAGGCATGTTGACAGCTCCTGCTTCCTTATGATTTGCCAGCCTCCCTTACCTCTGCTTTGGGATTCTACCCAATGGTTAGGACTGCAGCAATGTGGAATGAAGAACATAGTACAGTTTTGTACCTACCATAAATGTAGATGTTCGAGGATCCACATTGCTGCAGTCCAATTACCCTCCCTCCTTCCCTCTGTGTTTAGGGGTGGTTGTGTGGGTGAGGTTATACTCTTGTAATTTTGTATATATTGTACATATTTTTGGTGCAGGAGTGTTTGGTGTTTTTGGTTTTGGCCTTGTCTTTTTAGGGTCTTCTGACATCTGGGGCAAGAAAAGACTGAGGATATGACGTCGGTCATGCGCATTAGTACCCTGACGTCCTGACGTCAGACTAATGCGCCTTGACCGACGTCAGCCATATACTTTGGTATTCGGGCCGACTGGGACAGCGGACTACCCAATGGTTAGGACTGCAGCAATGTGGATCCTCGAACATCTACATTTATGGTAGGTACAAAACTGTACTTTGCTAGGGGTGGATGACTTCCTGAAGGATACTTTTATGCATTTCTTGGTATTTAGTTTAGTCTGTGAATCTGAAAGAAGTTTTGTCTGTCAGCTCTTTTTGGAGAAAATTAGTGGCCATGGGGGATTCTCTCTGAATGCTTCTAATTGGCAAACACTTGGCAGATTGTCAGCCCGATGCCCTTGACGTTAGCCTTGACTTCATAGCGGTAAATGTCAAAAAGGAGTGGTCCCAGGACTGATTCCTGAGGGACTTTGCGTGAGACTAGCTTCTTTGTACAGGTGGACTCCCCATTTTTATCTTCCTGGGTCCTGTCTGCGAGCTAGCTGAGCATCCACCAGGTGGCTTAAGGGTTTTTCTCTAACCTCTTCAGTTGTCAACATTGCCCGAATGGGGATATTGCAGTCAGGTTCCAGTCCCCACCTGTAAATAATCCTTGCTGAAAATAATCTTTGCTGAAAGCTTATTTCTTAAGAATCTTCTAAGCATAATATTAGTTTAGGTGGGATACAAGTTATTGCATGTTGAATCCTCATCTGCCAGTAACCTTTTCCCTTATGTGCACAGAAAGACTAAGGTAACTGAAGCTACCATTGATTTAGCTATAGGCTTCTTGAAGTCTGTAAACCTTTTGCTGTATAAATACTTCAATAATTACTTATAAGCTTTCGGAACGCGAGTGTCCATCTCCTATAATGAGACTAGGTACATTATCTGTTTCACTGATGTACAAAAGTTTTAGACCACAGTAACAAAATTGTTTCTTTGGGTTAGGAAGCTGGGGAATATACTGCCTGTAGGTATAGAATGGCTTTTGGTTCTTTGAGTTTTGAAACAAGGGTGATAGCTGGGCTGGCCATTGGGAATTTCAAACCTGTTGTTGGGATCAAGCCGTTAGTCTCAATTAAGGTTTTGAGCTTGTGAAAGTGAACATGTGAGGATTTGGGTCTGTATTTACAGAGAAGAGAATATTTAGGAGAACTGAGTATTTTTATTGTAGGTAGTGTTTAGTTTTATGAGTTTGTTGTGTTAAGTATAATTTGTTTGAAAAGGGCATTTCTTGTATTTTGGTAACTCTCTTCAGATAGAATATTGAAGCAATTTGTTTTGAAAGATTGTATTGTTAAATCATTATGTATTTTGTGTGTGCCTTTCAAATTTGTGCCTTTGTGCTATTTTATTATTGCTGGACAAACGAGAACTGGGTGGAAGTTTGAGAATTAGAATTCATTTGACTTGTTTGGAATTCAAAAATCAAACTGAAATTGCTTAACTAATAAGTATGGCTTGTAGAAAGTGTTGCAAGTTCACGATTACTTTTGGGGGTTATTGCTTTTAATGATATGTTTCCTAAATCTATGTAATTCCTGGTCTAGGGAGTACCTGAAGTCAGGTTTAAGTGTTATGGTACAAGATAGGTGGCTAGAGATGGGGTGCAGGGGAACAAAGCAGGCCACTAGTTAGTGAGTGGTAGCCAGGCATTTCTACCGTTAAACACTTCAGAGACCTTGGATACACTGTGTTGATGAAGGCATATTGGAGTACAGAAAATTAGTGGGAGAATGTGTGCACAAATGAGAATATGTGAATCGTATGTAATTTTAGCTAGATATGTACTTACTGTTTTAAATTAAAATATGCTCTGTAGTAGTCCACTTTCATTAGGAATTTGCACAGGGGAAGGTAGTAAAACATGTAGTGCAGACATCCGCAAAGACCCCTAAATTTAAATGTTTGTTTCAACTAAAAATGAAGAGCTCTGGGGAGTAGGAGGTGGAGGATGGCAAGGCTTACTTTCAATCCTCCCAAGGGGGAGGGTTATGGTGCTAAAATGGGAAACTGGCAGTTGCACCTTCTTCATTGTAATAACACTGGGAATAGGGCTGCTGATAGTGCAGTGGCTAGAGTAATTCGATGTGAAGTGGGACATCTGCAGTACTTTAAATCTAGGTCCAATTAGGCACTCTGACCTGCTAGGCTCTGTCAACCTTTTAAGAGGGGAAACGATGAAGCACAGGGCTCTGTCAACCTTTCAAGAGGGGGAAACCTGAAGCACAGCCTTCAGTAAGTTTAGTGCAGTAATGGGGGGGGGGGGGTGGCATTTCTTAGTATACTCTAGTAATGTTGCCTGTAAGAAAAGGCAGAGATTAAGAACAAAACTTAGGCAGGTGGCACATTAGCAGAACACTGTAGCTAATCACATTCCAGTAGTAGAACTCTGTAATGTGGCACTCAAAAATCAAACAAAAATCCTATCTACAGTTAGAAGAAAAAATGCAAATGGGTAGTGCAGCTGTTATCTTATGCCAAAACATGTCAGCAAGTAGCTTCTAGTAATTTCCTTGTGTCTAGTACTGGAGTTGGTTGTGCATAGCATTAATTGTTATAAGTAAGGCAATATTATTAAATTGAGGTCATGCGATGTCCAGTTGACTGGGTATTGAACACACAACGGTTTGCATTTACGTGTGCATGTGCAGGAATGGCCCATACAGAAACAATATATAGTAGTAAATCTGCACTAAACAGTCTGCACTGTAGTATCTATGTAGGATATTGTATGCAGCCTACATTAGATGTAGGAACTCTGTAAGTTGTGTATGAATAGAAATACTTTACTTGTGGTAATGAATCTACGCATCCACTTGGATAACCAAATTCTAACAAGATAGTTATACTTTTATGTACGCAGCATATAAAACTTTATACCACTCAGTTTTACTTGTAATGGTGCGTTGCTTCTCCAGTATCAGTGTAAAATGGTAAACCTATATTGCTTGGTTGGTTTGTTAATGTTGAAAACTGTCATTTTACCAACTTCTGTCAGACTGCTGAGTTTTTTTTTTTTTTTTAATTCTCTGTAATTGCTTCTCTTTATAGCTGCACTGCACTTTATCTATTCTAATTTTATTTGTGGTGGTGGTGATGTGCTTGCATCAGAGCTGGTCACACTGTATGCAACAAAGCAGTATACGTCTTTTCATATTGCCTATTAAACATAATTTTAAATTCAGCAAGATGGATGGTCATAGAGCAACATTTTGCATTATGCATTAATGTATTGTTAAGCAGTTTGAATAAATAGGTAACTTATTCTAAAAGGTGGATATGACCAATTAGTACGGTTATTGTGCACATTGAAATTGTACACTTATTTTTGGTGTGTATTTCAGGTAACATGAATCCACTGTTGGAAGAAATACTGTACCTCCTCCGTTCTAGGCCTTTGGGGGCTCGTTTGCCTGAAGATTATGAATCTACATTTCAGAAGCATTTAAAGCCAACAGATCATGGTTTTCAAGACTTGGAGCAGGTGCTAAGCTTGCTAAAAGGGAAAGTATCCTGGTATCGTGATGGAAAAACATGCGTTGTTAGATTTGGTGATCCCGTAAAATCCCCACTGGTGTCTTCTGGAGTCATGGCATCCTCTCAAAGTGACATGCGGGCCGGAAGAGAGCCGCCCCCTGACATGCGGGCCGGAAGAGAGCCGCCCCCTGACATGCGGGCCGGAAGAGAGCCGCCCCCTGACATGCGGGCCGGAAGAGAGCCGCCCCCTGACATGCGGGCGGAAGAGCCGCCCCTGACATGCGGGCCGGAAGAGAGCCGCCCCCTGACATGCGGGCCGGAAGAGAGCCGCCCCCTGACATGCGGGCCGGAAGAGAGCCGCCCCCTGACATGCGGGCCGGAAGAGCCGCCTGACATGCGGGCGGAAGAGAGCCGCCCCCTGACATGCGGGCCGGAAGAGAGCCGCCCCCTGACATGCGGGCCGGAAGAGAGCCGCCCCCTGACATGCGGGCCGGAAGAGAGCCAGATCCATATGTGTGGGGAGGTAGGATGCCTTCTGCCAACGTAAACTACCCAAAAGGAGGTAAAGCAGAATTACGGAGTAGTACAAAATCTTTTTTTATTGGTTGTCATTTTATCAGCTTCTCTGGTTTCCATTAACTTGGTTGCAAATGTACAGTCAGTCTTTTATGACGATTGGAGTTCAGTTTCTAAAGGGTTATTGGCTGTTTTTTTTTTTTTTTTTTTTAGGTGGGTGTATGGTTGTGTTTAAATAGTGATGTGTACTGGATTGCTTGTACTGTTGCAATGCTGAACTAGGTAAACGCTGATAATGGTAGCTTATGCTTTGTGTATTTTGTTGAGGAAACCCAACTACGAGTTGCCAATAAGGTTACACAGCTGATTGTTCTTATTTTACTCCATTTGCTAAGCCATGACTAAAAACTTGAGCTGAGAGCACTGAAATTATGTAAGAATATTTCTGCATGGATGAAATGTCTGAGCTTACTTAGATTTGCAAATAGTTAGAAGCCATTTCAACTGGAGAAAGATGCTGCAAGACAGTTGTAAGATGAATTTGAAAACTGTGTGCTTTTTTCATCACGTGCAAAAAAATGTTGTGCTTTGTGTTACCATCCTCTTCACTTGGACACCAGATCACATTGTGTAAAAAATTATAGTTCTGCATTTTTTTCTACAGCTTTAACAGTATTTTTTTTTTAACTGTGTCTCTGTTTCATATACAAGTTTCAGTCGCTGTATCTGTTGCTGTATTCATATGGTTTAGACTTTGATTTACATTTTATAGTAATTGCGTTTTTGTCAGCCACCGTAATTAGACTCAGCAGGGCTTTACTATGTCTAGGCAATTTGGATTCTGTATTACAGGTCAGAAAAATCTTTTCCCTAGATGCAGCAGTTTGCTCACCCAATATCTCTGATAGAGCAGTCTAGATAATCTTTAAGGTCTGCCAACTCATTTAGACTCCCAGAAAATATGTTCTTTATTACCTCTTTGTTCGCCATCACACCTCCGTTTATTGTCTAACTCGGGGAAAAATTCTGTAGGGGCTACTTGGGTTATAAAAACACCTATGTAAACATATCCAAGCAAACCTCCTGAATCTTCTAGATTTTGTTGCATGTTTGGGAGACATGCATATATCCCCCACCATTGTTTCTGTGTGGATTGCTTATGCAGTCTCTCTTCTCAATCCTTTATAACCTCCTATGATTGATTCTTAGTTATCCTGCAATATTTTATGTGCTGTACTAATTATTCCTTTAAGAGCAGCTTCTGCTCTAGATTCTACTAAAAACTATACCAGTTCTGGTGTTTTCTTTAGAACCCCCTATTTCTTTCTCTTTGCCTGTACTCTGATATCAATCTTTGCTAGGGAAGGCAGTCTCTAACCTGCAGTCCAAATAAATTCTTGGCGTTTTCCCATTCTGTTACATTTCCATGTCTTATTTGTTCACAACACCTTTGTTCTTTGCCATTTTTTCCAATAAACTCCAGCACCCTCTTGCCTATTGTCTGTATTCCTAATTGCAGTCACCCCTATCGGTAGAATCTCCTTTCTCCATTCCCACGTTGGCTCAGTTCTTTGAATACTTTCTGCTACTTTATGACTGTAATATTCTGTACAGTTGTTGTTTTTCTTAAAAATCGGCATTAAAAATCCCAGTCTCTCCTTGTTTCTTGAGCTTCCCTCCTGTTTCATAATCATCCCTTTCCACTTTGAATTGTAATTTTCTGCTTCTCCTATGTATAGAAGCCTTAACTGTGTAGCTCTGAACTACCCCTTCAAATCAGGTAATCCCAGTCCGCCTTGTTCTTTTGGAAGAATCCTTTTATCCCACTTAACTCTTGCCGTCTTCCTATTCCAGATAAAGTCCTTCAGCTCTTTAATTGATGTCCACAACTTCTTCTCTAGTTAGTAAATATATGCCTGACCCGTGTATAAGACTGAAAGGACTAAACCATTTTAACTGCTTGTATCTCACTTTCCATGTCCATATAACAGAGCTTTCAGTTTAGCAGTTTTTTTATTTTTGTTTAGTCACTTTCCGCATATCCTTAGCTGCCACACCAGAATCATTTTTAATCCATACTGCTAAGTACTTAATTTTATTATGTCCCCATTAATATGGATGTTGCTGAACCATTTTGTGCGTGGGTACATAATGTACAACTATTGCCTTTGTTTGAACTTTATTAATTTTGTATCCCGCAAAGATTTGAAACTGTCTCAAAATGTTCCGCAACACTGAAATGTCCTTTTCTGGTTTTATCAGGTATGAAATAATTTCATCTGCAAGTGGGTACAGCTTTTTCTTGACAACCATACCAATTATATCCTTGAATTTCTGAGTCTCTTGTGTTTTTTGCCAGTGGTTCTAAATATAATGCAAATGACAGAGGAAAGAGAACACACCCCTGCCTGGTTCCTCTGTTCAAGCAGAGAGGAACCCCAGCCACCTTATTTTTAATCTCTGATCCCTCATATATCCTCCTAATCAGTCTTTCATAATTTTATCAAGGAATGCAAATGCTTCTACCCTGCGCATAAAGTCCCAAATCAGATGCTTTCTCTGACTCAAGACGTACCAACAACAGTGGTATTTTCTTACATTCTACTTCCGTTGGACCATCGTTTTTTTTGTTGTCACATGTTTGCCTCCCCTTCACAAAACCACATTGATCCATAGCTATCAATTCTGGCATCTCTCTTGCCATTCTTTTAGTCATTATAGATATAACATGGTGGTTTAGTGTTCAGATGGGCCTGTATGAAGCTGGATCTGATGGGTTTTACCCTCTTTAGGTATTAAAACCACCACCACTTTCTTCCAGGATGTTAATACTTCTCTTAAAATACTGTCAAACAAAACCTTCCAGATCTTTATCAGATTGTCCCGTATGGCTTCCAAACATTCATAGGAATGCGATTTATTCCTGGGGACTTTCGTGTAGATAGGTAATATCTCATCTACTCCTATCCTAGTTAGTAATTGAGCGTCATCTACCTCTTACCTTGGCATATTTAATTCTTCAGTAAACATTTCATTCATAAATTGTTCAGAAATATTTCTAGTACTTCTACAGGATGTCTAGTTATCTTCCTTGTTAAAAACTCCCTAAGGTTGGTGATGGCCCTTTCTACTTTCTGTTGCCTGAGTCGTTGTGCTAAAAGTTTTTTTGCTCTAGAGTTATCAAAAAAACAGTTGCTTGACCGGAGTCTTTCTAAACTCCTGCGTATTGTTGAGGGTAATACCTTATTTTTCTGCTTAGCATCCTGCAGTTGCTTCTCTTCTTGTTTTGTGTGATTTCCCCTGTTCTGCAATACTTTAACATTTGTCAGTCCCTCTAAAAAAATTTTGTTGCTTAACCATGTCTCCCTTTTCCTTTATTTCCACTGTAAACTCTCCTCTAACTTTGTCCTACTCCCTAGCTGTATTTTTAGAGGAAATGTCTTTTATTTTCTCTATTAGCTCTGAATAATTTCCAGAACCCATTCCTTATAGTCTTCTGTTTTCACAGATCGCTGGGAAAGCGCCAGTGTCTCATTTTTATTTCATTACCTTGTGTGTTTATTTTGGTTATTATTGGCGCATGATCTGAAATGGATATTTGGTACGTTTCGGGGCCTGTAATTAAATGTACATGTTCCAGAGAAGTATAAATTGTATGTACCCCAGCCCAGTGTTTTGTATCTTGGAGAATAGTTATGTAAATTCACTCCAGATAACTGAATTCACATCTTCCATGCTAAACATTTTCATAAGTTTCTTCAAAACTCAACTCTCCTTTGTTATATTTTCCCTTCTGGGCCCTCCAAACACATCTTCACTGTTGGAAACCAAATTCCAGTCCCCACCTATAAGTAATATTCCTTGGTGAAACCTAACTATATTTCTCCCAGAATTTTCTTAAGCTCCATTATAGCAGTTTTTAAATATGTGCCAGTGTAATCCCTTCTCCCTTGTCAGTAGCCCCTTAATACTACATATCTACCATTACTATTTTTTTCCTCTTCTATCAGTATTAGAGCTGCTCTTGCAATTAACAGAAGTACTCCCCTTTCCCATTGGCCCACGCATTCTGGTGAATAACCTTCCTGAAAGCCTTTCTGTATTAAATTCAGATGTTCAGTTCTTTCCAGGTGTCTTTTCAGTGGCATAGCTATTTGCACTCTACAATTTTAATATAGTTCACTACTTTCTTTTTTGTATTTTATCTGGGAGACCATTCAGATTTTAAAGACATTACAGAAAGCATAATTTCGTATATAGTCACTGTTCCCACTTTTTTATGCGCAATTCCTTTTATGCGCAATTCCTTTTATGTTAAATGTTTAGTTCCAACTTTTATGTTGCGTGCATATATTGTTTGGCAGCTTGGTCTTTTATGCAGTTGTTTCTTGTCATATCCATTTGGGCCTTCACCGCACCTTAGAAAATTTTTGTTTTTATTGGAAGCCGTTCAAAAAAAAAATGTATTAACTTAATAAGATGGAAAACTGTGTACATCTTCGAAGTTTGACGTTTAACCTTCCTAATAAGAACAAAACTTCTAAACTGAGCCACACAGACATAGTAGAGTTAACCAAAAAGAAAGGTTATTCAAGTTAAAATTCATGGTATAGCCTGTGCCTTTACTAAGTGCTATCTAGTTTGATCTTGTCTTTATGGCTCTACCAGCTGAGAAAACACTTGAATGTTTTTAGTGAACACTTTCTTCAAGCCATTTCTCTCCATCAGATTGTTTTCTAGGGACGGGTCTATATTAAAAGACTGAAAAGTCAAAACCGCGAATGCCTAAAGAGCGAAAGAAACGGAACCTCAAACTTGATATTGTGGGGGCTGTGCACCCCACACCCCCGCTAAATATATATTCCAACTCCGAGATCGCGTTACAGTGAGGAAAGGGCAAATATTCCAGTCTTCACTGTATCGCGATCTGACATGCAGCACTTCGAGGTTCTGTTTTGTGTTCACGGTTCTGCTATTTCAGTCTTGTAATATAGACCCCTAGGGACATGCAAACCAGACACAAAACTGCTAAGAGTGCATTGTTTACCAGAAAAAAGGCCTTCTAATGTTAATTTTCCTTTTCATTTACTTGCTTTTCATTAAAACTTGATGCTATACAAACATGAGAAAAAGCACATTAATTTTTCTTTTGATTTACTCTCTCCTAAACAAAACCATTCCTCCTCCACCCCTTTTTTTATATACATTGGTGTTCCAACATGTCTTAAAACTGAACAAGAAAAAGAAGGGAGAACCCAAAAAAAAAAAACAGAAGCAAGTGTTTGTTAGTATCCGCATTACATTTAAAAGTAACTAAGAAAACATTACTTCATATCTTGCAAAGAAAGTCCTGTACCATTAGAATAGTACAATTAAGAAAAAAAACATTTTTTACTGGGTTAACTTTCTCCCTCCTCTTACCCTCTCCCCAAGTATTTTTCTGAAAAATAAAAAAAATTGACATCAAGTAGGGCATATGCTTTGAGTCCTGTACAAATTTTAAAAAAGTCCACGAAAATCCAATATTTCCAAATCCTCTTTGTGCTGCCATGTTTGACCAGTATAATTATTGCTGTGTAATCCACCAGTTTTCAGTTTCCAAGTTACTGATTTTAATCCCTGAACATTAATAACATGAAGTGGGGCATATGCTTTAAAGCCCCCTAGAAGTTTAACAAAGTCCCATATTTTCAGATTTTCTTGTTCTGTCATGTTTCACAAATATAATTATTGCTTTATCGCCCCCACATTTGTCAATTTACAAGCTGCTAGCTTTATTCCTGTTCATCACCCTCTCCCAAATCATGTCTGTTTCATTTCCAATAAATTCTCTGTTCTTCTAGTTGGCTCTTATATTTTCTTCTTTCTCTCAGGCTTTTTCTGTTGGAACAGTGGAAAATAATTCATGGGTTCAGTCTCTCTCTAGTCCTTATCACCGGAAGAACACAAGCCAGAACTTCCTTCCGTTTCACGGCTCACCCTTTGTTGGACAAAGTTTTGCATTTCTTCCTTAGCATGTACTTCATCAAGAAATGATTTTGTCCCTCGGGGAAAAAATATTTTAAAGATGGCTGCGTACAGCAGTTTGAATATCACACTTGCTTCTCGATATTCCCTAAATAGCCAGATATATTTACTCCTTTTCTGCCTGGTGTACAATGAGTAGTCATTCTCCACAAACACTGCTCTCTCCTAGTTGTGTCCTTCTGCCACAGTTTTGTCTGAATAAACTCCTTCTGTTGGTAATACTGCATCTTTACTGTTAAAGGTCTAGATTGTTTTCCTAGTATCAAGATTTGGAGCATACACACAATGTCCCCTTTCAGTTAACAATTCCTGTTGTGGAATATACCACTGCTTTCATAAATTTAATACAGTCTGCTCCTTCCAGCTTCTCCGGTACAGCAGCAAATTTCAGATTTTCTGTACGTGCTTTGTCCTCCCACTCTATTTTTTTTAAACCTCTCTTCTTGTGCAGTCTCGTATTCAGTCCGCCTTTTCATTTCAGCCTCTGAATTTTGCAGGTCTGTCACCTTAGGTGTTAAAGAGCCTTGCATTTTTTCCAGGTTTTTATTCTTACTCCCTCAGTGTTTTGTTTGGATTAACCAGGTCTCTGTGCAACTGCTTTATACTTTCCTCTAGGTTACTGGAAGTCATGTCTAGAACTTGCACTGCTTCTTGCTGAACAGCTGTAGTATTTCTCCCAGACTTTTTTTTTTTTTCCTCACCTTTTGTAGCTGTTTTCCTCCAGGTCCTTTTATATTTCTTTTTTACTGGCATCCAGGCAGTGGACTTACTAGCCAGTTAATGAAATTTACACAGAAATCTAGGTCCACTGGCTGTCTTAAGTTTCTGTTTTCTGACTGGGAAAGTCAGAATTTAAGCTGTTACTCAATGTGCAACCATCTTGGAAGTAAAGTATAGACCTAGTGTTAATATAAAGCACTGCAAGTGGTCATTTGGAGTGGAGTTAAATAATCAAGTTAAAACAGTAAACTAAACGGAGGTGCTTAAGTTCACAGACAAAAATGTTTACAAGGTGAAGTGCGCAGCAGCAGTTTAGTACATCAGTCAAATGCAGTGGTAAAAGCAACATTTAAAGTGGAAGAACTCTTGAAAAATGTACAAGTATAACAGCAGCCCTTGTATATTTTGACATAGTGCAGTTTAGCACTCAAAGTACTTGTCGATCAGTGGATGAATCTGATAAAACAATAGCTTGGTTACCAAGTGTGTGGAAGCTCTGAAATAATGTTTCTTGTTCACTCCAAGTAGTTGACTCCTTTAAGTTGTTGTTCTGTGTTTGGTTTGAAGTATGAAGGTGAGAAGGTTGTAACAGTAAATGTAAAGGGATATGTGTGTTGTAAAAACAAATGTAAAAGATAAGCAGTTTAACACGTATTAGAGCATAGTTTATGCTGTCAGGTACAGAGATTGGTGTTTGAAACACTGTGAAAATGATATTCATTCACTTGGAGTTCTGTCAGTTTGTTACTGAAGTGCCTCTCAAACTATCGTTCGTGAAAGCCTGAATAACGTTTCCCTACAGATTGGAAATGACGGCAGTATTGCAATATACAAAACGTGGTATTTAAAGACGCACAATGAAGAAACCAAATCACCTGGATGACTTATGTTTTTACAACTTGTCTTAAGCTGAAGTGCAAAACTGGCTAAGACTACACTGAAATAACTGAATTGAGATAAGGATCTAGGGGCCGCAAGGCCCTCAGAATCCACGGGCTTCTAGATGCTCTGGGGTGCATTTTAATGCCCCTCCCCCGCAACCTTCTGATCCATTGATGGCCTTTTCATTCTTAACTTAGGATTATTTCTTTCAATATAGAAATAACCCGTGTCCAAGATTTAATCTTCAAAGCTAACAAAACTCAAGTCTCTTAATAAACGGATGGCAAATGCTTACAATGATACAAAAAGCCATACCTGGAAATACTGCAATAGCCAGTGTAGGCACCTCATCTATTTGATCAAATAAATGTGTAAACAGAGGAACAGAATTGTATTTTAACTTGTTGCTGTCAGAACTATAAAAGGCAGCTCACTGTAAACCCCCAGTGCCCTCTCTACCTCTTTGCTTACAAATCTTCACTTGGAAGATTGGACTTTATTTAATTTGCTGAGAAAATACATTGAGCATGTGTTGTGAACCTTTAGCTTTCTTTGTAATCCACCACTGAAAAGAGTAATCATGATGACAGTAAAAAAACTTGCTTCATGATTCAGTAGCTGCTTTCCCAGCTGGTGAGTAACCACCCATTCTGTTTATACTCACAGGCTTTTTCCTTCAGCAGGGCAAGTACACTTGTGTAAGAACTTACCATAACAGTAGATGTTTTTCTGATCACTGTTACAGTATTCCAATAGTTGTGGGTGATTCCCAAAGCTAACTGTTGTCGAAGGAGGTAAGTTTGGGTATAGGGGTTCTGCTAAGCAGTATTGAGGACAGATCAGTGAATCAGGTTCTAGCTTGGGAAAATACATCAGTCCTGTAATGCTTGGTGAAAGTGTGTACAGAGGTTCATGTGGCAGCCTCCAGGATGGATTTGGAATCCATGCCTTTTGAAGAAAATGTCAGAGAGACTGCCAATGATAGTGAAGGTCCACTCAACCAATGCAGAGTGTTACTAATGGAAGGTATAACAGAAGGAGATGGACTTAGAAATCCATTTGGAGATGTTCTGTTTGGAAACTGAACTTCCATTCCATCCTTTTGGAAGAAAACAAAAAGTTGATCAAACTTTCTGAATGATTTAGTTTGTTTTTTTTCCAGGTAAAATCTAAGCTGCCTAAATGCATCCAAGGAGTGAAGGATTCTCTCCTCTATTTTTTTGGATTGGAGAATAAGGCTGGCAACTGAATATATTGGTTCAGATACAGATCATTTCCTACTTTGAGTATAAAGGAGGGGTTGCCCCTTCTGGAGACTCCTTACTTATGGAAGGTAAGGAAAAGAGGGTCTCCGAATGAACTTAAGCTCTTATAGCTGAAGTAAGGGTGACTAGTTCTCTAGGTGTAGAATTTTAGTGACGTTGAAGCTGCAAGTTCATATGGTTGTAATGTAAGCATCTGATGTTGGCCTTTTTCTTTCTTCTCACCAAGTGGTTTGGACCTGATCCTGGGATCTGACTCAGTTGCATACACTAAACCTTGGGATCCAACTCTCAAGCTCCTACCTCTACCTACAATGCTTTGTTCCATCCCCAGCACCTCGGATCTTGTTTTTCACCATTGTGGTTAGACATAGGTTCTGATCTTGAGATGTAAGTGACTGTTTGTTTTTTGGGTGAATTTTTAGATAGCCTTCCTATTCCAGATTTTCTCTTCCTTTTTCCAAATACTATTGTTGGTGTATTTTCTTAAGTTTTGTCACCTATCCTAGCTAGGATTTCTATTTCTGTTTCTTCTTTGGTTGGGTGTTTTTCTTTTGTGGCTTACTCTGTTGTTTTTCTCTGCTGTCAGAGAAGCCAGCATGGTTTAAGAAATGCACTTCTTGTGGGCGTAAGATCCCCAATTCGGATGCCCCAAAAAAGTGTTTGGTATGCTTGTCCTTTAATACCAGGTTATTAGCTGACATGTGCAATAAATTTATAGTTTTTTTTTGGGACTCAAACCCCCACAAAATCAGTGATGTCAGTTTCTTCAGAAACCAAAAAGAGGTCTCCGTCGAAGTCCCCCAAGTCTTTGTTGGAGCCATTGGAGATGATCCAAATAATTTTTGGATTCGACCATTTCAGATCCTAAATCTGGGAGCCTGCCTTCTAATCCTAAACGCCTTTCGCATCCTACAGTATTGGCTCTGATAGTAATTTTTCCACTTCCTTCTGCCTTCTCTTCGTGTCCCAAGACCTTGGATCCGTGATCTAGCTCTGCCCTCAGGAGCCGTACTCTGGAGTATATCGTTACTCAGGTATCTGCTTCCTCGCCAGGCCAAAATTTCCAGAGTATGAAGAAACACTCCTGACCTTCATCCACATTGTCTTCCAGGTCTTCTAGGAGTTTTTCAGAGGCAGATGTGGATAGGAAATTTCTCTAGACTCTGGTCTAGATGGGGGTCCTGTCATTTCCATCCCTTCCTGGATCTGTTGAGTGCTCCTACTAAGTCCATTCTGTCTCCTTCTCCAATCAGTGGTCTGAGTCCCAGGTTACGAAATCCCAGAGAGGTTGAGTGTTGGATCTGAGGAAAATGTCTTCCTCTGCTCCAACGGTGACCCTGTCCGGTTCTGCTCCTAATTCCTCAGCTCAACTCAGAGCAGGTCTCTTGTCTGAGGAGTTGGATTTGGTTTGGGTTTTGTTGACTGTATCCCTGCCTCAAGGAGCTTCGGCCCTGGCTGGTGCTGATCAGAGGGTAAGTCGGGGCGACTTACCTTCCTCTGAGGTGTCTGCTCCGGGAAGAGAGGGAGGGGTTTCCCCTTGGTCCTTTCCGGGTGGTAGAAAAGGCTTTGTGTTCGCTTGTCGGGGGATCCTACCCCTCTCTCATCTTTGGTTCCAAGCTCTGAGCCCATCAGACTTGTCCCACGAGGACAAGGCTGTTCCAGGAAGTCTCCAGACAGTTTCTCTAGAGGAATTTCCCCCCTCTTCTGATACCTCTCCCAAACATCCCACAGAGGAGGTTTCTTGGAAGAGGATGTGTAACAGGAGATAGACTCCTACCTGGAGTCTCTCTCAGAAGACCCTGATTTTGATGAGGGAGAAGGGATCCCCCTGATTGCCAACTGATATCTCCTTTGGAGATATCCTTGACTTCCTCAAACAAAGGGAGATTGATCTTTACAATATCTTTCTCCTGAAGAATTAGTGTTTCTGGACGCTTTTGGTTTTAGACCATCTAAGTCTTGGGTGACCCCCCCCCCCTCCCCTCCCGGGGCAGATGAATTGATTGACTTGGTTTCCTGCTGGGCTTGGAAGGAACTGGACACTGTTGAACCTATTCCCAAACGCCCAGACAAATTTCTGCCCCCTCCTGCTGATAGACCCCACTGGAATAAGGGAGTCAAAGTTGATGCTATGGTGGTGGCAGCAGCCAGCAAGAAGTAGCTAGCTGGGCAGAGCTCTTCTGTCCATCTGCCGAACAGGGAGTCCAGAGCGTTGGACAGACTTGGAAAGTGAGTGTTCACCTCAGCTACTTTTGTGCTGATGTCTGTAAACTACTTGGCACATTTCACTCTGCTGCAGAGAGATTTGACTAGGAGTTATCAAATACTGAGCTCATGTCTGTTAAGGATTTCAGAAGGACTTCCTCTCAACTGGACACACTGCTGTCTATTTCAAATGTATCAATGAGGTTGATCTCTCATGCAGCGGAATGTATCTCATGAGCAGCCAGTTCAGGTATAGCCATAAGGAGACATGCCTGGATGTGGCTATGTGACTTTGTGGAGCCTTTCACGATATCCTTTGTCAAGGCCCCCCATTGACGCTTCCTTGTTTGGGCCATCAGTTAAGGACATGCTTACCTGCAACAAACAAGAGGGAAATACTCTGTCTGTTGTAGGAATTAAGTTCTTTAGCCTTCAACGGACCTTCTATAGAAACAAACAAGGTGGTATGATCCAAAAATCTCTGGTACCTTTCCAGGATGCTCACTGGGATAATTCTTTGAGGCATAGGAAGAAATGTTAATGGTGGTAATAGTAGACATCGCCCTGGAGGCAGAGGGGGCCTGCAGAACCTATTCAATAGGCCCTATCAGCGCTTCTGAAGTGCTGCCAGAATGTCCAATTCTGGAGGCAGTCTGGGATTGTTTCTCTTTGCACCTACACACCTGAACGGATATCACAAGATTCATGGGTGCCAAGAGTCATATCTGGAGGTTACTACATAACATTTTCCCTTCCTCCTCCTCAAAAGCAGAAACTTCCTGATGTCCTTCAAGGATGCATCTGCAGTCATAACATATGGGTTGTCCTGCCTCAGGCAGCCCTTCGGTCGGCCGGATTCCAAAGTCTGGGTCTGGTATCGGCTGATGTCGCACTTCACCCGACGTCATAGCTCCTGGGGTATAAAGGCATCAGCCGATGCCATTTTCCTCAGTCTTTCTTGCCATGCGGTGCCTGAAGCAGAAGCTGTTTGCAAGTGCCGGTCGGTCAGATCCAGAGATTTCAGCTACCGAAGACTTCTAAAAAAGCTAAGTACCCCGTTGGGGACTCTCTCTTGCCTCAGCCGATGTCAGAAAAAGTAAATAATTGTTTAACTTGTGGGAAACAATACCTCATAAGGATTTCCACTCTTACTGCCTTCCTTGCTTAGGCCCAGACCACGACGTATCAGCTTGTTTAGCCTGTGCCTCCTTCAACCGACGGACGCTTAGACGTCGGTCGGAGTTTGCAGAAGAGTTTTTTGGTCCCGCTTTTGCATATAAAATGCCGTCGGAGACTCCGACTACACATTTTTAGCTAAAAAACGCAAGGAAAAGGACTGACACTCACGGCCCGCGGTTTCGGCTGAAACCACGGTTAGGCCTACCGCGAGTGTCTCTGTTTCGGCTGAAACAGAGTCCTCGGTTCTTCCTGCGGCCGCAAGCATGCCTCCGACTACCGAGGCCACAGAGGCCCCGGCTGAGTCGGCTACAGAAATTCCTACCGAAGAAGCAGGCACACAAGAATTGTCCGACACCATTCCGTTGGACATCTCTACTCCTGCACGTGGGGCAGCTAGACCCCCTGCTTCTATGTCTATTAAGGCCTTCTCCAGGGCTAAAGCAGCTAAACTTTCCAAGGCCATATCTACAAAAGCTCCCCCTCACAGACCTTCCTCAAGTTCTCAGATTCTCAGCCTTGCTGAGGACCTTATTTCTTTGATCAGGGGATCCCAACCTCACCCAGGCAGGGCCTCACAACCCCCTCCTGAAAAAAGGCCTAGGTCTGAACCCCCTGAACCTCTCTCCTCTGACTATTCCTCGGATGGATCAGATCTATCAGACCATCAGGAAGGACCATACTCACCTTATGAGGATTCGGATGCAGAAGACTCCATTCCTTCTGCCTCCCCCCCTGAAGAATTTTCATTTGGGGAAACTCTACATTCAACGAGGGAACATTTCCAATGGCAGGGTCAGGATTTTTCTGATTCTAGGAAAAGGCTAAGGACTTTTTTACACTTACCACAGCATAGGCCTTTAGCCATACCACCTGTACTATCAGTTGTTGATGATGCATACAATAATGCCAGTTCAGCCCCTGATTCTCTTCCCCCGGCCCCTGCCAAACCTGACAGATATTACAGGGTCCCGGATTCTCACTTCCACTTGTATAAGGCCCACGCTGCAGACCCGGAAACCATTTCTCAGGGCCCTAAGGGTGTTGCAGCTGCCTCTGCCAAAAAACCCCTACCCTCTGAAAGAGAATCAAGAGCATTAGAGAGATGGGGTATGAAGGTTTATACATCTGCTACTCTTTCTGCCAGGGCTTTAAACTGTCAATTTCACATGATACAGTACCAGGAATTTTTGTTAGATCAGCTGAATAAAAAGCTTTCCTCTCCTGAACGTTTAGACCGTAAGTCCCTTCAGGAGTTGGTACACAACTCTCAGCAGGTTAGTAATCATTTTTTAAAATGTGGCTATGATGCACTGGAGGCTTCATTTAGATCAGCTATGACTGGAGCAGTGATTCGAAGGCATGCCTGGCTAAAAGAGCAATCCTTGCCAGACCATGTTAAGTCTAAACTCCTAGATGCCCCTATGGAGAAACAAAGCTTATTTGGCTCCCCTGCACAGGAGGTTCTAAAGAAAGTGGAAGAAAAAGCAAAATCTGTGCAAACGGTCAAGGATTTTCTGCAGGTCCAACCTCCGAGGTTCAGCAGAAATTGGCCTTCAAAGAATTGGTCCTTTCCAGACACCTCCAGAGCACAGAGAGGCAGAAATAGATGCCCAAGAGGCAGAGGTCAATCAAGGGGTGCCTACAGGGACCGTCAGTGGCAACCTGACAACCAGAGGAGTGCCTCCACAGCTGCGACTGCAACCACTTCCACAGGACAGACGCAATGACTTGGCTTTGATTCCGCCTACCAGGGAACAACTGGAAGCACCCTTGGGCGGAAAGTTAGCGTTATTTACAAAAAACTGGCATTGCATTACAGGAGACAAATGGACCTTGCAAACAATAGACAAAGGCTGCAGGTTTCACTTCCACACTATACCAAAAAAGAGAGGAATGCCAAACCTTCCACCAAGCCAGAAGTCAGAGGCTCTAAAACAAATCATCAACTTACTAAGGATGAGAGCAATAGAAAAGGTACCATCTATGGAACAAGGCCAAGGATTTTACTTCAGACTATTCCTGGTACCAAGAAAAGAAACTCAATGGAGGCCTATTCTCGACTTGTCCACACTGAACACATATCTCATTGTACCAAAATTCAAGATGCTGACCCTACAGCAACTTCTTCCCATGTTGGGCAAGGAGTCTTGGCTGGTAACTCTAGATCTCAAGGAGGCATACCTGCACGTCCCTATACGACCAGATTGCAGAAGACACCTCAGATTTCTTGCAGGATCAGAGCATTATCAATTCTCAGCATTGCCCTTTGGCTTATCTACTGCGCCCAGAGTATTCATGAAATGCCTGGCATCAGTAATTGCACATTGCAGGCTTCAGGGAATTCAAATCTACCCATACCTGGACGACTGCCTAATACAAGCGGACAACAAGACAAAAATAATAAAGGATTTGGCCTATGTCATACAACTGCTGCAAGCCTTGGGATACACAGTCAACATACAGAAGTCAAGACTAGTGCCATCCCAAACGATAACATTTTTGGGTGCAGAACTGGACACAATAACTCAGATGGCTTTTCTCACAGAAGAAAAACAAAAGCAACTTCCAGTCTACTTCATGGCATTGACCAGACAAACTCAGCTTACTGCAAGGAAAGTCCTGCAGGCCCTGGGTTACATGGCATCCTGCATAATCTTGATCCCACATGCCAGACTGCATATGAGGAAATTACAATGGTACCTAAGAAATGTATGGTCTCAACACAGACACAGTCTAGAAACCATGATACCAATCATTTCATGCCTGAAAAAAGAATTCCTGTGGTGGGCTCAGGCCTGCCAGACCAACAGAGGGTTGCCTTTCCACAAACCACAACCAAGGCAGACCATCACCACGGATGCCTCAGACCTAGGCTGGGGCGCACACATGGAAGACAAGTGTATCCAAGGCCTATGGTCCCAAGACCAGCTGAATCTACACATAAATCTAAAGGAGATGCTGGCAGTGAAGCATGCAATTGAGGCATTCAAACCATTCCTCCAGCAAGGACACCTGCTGATAAGGACGGACAATACCACAGTCATGTGGTACATCAACAAACAGGGAGGCACACATTCCTACCCTCTATGCTGGATGGCAATGGATCTGTGAAACCTAGGCCTGAATCTCAACATTCAACTACAGGCCAGATTCGTACCAGGAAAAGAGAAGTCACTAGCAGACAAATTAAGCAGAACTACCACGGATGCTCACGAATGGATGCTGCATCCAGATATCTTCAAAACCATAACAAAGAAATGGGGAATGCCAGAGATAGACCTGTTCGCCTCCCCACTCAACCACCAACTGAAGAAATTCTGCTCAAGAGAATACCACCCACAAGCCTGGAGGGTGGACTCCCTTTCAGCTGGAAGGCCCTGACAGTTTATGCCTTTCCACCTCTCCCATTGATGTACAAAGTTCTACTGAAGATCAGGGAGGAACAGCCAAAGGTAATTCTGATAGCTCCAGACTGGCCAAGGCAGCATTGGTACCCGCTACTGAGAAGCATGTCTCGGACAAACCCATGGCCTCTACCTCTATGGCCTTTACTTCTAACACAGAACAACTACAAGACCCTGCATCCAAACTTGAAAATGCTGCAGTTAACTGCATGGAAAATTGCATAAAACAAAACCAACCTGTTTTATCTCAGAGGGTCGAGGACATTATCCTGGAGGCTCGCAGACCCTCCACAAGGAAAACATACTCAGCCAAATGGAAGAATTTCCTCATTTGGAGTGCATCAAAGGGAACAGATGTCACGCTTGCAAACCTAGCACACATCCTAGAATACTTAGCAGAACTGTTCCACAATGGCCTGTCCTATTCTTCCATTAAGATTCATGCTTCAGAAATTTCAGCAGAGTACAACATGGATCCTCCTATCTTCTCTCAACCTCTCCTCAGACAATTTCTAAGAGGGATCAAAAATGTAAAACCTCCAAGGAAACCACCTCTGCCTGCATGGGATCTCAATTTTGTGCTGGAAAAATTAACACTTCCCCCTTTTGAACCAGCAGCATCAGCAGACTTACAGTTCTTATCTTGGAAAACTGCCTTCCTTCTAGCAATCACTTCAGCAAGAAGGGTATCCGAGTTACAGGCATTAATGGCAGTACAGCCTTTCCTTATCTTTCACCAGGATAGAGTGTCTCTGAGAACTAATCCTACTTTCATGCCAAAGGTGGTATCCAGGGTATCCTTGAACCAAGCTATTCATTTACCTACGTTCTTCCCTAACCCACAGATCAGGGGGGAAAAACTACTACACACCTTGGATGTACATAGACAACTGCGCTACTATCTGGACAGAACTAAGACCAGCAGAAAAACTGACCAGCTTCTGGTAGCATATGCAACAGGAGTGCAAGGAAAAGCAATTTCCAAACAGACAATTTCAAAATGGATAGGAAATTGCATTCGATTCTGTTACTCTTTTCATGGAAAGACAACTCCTGAAAATATCAGGCCTCACTCCACAAGGGCTACAGCCACCACTACAGCTTTCCTACGAGGAGTGGCTACTAAAGACATTCTAGAAGCTGCTACTTGGAGCTCTGTGCATACATTTGCCAAGCATTACAATCTTCCTTTATACTCCAGATCCCGAGCAGGCTTTGCAACTGCAGTTTTACAAGGGATCTTAACTACACCATCCTTATCTTAGTGCCTCCTCCCCCAGTTTGGCTATGGTATTCTACCCATATGTTATGACTGCAGATGCATCCTTGAAGGACATAATACAGTTTTGTACCTACCATAAATGTAGATGTCCGATAGGTATGCATCTGCAGTCAGGATTACCCACCCTCCTTCCCCTCTGTGGTATTCCTAGGGTACTTGCCCCTCTCTCTTACCTAGCTGGGGGAATCTATTATGGTGTATTTGTTTGTATGTATATATGCATATATACTTTTTGCTTTCTACTGTTTGGAATTTCTACTTTTATCCAAATTTTGCCTTCCTAGAGGGCACCTGGCATCTGGGGCAACAAACACTGAGGAAAATGGCGTTGGCTGATGCCTTTATACCCCAGGAGCTATGACGTCGGGTGAAATGCGACATCAGCCGATGCCAGACCCAGACTTTGGAATCCGGCCGACCGAAGGGCTGCCTGAGGCAGGACAACCCATATGTTATGACTGCAGATGCATACCTATCGGACATCTACATTTATGGTAGGTACAAAACTGTACTTTTCACACAGTCAGAGGAAGGATGCAGTACAAGAAATACAAAAACTGCAACAGAAAAGTGTCATCCAAGAGGTCCCACCTAACCAGATAGGATTCGGAACTTACTTATGCTTCTTTTTAATGCCAAAGAAAACGGGGGACCTAAGCCCCATTTTGGATCTAAGCAGGTTGAACCAGTATGTAAAGAAGGCGAAGTTCAGCATGGTCATAATTCACTCCATCCTGCATCTTTTGCGAAAGGATGATTGGCTGTGCTTTGTAGATCGCCAAGATGCGTGCTATCACATAAAAATGGACTAGTGATCAGGAGACATCTGTGCTTTCAGCTGGGAGCCAGTCATTGCCAGTTCAGAGCACTGTCCTTTGGACTCGCCACAGCCCCATCCAAGTATCAACTTTTACAAGCCAGGGACTACTTCACTGCAGGTTTCGAGCACTTTAAGGATCTCAGTAAACAGTGCCAGGTCAAACCTAGTCCTGGTAACAGATCCTGGAATTCATAGGGACTCTCTTGAATGCTGCAACTTTGGTGGCTTTCTTATCTCTCCATCGTATTACATCTTTAAGACATCAGGTAAGGTCTGTACTTTTCTCACCTGTCTCCTGGAACAAGATTAGTATTGCAAGCATTAGAATCTGTCAGCTGCCATACTTCTGGTCCCTTTAGCACGATTATTTATGCAAATTCTTCAGTGGACCTTGGCGGTACAGTCATCCATTTTATATCAGCCCCTATCGTTTCCCATAAGATTCATTCCAATCTGCAAATGTCATATTTGTTGGTGGATTCAGTCCGATGATCCTTTACTGGACAAACTGTTAATTCTTCCATTCACAGTTGCAATAGTGACCACAAACTCCACCCAAATGGGGTGGGGGAGCATATTTTTTGAGAAAGATGGTTCAAGACCAGTCTTTCTACTGTTGCAAGCATTTTAAGAAGTTGTCTCTCTGGGGACCTTTGCAGTTCATACATGTCAGTAGTGTGATACATCAACAAGCAAAGAGGAATCTGATCTCACTATACAGAGAGGCCATGAGTGTTTGGGAATAGTTGATTGCTTCAGACTGCATTGTCATTGCAACACACATTCTGCGGAAAAACCAACATGCTAGCAGATAGGCATCAGAATGGATCTGAGCCTAACGAGTGGTGTCTCAGTCAGTAACGAATATGATGTTAAGCCACTGGGGCCAACCTTGCTATGACTTGTCTGCCTCACCCATCAGCAACAAGTGCAGGAAGTACTTCGTTCTTATCCCCCTCCGGGGAAGTCGCTGAAAGATGCTCTGATGATTGCCCCCCCCCCCCTGTGTCCTGTATGCTTACCATAATCTTCCTCCGATTCCAAAGTTCTTAAAGAAAGCAAGCAGGCTAAAGAGCTCGCTCACCTTCATTGCCCTGTCTGGCCTTTGCGGGTATGATTCCCTTTATTACTCTCTCTCTTGCGATATCCTTCATGGATTCTGGAACCCAGTCAGGATCTCCTGTCTCATCCATTGAGAATTCAGCACCCCAATCTCCACGCCCTCAAGCCAACTGCATGGTTTCTCCACATCCAGTAATAGCCCAGACTTTCTTCCCCAGTTTGCAATATTATCTTGGCCTTCCAGAAAGCTTCTACCAAGAAAGTCTGCAGAAGCAAATGGAAAAGATTTTCTGTTTGGGCCTCTAACCAGAGTATCAACCCCTTTTCAACCCCAACTTTGGCCATTCTTCTTTTTCTAACTTTTCTTTTTAAAGAAGGAGCTCTGTTCTCTGCGTTTGTTTCACTTGGTAGCTATTTCAATTTAGCATTCTGGAAACAATTTTATTTTTTTTTCTCTGCCTTCATCCAGATTGTGTAGGGCCTTCATGAAAGGCATTTTCCTCCACAGACCCCTGGGTCCTTCAGGTTTCAACTCCGAAACCCTTTGAACCAGCAGACAAATCTGATCTGAAGTACCTTTCTTGGAAAAGGTTCTTAGTAGCTGTTACTTAAGCAAAAAATTTCTGAGCTCCAGGCTGCATCAGTGAAGCCTCCTTGTATTTTCCATAAAAACAGGGTGTGTGTGCAGACCAACTTTTCTTTCTTTTTAAGGTGGTGCCTGAAAATATCAACCAGTTCATAAAATTGCCAGTTGTCTTAAATTTTATGAATAAGGGAGACTACATGCTTCATATTATTCAAAACAATTCTGGAAGTCCGATCAACTTTTTGTATTCTTTTCACCAAATTGTTTGGGTCACAAAGTATCTAAGGTTCCTCTAGCCAAATGGATTGCCATTTACATTTCATTGGTTTATTCTCAAAAAGGACTAAATTTACCACAGCCTCCTCAAGCTGATTCCACTCTGTCCATGGCTACTTCATCTGCCTTTTGGTAAGGACTTCCATTGATGACATTTGTGCTGCAACTACTTGGCCAAAGAGTCGTACTTTTGTTGCCCATTACAATTTGAGCATCTTTTCTAGAGGCAGTTCTTCTTTTGGTTCAATGGTGATGTGGCATTTCCTGCTATGAGGGTCTCCCGTGGGTTACTTTGCTCGGGACTCTGTCCCACTGGTGAGGAAGAATAGAAAGGACAACATCAGATTTGTTAGTTCTGTATTCACCATAACTTTGCATCTGTGTTGTCCATTTTCATTTTTCCTCCTCACCTTTCCTCCCATTCTTCCCCCCATCCATGTCGTTCCTGGAAGTACCTGTTAGACTCTGTTGGAACTATTTAGTTCCAGGTTTGAGCCCGGTTTTTCTTCTGTCTCTGCTATAAAATGGCAGATTAATCAGCAAACCCTGAGGTGTTGGGGATGGAGTAGAGCATTGTGGGTAGAGGGGGAGGGAGATAGAGATCTGGATCCGAAGTCTAGTGTATGTGGCAGAGTCTGATCCAAGGATTGGATCCAAACCAGTTGGTGAGGAAAAATGAAAATAGTCAACACAGATGTCAAGTTATGGCGAGTACATCCCCGAACAAAGTTAAAATCTCAGAGAGCAGGAATAGTGTGTGAGGGTCAAGGATGAAGGACATCATCCAAAAACTGTGACCTCAGTTTTGGAGAGCAAAGGTGGTTTGATGGGCAGGTAAGCAGAGACTGCAGGTAACTGGCTTTAATGGAGGAGTAGCCCAGATCACTTCTGAGCCATTTGTACATGTATGCCAGAGTAGTAGTTTTTTTCCCCCAAAATTTTTTTCCATTTGGAGATGTGGTAACTTTTATTAGGAGTAGGTTTCCTCACTTCCTAGAGTAACTGGAGCACATCCTTTGAAAACTGGAGTCTGAAATGAATTAAAATTCTGTCCTCCAGAGTTTCGGGCGTAGAGCATGAAGGTTGGAGTTGAATCAGAGAGCCTTTGTTCTGTGGATAGGTCCACTTTGTGGGATAGTTTTAAATTGATTGCCCCTAACTACATGGAGTAGAAGGGAGAAACAATGCTGACTGGGCCAGAAGGAAGTCACTAGCAAAATTTCGGGCCTTTCCCTCTATTTTAGGTGAACTTTTGGAATCGGACAGAAAGCATAGAGGAACTTCTCCCCCATTTGAAGGACATGGCACCTGTTCTCCTGGCTTGGTGACAGGGTATCCTAGAGAAGAGAAGACGGAGTTGTCTGTTCTTGTTGGAGGCAGACGAATCTATGTTGAGGGAGACCCATTTATGGGAGTCTTCTCTGGATCTGCTAAGGATGTCCATGAGAGCATTGTCCTCTGAAAGTATGTAAACTACTCTTTCTGTAGTGGTTTCCCGTGTCATCAGAGCTAACCTGTACAGCTGGTGAAACTTGGTACTCCCTGTATATTGATGATGCCACTAGGTCAAAGTCTTGCCTGTGAACACCTTCAGGGGGCTTGGGCTAAACAAGTGAGAGTGTACCTGTAGAGCTTGAATGAAAGCTTTCTTTCACATTGATGTATTCCTTGAGATCTGTGGATGATCACTGTTCTGGAACAGTAGTGGAACCTGTCTATGTGCCCCTCCCAGTCCAGTTGTGTGTGTGTATGTGTGTGTGTGTGTGTCCTGGATTGGAGTGGCTGCTAGGAAGGGAACTTCTGTGTTGAGTTGCACTTGGGACATCCACCAGTACAGCTCCCGCTGTAGAAATGGCAAAACTGGTATTTAGGAGTCCAGGGAGTGACAGTCTTGAGACCAGACGATCTTGAATTACCACTGGATCTTCCTGATGTGCAAACTGGCATATGGCACCATTGGAATTGTGGCTCTCGTGTACCCTAGGGCTCTAAGAATCTCTCTTGCTGAGGTTGTAGATAGGCGGGTCAAAGACTGCAAGTAAGTGGTGAGGGAGAAAGGCTGTTATTGCCAGGGTATTCAGTCCGCAACCTAGGATGACTGTGTCTTGGGCGAGAGACGGGAAGACTTCCTTAGGTTGCGAGTGAATCTTAGTCTTTCTTGAAGAGCCGTAGCAAATCTGGGATATCCCATCAGGGTTTCTTTGGAAGAAGCCTAAATGAGAGATCATATAGGTACTGGCAAATTTGTATCCCCTGGATTCTGCAGAAACCAGTAGCTAGAGGTAGGCACTGAGTGAAGACTCTGGGAGCTGTAGATGCGCTAAAAGGTAACTCTGAGAATTGAAGGGGTAATGATGAGACTGAAAACCTGAAGTTTTCTGCATGTATGATTGATAGGGATGTGCAGATACACATCCTTCAGATCTGTGGTGACAAAAGTCTGAGGGAACGATAAGGGGAAAACCAGTCTGGAGAGAGAGCATCTTGAAACACTTGACTTCCGGAAGGGTGTTGAGGTAAGACAAATCTGGGATTGGCCTCCATGTTCCATCTACGCTTGGGATGACGAGTAGTTTTGTAGAAACATTTTCCCTGGGCCTGAGGAAGAAATGGTTCTGTCATTCCCTGGAAGAGCAGTCGAGTTGAGATTGATTTGAAGGGGGGGCTGTTGTTAATGGAACTCTCTGTGGGCCATTCTGTAGCAGACTCATTTGTCTGAAGTAATGTACTCCCAAGCTGGAAAGAATAGACTGAGCCTTTGGGAAAGAAGAATGTGTGGACAAAGGTGGGGTGTGGAGAGAGAGAATATAGTTAGAATCAGGTTTCCCTCGTAGTCTTCTTTCGGCTTTTCCCGGTTAGGGGTCACCACAGCAGATCACTTGTCCGCTCATGATTTGCAGTGGAGTTTTACGGTGTCTAATTGACAGCTTGGCGCCCAACCTTCTACAGAAGGCGCACACATGCACGCAGTCGTGCCTAGGGCCAGTTTGAGTGTCCAGTCCACCTACAAACATGTCTTTGGGATGTGGGAGGAAACCGGAGCACCTGGAGGAAACCCACGCTACCACAGGGAGGAGATGCAGACTCCGCATAGACACCCCAGCTGAGGATCGAACCGGAAAACCTCTTGCTGGGAGGTGGCAATGCTAACCGCTGCACCACTGCAGCCACCTAGAAGCAGGTTTCCCTGTAAGGATGTTTTCCCAGACTTGGAGTTCTTCTAAGGTTTCTGTTAAACTTTTCTTTGTAAGCTTCTTCACCCTTTGTAGAGGTTTGTATTCTCTACATACAAAAATACTGGGTTTTGAAAGATAGTTCCTTTGGTATGCAAGTACTGATGCAAGACAGATCTGCTACATTTTTCTACATTTTTACATCTTTGTCTTAGTGTTTTAAAAAGTTCAACAGCAAAAGGGTCCAAAAGGAGAACCCTGTGAAGAGGGAAGCACAGAAGTATGGCTTTAACATCCTCTGGTAAGGACTGAAGGTGATGGCAAGCAAGCTTACATATAGCAGAACCAGTGACTGCAGTCTTAGAAGCCTCTGCGACATCAGTGTGGGGTTTAATAGAATGTCTGGCTACTTGGGTGGCATTATAGGCCATAGAGACAGGCTGGGCTTTATGTTCAGAATCCTAAAATTAGCCATGGGCTTACTCTGCTCCTAGTTATGTTCTTGTTCACCTGGATGAGGATATCACCGTCCCTTAAGTATTCAGTCCCTTATCCTTTCATATGAGATTACTCTGAACCTTGCTACTTCAATAACCTTAACATCGGATGTCGGTTTTAATTTTCTCCTCAACGGATGGGTTCAGTTCCATTCCTCGGAACTGACTTGGCCTCTTCTACAGCTTTTGGAAACCAAAAACTCTCGAGCTCTGTCCTTATCCACAGTGCACTTAGTTACATTACCCGAGATCTCGTTTGCCGCCTTTCTATACAGATGTGGTTATCAGTCTCTCGAGCCAAGTAAGTCATAATCTTATTGTTTAACTTCTTTGCCTTTTTGTCTGTCCTTACCCTTTTCCTTTGTACCAAAACACTTTAGATCCCGTCATTAGTGTATCTTTCTGTCGCTTTCTCTTTATATCCCGTCATTAGTGTATCTTTCCGTCGCTTTCTCTTAGCCTATCATTAATCTGCTGCACTAGTGCTTGACTGTCAGCATTGATGGTCCTTCCTTTCTGATCCTTCTCTTTGTCATAAAAAACAAAAAAAAGGGGGTCTCCCTTTTTTCACTCCTATTCTCATTTTTCAGTGAGTGTGTGTATTTTAATCTGTGTGAGTGGAATTAAAGAATGGCTTCTGGTTTTAAGCACTGAGAAGTGCGGGCCTAAAATCCCATACTCACATTCTTACTCCCTTTGCGTGTACTATTTGGGCCCTCTTCATTTGCAAGGAGGATTGCTCTATTTGTCATGCTTTTAGCCGCAGTGCATTGGATGATAGGAAGAACAGGTTGATTATCAAAGGCCTTCTTCCCTCCCTCTTCGGAGAGGACATATCTGTAGCTTTGCCAGCAATGAAATCTAAATCTCAAAGTAAGTACGTCCTTCCCAGTCCAGATTCTTCTTCCTCCTTGGAGAGCTTTGCATAATGGGAAGGAGTGCCAGGTCCCAGGTGCCAAGATAGCAAAACTCTCTGATCTGACCCTTTCTTCTGAGCAGATGACCCGATTGACTAAACCCTTGGTCCCGACAGATTTGTCAAAACAGATGGCGTCGACACAAATTAGCCAAGATTCGCAGTCCCTTTCAGTGCAGACTTCCTTACAAACCAATACCACCTGGTAAGGAGTCTCACTCTCTTCCAAGGACCCATTATTCTCTGACTGTTGATCCTTTTTCCTGACAGTTTGCCACCCCCCTTTTTTAGAAAGGCCTAGATCGCCATCTGTTGTCCCAGCATGTTCTTCAAGAGGAGAGTATGACGTGGAGAGATTGGTAAGGGAATATTCTTTGGGCTCAAGGTGTGACAGGGATTTCCTCAGTTCCTACCCCCATGGGTCAGGGATTTCTTCTGTCAATTTCTCTTCCTCCTCCTCTGATTTCTGTGGTGGTATTAGAGTCCTCTGTTCTGAGTCGCCTGTTACTGATGTCAGTTCTGAAGATACCCTGGTCTTTGGTGCCGACTAGTGCTCAGAGTTCTTTGGCTCAGATGTAGATGGAGAGCTCTCAGAGCGATAGCTTGCCTGTCTGTTTCGAGGGGTTAGGGTCAGCTGAAGTTTTTTCAGAGCCTTCCCTATGCCTCGGTGCTTCAGCATGGATAAACTCAGCCCTGGTTTTGGCCTTGGAGGAGTTATCATTGGTAGGATGGGACTACAGTTCTGAGGTACACCCCTTTGGTTCCGGGGTCCCTCCCGTCTACCAGTGGTTTGGCCTTTGAAGCTATGGAGAGGACCCTGGCTACATCAGTCTGTAAGTCAGACCCCCCCCCCCCCCCAAGAACCACTGTCCCTGTCACTCTTGTGCTCAGAGCCTCAACCTTTCCCTCTGCAGGGACAGCGAGTACTGAAGCCTCATGTTGTCCAGCATGGTACCCCTTCTTCCGAAACCTCCCCAGAGCACCCCAGTGAAGAGGTCCCTACACAGAAGCTGTGTAAGAGGAAGTACTTAGACTCCCTGCAAGAGTCCATCACTGAAGACATGGATTTAGAAGAAGTGATTTTTGATTTCTACTTTCTGAAGAAGACTACGAATCGAAAACGTATTGTGATTGTCAGCGTTTGTCATTCTTCTCCTTGTGAATGATTAAAGTTGGTGTTTCCAGGAGCAGAGCCTGATTTCCTTCAAGTGTTGTGGACTATTTAGGATTAAGAACAAGCCACATACTCCTAAATGGAATGCATGGAACCATTACCTTCACAATAGGAACTATAGTGATGGCAGAGAGAGGAATGTTGGGAGGAATTGAAATTTATTCAAAACTAAGATTGGTAAATGACATGTAGGTTTATTGATTAGGGAAAAAGTCCAGTAGTTCAAAATTTTTTATAAAGCTTATAAAAAAAGAAAAGTGAAATATGTAAGTATATGATTGGTAACTTGAGTTCAAAAAGTTGTGTTCAAAAATGAAGAAAAAATAGAGCAGCATCCCTTAATGGGTTTAGATCTGACTGGCTAGTAGACAGTGACTAGACATGTTAAGTAGCAGTATGTGAGAGAGTGGTTGAGGTGGTTCATAATAATGAGAAATAAGAGCCAGTGATATTCTCGGCTTGATTAACAAGTCAGTTGCCACCTAGTAAGTACGCTGCCTAGATACCAGCAAAGAAGAATTTTAGAAAAACATGAAAGAAAATCAACCACAAAAGGTGGAGAGAAAACACTGGCTGAGAAAATTCCTGCAGCTATTCAGAAAAAGCAGTTCAAGCTTCAGCTTTGGTGCAAGAGAGAGCTTCCTGTAATATGGAGCAAAAATAAATGTATTCAGAGGTGATTAAAACAAATGAAACATTGAAGAGGTGCATCAGCCGGGTCTATATTAGAACACTGAAAGGGATAAATATCGAATGCTCACATGAGCGAAAATAACAGGAACGCAACGTCTCTATTGTGGGGTGCTGTGCCCCTCCGCTAAATATATATTCCAACGCAGAGATCGCAGTACAGTGAAGAAAGGGCAAATATTCCTATCTTCACTGTACTGCATTAAAAAAAAAAGAGTTCTTGCATATTCGCTCATGTGAGTGTTCGATATTTATCCCTTTCGGTGTTCTAATATAGACCCTATCAACCTATAACAAAAGGCTAGAATAAATATAAATAACTTTAGCAATTCAGATGTACTGATAAACACTGCAAGGAGAAATAAAGAAAAGGGCGGCAGAGTACGAGACATCTCAAGAACTGCTGTTTCAAAAATATTAGAAAACAGTGCTCACAGATGAGATTTTCTACTGTACCAGAGAAACTGGAGGGAACAGACCTGTTTTAATTTTATGAAAGCGCAAATAAGCAACTGGGCTGGTATTCCACGACCGCATTTGTTAACTGAAAGGGCACATTGTATGTTTGCTCCAAACCTGGTCATGAGAAAGCAGCCATGACCTGTATTAGTAAAGTTTCAGTCATACCAACAAAAATAATTGATCCTGGCAAAACTGCAGCAGAAGGCCAAGTATTAAAAATTGGAGACGGTAGAGTTTTTGTGGGAAATGATTATTCATTGTACACCAGACAGAAAATTATCCCAGCAATCAAGGAGCTTTGAAAGACGGGTGTGAAATTCAAACTGCTGTATCCATCTGTCTTCAGAATATTTTTTCCTGGAGGATCAAATTCATTTTTTATGTGGAACAGGCTAAGGAGGAAATACAAAAGTGAGGCAACAAAACAGGAGGAAATTCTGCTTCTTGTTCTTTTGATAAGTCTCAGAGAGAATTTGCCAGTGAAACCTTTTCCAGTGTTCCAAAGGCAAATGCTTTAGTGAGAGAAAAAAAGCACAGGAGTGGAGTAGAAGAATCAGGGGTACCCTAGTCTTCCTGCTCATCTCCATCTACCACCCCAGACTCTGGTTCAAGTCTATCAGCACTGTTGAAATTAGTGAATAAATTTGAGTTTATAAAGCCTTAATCACATTGTGGATATGGCTTTACAAGAGAAAGCGCCCCTTGCTAAAAAGCGGTTTTATTTTTTTTTTATTTATTTTTTTTTTTTAGTTTTTTTTTTTGAGTTTTTGCATTATGTTCAACTTTTTAAATACTTTATCATTTTAGCTCGATCCTATGAAGTTCGATCAAATGACATGGATCCTAGACAAAAAGGAAAGAACATTTGAACAAATGATACAGGAAACGCATTTGGAAAAGGGAACATGTGAATTTGATGAAAAAAAGATTTTCAGGAGGGATATTCAGCAGAGTATCGGGGACAAAGGAAAATGGGAGTACTTAACCTAATTTCTGTCACTAATTAGAGCTCCTCTAGTAAAGGGTAAAAAGGTAATGGTAGATTTGTTGTTGTAAAGGGCTACTGGCAAGAGAGGGAGATTATACTGGAATGTATTTTTATATTCCACCTAAAAGTGCTATTGTGGAGCTTAAGAAAATTTTGAGAGAAACTTTTTCAGTAGGGAATGTTTTATTTGTAGATGGGGACTGGAATTTGATTTGCAGTAGTGAGGATTTTCTGGGAGACCTAGAAGGGAAAATGTAATAAAATAGGGTAGATCTGAAGAAATGTGTTAAAATATTTGGTGTGGAATACCTTAATTCAGTAGCAGGAACTTGGGAGCAAATTTACATATTCTTCCCCAAGGTACAGTAACCGGGCTAGACTAGATGGAAATTATGTTTCATAGGAACGTGTGCATGAAATTTAAAAGCTTCGACATGCATCCAATAGCAATTTCAGATCACATGCCACTAACAACCAAGATAAAAATGCAGGATAATGAAGTAACAATGACACGAATGCTTCACCTGTATGGTGAAAGGAATTTGAGAGGTTTAGTGGAAATTATTAGAGATTTATTAGGGAAGATAGAAATTTCTTCAGAAATTATAGCTGTTTAGTGGGGATACAATGAAAGTGGAGATTAAAAATAGGATGGAAATAAAAAAAAAATAGATGGTTAAGAACAGGAATTAGAAAGGTTTACAAAGGTGTGAAGTATTGCAGAATGAAGGGAATTTCACAGAACAAGAAGCGGCAAACTGCTGAGTGCTAAAGAGAAAGTAAGGGAGTGTCTGGATAATATGCAAGATTTTAAAAAGATTGCTGTTAAACTGTTTACACAGCACAAAAACTTTTAGCAAAACAGCTTAGGCGATAGAAAGTAGAAGGGGTTGTTGCCAAATTTAGGGACAGTGTAACAAGAAAAATTGATAGAAATCCTGTAGCGATATAAAAGATTTTTTGGAAATGTCATGAAAATTCATATAAAGGAGAGAAATGTGGAAATTGAGGGAGCACAAATGGATTTTTATTTATTATTTTTTTGGAAGACTTAAGTATGGCAAGGTTAGTGGTAGAAAAGATGGTATTCCTGTAGAACTTTGGAAGCTAGGAGGGGAAAAAAGCAATAAAGATATGGAATGTTATGTTTAACGGTATTTTAAAAGGAGAGGAAACATCACCATTCTTGTAGAAAGCTGTAATGATAATACCTAAAGATGGTAAAGACCCATCAAGCCCAGCAGCTTCATATAGGCCCATTTCAATTTTAAACCATGATTATAAAGTGTTTTTGTATAATAGCTAAAACAATGGCACATGTTTTGCCAAAATTGACAGATCTGGATCAGTTATTTTTTTTTTTTGAGGGGGGGGGGGGTAAACATTTGGCAACATTAATAGAACAGTGATGATCCAGAGGAAAGCAGAGTGTAAGAAAATACCACGACTGTTGGCGGGTCTTTCTGCAGCGAAAACATTTGACAGAGTAAGCTGGGATTTTGAGTAGGGCAGTGGAAGCATTTGCATTCCCCAATATGAAGTGTCTGGATTCAGAGGCAAAACGTTAAGTGCGAGACTTCCTTTCTGACAAGTGGTCTGAACAGAGGAACCAAGTGGGGTGTCCTCTTTTTCTTTTATTTTGCTAGCAAAAGCAAAGAAGATAAGGAGCTGAGAAATCCAAGGGTATAATTGGTATGATTGAGAAAAGTTGGCTTTATTTGCAGACTATATTATTTTGTACCTGATAAAACCAGAAAAGGGCATCTCATTGTTGTGGAACATACGGAAACAGTTTTTTTTCAGTCTTTTTGTGATATTGATGAAGATAAAAAATGAATGAAGCTAAAACCAAATGCTACTGCTGTAAATTGTGTGCCCACACATAAATTGGTTTAGCAATGCCCGTATTTGTGGGGACAGAGTAAAATAAAGTATATGGTAGTGTGGATTAAACATGATTTTGTTGTGGCAGCTAAGGGTATATGGGAAGAGACTGAAAAAAGATGATATAAAACCGAGAAAATGGAAGATGTTGCTATGGATATGGATAGCAAGAATGGTTTTAGTTTTATGTACAGGTCAAAGCCGTGGTGGCGCAGCAGTTAGCATTGTCGCCTCACAGCAAGAGGTTCTCCCGTTCGATTCTCTGCTGCGCTTTCTGTATGGAGTTTGTATGCCCTCCCCGCGGTCAAGTGACGTTAAAGACATGCAGTTAGGTGCAAGCGTGAATGGGCATGTCTTCGTTGAATGTTGGGTGTCGGGCTGGCAACTCGGCACCATAAAAAAATCCACTGCCAGTCATGAGCGGACCGGAGTTACGCTGTGGTGACCCCTAATCGGGAAAAGCCGAAAGTCTTTAAGTTTTATGTACAGGTCAGGCATTTTTTTTTAATCAACCAGAGAAGTTTGTAGACGGTAATAAAGAGTTGAATTAATTTTTTTTTCTGGAGGAGACCACCTCATTGGCAGCCAACCTGTGGAAGCGAGATAGAGATGTCCCTTTTTGTATACCTTTGGGCAATCAGAAAACTAATATTTGAATCCACACAGTACATATGAGTAAACCAGTGTGCAGCAGATCTTAGAAATTGGTTGCTCTCTCTGTGTAGGCAGTCATATTTTACTGTTGAGCTGTCTACGTGCTCCTAGCCTCATTAGTAATATTTTTAAATCTGCTTTTTTGCATATCTGCTGCAACCATTGTAACTCAAAGTAATCAGTCATTTTAGGAGACTTTATTTGGCTGGAGTCTTCCCTCGAGCATCTGCAACCAACACCTTATGTTGCCACTTAAACGGACAGGTCTAGTCATTTGAACTCTCTTCATTGCACTGTGCTGTTCTAGATTAAATCCTGTAGTTCTTTGCATGCCTGTTAATGTCTTAAATTAACTGTCATAGGTCTCTACAACGGGCCAGCAATGAAGGAGACTCTGTCCTTACCACTGACTGTGGTGAGGAACGGTCACCAAGAACAAAGCTGGATTCACACAGTATTTTCAGATGCAAAATAAATAAGAAACCGCCTCAATTACTCAGCAGGAAAAAGAAAAATAACAAAGTTTATTATGTTAGCGCTTTCACGATATTCACCGCTTCATCAGACATGCATCATTAAAGTTGAATTCCTCAGTAGGGGCTACAAAACAGCAGAGATAGCTGTATCACAGAAGCTGGAGAGAAAGACAGAATAGATATAGGCCATATTATGGAGAAGAGACTCCACTTGAAATAAACTCAAAACCAAATAGTGAAGCCTGGCAATTTTAGGGTCGTCCTGCCATACTCCAGTGATATTAACAGTATATGTGATATAGTGAAGGGTAGTTGGAACATTCTAAGAACTGTAGATGAATTTGAAAATGTGATGGGTGAAATATTGCTTTTCGTTTAAGAACAACACATCCCTTAAAAGGCATCTTTGCTATAATCTATATTAGAACCAAGGAATTACTTCAGAAAGAATTGGTATACATAAATGCAGAAATTGTAGTGCATGGAAATATGTATATACTGGTGAATCTTAACACCCTATGTTGCACTTTAACATTGACTTAAATTTTTACGCTGATTGTAGGACAAAAAAAATGTGATTTCTTTTCAGTTTCTGTAAGATATGTTATTCGTACTACATTGGTAAAACCAGTCATATGCTGAAAGGATGCTTGAGCACTACAGGGATGTACGGAACACAAAAGAAACTAGTGCCTTGGCACAATCCTTTTAAAAGAAGGAATGAATCCTAGCTTTAGTTTCTTTATATTAGAAGTGTTGGCTGAGGGTATAAGGGGAGGAGACTTTAAAAACAAAACTGAAGTGGAAGAGCAAAATTGGATAAACTTCAGGCAGTCAGACCTCCAGGACTGAATGCCAAAGTCTCCCTAAAACCCTTCTTGAAAGAGAGACCTTTGAAGCATTAAAGTACGATGAAACACTTAAGTGTTATTTTTAAGATAGTATTTTTTTTTTAAAATTTAAGTGCTTGACAATGTGTCTTTAATTTAATTGGTTTGTGATGTCATTAATTGATATGGTTTTAAATGTTTCTGTTTTTTAAGAGAATGTATGTCTGATGAAGCGGCGAATACCATGAAAGCACTAACTTAATACATTTTGTTGGTTTTCTTTTTCCTGCTGTGAGTAACTGAGGCTGTTTATTTATTTTCCACTGTTTTGCTGCTGTTGGTTACACTGCAAGTGTAAGCTGTTTTCTTTCTTTTTTTTCCTGCACTAAGTACAGTTTCCCTTAAGAGCACACAGGGAGTACCCTCCAGACTTGGGACTGGACTCGCTCTCTCCAGGCCCACACAAAACTCCACACTGACTACTGTGGAGCTTTGTGTCCCTGTTCCGAGTAGCTGACAGACACACACTGATGTTTGAGTTTCACACATACCTGGGCAAAGCTGGCACAGATTTACTAGCTTTACCCCTTTCTGCCCAGACTTTGAGGTAATCATGCTGCCACCAGTCAGCTACCCTAAGGCTCTTACAAAGGATACCCAATTATACTTTGTAAAATTAATACTAATACAAATGGTAGGGTGTGACCATGGTGGTGCAGCGGTTAGTGTTGTCGCCTTACAAGCAAGAGGTTTTCTGGTTAGATTCTCTGCTGGAGTGCATTCTGTGCAGAGTCCGCATGTCCTCCCTGCGGTCAAGTGAACTTTAAAGACATGCAGGTAGGTGCATGAGTGTGTACCTTCTGTGAAGGTTGGGTGCCAGACTGGCAACTTGATACAGTAAAAATCCACTGCCAGTCAGTAGCAGACCTGTGATCTGCTGCGGCGACCTCTAACTGGGAAAAGCCGAAAGTCCCTGGAAAAGCCAGAAGTCCAATACTTGGTGTGACCGAAGCAGCAAGGCTTTCCGGAGTGGCCACAGGGTCACTAAAACAAGCATAAGTACTCTCAAGTATTCTGTAAATGACCAGCCACAATGAAAATGTATTAAATGTTTAGTGATAAATAGTAAAACGGAAAACAAGAGAATACCGAATACAATAAGCAGACTTTCAACTACAGAGATATAAAAATTAATAAAGTTTGGTATTTTCTCACACATGCAGAAAACGATACTAAACTATTCTTACCGAGTGTCCCTGACTGACTAGAATTACTGTTCCCTGACTGCTTACTAAAGCAATGCAAGCTGATGTGTGCTTAGTGTCTTACTACACCAAAAGCCAGATGATGTCTGTCTTTGTGTGGATATGTGAGATATATATCCTGTTCAAAAACATAAGACCAGCAAACAGTGGCCATATTCATCAAAACTTTTTATTTCTTTGTGCAAAAGCACATTGACTAAAAATTAGACTTGTTTCGCCTTCATCAGTGTAAATAAATTGCAACAATTTTACTCTTTTTATATATAATTAGAAAATGAACATATGACCAATTTAAAGGTGCTCATTTAATCCAGGTTTAAATAAACAACCTAACCGGATGATCCATTTTTTTTTTCTCCTTCCAATTTAATATTTCATGCCAACCAGATTTATTGGATCTGGACCCACCTATTCTGTCAATCACTGTAAAGCTGAACACAGCATTTTTATGCAGTATGGTATGTTTATAAAGGATGTTTGTTAATTTATGGTGTTTGATATCACTAAGGTGCTCAGAGACTCTAAACTTCAATGGTCTCGATGTTTGCCCTATATAAAAAGCCGAACAGCTGCAGCTAGCAAGATATCTTACCCAGTTTGTGTGGCAGTTTGCGAAGAAAGAAATGTCAAAGACCTGAGCGGTGTTTTTACTGCTAAAACTTTTTGTCTTAAGAATTCTGGGGCAGTGGACACAGTGTCTGCATGGAAAGCAGCCAGTTAAGGGATCCCCTGAAAGTGTGACTTAGGAATAATGTTTGCCCCTGTCATGATGGTGTTTATAATGATTGAAGTGTGACGCCAAATTTTTTCCCTTTCTGAAGGAAAAATCTACTTCCCAAAATTTCACTTGATCTGTTGTCAACCAACAAGATATTCCAGTGGTGTTGGACACTGTCCATCAATACACCAGTGTTCCAGCCATAGGTGGTGACAAACCTTAAAGGGGATCCCCCACATTTGGGTTTTTCTTTGTGTTGTAGGTTCTCCCTTTCCATATTCTCCACACAAGTTTCTTTAACATGCAGAACTTGTCCCATTTTGTACCCCCTGTCCCTGAATCTAGATACCAGGTAATCCCTGAAATGTCCATGTGTTCCCTAATCAGAACAGATGTGTTTCATCTTCATAAATTAGGACTTTGGAATGTTCTTGCAGAAAAGGGGGGGATGAAAGCTGGTGGCATGGAAAAGGGAGTTGTGTTCAGGGAATTTACGATGAGCTTCAGTAGTCATTGTGATCCGGAGCCCTAATAACTAGAACATCCAAAAAGGTGATCCTATCTTTATGATTAACCGTAAATTGTATTCCCCATTTATTCTCATTTAAGTAAGTAACTGATAAACTCCAATAGGTATTTAATATCCGATCTCCAAACCAACCAGCAATCCTCCAAGCATCTCTTCCAAATATCCCATTTCCCCCATAAACAAATTATGGGAGCAGTCATAGATAATCTGTTCCTCAATATGTGCTATGAATAAATCGGCATATATTGGGGCAAATGACGCTCCCATAGCTGTGCCCTGTATCTGCAAGAAACATTTGTCCTTATAAAAAGACACTGTTAGTGAGCACATGTTCTGTGAGGCCAATAAGGAACGTATTGAAGCCGGGCTGGTAAAGTTCAGTTTTATATAACCAGTATTCCAAGGCCTCTAGCCCTGCCCAGTGCAGGATATTGGTGTACAAGACTGTGATATCTAATATGCATCTTAAACTAGACTGGTTACTGTGTACATCAGAAATGATCTGGAGGATATCGATGGTATCTCTAATTTTGAGCCCTTACATGTTTAAGTAAGGGCTTAAGATATTTAGTGAGAAACTGGGACAAAGGTTCGGTGAGGGAGCCCCTCCCTGAAACAGTTGGTCTACCAGGAGGACTGTGGGGATTTTTGTCTATTTTGGGCAAGAAATATATGTATTGTTGACTGGGATCTTGTTAGTGTCAAATGTAGCTTGGTGGTGGTATTAATAATGCCCTCCTCCAGTGCTAAAGAAAAAAACTCATTGATCTGTTTTTTGAAGAAGGGGGTGGGGTCAGTACTTAAATGTGTATAGTAATGGACATCCGAGAGTTGCCTCATAGCTTCCATGTCATACTGTGTCAGTCTTGGACCACCACTGCCTCTCCTTTGTCGGCCCCCAAAATAACCAATTCCTGATTCCTGGCTAACTTAAAGATGTTTTCCACATCAAGCTTTGAGATATTGTTAGCCTTGGGTCTATAATCCCTGGAGTAAAAGTGCAGATCTTTGATAGGATTTTGAAACATGAGCACATTGTGGTTCATTGGAGGCATGAACAAAGATCTGTGATATCTGAATTCATCAGTAGTGTCTGAGGATTCCTTATCCTGAAAAAATAATTTTAAATTTAGATTGCTACAAAATGTTACTTCATTAACGGAACTCTCTTCAGGCACAAAGAATCCGGTTATGAATGATGAACCTTTATTCAAAAATGTCCATGTCCAAAGCGGAAAGGGAATGAGATGAAATATTAGTCACATTAACATTTGTCATTTTTGTGCAAACATTTGTAACGGAGCCTCCGTGGAGTTCACTTCTTCTATGTTTCCTGTCCCACCCTCCTCCTTGGTTTAAATCTGAAGGAACATTGGAGTTCCTTTTCAATGCTGGGGTTCCTGTGGTGCCCGATGGCTCCAACTTCCAGTCCCGAGGAAGATTCCTCCCCTGAGGTATCCACACCAGATGTGGATGCCTTTTTCAGAATAGATCTAGGGCGTTTCCTTTTTGAAGGGTTCCTCTTGAATTGTGCAAAATGGACATATTTATCTCTGCGTATATTAAAGGGTTGGTTCCCCCCGTCGTAATCTGCTAGATCTCCGAGAAACCTCTTTTTCTTCCTGTCTCTCAATTGGGTCTCTAAAGTCATAAGTTCCTGGCTAAGATATTTCAAACTGGAGGTGTAAGTAGGTTGTCCCTCATATCTCCTAACAGTATTACACAGATGGGTGATGGACTCTATTTCACTGTCAGTTGCTCTTTTATGATGATTTGCTAATATTTCCACAAACTTTAGAGAGGCTTGCTGTTGGGCTTCACCCCATTGTTTCAAAAGAATCTCATCAGGATTACTGACTAGGGGCTGCATGCATATACGTAAGCCTCTTGGTGTGATCCTTTTGGTAATGTATGCCCTGAAGAGCTTATAATGCCATACATTGTTGCGAAGTAGCCGCATGTGCTTAGTAAGTTTAGAAAAAATGGCTTCACAACTATCTTCATTAGTGGATAAATCAATGTTGCTCCTCACCATATTGGCCGTGCCGAGCCCAAAGATAGCCAAGTCCTCCCGATCGGAGGCTAGCCCCCGCAATAAATTGGTGAAATCCATTAGTAAATTTATAAATAACCAATAAATGTTGAAATCCAAACAAAAATAAATCTGACTCCAAAAATCCACTGTGTCCAAATATTTTCAAGTGGCCATGAATCCAAATAATCAAAAAAAAAAATCTACATTTTCAATTGGCCACCAAGTCCACAATAAACCATAATAGGCAAAAAACGGAAAATGGACAATCAGCCTCTATATCAGTTTATAAGGACAATGTCAGCCCCTGTCAAGTGTAGCTCAGTTTCACAGTGCTGAGTCCTTTAAAAATATATAACTTCTAAGGTGCAGATTACTCCCAGTGCTGAACCAAAATCAGTCTCTATTAATCAATGAACAATATCAACCCCTGTTATTTACCTCAAAGTTTCACAGTGCTGAGTCCATTGGAAAAATGACCAGTAGGGTAATTAAGTGCTGAATCCATTTCCATTTATGGTACACCAAAAGGTGTTTGCATTGCTCATAAAATATGCTTCAAATGATTCCAGGTGTCAGAAAACCTTCCCCACTCTGCATAGCCAAAAAATGATTAAATATCCTTGGTAGCACAGCACGCCAAAAAGATTGCAGAGAAAACTCACATTGGTGTATGTACTAGTTATCAAAATGTAAAAATATGCATACTAAACACACGAGCAAAAAGCCTAATGTATAGTCCAATAATGCGATAAACTGGTAGTAATTATCTACCATATAGCTTTATAAAGCCCCCCAATACTATAGTCTAAGCCTTATTAGTAATTGAAATGCTATACTGAGCACAGTGTACACCAAACAAAAAAATAACCACAAAAAATGTTAAGGCATGCTTCTGTACAAATTAGCAATTGCCTAATGAGACATATCCAGCTACTCAATTTTCCTTAAAAAAACATTGGATAGTAGCAGTCTAAATGAACCAACAGTGGATGATATGGTTATTATGAATATAAAAACATTGTTTAGTATAATTGGGTAAACGGTATAGCCAAAATAAAATATAAAGGTAAAGTTGTCAGTATCGTTCACCTAACACAATATAATGTGAGTAATACAGAATGTTCTTCATAGAACCATAATGTCCACTGATGAAAAAGTCAAACCAAAAAGTCTTGTAGTTCCAAATGTTTCCGATGACGTGTTCCTAAGCCCAATGATCAAAAAGGCAAAAACAATATATAATACCCTGATTTGTAAGGTATATCCATGAAACCACATCCAGTCGGAAACAATAAAACAGTAGAAAATGCTCCACCATAAAATTTCCTTTCAGCAAAAAATGGCATTCCACATACTGAAACGCTGTCTCAAATTGTTGCAATTTATTACACTTTGGACGGATTTCTTTTCTCTGCTGTTGGCCTGTGGCGTTTCTGGGCTTGGATTACCCATTATTATCGGTTTCTGCCCAGTATTTTTTGTGACTGATCTATAGTGAGGTTTAAACTATTTTTTCTTGTTCCTTTGGGATTATTATACAAGACTGTACAAGGTTGGAAATCCCATTGTATTTACCCTATGAGATGTCATTGGATTTGGGCCCTTGCAACTAGAGTACGCTTTATCATGCAGTATGGTGTGTGGATATTACAAGGGTTTTATAGTCTATTTAAACGTGTTTGGCTTTGGATCTGTTTTAGCATCAGGAAGTTTTGAACTGTAAGTACTTCATATTGCCCAATATTGTTATTTTGAGACTATCTATTTCCATTTTGATGCATGTACAGAGAACTTGGCATCCATTCATGATTTTGCTATACAGGGCGTGGTAGCTACATTTACATTTTTTTTTCATTATGGAATATGGGACTAATGTTCTTTAAATAAACATTGAATTTGTTTTTGGCCAAACAGCTCCAGTTCCATATTGAGGCGGTTAACTGCGCATTACCATTGGCGTTTTAATGAATAATGGATTCTACATTTCGGTATGTGGGACGCCATTTTTTTTGCTGAAAGGGAATTTTATGTTGGATTCTTTTCTGTTTCCAACTGGATGTGGTTTCATGGAATTACTTTACAAATCTGGATATTGTATATCGTTTTTGCCTTTTTGATCATTGGACTTGGGAGCATGGCATTGGAAATGTAGAAATACGCGACCAGGTTTTATTTTAACAATGCCGTAAACATTTGGAACTATAAGACATTTTGGTTTGACTTTTTCATCAGCGGACATTATGGTTCTATGAAGAACATATTCAGTATTACTCACATTCTATTGTGTTAGGTGAATGATGGTGGCAGCTTTACCTTTATATTTTATTTTGGATATACTGTTTAACCCAATTATACTAAACAATGTTTTTATAGTCAATAACCGTATCATCCACTGTTGGTCCATTTAGACTGCTACTATCCAATATGTTTTTTAAGGAACATTGAGTAGCTGGATATGTCTTATTAGACAATTGTTACTTTGTGCAGAAGCACGCTTTAACATTTTTTTATGTTTTTTTTTTTTTTGTTTGGTGTACACTGTGCTCAGTATAGCATTTCAATTACTAATAAGGCTTCGACTATAGTATTGGGGGCTTTATAAAGATACATGGTAGATAATTACTAGCAGTTTATCTCATATGGGTCTATACATTAATTAGGCTTTTTGCTCATGTGTTTAGTATGCATATTTTTATATTTTGATAACTAGTGCATACACCAATGTGAGTTTTCTCTACAATCTTTTTGGCCTGCTGTGCTACTAAGCATATTATTTAATCACGTTTTAGCTATCTAGATTGGGGAAGGTTTTCTGACGCCTGGAATCACTTGAAGCATATTTTATGATCAATGCAAACACCTTTTGGTGTCCCATAAACGGAATTGAATTCAGCATTTGTATGATTACCCTAGTGGCCATTTTCCCAATGGACTCAGCACTGTGAAACTTTGCGGTAAGTAACAGGGGCTGATATTGTACATGGATTAATATAGAAACTGACTTTGGTTCAGCACTGTGAGTAATCTACACCTTAGAAGTTATATATTTTTAAAGGACTCAGCACTGTGAAACTTTGAGCTACATTTGACAGGGGCTGGCATTGTCCTTGTAAACTGATATAGAGGCTAATATTGTCCATTTTCTGTTTTTTGCCTATTATGGATTTGTTGGCTAATTGAAAATGTAGATTTTTTTTTTGATTATTTGGATTCATGGCCATTTGAAAATATTTGGATAAAGCGGATGTTTGGCATCAGATTTGTTTCTGTTTGGATTTCAACATTTATTGGTTATTATTTATATATTTACTAATGGAATTCAATTTATTGCGGGGGCTAGCCTCCGATTGGGATGACGTGGCTATATTTGGGCTTGGCACGGCCAATATGGTGGGGAGCGACATTGATCTATCCTCTAATGAAGATAGTTGTGAAGCCATTTTTTCTAAACTTGCTAAGCACATACGGCTACTTTGCAACAATGTATGGCATTATAAGCTCTTCAGGGCATACATTTCCAAAGGTATCACACCAAGAGGCTTACGTATACGCATGCAGCCTCTAGTCAGTAATCCTGATGAGATTCTTTTGAAACAATGGGGAGAAGCCCAACAGCAAGCCTTTCTAAAGTTTGTGGAAATATTAGCTGAACATCATAATAGAGCAATTGACAGTGAAAGAATCCCATCACCCATCTGTGAGATACTGTTAGGAGATATGAAGGACAACCTATTTACACCTCCAGTTTGAAAACTCTTAGCCAGGAACTTATGACTTTAGAGACCCAATTGAGAGAGAGGAAGAAAAAGGAAGTTTCTCAGAGATCTAGCAGATTACAATAGGGGGGACCCCTTTAATATAGGCAGACAAACATGTCCATTTTGCACAATTCAAGAGGAACCCTTCAAAAAAGAAACGCCCTAAATCTATTTTGAAAAACGCATCCACATCTAGTGTGGATACCTCAGAGGAGGAATTTTCCTCGGAACTGGAAGTTGAGGCATCGGGTACCACAGGATCCCCAGCATTGAAAAGAAGGAACTCCAATATTCCTTTGGATTTAAACCAAGGAGGAAGGGGGGTCAGGAAACGTAGAAGTGAACAACACGGAGGCTCTGTTACAAATGTTTGCACAAAAATGACAAATGTTAATGTGACTAACATTTCATCTCATGCCCTTTCCGCTTTGGACATGGACATCTTGAATAAAGGTTTATCATTCATACCTGGATTCTTTGTGCCTGAAGAGAGTTTTGTTAATGATGTAGTAACATTTTGTGGGAATCTAAAGTTAAATTATTTTTTTCAGGACAAGGAATCCTCCGATACTACTGGTGAATTCAGATATCCCAGATCTTTGTTCATGCCTCCAATGAACCACAATGTGCTCATGTTCCAAAATTCTATCATCAGAGATCTGCACTTTTACTCCAGGGATTATAAACCTAAGGCTAACAATGTCTCAGATTGATATGGAAAACATCTTTTAAGTTAGCCAGGAATCATGACTTGGTTATTTGGGGGCTGACAAAGGAGGGGCAGTGGTGGTCCAAGATTGGACATATGACATGGAAGCTACGAGACAACTCTCGGATGTCCGTTTCTATACACATTATTTAAGTACTGAACCCACACCCTTCTTCAAAAAACAGATCAATGAGTTTTTGTCTTTAGCACTGGAGGAGGGCATTATTAATACCACCACCAAGTTACATTTGACACTAATGAATCCCAGTCAACAATACATATATTTCTTTTTCCCAAAATACACACAAATCCCTGCAGGCCTCCTGGCAGACCAGTTGTTTCTGGGAGGGGCTCCCTCACCGAACTTTTGTGTCTGTTTCTCACTAAATATCTTAAGCCCTTACTTAAATGTGTAAGGGCTTGAATTAGAGATGTCACCAAATTCCTCCAGATCATTTCTGATATGCAACTTGAACCGGACTGGTTACTGTGTACATTAGATGTCACAGCCTTGTATACCAGTGTCCCGAACTGGGCAGGGCTAGAGGCCTTAGAATACTGGTTATACAAAACTGAACTTTACCAGCCCGGTTTCAATACGTATATTATTGGCCTCACAGAACATGTGCTCACTAAGTGTCTTTATTTCATCAGGACAAATGTTTCTTGCAGATACAGGGCACGGCTATGGGAGTGTCATTTGCTCCAATATATGCCAATTTATTCATGGCATATATTGAGGAACAAATTATCTTTGACTGCTCCCATAATTTGTTTATGGGGGAAATGGATATTTGGAAGAGATACTTGGATGATTGCTGGTTGGTTTGGAGATCGGATGTTGAATACCTGTTGGAGTTGGTCGGTTATTTAAATGAGAATAAATGGGGAATACAATTTACGGTTAATTATCATAAAGATAGGATCACTTTCTTGGATGTTCTAGTTTATTAGGGCTCCGGATCACACTTTGACTACTGAAGTTTATCGTAAATTCCCTTAACACAGCTCCCTTCTCCATGCCACCAGCTTTCATCCACCCCATATCTGCAAGAACATTCCTAAGTCCCAATTTATGAGGATGAAACGCATCTGTTCTGATGAGGGCACATATGGGCATTTCAGGGATGACCTGGTATCTAGATTCAGGGACAGGGGGTACAAAATGGGACAAGTTCTGCATGTTAAAAACCGTGTGGAGAATATGGAAAGGGAGAAACCTCTTCAATACAAAGAAAAAAACAAATGTGGGGGATTCCCTTTAAGCTTTGTCACCACCTATGGCTGGAATACTGGTGTATTGATGGACCGTGTCCAACACCACTGGAATATCTTGTTGGCTGACAACAGATAAAGTGAAATTTTTTTAAGTAGATGTTATTTTTCCTTCAGAAAAGGGAAAAATTTGGCATCACACTTCAATCATTATAAATGCTATCATGACAGGGACAAACATTATTCTCAAGTTACACTTTCAGGGGATCCCTTAATTCTTTGCTTTCCATGCGGACACTGTGTCCACTGCCCCAGAATTCTTACTACAAAAAGTTTTAGTAGTAAAAACACTGCTTGTGTCTTTGACAATTCTTTCTTCGCAAACTGCCACACACAGTGGGTAATATATCTTGCTAGCTGCAGCTGTTCAGCTTTTTATACTGGGCAAACATCGAGACAATTGAAGTTTAGAGCCTCAAAGCACCTTAGTGATATCAAACACCATAAATTAACCAATATCCTTTATAAACATCTGGCGACCGCTAACTGGGAAAAGCCGAAAGGCACAACTGTATAAAAATGCTGTGTTCAGCTTTACAGTGATTGACAGAATAGATGGGTCCAGATCCAGTACATCTGATTGGTATGAAATATTAAATGGGAAGGAGAAAAAAATAGATAATTAAGTTAGGTGGTTTATTTAAACCTGGATTAAATGAGCACCTTTAATTGGTCACATGTTCATTTTCTAATTATATATAGAGAGTAAAATTGTTGTAATTTATTTACACTGATGAAGGCTAAATGACAGTATAGCCAAAACCGGTCTGATTTTTACCATGTGCTTTTGCACAAGGATATAAAAAGTTTCGATGAAGATGGTCACTGCTGGTCTTATGTTTTTGAACTGTATAAGTTTGGTTGAGACCTTGCAGCTGCCGTACGTGCTGAGTTTTATTTTACTTTTGAGATATATAGCCTGTCAGAAATCTTTCTTGTCAGGTTTCAAAGTGCTGCTGCAAGATTTCCAAAGAAACCAGATGTTGGTTAGAGGATGACATCACCTCTGGTCACTCAACTCTTGTACAGTGCATGCACAGAGCTTTGCTAAGATCTGTGGCAGTATCTCAAAAGCTATAACGCAGTTTCACTTGCCACCCTTCCGGGGTTCTGTGATAAACATAACCATATGATCATTTACAACAATACGACCCAATATATATATGCATACATTCTTTCTGTCCAGCAGGACCTACTGTTGATGCTTTTTTAACACAAGTAACTTTACAAATATATTTTTAACTCGAAACATCTGTACAAATCTGTGTGATAGTCAAATAACACAAAAATTCTTTACAAGACTCCAGCTAGCTATGCTGGCATATGTACACATGTACTGCCCTACTCTCCCTGGCACAAATGATACTACCTCATAACATCACAGTAACCACTGTCCTGTAGTTATGATATGCCATTCTCAAAAAGACCAGTAGTCTTAATTGTAATTGTCCTGGTATTGACTAGACAGCTTTACTTCAAAACACCCCAAATTTCCCATATGCTGGTTTCTGTTAGCTACTTTCCTGAAACTAGGAAAACTTAGTTTTGACATTACATATAGCTCAATAGACGCATTTTATAATGGAAGGCACATAATAATTTTTTAGGAATTCCATAGCATCCTGATTTTGATACAGGGGAATCAACATCATAGAGTAAACATCTCTCTTTTTTGCTCACTTCAGCATCTAAATGAAATTAGAAGAAAGGAGATAAACTTGGCGGGGGGGGGGGACTATAAGGCCATTTTACAATGACTGGCTAAAGTATCAGCACTGTTTATACTCTGAAAGTGGCACGGGTTTCCACTAGCACTGCAGAGTCAGCCTACAGAAGGAAAGGGAGAAAAAAAATTGCATCCTCAGATTATTTTGCAAGTCAGTACGAGTCAGGTGTGGACCCCAGTTCTTGCAGCATTGATGGATTCAACTTATCTATTAACTAAGGACCATATTGCCTTTGCCATACTTTCAGAGGAATAACACCCCTTTGACTAGAAATCAGTGAATTTGCCCTTTTGCCACTTGTTAGTTTTTTCAAGCTTTTTTTTTTTTTTTACTTTTTGGAAATAACTACTTTAACACTATGGAAACTTCTTGATGAACTCAACTGTAACAGCTGCTCTACATTTTCTTCTGTGCATCTCAGTTTGTATCAAAATGCAGGAAGATCTTATTTTAAACTTCCTTGCAGACATTTATAACCTCTCTCTGGTGTGTAATCATTTTGCCATTGTCAAAGCATGTCTTCATAACTCCTGTCCTAGAGGTTCCTTCCTACAAACCCCCCATGATCACCATTTTGTGTGCACTAGCTAGAACTTTTGACTTGCGTACTTTCAAAATGTAGTAGTTTTACTACTAAATGTAAAACTTTTTGGAATGAGTTTAATATGTACATGTGTTGCCACAATAACTGGAGCCATCTTCATTAATTTGGGTTGGGAGGGTGGCCTAATGGTTAAGGTGTTTGCCTTACAAACACAAGGTGCAGGGTTTGAGTCTTAGAAGGGATAATTGGCTAGGCTTAAAATGGCTCTCTAGGGCAGTTAGCTTAGTACTAACCTATGAATCTATCTATGAACCTATAAAGCAATACTTTTGAAACACTCATGTCATTACTTAGTCACCTTTAAACTTGATCATCTGTACTTTAAAAGAAGGTGTGCTTAAATTGCTTCAGGTACTTTCTGATTTTACAGAAAAAAAGTAGGCTTGTCAACCACCAGTGCTGACAGTGCTCACAGAAGGAGTTCCACAAGAACCAATACCGGGCAGCTGATATCTGTCTCTGTGATGTAACAGTATCCTTAACCAAAATTGAAGTTTATGTTCAGATAACATTTTACTGTTGACACTGGAAAGTGGCTGAAATGTAGTGCAAAATTAACTGTTTTTTTTTTTCATTTTTGCCAGTAGTTGTAAGCAAATAAGCATAACCTAAACTAATAGAAAGCAACTCTGATGTCACTTTTGCAGCTCTGTCTGAAAACTTCCAGTGCTGACCGTTAAAACCACCCACTAATCAAATTGACCACCACCCGATGCATAAGTACCTGGACGTCTTCCTCCGACTCGACTCTTTTACTCCAAATATGCAGAGAAATAACATTGGATAGAATATTATAGTGCCTAAAAATGTCCCCACATTAAAATGTTTATTAGTTGAATTTATTTTATTTTGTTTTTTTAATTTTTCTTGTATTCATTAATACAGAAGATTTATTAAAAACATTGTATAGATCAAGAAACCTTGGGCCATTTGGAAAAAGAAGCAACCGAGGAACTGAAAATGCAAACAAAATCTAGAGATTTTTGAAAGGTTTGAAAAAGAAATATGGACATGGGAAAGGGAGAGAGAGATCTGATATGGTGCGATATTTATCCAAATGAGAGATCTGATATGGTGCGATATTTATCCAAATGAGAAAGCCAAATTAATCTGTGTAGAAAAGCAATCCCAAAGGTATTCGAAGAGAAATACAGGCAAAGACATCCAGATGTGGAAGACTTCACAATACAAAAAATAAGATTGCAAAGAGGGAACATAGAGCAGAAGATTAGTGAAATGGAAGTTAAAAAAAAAAAAAAAAAAAAAAAAAAAAAAATTAGAAGCTGGAGTTATAGAATACATGCAAAGTGAAGGATTTAGTGTAGAAAGTCTAACCAAGGTTCTAGATGGAATGCATTCTCCACGTAAGGAGAGAGAGGAGGAGCAGGAGACGTGAAGAGGAAATATGGACATGGGAGAGAAAGCTTTAATATACTGCAATATTTACACGAAGGAGAAAGCAAAACTGATCAATACAAAAAGAGCAGCAGCAAAGATATTTGGAGAGAAATACAGGCAAAGGGGTCCAGCTATTGAAAATTTTTACAATACAAAGTAAAAAAAGAGGAAGAGAGAAGTTAAATAGAAACTGAGGTTATGAATTACCTGCAAAGTGAAGGATTTAGTATAGAAAATTTAACTCAATAGCACCAGAGCAGGATAGAGCAGCGGATCTCCTAATTAAGGAGAAACCAGTGGAGAGGGAAACATCTCATTTACCATATGAAGATACTTTAGGGCCTTCCATAGGAAACCAGTACAAAAGTTCAGTTGGAGTTGCACAGCAAAGGAAGGAACAGGAAACTGTGGCAACTCTGATGCAGTCAAAGTTGTGGAGTGCTAGGCCCCTGAGTTCTCATATGAAAGAGCAACAGACGAGACGGGATGAAACTGAAGAGAATGTGGCACACACAGGAAGATGTTATGTTACTGTAGAATACCAACAGGTAATGGAGAACAAAGAAATGTGCCCTCAGTTTAGAAGAAAATGATCTAAGAGAAGAGTTGTTTGATTTAATAGAGATGGGCAGCCATATTAAGATCAGTGAAAGAAACAGTCTACAGAAAGTCAATAAAAACCCAAAAGTTAGAAGTTTGATGGAACAAATGGACAGAGTAATTAGCCTGGCATCTGACTTGAGTGTATAGTCGTTTTAGAAGAAAAGTCAGCCATGGCATGGATACAAAAAAAGCATTTGACAGTATCCCACATTCATGGATGAGTGCTTAAAATGTATAAGGTATACCTTACACTATTCATTACAGCGACCATGAAACAGTGGCAAACCACTTTTCAGTTAAGCCATGATAAAGGACAAATTATTACAGCACCGATAAAAATTCAAAGGGGGATAGTCCCAGGTGACATTGTCATCACTGGTTTTTTGTCTTGCCCTTAACCCATTAAGCTGTCTACTTAACAGGTTAGGTCATGGCTACAATTGGGCTCCCAGAAAACAACAAAGTGTAAAGACTTATCTTGTTGTGGACGATTTGTAACTGTATAATTCATCAAAAGAGGAACTGAAAGCAAAACTGCAAGTGCTCAAAACTTTTTCAGATGATATAAGAATGTAAATTGGTCTTGATAAATGTGCAAAAGCAATCTTTTAAAGCAGGAAAGCTGCGACACCAAGAACCCATCAACCTGGCACAGGAATGTGATATTATAGAACTTGTGCAAGGAGGGGTGTATAATTATTTGGGAATTGATGAAAGATCAACAGTAAAACATGAACAAATGTGAATAAAATTTAGTAAAGAATATTTCAGAAGACTAATACAGAAAACGATGTTGACATCTAGGAACAGAGTCCAGGCTATAAACCAATTTGCTGTTACTGTCTTAACTTACAATTATGGATTGACTGACCCCAAAAGGTGTTGGGGTTGGTTGGACAGGAAAATGAGGATGCTTCGTGCTTATCAGATGATTTATAAATACCATTGTATACCAAGACTATATATTCCTCATTCTGAAGGAGGTATAGGCGTCCTTGAAATTGATAACATGTATAGGTCTGCAGTCGTAGGACTGCATACATATCTGCTGATCTCCCACTACCAAAATGTAGTGAACATTTTAAAACATGAGGAGAATAAGTCTAAGATGACTTCCTTGCTTAGTTAGCAGAAGCAAATTTGTGTCAAGAGGGAATGGAATTCGGAGCAGAGATAGAAACTAGGCAGCAACTGAATGTGCCAAAAAAATAAAGAATATAAGGTGAAGGATCATTTGAAAAGTCAAATGTGGAAAATGCATAAATATAGATGTTCTTCATGTTTCACTGTTGCAGTCTTGTGGGATTTCCTGCTTTGGAAGCCGTTGGCTGGCCCAACTACCTGGGTAAAAATCTCCCTCCTCCTAGGCTGGCGGACACCCTACCCTGACATCATATGCTTGGGCATGTAAAGAGAGCCAACCAGTGCCATGACATCTGTCGTTCTTGACGTCAGAGCCTGAAGCAGTGTTTCAATGTGTCGGTTGGTCCGCACCAGAGAGAAGTCTTCTAAAGCTAAGTACCTTGTTTGGGAGCACTTTCTTGCCTTAACTCATGTCAGATAGGGTTAACAATTGTGTCCCCTGTGGTAAACAAATCCTGCACCAAGACTTTCATATGTTGTATGTTACTTGTCTAGGCCCGGATCACAACATCCCTAGTTGTTTTTTGCGCTCATTTCGATTCTAGGACTATCTGGCATAGGGCTGAAGTCTTAACTAGGCGTCTTAGTCTGCAGTATTCCTCTCATTGCTCTATGACCTCTGTCAGTCATCCCGAGGTAGAGCTCCCAAAGCGTAAGAAAGATAAATTACTCCAGCTTATGGCCTCGGATGACACCAGTTCCCCGTCTGCCTGTCCTCAAAGGCTTGTTATTGCTGAGGAAGGTGAGGTGCTTTCACAGCCCCATTCTGTGACTGAGGTGATGGCACAGCCCTCTGTCGAGACCCATTTGGAGTCCGACATCCTGTATGATTCCTCTACTTCTACACAGGCCTTGGCTTTCAGTTTGTCGGTTGGGTCCGGAATCGCTCAGCAGACCTCAACTTCTGATGAGCGATCTTACAGCCGCAACTTTCCTTCTAAAAGGCAGCCTGCATCCGTTCTGCCTTACAAGGAGACTGGCATCCATATGGCAGACTGACCTTAGACCCAAGTCAAAAGCTATTCCTAAGAAGGGCTGTACTTCAAGGCATATGCTAAGGCCTGCCAACTCCCACCCAGTGGGCCATCAGCAGGACCTGGTCAGGTTAGCTGAGAACCTCATCATCTTAGTCAGTGCTAAGCAATGCCATCCTTTGCAGTCTTCCCAAAGGAAAAGGAAGAGGGATCCCTCACGGGAAGTTTACTAAGAGCCTCCTGATTGGATGAGGATTCTGACAAGGAGGGGTCTGTCTGTGAGGAGGGACTTCTTACCTCTTAGGAAGACTGTTATTCTTAGGAAAATCTGCCTTCAGCTTCACCTCCTGAAGACGCATCCTTTGGGAAAGCACTCCAAGCCATGAGGGAACAATTCCAGTGGGAGGTAGAGGAATACCCACAATCTAAAAAAAGAGCAAGTTCCTTGACCTCCCAGAACACAAACTTCTGGCTATTACTCCTCTTGGAGTTGTAGAGGATGTTTTTATGGACTCTTTCCTGAACTCAGACTCTCTACCACCAGCCCCTTGAAAACCAGACAGGGTTTACAGGGTGCCGGACTTGCATCAATACCTCTTCAGAAATCCCTCTGCTGACTGGAGGTGGTTACCTCAGGCCCCAAGGGAGCTAAGGTCAACTCTTCTAAGAATCCTTTACCTACCGACAAGGGAAACAGGGACTGAATAGTTTTGGTAAAAGTCTACACTTCTGCCACCCTAGCCATGAGAGCCTTTAACTGCCATTTCCATATAATAAAATGCCAATGAAGTATTTTAGTTAAAAATGAAGCAAAATATTTCCTTCCTGGAGGACCGAAACATTGCTAAGGAACTGTTGGACCCTTGCCATTCCAACTTACAGGTGGCTAGACACTGTTACATTGTGACTATGATGCTATGGAGACCTCTAGCCAAGCTGCTGCATCTCACTCTGTCATTGGAAGGCATGCTTGGCTTGGGGAACAGACCATACCAGACCAAGTTAAATCCAAATCTCTAGATGAACTCCTGGATAAGGCTTCCTTTTTGGGCCAAAGGCTGAGGTTGCGTTAAAAAGAAGATGGAAGATAAAGCAAAATCTGTGCAAACTATCAAGGACTTCCTTCATGTTCAGTTTTCTAGATTTGGTACAAATTTCTCCACTACAAAATCGTCCTTTCCCTGTCAAACTAAAAGCAGACTGAGGAAATCTTGCAGGGAAATGCTTCAAAGACAAAAGCAATCACAAAGGCCCAGGCAGTGGTCCACAGGGACCCCCCCCCAAAAGGGGAGTTCTAGGCCATAGGGCCCTGGCAGAGAGCAGCAGAAATTTTCTCTTCCCTTCCTGCCCCCATTCCTCCATAGAAAACATAGAAGGAAGACTAGGATGAAGGCTGTTGCTGTTCAAAGAAAACTGGTCCCTCATTGCTTCAGACAGTTGGGTTCTGAGCGTCCCCTCAGATTGTTACAAGCTCACTTTCAAAGAGCCATTAGGATACTCGGGCTACCCAGACGTTCCACAAAATGAAAGAACAGAGACCATTTCCCAGATTAAAAAAACAATAAACCAAAATGCAGGCACCAAAGTCTCAGCGCAAGTACCACAATTAGGGCTACAAAATGTAGATAGTAGACCACCACACGAGGGATGTTCCAAATAACAGCAGCACTTTAATGGTAATCCAAAACAGCAGCAATAATACTACGTAGGAACAGATACACCACACGTTTCGTCCAAAACTTCATCAGAATAACTACACACCCAAAAGTAACATTTAAATACACTAATTAAATTCAAACTAACCAATAAAATTCATTTGCTTTGAATATATTAATTACAAAGTATATGTATGTTTGAAATGTTTAAAATCAACATATTTGAAAGTGTTAAAATCCTAATAACTTCTTTTATACAATACACATAAATCCTCATAAATACATTAAAAATACATTAAAAATTTTTAAGTTTATTTAGATGAATAAATAAATAAATAAAGTTTATATGAATGCTAGTACGAAAGAGCAATTTTAACCCACCCCTACATCCGCAACTAAAAAACTTTGAATTATCATTAGAAAAAGAACTGAGAAATGGTTTGAGAAATGAATACATATGCCCTAACATTACTAAAAGTGAAGAGGACATTTTAACGACTTTAAGTAATGACAAAGAAGTTCGTATTATGAAACCTGACAAGGGTGGCGGGGTGGTTTTTATGGATCGAAACATGTATGCAGGAAAGATGTTGAATCTATTACATGATGTAGAAAAGTATAGCGTTACTTCAATCAATGAGATAAATGTTGCATACAAAAGAATATATGTTGTACTGAATGATCTATTGTTTGATGGTTTGATTGATCTAAAGACTTATAAATATTTACATGTGGAGAAGCCTAGGATTCCAACAGTTTTTGGAATCCCGAAGGTGCACAAAGATCAAATGGACCCTCCCCTTAGACTTATTGTTGCTGCGAATGGATCAGTTACAGCTCCTCTTGCCAAGTATATAGATTTCAAAATCAAGCACATAGTTGATGAGAATGAAAATATTTTAAAGGATTCTTGGCATTTTCTCAGTAAAATAAAACCACATTTGTATGGTGAGACTACAGGTTTTGGCACATTAGATGTTGTTGATTTATTCACCAACATACCCCATGATATTGGTTTAGCCTGGTTTGAAGAAATGTTACTACCCCTCAAAAGAATCTCCCACAACGAATTCAGAACTATTTTAATTTTAATGGAAATAGTATTGAGAATTAACTTTTTATTTTTTGAAGGAGAATATTACAGGCAAACCAAAGGGGTGGCGATGGTAGCACATTGTGCACCAACTTATGCCAACATTATAATGGCTTATTGGGAGAACAAATATGTTTTGATACCAAGGTTTGAAAACAAGTGGACATTATATGTTAGGTTCCTTGATGACTTATGTTTTTTGTGGAAGGGCACTACTGATGAGTTTGAGCTCTTTGTTGATTATATTAATAGTACCACAAATTTCCTAAAATTTACAAGGTATTTCTCCATTACTAAGGTGAATTATTTAGATGTACTTTTGGAGAAAAATGGTCAGTGTTTTGTGTCAAGTGTGTACAGGAAGAAAACTTTCTCCAACACCTACTTACACTTCTCTAGTTCTCACCCATTTTATCAGAAAAGAAGTGTTTTAAAAGGTCAAGCAGTGAGAATATGTAGAATGACTTCCGATGACCTTTTGTTCACAAAAGAATGTGAAAACTTGAAGTCTATGTTTTTGGATAGAGGTTATCCTATGGAACTGATTGACCAGACATTGCATGAGGTACTAGAAGGAAGAAAGGGGAGATTTGTACCTATTATAGGCAAAGATTTCAATGAAATTAATGGTAAGATTAACAAAAACAACATTCTTCAAGATGGATATCCCTCGGGCCTTATTTTAACCTATGATGGACAGACTAATAAGGTTAGAAAAATTGTAGATAGGGAATGGAACAATTTTGCAAAAGTATCTGATTTGGGTTACATCTTTGACAAAGAAATAAAATACACTTATAAAAGAGGTTGTAACATCAAAGGAATCCTAGAAAAGGTTAGCTATACAAAGGGATGTGAGGAAAATAAAAAGAAAAAACACGGTGTCTTTAAATGTGGAGCTTGTGGGTACTTTAAGAACTTGAAGATTGGAAACGCACATTTTTTGGTAGCCCGTAAAAAGACACTCACCTTACACTCCTTTGCAAATTGCAATACTAAAGGTATCATATATATCGCATTATGTGGAAAATGCGAAGCATTTTATGTTGGCAAAAGTGAAAGAAAAATGAAACAGAGAATTTACGAGCACCTGTATGATATCAGGACCAAGCGTGACACAAATTCTTTATTTAAACATACTTTGGTCTGTGATGGGGCTTATTTTAACTTCTTTGTTTTAGAAGTTGTACCACCAGATCCAAGGGGTGGTTGTTGGGAAACCTTGGTTGCATACAGGGAATTATACTGGCAAATTGTTTTAGAGTCAAATAAATTCCCAGGTATAAATGACATGATCACTTTAGCACCTGTGTTGAAAATGAGATCAGCGAAACTTTAATTTTTAATTCTTATATGTGTATTCAGTAGCCAAAAGTTCCTTTTAAAATTGTTTTTAAAAAATTTTATACAAGAAATTTTCAAATTATTTATTACATTATACACTTTCACCACTAGAGGGCATTGTGTGAATAGTTAACATTACAACATGCACTAGCATTCATATAAACTTTATTTATTCATCTAAATAAACTTAAAATTTTTTTAATGTATTTTTAATGTATTTATGTGTATTGTATAAAAGAAGTTATTAGGATTTTAACACTTTCAAATATGTTGATTTTAAACATTTCAAACATACATATACTTTGTAATTAATTAATATATTCAAAGCAAATGAATTTTATTGGTTAGTTTGAATTTAATTAGTGTATTTAAATGTTACTTTTGGGTGTGTAGTTATTCTGATGAAGTTTTGGACGAAACGTGTGGTGTATCTGTTCCTACGTAGTATTATTGCTGCTGTTTTGGATTACCATTAAAGTGCTGCTGTTATTTGGAACATCCCTCGTGTGGTGGTCTACTATCTACATTTTGTAGCCCTAATTGTGGTACTTGCGCTGAGACTTTGGTGCCTGCATTTTGGTTTATTAGTTTATTTTTGCACCATCCATTTACTTTTTATTAAAAAAACAATGCTTGGAGAGTTCAGTAGAACCATTACCAGATCAGCAAAATGAGAAAAGATTCTATTCTAGGCTGTTCCTGGTTCACAGAAAGGAAGGTTCTTGGCGCCCTATCCTAGATCTGTCCACCCTCAATCAGTCTTTGCTGGTACCAAAGTATAAAATGCTGATCCTTCAAAAACTTCTTCCCATGATAGCCCCCTCAGGCCTTAATGGTCACTTTAGACCTAAAAGATGTTTACATGCACATTCCTATAGAGGAGCCATGCAGAAGTTCTCTTCGCTTCAGTGCAGGTACCAGTCACTTTCTGTTCTCTGCACTGTCCTTTGGCTCGTCTTTGGCTCCCAGGGTCTTCACATAGTGTTTAGCCCATGTGATCGGCTTTTGCAGAACTAAAATAATCCAGATTTGCCCTGCCTGGATGACTGCCTCATTCAAGCCATGAGTCTGTCAAAGCTCCATGTGGCCTTCACTCAGGCCCTCATCTCCTTTGACTATACATTTCTGCAAATCCAACACACATCCATCCACTAGAAGAGTTTTGGTGGGGGTTCTTTTTGGATTTCTCCCTTCAAAAGGCCTTCCTTCCTTCCTTCCTCCAGAAAAAAGTTGCCTCCTTAACACACTACTTCCAAGGCAGTAAGCAAAGATGGTGCCCCTCATCCAGAGAATTCCTCAGAACATCAGGCTATATGGCTACTTGTATCGTCATGATTCCTCTGGTGAGGCTACACATTGAGGAAACTTCAATGGTACCTGAAGAATCTGTGCTACCAGCACTCTGTACCTGGAGACAGAAATCCCACTGAAACCCTGCCTCAAAAAGGAATTTGTGGGGGAACACAGGCATGTTGCTAGAACCTGGTTCTCCCCTTCAGGATAGTCTCTCAGGACCAAACTCTAAACACAGATGCTTCATAGACAGCCTTGGGAACTTATTACCAACACCTTCAGTCCCAGGATAGATGGGAAGCTCATTTCAGACCCAAGCACATAAACTTGAAAGATCTGATGGCAGTGCAGAAGGGCTTAGTGACTTTCAAAGATCTGTAGAAACCAGGGATCCTGATTGTCAAACAAAATGCCACAGTAATGTGGTACATAAAAAAAAAAAAAAAAAAAAAAAAAAGGGTGGCACCCACTTTTACCCTCTTCGTCATCTAGTGACTGGGAGCACGTTCTGTGGGGTTGCACCTCCTGGCATAGTACCTTCCAGGGACTTGAAACACTCGAGCTGATCATCTCAGCAGACACCTGCTGGATCCTCACGAGTGGCATCTGTATCGGGAAACATTTCTCGGCATAGTCCACTAATTGGGGTCCCCATAGATAGTTCTCTTTGCCACCAAAGAAAATGCTGAACTGAAGATTCTGTTCCAGGATCAAACTACCCACAGCCTGGAGAACAGATGCTTCCTTCTTCCTTTGGAGCCACATATTCCTTTATGCATTTCCTCTCCTCCCTCATCTTTCCTGATTTTTAGGAGGACACTTGAAAAAAGGCCCAGGAGTCATCCTGATAGCCCCAGACTGGCCCAGGTAGCACTGGTGTCTTCTGCTGAGTTAACTAACAAAACACCATGGCAGTTACCTCAGAGACTTGGGCTTCTGACTCGGGACAAGGGGAGGTTTGTGCATCCCAGCCTACAGACTCAAACTCTCAGCCTGGATAATTCTCAGAATACCTCTCTGAGCCCTCCCTAAGCAGACAAGTTCAAGACATCATCAAAGATGCTAGAAGGCCTAGTACTAGGAAATCATACTAAGCCAAATGGAAAAGGTTCTGTATTTGGTGTCAGCACCAAGGCCACATTCCCAAATCAGCCAATCTCTCTCCCATTTTACATTACCTGGCTGTGCTGGTGGACAGAGAGCTATCCTTTTCTTCCGTCAAGATTTATGCATCTGCCATTTCAGCCCATATCCCTGTTCTTAATCTGATCTTTTCCCACCCCTTGATGAAACAATTCCTTAAGGGAAGTGGTTCTTGGGTAGATACTAGGTTATTGGCCCAAGGGCCTACGTAAGCCTAGCCAACAAGGTTCCCTGGCTTGCGCCACCCAAGAAAGTTATTTTCCTGTGCCACTGTTGAGCAAAGACACAGAAGTGATCCCCGTGGTGTATTTCCTATTTCCCATCCACTTATCAAGATTTTTCTTGGAGTGCTAATGAAGAACTTTGCTTGACATAGATGGGTAGCCTGTTCCACAGTGTGGGAAGTCTCTGGGACAGGAATCTATCCCTCCAGCATGTCCTGTTTATTGTGGTGACAAGGCTTAGGTCCCTAGAGCGTGTAGCTCGGAGGGGTTGGGATTTCTTTAGGTGTAGTATGTACAAAAGCTGTGGGTTTGACATAGCTTTATATGTTAGGCAGAGATCATCTTGGAGTAGGCGATATGCTACCGAATAAAGCTGGAGTTTTTTGAGACTGTCGGTGTAGGGCATTTGTTTGAGGCCAGTAATCCTCTTTGTGAGGTACTTCTGTGGCCTTTCCAGCTGCTGCAGAGGTCTTGAGGTACATTCCAAAAGGGGCGTTTTACTCTCTAATGGGTCTAATGAACCTCTAGTAGAGGGGAACAATGACCTCTTCTTCTTCTTTTTTTTTTTTTTTTCCCTTTATCATTTTATGATGAGGTGTGCCACGTAGAAGGACTTCACTGACTACTGTGGCGATGTGACTATCAAAGGAGAGACTACTGTCTACCTGGGTCCCAAGGTCTCTTATCACACATTTGGTGTTAAGTAGATTGCTGCCTATGTGGTAGTTCATGGGTACAGAGTTTTTACCAAAGGGGATGACGCTGCACTTTTTGGCGTTGAGCTTGAGGCCATGGCTCTGACACCAGGCACTTGTCTCAGCGAGGCCCTTCTGTAGGATGTCCACATCATTTGGGGACTTGACTATGGCTCCTAGTTTGCAGTCCTCTGCGAACTTCGTTAGCCAGAGGCCTTCTGTGTTAGCCTGTACTTCAGAGAAGTAGGTACCAAACAGAAGAGGTCCCAGGACTGAACCCTGTGGTACTCCACTTGTCACTGGTTTGAGGTCAGATTTGGAGTCTGCAACTTTTACAGTGTGAGTTCTGTCAGTGAGCCAGTTGGCAACCCATCTTGTGACATTGGGATTTATACCTAGTTTAGTGAGTTTAGCTATAATTCCAGAATGGGGGATGGTGTTGAAAGCTTTGGCAAGGTCAAGATAGGCTGTGTGAACCACCTTACCCTCATCTATGGCTTTGGTGACTGCTTCAAAGACGTCGATCAGGTTCAGGAGGCATGATCTGCCTTTCACAAACTCGAACTGGGTGGGATCCAGAGTTTAGAGTTACCAATGTCGTTGAGTTCCATGATGATGCATTCCATGGCCTTGCAGACCAGGTTCGTCAGGCTAATAGGTAGATGTTAAGTTGTCTATCTCGCCTTCATTCTTGCTGGATGGGTTGCCACTCTAAAGCTCGAGAGTTGGTTCCACCATATCCCACAATGCTAGGCGAGAGTTACCTCAGATCTCAGGTTGGTTTTCTACCGGTTCCTGGTAAGTTTTAGCTTTTTCTATAAAAAGTTACTCTTGTTTCCCTTTTTAGTTTAATTATTCCTAAATTAGTGTAGTTTATTAAACTCTATCCCGAACCTATTTTCTTCCGTTTCTTGTCAAAAGAACTTTTAGTTCTTCCCTTGGGCCTTTGGCCTTCCTTCAGTGTTTGTGTAGTGTACTACTGTTTGTTGTACTTAATTTTACTATATTTTTAATATAGTTGTTATTTTGACAGGGTATAACTGGTGTGTTTGAGTGTGTGTTTGTGTTCACCAGTTAGGCTATGTTTAAAGATTCAAGAAGTGTGATGCGTGCTGTCAGAAAATGTCTCTGACAGCTGCAGGACTCCTGTGCTGTCTGCCATGGCTTCAGCCCCAGGGTCCTGCAGGAAAGGAAAAACAAGCTCATATTGAGAGGCTTGTTGAAGCCTGAGGATTCCCTGTCTGTCTCAACAGGAAGCCCTCGCCGAGACCTCAGGTTGTTCAAGGTTATCACAACCAGAAAGAGGTCTAGGTCACCCCAGGATCTCCCCTGCTGTCTGGGTCTCATTCCTCTAGGTCATCGAGGTTGTCTGATCATGACCTTCAGAGGGTGGTGAGTCGACTACTCAAGTCTGAGGCACTTGCCCAGATGCTTCAGAGCCCGACTCATCAGTCGGTGCCTGTCCCGTCCATCAACTCCTTCCTCCAGCCATCACTGTCGGTGCCGAGGGAGCCCCTCCCTCTATGCTGCCTCAGGCCTCATCCTGGACCGCAGAGAGCCAACTCCTCAGGAGCCCCTGAGGCCTCTCCTGATTTGGCAGAAGAGCCCAAGAGGAAGTGCAAGAGGAAGCACATTGACTCACCTGAGTCTATCACGTCCGACACAGATCTGGATGATTCTGAGGTTCTGAAGATGTCTCATTTGCAGACATTCTGGAGATCCTTAAACAGAGACCCCCTCATGCAGGTGGTCCCAGGAGACCCTCCAAATTCATCACAGCTCCAGCAGACAAGGAATTTTTATCAAAAGGAGTCTCTGTGGATGCTATGGTACAAAGAAGGAACTGGCTGATCCTTCAGTGCCTGTCCATCCACCTAACAAGGAATCTAGGTCCATGGATATGAACACGCAGCTGGCTATCTATTTCCAACTCCTCCATTTTGATGGATCATCTCTTTTGGTCCACAAGTGAAAGAAACCCGGATGGCAAGACCCTTTCTGCGAGGCCTTACCCCAAAGGTCAGAAGGGAAACAATCTCAAGGGACAGAGGCAGAGGGGTCCGCAGAACCAGGGCAATCGAGAAACGCCTTCCGATAAGCCCTTTCAGCATCCCTGAGGTGTTGCCCGGTCACTGTACCCAGAAGCCTGGCTATCGACAAGTGGGTACAGTCCATCATTGTTATTCTATTCCCAAGTCGGTCAAAAATCCCTTCCAGATGTTCAAATTTCAAAACTGCTTGCAAAAGAGCTATTCAGCCACTGCCAGCAGACCAACTAGGATCCGAATCTACTCAAGGTTCTTTTTAGTTCCAAAGAAAACAGGGGACTGGAGACCAATTTTGGATCTCAGTATCTTGAACAGATCGGTCAAGAAAACAAGATTTTTGGTCACGCTGCAATCCATTCTTCCCCTGTTGGGAAAAGGAAACTGGATGTGCTCTATAGACCTTCAGGCCAGAAGATTCCAGGCTGGGAACCAGTCATTTTCAATTCAGGGCCCTGCAAATTTAGATACTGTAAACATGTCTGCAACACTAACGAACCAAAGGATATCAGACATTCAAAGATTGGTGTCACTTCTTCTCAACAACAACAGAGCCAAGGCCAGGTTAGTTCTAAAGGTGTTATCCTTCAGTGGATGCTCTTTTCTCAATGGTCATACCAGGAACTTCCAATGTCTCACACCATTATGATCGCAAAAGCATCTCATGTGGTGGATGTCTTCCCCAGCTCCTGTTGGGGAGACCTTTGTTCCACCTCCGTTGCTACTCTGACAACGGATGCCTCCCACTTGCACATAAATGTTCTGGAGATGAGAGCAGTGCTCCAGACAGACAATATGTCTGTAGTGTGGTACATCAACAAACAAACCAGATCATACCCGAAGTCCAATCAAAGTTGAGCAGAGCTATTCTCATGCCTCACGAGTGGTCTGTGAAAGACTCTGTAGGAGAGAAAAACAGCAAGTGCAGAGAGTACTTCACTCTATTCCCTTTACCAGGCCAACCCAGCAGGCTTTCCCACTGATCTCTCAAGTAATACAGAAAGCTATCGCTCAGAAGGCCTCATTGATCCTCATTGACATCGATTTCTTAATCTGGACCTAGTTCCAGATCTTTTGATCCATCATCTCTGAACCTCACTGCTTGGTTCCTCCACTTCTTCCTCAATTATCTCACTCTGTTAGAGATATTTTGATAGCTTCCCATAAATCTTCCACATATTGGGCACATGGAAAGGACATAGATCCTTTCACCGCTTCCATCCAACTAGTCCTTGATTTTCTAGCTGAACTCTTCCATGCAGGTTCATCTCCATCTACTCTTAAGGTTCAATTGGCAGCTATTTCTAATTTCCATGTGGGTATTTCTGAATCTGCCCTAATGTCCCACAAACTCTTTTTGAAAGGAGTTTTTCTTCTCAGACCTCCTGTAAGAAATCCTCCTTCTCCTTGGGACCTAAATTTAGTTCTTGCTTCTTTGATTCTTTCCAACCTGCAGCTTCATGTTCCTTAAAGTTATTATCATGGAAAACTCTCTTTCTGGTGGCTATCACATCAGCTAGAAGAATTAACTTCAGGCACTCAGTTGTCGCTCTCCTTACCTTTGTATTTCATAAGGACAGAGTTTCGCCTAAGGTGGTTTCAACATCAAATCTAAACCAATGCATTGACCTCCCTGTCTTTTTCCGGAGTATTCAAATAGGTCTGAACAAAAATTACACTACCTGGATGTTCATTACTACTTGGACAGGACGAAACTATTCAGAAAATCTGATCAGCTGTTTGTCTCAAAGCAGAAAGGGACTTCCAGTTTCAAAGGTATCCTTATCCAGATGGCTAACATCTCTGATTACCCTTGTTTATGAGATTAGACACCAAAACTGCCTAATAAACCTAAAGCCCATTCCACCAGAGCTTTGGCAGCCTTCCAAGACAGACTGCCTATTGACACCATTTCCCATCCAGCAAGAATGAGGAACCCATCCAGCAAGAAGAAGAACGTTATGGTAAGAACATAACTTCTATATAGTTCCCAGGATCAGTGATGGCTCCCCTTTTGTGGAGTGGGATAACTGTTGCTATGCGCCATTCAGTGGGCACAAAGCCTGATGCGAGGCTGCAATTAAACATGGTGCTTAAGTGGGGAGCCAATTTGTTCTGAAGTTGGTGTAAAACGCAGCCTGGGATGTTTGATCCCATGGATGCTGTGTTTTTGGCTTTAGAGAGTGCAGCTTTTACCTGCTTATAGGGACTGTGCATTCTTCCTGTATAGATGTGGGCCCTTTGAGGGGGGGTAAAGTTAGCATTGAACCTATCTGCCAGGATGTTGGCAATATCAGTTGGTTCTGTAATTTTTGTGCCGTTGTGCTGTAACTCAGAGCAGATCTGGGTGTTCCCATTGATATTCTTGACATGCTATAGAATGCTTTGTGGTTGTCCTTAGAATTAGTGGCAATTTTGTTTTCATAGCTAGCTTTGGAGGATCTTATAAGGGATTTCAGCTTCTTACTGAGGTTGACCAGGGAGCTCCTCCACTCATGGGATTTTACTCTTTTTTTGCAACAGTTTCTTCCTTCTGTTGTACGGTTTGTTTATGGCAGGAGACCACCAGATTGGCTTCCTTTTTTTTGGAGGATAGCATCTTGGTTCTGTTTGGGATAGCACGATCCATGCATTCGTGTAAGTGCTTCTAGAGTGCATTCGTGTAGGATTCAGCAGTTGGTCCACATCGGAACTCCCAGGAGACAACCCACATCTACATGAGACCTCAGTTTTGTCCTAGAAAAATTTATGCTACTCCTTTTAAATCAGTAGCTGCTGCTTAGTTAAGAATTTTAACCTGGAAGACTGCAAATGGCAATCACCTCGTTTAGAAGGGTGTCTGAGTTACCAGCTCTCATGACAGTGGAACCATATCTCATATTCCACCCAAAGTAACACATAGGACTAATCCATCCTTTATGCCCGAGGTAATCAGACACATCCTTGAATCAAGCCATGCACTTGCTCATCTTCTTCCCCAAGCATCAGAACAGGAGGGGAGAGAATCCTTCACTCCTTGGATGTGCACAGACAGCTTTGCTACTATCTTGACCGAGCTAATTCTTACAGGAAGTCAGACCAGCTCTTGGTTTCCTTTGCCTCTGGCTCTGAAGGGAAGCCAGTTTCCAAGCAGACAATCTCCAAGTGGATCTCGCTGTATTCCTTATTTTACAATCAGCATGGTAGAAAGCCGCCTGAATCTGTAAGGACTCAGTCCACCAGGGCCAGTTCTACCTCTGCTGCTTTCCTGAAAGGAGTACCTACCAAAGATTGGCAGCTGCTACTTGACCATGTGTGCATACCTTTACCAAACACTGTTGTTTATCTGCTTTCTTCAAGTCTAGAGTGGGATTTGCCACTGCCATTTTGCAGGGCATCCTCTCTTCCCTTAATTGTCCTTCCACCCTCTTCTCGGGTTTCGGAATCATCGCACAAGTCAGGACTGCAACTGTGAAAAATTAACATATTACAGTTGTGTACACTTACTGTAAATGTAGATGTTAGAATGTATTCACTGTTGCAGTTTTCTTTCCCTCCCTCCTTCCCCTTTCTTTACCTTTGTCCCTTGCTTATGTCTCATCCTGGGAGCTCCTACCTTCTATGGGACAAGAAAAAACTGATGTCATGGCACTGGGCTGGCTCCCTTTATGCCCAAGCGTACTGACATCAGGGTAGGGTGTCCAGTCTAGGAGCGAAATTTTTACTCTTATTCGGGCCGGCCAAGGGCTTTCACAGCAGGAAATCCCACAAGTCAAGACTGCTACAGTGAATACACTCTTAACATCTACATTCATGTTAAGTGTACACAGCTGTACTTTGCAAGTATAGAAAACTTTTGGAACACCCTCCTGTTGATGAAGATCGAACACAGGAATGGTTAAGGAGGTGAATTTAAACCAAAGATGAAAGGTTAATATTGGTGGCCCAAGATAGTGGACTACATAAACCTTGGTTTATAAAGTCCATTGAACATGTGGGAGAAACAAATGCAGGTTTTGTAAGACAAAATTGGAAGGGGTTGCACATCTTGTTGCTGGTTGTAATTATATTAATGGCAGGAGGAATGTATACTAAAAAGAATAATTATGTGGCAAGACTGTTGTATAATTTTGAAGTAGCTGAAAAACATTGGCAACATAAGCCACAGAGCATTATAGATAATGAAGCTCATATCACATTGGATCACCAACAATGCAAAAAAATCGATGCGAGAAAACCAGTAGTCCATGAAAAGACAAAAGTAACACTTATTGCTACACCCAGTGACTACAGTGTCTTGCGTAGAGAGACACAAAGTCCTAAAACACCAGAATTTACAGGCAGAGATGAGGGCAGTGTCGAAGGATACCCATACAGTTCCAGTGATAGTAGGAGCAATGGGTCTTGTAAAAAAAAACAAAAACATTTTACAGTCTTACTTAGATATGTTACCGATACATGTAACTTCATAGGAGTTGCAGGAGTCCTTACTGGGAACATTGAGGTTGCTGCGAAGAGCACTTCTGGCAAACAGCAAAGATTGAAACAACACTAATTTCATGAACTTTAATCGTACTTTGACTTGCAAAGGGGGTCCATTCCCATCATGGTACTAGAAACCCAAAAGACTTGGAGAAATTAAAAAAAAAAAAAAAAAAAAAGCGGCTACTGGCATTTTTTTGCCAGTAGTTGGAAGGAAGTAACCGAAATGAATAGAAAGCAACTCTGATGTCACTATTGCAGCTTGGTCTGAAAACTGTTCCAGTGCTGACAGTTAAAACCTCATCCCACTAATGAAGTTGAACACCACTCGATGCATAAGTACCTAGGCAAGTTCCTCTGGCTCAACTCTCTCGCTAAAAAATATGCAGAGAAATAATATCGGGAAGAGTGTTATAGTGCCTAAAACTACCCCCTGCATTAAAATGTTTATTAGTTGAATTTATCTTTGACTTTTGATTCACCATTTGACTAGGTTAAGTCAAAAGCTCCTTTTCTGTGAAGGCCCAGGGAGAAAAGCTCCAACATACTACAAACAACATTTTTAAACACATTCAGTAGTATGCATGAGTAGGCATTAAATAATATGAATTAATAATTACACATATATTAGCTGATTAGATTGCTTTTACATGAAAGTAGTGGCAACTGTTATGGTACAAAAGATATTTCTGTATTAGTTGATGTTGAATATTGAGCATTTGAAGAGGTGTTTTATTCGATTAGGTGATAGTGTAATTAGCATTTAGAAAGTCAAAGAAATGGAGGAGAGGGAAGGAACTGGGTAGTGTAGAAAATGTTAATATTGTAGTTGAGGTGGGATGTAAAGCAAGTTAAGAGACCACTATATATGGCTATTGTAATGTTTATATTAGAAGTACAGTGGTCAGGAGAAGCAGTATTGAAAAAATAGTGTATAGCTAGGAGATGCTAGTAAAATTGTATTCTGGTACGGGTGAAGGCTGGTTATGGCATATATAATTTTGAATAAATGAAGAGAAATGATATGATATGGCAAGCTGAAGATAATGGTGACAGTTGTCCTGGAGATGTACAGGAACAGATCCATTGATTAGATAGTAATGTATTAAGTTGAGGGGTGGGCAGTTGTCTAGCTTATAGAGAAGTCTGTGTATTGTAATTAGCTGAGAGAGCAAGGTGCTGTGGTAGTTCTAACCCGTTTTTGAGGGTTTGACAGAGTTAAATTCAGCAAACAGTAGTTGTGCTGTGATTAGTTCATACACCATATTGGGTTGAAGACAGAAGCTTATATGTTAGATAAGTTGCTTATGAACACATTTTTTCAAATATTTTTGATAGGCTAATATCCATTTTGTCTCCCCTATCATTGAAAGATCTGTATTGATTCTTCCCTTGTGCAGTGGAATAATGAATGATTCTTTTCCAAAGCAAGGTGACTGTTTTCAGATATGGATTGATGTATCATAATGTAAACTGTGTATGCAATAGTCTGCTCTGCCGTTTAAAGTTATGTGCTAGATTGTCAGGGGCAGTTGTAGTAGGCTTTAATTTTTTTGAGGTATTTTTTGATGGTATCTGTGGGAACTGGGTAGGAGAAATGCCTGGTTAGTCTGACAGTCTGTTAAAGTCATAAAGCTGACCTTTACTATGCCCCACTCAGTGGACTTGCTGTCTTAACTTGTCAGTTTAGATTTATCTGGAGAACATGGTAAAAATGGGCAAGACCCTATCTGCTGCTTTAAAGTTTCAGGTTCCACACTGCAGTTGAGCCCATGATGGGTCTGGTTCTGACATGGCCAGTTTGGAGGTGATGGGACTCGACAGTTGAATTTGAGAGGAATGATTTTATATTTTAAAAATTTAGAAGTGATTGGATTGGAGCAGTCTAGGTTTAAACCTTATTTTTCTTTTGTTGATTGGGTAAGTGAAGTGGTACTTGGACCTTTTTCTGATGTGACTTGGGTGCTATCACACAGTGCATAGATGCAACAAATGACTAATTACATGAATAGTAGGGAAATTATTGCACCAGAGTTAAACATCTTGTAGTAATAAAGGTTATACATAGGAAGAGCTGCCTTGTGTTGTAAAGATAGTGTGTTAGTTTGTGTCTTTCGGCTTTTCCAGATTAGGGGTTGCAACAGCGGAACTCCGGTCCGCTAATTATTGGCAGGTGATTTTTACGTACCGGCTTGCCAGGCCTGATGCACAACCTTCAGCGAAGGTATGCCCATTCACGCATGTCTCCATGCAGAAGATGCTCTAGCTGAGAATCGAACCGGACAACGTCTTGCTGTGAGGCGACAACGCTACCGCAGCACCACCACCGCGGGTCAGTAGAGTTAGTCATGTGTAGAGTGCTACAGTTTGGCATGCATAATCAGTTGTTTATTGTACTTGTTAATTCCTATTTGTGAGTTGAGAAGAAGCTGTAGAGATGCCCAAGGAAATTGAGCAAGCAGAGCAGCAGATTGGCATAGAGAAAAAGGCAAGGAGGTGGAATTTTGAAGTTTTGTAAAATATTGTTAAATCCTGAAAGGACTGATTTGATAGACTGTGTATGAAAACAGATGTTGGACTAGAAGGTTTTGCTGGGGGTGGTAGTGAGCTAAGTGCTTGGCAGTACAGGTTTCATATAAAAATATGGGAAGTCTACAGCTGAAATGAATGAATTGCTGACATGTTAAAAGAAAAGTAATGTTTGGCCTCTGGCAACCTGGGAGAAGGTTTTCAGTGGCTGGGCCAGTCTGTTTTTGCATGATTGTTCGGAACTAGTTTGAAGTGTAAGTTTACATTTTGCTGCTACTTTTGAAAGGAATTTGGATTGGTGGTTTGTTTTTATCACACTGGATAAAGCAGGAACTAAGAAAGGAGTTGCCCTTGAGATTAATGAAACTGCAAACTAAACCAGGTGTCAAACTGGAGTGAGAGAGACTTGTACTGTTTGAGAAGTAGGGGGTTGAGAAGGAAGAAGACCTGGAGCTGGTGGAGGGAGAAAAAAAAAACTGTGTGTGCTTTCCCAGGAACAAGTTAGTATGAGAGGCATGATGGTTTATTGTCTCAACTAAGCAGTTAGGATGTTTTTAATGTACCAGGATGCTCTGCTACTATATATCTGAAAAGGGAAAGCTGTGGCATTTGTTTGCTAAGTGATTATATATTCTGTCTAGATAATAGTAATGTTTAACCTTTAAATGCTGATAAATTAGCTTTGAGACCGCATTTATTGACACTGTTTAAGTAATGCAATAACTGATGAAAACAGAATGTTGGTATTGGGGCTCAACTGAGCTATGGTTAGTATACTGTAGAAGTGAGTAATTAGAAGTTTAGTTAAATGCTGTAATATGTGAAGTAATTACCATACGATTAAGTGGTTCTTAAATCATGACTGATCATTTGTGAGACTTGAAACTGATCTATGGTGTGTGAAATATTAAATACATGAAACTATTAGTTGTTGTGTCTTTTGGCTTTTAGGGGTCGCTACAGCGGAACTCCGGTCCGCAAATGATTGGCAGTAGATTTTTCACGAACGCCGAGGTGCCATCTGGACATTCAACCTTCAACGAAGGCACGCCCATTATGCATGTCTTTTGAACGCCCACCCAACCGCGGGGAGGGCATGCAGACTCGTCACACAGAAGGCACTCCCCGCACTCCAGCCGAGAATCTAACGGGAGAACCTCTTACTGTGAGGCAGCAGTGCTACCGCTGCACCACCGCAGATAGTGTTCATATATGAGAAATAATGTGAATAAGTTAGATAGGTTTACACTTGAATACAGTGATGTACTAACCATGTGAAATCTACTGAAGTATGTACTATGTCATAATATTCTTTTTGAGCTACTCCTGTGATTAAAGTATTATCCATGTGAAAAGTTGAACTACAATATGATGAGGTGGTAATGTTTACAGACAGATACTTAATATGGCTGTCTGTCTTATGGAAAAATGAGTTATTTAATTTAAATTTTGATGCAGCATTAATAAGTTTGTGTAGACTATTAGATGGAGAACAGTAAATGTTAAGTTGATGCAGCCTGTTAGGTGTGCTAACTGTACTACATTTTTTTTTAATAAAAAAAAAATATGCCTTTTATTGAAGAGGTGTTTTATACCATGTAAAAATGTGTTGGGAATTGGGTTATTCGAACCTGGAGTGCAACTATAGTGGGTAGGGGGTAATTTGAGCAGATTTACAGACTCCATAATGTTAGTGGCTTGTTTTAAAAAAAAAAAAAAATGTTTAACGTAGATTGTAATACAAAGAAGAAATAGATTTTGCTTTGGTTTGTCTCCTATGAGATATAATAAGCCTTTAATCATATGGAAATGTAGTGGCTATTTTGATTGTACTGTGTGTCAAGCATATGGCCTTGCATGTTACATGGAAGATGTTTTTTTTTCATAGGCAAGTTCTTGGCTAGCTGCCCTTGTGCATTTTAAGCCTAGCCAATTTCCCTTTTGGTGTTTAGCCTATCCCATTTGGTGATTGGCCTTGCTCATCCTGTGGTTGATTATTATCTATTACCCCTAGTGGGAACAACTGGGTTCATGCCACTGCTAATTTGAGGGGGCCAGTGTATAGGATAAAGCATTTAAGAGTTGCCTGTGTTCATTAGTAGCACAGGGGGCAGTCCTGGGGTAAATTCTGTTACACATCCATAGATCCTTTTCACTTTACCAATATTCATTACTCTTGGAATAGTGGATAGCATTGTTGCCTCACATTGAGGTTCACTAGTTCGATTCTTGGCTGGGGGTGCTTTCTGTATGTCCTCCCTGTGTTCGCATGGGTTTCCTCTGAGTTCTGTGGTTTCCTCCCACACTTTAAAGGCATGCAGTAGGTGGATTGGACACTAAATTGGCCATAGGTGAGAATGTGTGTGGTGTGGAAGAACTACCATGGCAAGGTTAGTAACCCGGTGGTGTAAACTTTACCTCCAGATGATTCACTGTTGAAGTGACACCCTCACCCCGTGCAGATAAACGAGGAAAATGTGTTTTTGGATGCATGGATTCTGTCACAGATGGCCAAAAATCTGGCCAGCATACTAAAGCCTTTACATTTTCCAGACGCTGTACGTAAGATTTGTGCCCTATGTGTTAGGCATACGATACGTATGTGATGTACAAGTGCATAATTCTCAGAACTTTGTTGCCAGGCCAAACTCTGCATTTAAATTTGGTCTGCAAGCCCGTCATTGGGTTGGTTCCACCTCCAAGCCTTCTGTAGGTATGTGTCTCATTAGGCTTTCTTCTTTAATTTTTCTGAACTATTATCTTGGTTTACATGCAATCTAGGATGGGAAAATTACTGTGGGAGGCAGATTACCCATAAAGATAGACACAAAAGGTGCCTTTTTTGTTTGGGTGCTACTCACGACCATAAATACAGTGTGAGAGAGTTGTCAGGTGTGTTCCTAAGACACTCCACATTCATCTGTTGTCTTTCCATTTACTTAAAGAACCAGTGATTGACAATTTTGGCTCAGGGTACTGTGGACAAATTATCCTGCCCAAATGTTCAGCCATCACTTAAAAAGCCAGAAAGTCATAAACTGATTCTGCTACTGTACAGTATCCACTGAACATCTCTGGACTGGATGAAGAATCTGAGGACTGTCCAGTGCTGCTGTCTGCTCCCTCTGTCACAACCCGGTTGGAGGATGACATGTAACTGCCTATCCGCACAGTCTGAGACAGTGTGTACACTGGTGCAGATGTGGAACACAGCTGATTATTTCAGATAATCTTTGAGATTACCCAAATATTTGTAAGGAAAAATGCCTGGTACCCTCATTGAATATAGGCAAGAGTCTGAACCTAGATTTTTAAAGGATCAGCAGATTTAACAAAAGAAGCAGAAAACCTAGCATGTACTTTGAGACATTAAGCTGTTCAGAATTGCAGGATTTTACTTGGGGGGGGGGGGCTGTTTTAGTACTCTTGTAGCTCTTATGTACCCTCTAGTGTTCCTTGGTCTTCACTCCTTCCAAATGCCCTAGCGATACTGACTCCTCTGATGAAGACTTGGTGAGGAGACTGCTTTTTCCTCCTCCTCTTGCCCTGGGGTCTAAGGAAGAGGATTTGCGTTCTCTTGACTCTTCTTTGGAGGAGTTGTCCTTTGGGGATACTATGGTTCATATGATGGAACAGTTTAGTGTGGCTGTTCCTAGGTTTCTAATGTTGAAAAAAGATACTATGAACTCATGCAAATAGATTGTCTTCTACCTTCTGCCATCCTTCCAGTGCTGGCTGCCCTCCTGGATACTTTCCCTGCATCTTCTGGCCCATGACTCTCAACCTCCTGCACCTAGCAAATCAGACTAGTTGTATAAAGTTAAGGAGGCTTAACAGATTTTATATAAAATCCCTTCCTCTGATCCTGCTGTTATTTCTGTAGCCACTGGTAAGTCATCAAAGTTGCTGGCATCTTTTAAGCTTTTACTTTCTAATCGAGACAGTCATGCTTTAGACAGGAATGGTAAAAAGTTATATATTTTTGCTACCTTAACCTTCAGGGCTAATTTACCAGAACCATATGGCTAGGTATATCCTGGCACTATTCTCCTAACTTGAGGGCATTCTGGCTGACTTAACTGACTGAGGATAAGGCTACTGGCATTTCCTTTTTGAGCTCTGCTTCTCATTCTATTAAATGTAGTTATGATGGTGATGCCTCCTGTAGGGCAGCTGCAACTGGATGTGTTATGAGGAAGTATGCCTGTTTATGCCTCGAATCTACTTGAATACATCAATGCAAAATTATTGGATTTTCCCTTAGACATCCAGAATCTCTTTGACACTGTTGTGGCTGAATTATTTAAGACCTTTCAGGATAAGGGTAAAGTTATGCAGGATTTGGAACGATTCTTTGTCTCCCGTGTTCCTAATTTTTGAGGGAAATTATCCTTCTAAGCCTTTTGTTCATAGGCAGCCTAAACACCTTTCTAGTAGCAAGAGAGCTTCTAGGAGAGTTTTTATTTCCAGACAAAGTTGTCTGAGTGCTAAGAATCTAAAGCTTTTTTTTCTGTGACATATCTGTTTCTCTTTGACATGCAGCCACTCTTACCCCTTGGCCAGATCCCTCAGGTTGACTTTTCCTGTTTGGCAACAGATAACCACAGATATTTGGGTTCTGTCCATTATCCTGGATGGTTATTTTATGGCTTGGACGTTCCTTCCTCTATGCCATGCATTCCTCAGCTGCTTCCTTGTCAGCTCCCACATTTTTCTTCTACCTGTACAATGTGGTGGTGAAAGCCATTCATCTTGTCTCAGCAGGAAACTGGTTTTTATTCCAGGATGTTTTTGGGTGCCAGGAAGGAGGGGTTGTAGAGGGTTCTTCTAGACTTGTCTTTTCTCAACACCTGTGTAAAGGTTCCTTCTTTCAGGATGTTGTCTCATCAGACACTTCCTCCACATTCATATTCACCCTCTCTCCAGGAAATTTTTAAATTTCTGTGTTCATAAGTTCTCTGCTCTGCATTGCTTTTTGGACTTTCTACAGCTTTGAGGGTCTTTACCAAATGTTTGTCCCCTTTGATAACCGTTTGCAGACTTCAGAGAATTCAGGTATTCCCTTATTAGGTCAACATGTTGATTAAAGTCCCCTCTCAGCCGCTCTGGCTTCACGTTTTACACTTCACTACAATGTTATATGGAGTTAAGACACTGTGACTCCCTCTCCGGACCAAGAGTTCCTGCGTTGCAGATCATTCCAATGTTGGCTTGTCTCCTGCCCCCCAAGGTCCTCTCTTTGTCTGCTTATTTTCCATCTCTTCTTCCAGCCCTTCCTGCAGGGGAATATCTCTGAGCTGTGGGCTACATGTTATCCACCATTCTTATGATTCCCTTTTTTAAGACTCCACATAAGGAAATTTCAGTGGTATCTCAAGACAGTTAAGCTCCAGCACTGGCATCCTGTGAAGTATCTGGTTCATTTTTTGCCTTATCTCAAGCTCTACTGGTGGATTCACCAGATTTCTCTGATTCCATGTCTGCCTTTTCAGGCACCTCTCCATACTCAGGAGCTATACACGGATGCTTTATATCATTGTGTGGGAACGACCTCCAACAACCTAGAAGTTCAGGGTCTTTGGTCCCAGTAACAACTGGCAGACCATATCTGCATAAAGGAGATGAGGGCTCTACTTGTAGCACTTCAGGCTTTTCACTCCCTTGGGATTCCAGGCCCTCTGAAGACTTTTATAGGCAGTACCACAATCATATAGGACATCAACAAGCAAGGGGCACAAAATCTTACCTTCTTTACAGGCTGGCTGTTAAGGCTTAGGATTTTGTAGTCTGCAGTCACTTGGTTCTTTAGACAGTCTGCATTCTTTCAAACACAATCTTGTATCAGACTCTTTGAACACGTTGCGGACAAATCTTCACGAGTGGATGTCTCATAAGGAAGTGTCTCTGGACATTGTACATGGTGGGCTACTCATCAAGTAGGTCTTCTTGCCTCTCCTCTGAACAGACAGCTTACTTGCTTGTTTTCAAAAGTGCCAGGTCCCTCTGACTTTGAAAGTGGGCACCCTGCCTTTTTCTCGGGAAGGGATGTTTCAGTATGCCTATGCTCCTCTTCCTCTACTACCAAAGGTCCTGCACAAGGTCATGTGGGACAGGCCCAAAATTTCACTGATTCCCTTTTGGCCCAGACGGCATTGTTTCCTCCTCATTTTTCATTTGGCCAGGGTTAGTCGTAGAAAGTTACCTTGCAGGATGGATCTTCTGACACAAGACAAGGAATGTCTTATTCATCCTCACTTGCCCCACCCTTCAATAGACAGTTTTGGCGATAGGGTTTTGATTCGTTTTAAGCACCAGTTTTCTGAGGACGGTCTTAGGGTTTTGTAGGAGGCTGGAAAACCCACTGCTAGAAAACCACATGTGACTAAATGGAAGAGATCATCTACTTGGTGTTTCAAGCATGACCTGGTTTTCTGGGGAGGTTCTTGTGGTCCTTTATTTCTGTGAGTTGCTTATTTTTGGCTTTGCATCTGTTTGTTTGCCATTTCTGTTTATTTGCTTCTGAATCCATTTTTGGCTTTCAGTTTTGAAGCCAGTTTCTAAAAGGCATCCTTCATAGTCAGCCTCAAAGAAAGCATATTTATCCTTCTTGGAACCTTCATTTTGTTAAGCGTCCCTTTTTGACCCTGTAGTTTTTTTTTCCCTGTTGTACTTGGGAAGACTGTATTGGTGGCTGTTATTACTGCCAAGAGGGTCTCTGAACTTCAAGCACTCATGGCAGCTCCACCTTTTTTGGTTATTCGCAAGGACGAGGTTTCTCTTTGTACCAGTCCTTTTATGCCCAGTGTGTTAATGATTTGTCCTTAAAGGAAGGTGACTGGACTGTGATTATCCCTGCTCCACTGAATCATATCGAGAGGATTTTCACACCTTGGATTTATATAGACAGCTCAGATATTACTTTGATCAGCTTTTTGTTCCCCTTTTGCTAGGAAAATGTGTTTGGTGATATCAAAGCAAGACCATCTCCTCTTGGATGTCCAAGGCCATTATTTTTGCTATTCTTTTCATGGCAAGCAGCTTTTCTTTTGTGTTCATGTTCATTCTACCAGGGCAGTAGCCTGTTCTTGGAAATTGCTATGTGGTCTTCTGTTAACACTTTAACCAAACATTACAAATTGAATATCATTTCTAGGGTCAGGGTGGGTTTGCTAGGGCCATCTTTCATGGTTTTCGAGGGCTGTTCTATGACTTCCTCCTCCCTTACTTAACAGTAGCTTTTGCACTCTTCCGAAGAGTGAAGACTACTGCAAAAGTGATGAAGGAAGGGCATGGTACAGTTGTGTAAGATGTTACTATAACAGTAGTTGTTCCTCCTTCCAGCTCACTGTTAATTTCTGTTTTCCTTCTGGCCAAGGGTTTTCTTTTTTTCTCTTTCTTATTCTCTTCCTGTGTATACATGTTGTTGCTTTAATCTGGGATTGTTTCAGTTCTGGGGCACTTCGGTACTGAGGATTACATGCTCATATGCCACATTGTGTAATTTATACCTTGCATATAGACAAATGTCTGATGAAGAGTGCCCGGAAGATATTTAAAGCTTTGGTATGCTGTCCTGGCATTCGACTGTCTTCAGCAGGATATCCCAAAAGTAAAGAATACTGCAACAGTGAGAAGTAGGACATCTACTGTTACAGTAAGCTCTTAAATTACTGTACTTTGTTTGAATATGACAGGGATGAGCTTTGTTGTATGTGGATGGGGAGTCTGTTCCAGAGCAGTGGTATCCTCTGTTGATCCCTAGACAGAGTATTTCTGATGCCATTTGGCTTGCTGATGTGCAGTAAACCCATCAGTATTGGGTCAGAGGATGCCTTGTATGCTGGGCACAGCTCACATCTTAGAGCCTTGTTCACTATACTCTGCATCCTATTGACTGCTGAGTCAGTCCGTGTAGGACATATTGTTTAGGTCTTGTATCCTTTTTGTAAGATATGTCTGCGGCATTCCAGTTTGAATGTGTCTGGACAAATGCATTCCCAAGGTGGCATTATATTCAGTGATTGGCCTATGAGCTTCATGATTGTTCAAAAGTATATGCAATTCCTTAATTAAATAGAAAATTAAAATTTGATGCTGAATAATTTTGAGTAGTTTGATCTAGAGTCTAAAGCGTAGTGAAGCTGTCAGTTTATGATGAAACTGCTCAAGCCTACTGATTTGCATTATTTATATTCTAGCAAGAATAGGCTTACTAAACAGTACAGTATTTGAATTGCAAAGAGTTATAGCAAGGTTGTCCCTGTTAGGCTTAATTATGAGGGATGAAATCTCGATATTGATTGTTTACAGAGGAGTAGCAAGAGAAAGATGGGTGCATATGCTAAGAATTTGTCTAGGAATAGAAATTCAAATGGGATGATTGGTTTGCCTTGATTAGAGTAATTGGCTTACTATTGATAGACATGTCATGCAGACTGTGATTGACGTCATACAGTATGTGGGAGGTATATTTGTGACAAAATGTTTATCCTCTCCTGGTTATGCTGATGGGTGGACAAGGTGGTGATAGTACAAAGTATGAGGGTGTTTGCAGTAGATGATATCTATTAAGATTGTTGCTCTTGGGATTGAAGAGTAAATGATACAGTATTTTGTGTGTCAAGTTTCAGGAGATTTGGGAATGGAAAGGCACTGGATGCCCTTGCTCATTTTATATGTGAAATTAGAGAGAGTTATCTGAGGTTGTTGGGTGAAGTTTTTAGATTTAATGAACAGTTTGTGTGTTTTGGTGGGCGAGGGAGCTCCACATTTGTGATTAAAGTGATGTGGTGAATTTAAATAAAGGCAGCAAAATCATCAGAGGAGAATGGTGTAAATTAATGTGTTAATTGGTAACTCATGATTTTTTATTACACAGACAACCCACTTTAGCAAATGGTACCATGTTACTCCTTTTCCTCACCTCTGCTAGTCTCCTCCTACTTTCAATCTCCTACCACACCTCACAAATACTCCAAACCTACTCTGACACACACGTGTAGAGGCAAGACCTCACCATCCTTCCTTATCTTCCCCCTCTATTTAACCAGAACTCTTCCTCCCTACTTAAATTAAAAATATTCTCAGTCCACTCATCCCCACCCTCTACAAAAAGTACATTTCACAGACTTAATATACTATCAGCTACACACTTGCTACTCTCTGGTGATATCCATCCCACCCCAAGATCCACCTCTAACTCCGCTCGCCTCCTCTCGCTCATTCCCAGCCGCTCGCCGCCTCTCGCTCATTCCCAGCCGCTCGCCGCCTCTCGCTCATTCCCAGCCGCTCGCCGCCTCTCGCTCATTCCCAGCCGCTCGCCTCGCCATTCCCAGCCGCCGCCGCCTCGCTCATTCCCAGCCGCCGCCGCTCGCCATTCCCAGCCGCCCGCCTCTCGCTCATTCCCAGCCGCCGCCGCTCATTCCCAGCCGCCGCCATTCCCAGCCGCCGCCGCTCATTCCCAGCCGCCGCCGCCTTCGCTCATTCCCAGCCGCCGCCTCGCCATTCCCAGCCGCCGCCGCTCATTCCCAGCCGCCGCCGCTCGCCATTCCCAGCCGCCGCCGCTCATTCCCAGCCGCTCGCCGCCTCTCGCTCATTCCCAGCCGCTCGCCGCCTCTCGCTCATTCCCAGCCGCTCGCCGCCTCTCGCTCATTCCCAGCCGCTCGCCGCCTCTCGCTCATTCCCAGCCGCTCGCCGCCTCTCGCTCATTCCCAGCCGCTCGCCGCCTCTCGCTCCATCTATGCCTAGCATATCATCTAATTCTTCATCCATTATATAGCTAAATATTCAAAGCATACTTAGTCACTCCTCTTCACTCCTGGATCTCTCAACACTGTCCAGACATCCTTACCCTCTCTGAAACGTGGCTAAAACTGCATGTTGACAGTTAAGAATTTCTGCTCCTGGTTACACTAACTTCAGACTGGATCGGCCTAATAAAGGAGGAGGTGTTGCCATTCTGTATCCCAAACACCTCTCTACCCATCCAGCAGAAATACCAATTAACTGTAATTTAAACAAGCACAAAACATAGCCATTGCTCCTATCTATATCAACCCCCAGGATATAACATCCCTGCCCTTTATCTTTTTCTTTCCTGGATCTCACAAACTGTCACACATGAGACTGTCAGATTAGGCGACGCCAGTATAGACTAGAGTACATTTAACACAGAGACTCTCAGCTCATGTATCAACCTCTGGTTTCTCCCAGGTAATCACTTCACCCACTCATCTCCGCAAAAACTCCACCTCTGGTACTACTCTGGAATGGATCTTGCCATCCAAACCCAGCCTCTACATATCCCCACCAGACTCCCTTAGCGACCACCTTCCTACCTCTGTTAAGACACTCGCCCCAACTAAAAAAAACCTCACCAATATAAAGACTGCCGTAATCAATCAAATTTCAGCATAGATACCTTCAACCAGATACTCTCTTCAGTTAACTGGCCATTTCTAAAACTCCTCCCTCTGGAAATGCTGTCCTTTAAATTCAGCTACATCTTCCTAAACTCCCTAGCTCCTTCCAGGAAAATTATATTAAAATACCAGTATGCTCCATGGTTAACTCAATCCCCTCGGACATTAATGGCCAACAGGTGTGTACTGCATGGAAAAGCTGGAAAAAGCATAACTCTCCCTCTCTCCTTCAAACCTATTGGGAACTCTGCAACCTAACAAAAAAACTCCAAAAAACTGATTATTCTTGACAGGAAGACGTTTTACCAAAAGCCACTCAGTGACCCACACTCAAACCCAAAACAATTTTGGCATTTTGTAAATCTGCTACTATGTCCAGGCAGTCCACCATCACCAAATCCGTGCCCTAACAGCTCCGCCCTAGAAACAGCCACTTCCCCCAACTCCCACTTCCCCCAACTCCTATATTGAATCTATCAAAAAACTAACCAATCTAGACAATATCTGCCCCTGCACCCCCACAACCTCTCTTCCTACTTCCTTGTCAGTTTCACCTGTTCCTACTAATTACATTGTCTCTCCTTTGAAAGTTAAAACCATGTTTACCATCAGCAGACAGTCTATCCTCCATATTCCTTAAACGTGCTGCAAAGTTGATTGCATACCCCATCTTTATACTTATAAATAGATCCAGCAAGGAAAATAGTCCCTGATATATGGAAAAACTCCATTTTACCACTTTACAAAGGTGGCAGTTCCACTGATCCCCACCAATTTCAGACCTATTGCCATACTGTCTCCTCTCTCTAAAATACTATAAAAGTTTGTGCACAAACATTTCCTTAATAATCTGTTACATGACTCTCCTAACCCCAACCCAGCATGGTTTTTGCCCTCAACACAGCACATTTACTGCACTAATATACCAGTCTGTCAAATGGCTATCGTCCTTTTCTGCCTTCCTTACTGTAAAAAAAAAATTGGTATCTCAAGGCTCCATTCTTGGTCCCCTTCTCTTTAATATTTTTACTAACTCCCTCTTCACCTCCTGCCCCCTCTCTACTGTTATGCAGTCTGCTGATGACTATCATCTTCTGCTCTGACAATCTAGATAATTTACACAGTATCACTCAGTCTCTACACTCTGTTGAAAATCGGCTAACTTTACACCAACTTCTGCTTAACCCTAAGAAAACTCAACTGCTCCTGTTTCTCCCTAAAACACTTGAACCTGTAAAATTCAGTTTCATTGTCACATCCCTAAACAACACTACAATTACCGTCGAAACTCGCACTGAACTCAGTGTGACAATAGATGGCCACCTCAAGTTTAACACTCCATATACAAGAGTGTTAAAACTACCCACCAGAAGCTAGGACTATATAGGCACACACAATTCCTATCGGAAAAATCCAAACCCACCTTTGCTCAAGTTTTTATGCTCCCCACTCTATTCTGTGCTGCTCCTATCCTCACCAACCTTTAAACTTGAGCTCACATAAAACAAAGCTGCTCGATTTGCTGCTAATTTACCCTACCAATCTCATCACTGTCCATCACTAAAAAGCCTCCATTGGCCAAAGTTCCATCAACTCCTTCTACCTTAGCTGTTCCTAACTCATTCTGTTCTTAACTACTACTCCTCTTACCCAGCTCTCTCCTGTCTTATATCTTGCTGTACTCCAAATTGAGCCCTCCGAAGCTCAAAACAGAACCTTCTTGAGGTGTACATTCCAAAGAACAACATTGGCAAACTCCTATGTAGCCACTCATTAGCACACACTTCGAACAAACTACCCCCTTACGGGCATTATATCTTGCTGTACTCCAAATTGAGCCCTCCGAAGCTCAAAACAGAACCTTCTTGAGGTGTACATTCCAAAGAACAACATTGGCAAACTCCTATGTAGCCACTCATTAGCACACACTTCGAACAAACTACCCCCTTACGTGCATTCCATTACTAACACCCATTTCTTCTTCTTCTTCTTCTTCAAAAACAAATTAGTTAAAGTCCCACCTGCTAAACTTATGGTCTCGCCCATGCCATTATTCCATATAGACTCTCTTCCACTCTATCTTGCAGCTCCCCCCATCTCCTCTATACATTTAACTGTTACTACACTCCCACTGCCAGGGAGTCTTTCCTCTCATTGTTGAATAAGGTTGCATACTACTTTGTATGTACTTTTGTATTGCACTGAAAATCAAACCTTGCTGTCCTTTTCCTGTATATTTCTATTTTTATGTATTCACCTATTCTTTGTGCTAATCCAAGGATTGAACCTTGGATTCCCACCCCTTTGTATATAGATATGTTTTACACTGATTTTTTGATTATTTTCAAATGCATTAGTGAAAATCATCTACACCTGATTTTGTAGCTGTTAAGCTACATTCATCAGTCTTTACTGTATTGTACTTTTTTATACTAAATTGTATACTGTAATATTTGAGTAACTTCTGGAGCTTTTCTCCTCTGGCCTCTGCTGAAAAAGGGCCTTTAGCCCAGTCAGACTAACCTGGTCAACAAATGTAAAAATAAATAAAATGGGGTGCAGGGCATATAAGAAATTTCTGTAGATGCTTTGGGTGAAATGGGGATGGTAAGGAGTTTTAATTGGAAGAGTGAAGTATCGAGCCTACACTCTAGATAACTTCTGTGTTTTTTTCTAAAGAAAAGTAAATATGATTGTATAGCAGAATGCTGTCTCGCATACTGATAAATGTTATATAGATGCTCAGGAAAAGTTGAATTACATAATTTAAAATAGGTAAAGATTAGCACCATAGTGTAAATATAAATGCTGTTGAAGTTATAGTAGTGTATGTGTGGTGTTGGATAGAAGTGCCTCATGATGGTGCTGTACAACATACATTTATGATGATATCAAGACAGTAAAAAACGGATAACTGAAATTACTTAAAACAAAAAAATATGATTTAAAACACTAGCTTTTATTAACCACAAAATATAATCAGTAAGCCTTTTCGTGTCCATACACTGAGACTTCATCAGACTCATTAAAACAAACTGCCAATCCTTCTTTATATACACAATTATATCACATAACCAATTAAATTAATGCTGGACTCTCCCTCCTTTTTTAAAAAGGTAACAAAATCCTCCTTGTTCAAACCAGGAGGTTAAAAAGCATTTAACTTTACCTACCAAGTATGTTCTAACCATGCTAATTTGTCCTCTGCATTAAACATATATTGAAAATCTTGTAGCTCTTCTAAAACTAAAAACTTAAAATCACCCTTGCATTTGTTTAAGTTATAGTGTTTAGCTGGCGCATTTTTTTCATCCCCTTTCTGGACAGCATACTTATGCTAATAAATACGCTTGTACAATTCCTCATCATTCTCCCAACATAAACTGACATACAAGTTTTACAAAAAATTAAATTACAAACTTGGACTTGCAAGTAAAACACCCCTTCATTTTAATATGATATTCACCACTTCTTAATTCTCCACATTTAGTATACACATAGTCACAAAAATTACAACTATGACACTTGATCATACCAGTTTTTTTACATTTGCTCCTTGGCTTATTTAATTTAGATTGAAAATAGTTCTTAAAACTTTGTGCACAAATACCGGTTGATCTCCCACTACCCTTTTTAGTTCAGGACAACTATAAGTATTATCCAGTTATTACTATTGATGGTTTTAATAGCCCAGGCATCAGTGTTGCTAATAATCACAGAAGTATTGTAATCTAATTTGTTGAGTTCTTTAACTTCCATATTTTCTTGTTTCCTAAGATCGCTTATTTCCTTAAATTTATCTCGTAACAGACCTTTAGGTTAACCTCTTTTTAAAAATGTATTACGTAAGCTCCATACTCTCATTAACAAAATTCTGGTGGTAAGGTCACTTAATCTTAATTGCCCCTTAACAATTTTATCTTTTTTTTTTTTTTTTTTTTTTTTAATGCATACTTTTGTAATGCAAGTAGGAATTATTTCGTACATCTTTCTTATATATTTTAGTTAATTTTTTTTGGGATGTAATTGTTTTTAGAGAGAATAAATTAACATTACTAAAACTGTATGCATATGTAAAACTTAAATAGGAGCTTATATTGTTGACATATTTTAAAAACGGAGTAATTCAACTTCACCTGTCCAAATTAAAAAAAAAAAAAAAATCAATAAAACATTTGAACAGTATTATGTTGCTAGAAAAAACTCTCAAATATTTAACTTCTCCCAACCATTCATAAAAATATTCGCATAGCCTCGAGCCATTGCTGATCCCATAGCTACGCCATTAACCTGACAGTACATTTTTCTCATTGAATTTAAAATAATTACAACTTAATATAACATTAAGAATTTTAATGAGCAAACGTATATTAGAAAACACTGTAGAACTAATTAATTCTAATCTGACCATTTCCTTATCCTGATTCAGAATCACTGTGTATAATGACTTGATATCCATAGTCAGCAATAAATCAGTTTCTTTAATATGAACATTTTCTAATTTTATTTAAGAAATCAAAGATGTCCTTTTATATACAAATTGCTCAATCCTACCACCTTCTGAAAATGTTTGTCTAAAATATTGCCATAGTTTGTCTTATTTCCAGCAACAATTAGTCTTAGTGGAAGGTTGTCTAAGTCCTTGTGTATTTTGGGTAGACCGATACTGCTTAACCGAGGACCAACAACCCTTGGGGATTTCCTAATATCTTCGGTTATTCTTCCACTATAATACCATTCTTCTATTAAAGAATCTCTAACAAGAGAGTAAGCTTTTTTAACTTCTGCATAACTTGTATTTTTGTAAAGGTTCCTATCAGACATTTCAAACATATTTTTATCATAACCACATCTCTCCATTACTACCAGTTTTATTACCTTTTATCAGCTTTGGTAACTAAAATCTGGTCATTGTTAAACTATAAAACAGTTCTCTTTCTCCAACAGACAAGTTGTAATACTTTATATGAAGGTTTTTCTTTCAGTAATTCAATAATTTGCAATTCAGAAACAATCAAAAACATTTTTAATTATTTTTTCAAAGGTGGGTGGTAGGTACTTGGCCTAACAGAGACCCAGTGTTACCACAGTCTTCCTTGAAATTGAGTTAAAACTTCAGTTTACGTACATAATACCTTAAACAGTTAATAACGAGGCATTTGCTTGTTCTACAAGCTGGGACAAAACTCCATCCCTTACTTGAAACTTGACAAACTTCATCAACTAAAAGAGGAGAGAATTTTAACATTGAAAGTGCCTAAAATCTGTTTCAGTACTTAATTTGTTTTTTTTCCATCTGGTTTTCTGATGCATATTGCCCGGCGGCTGGTTTCTTGATGCTGCTACTTCTGCCCAAGTCCTGCTGCCTCTCTCCCACTGCTAATAAACTTGTACAGACTGAGGTCTTCCAACTCTCTGAAAATTTTTTTCAGTTCTTACTCCTATTCATAGAGGCATTACAATGAACAAATCCTTTTGAATTAGTATTTTTGATACTTCTTTCAAATCCATGCACTGTTTTATTTCTATCTCTGATTTGAGCAGCATTACCACTTCCGGCTTCTCTTAAAATTTCCGCTACTGGTTGCGGCTTTTCAGTTGGTTCAGTATTCGGATAAGCTCTGCCACCTTCGTAATCTGCACGTTCCCTACTGAACTTTTTAATTTTTCTTTTTTTCATGATCTCATTTTCTTTTATGAGCGTATCTTGCATTAACCAACATTTAGACTGAAAGTTCTTGCTTGTTGTTGTTGTGTCTTTCGGCTTTCCCCGGTTAGGGGTTGCCACAGCGGAACTCCGGTCCGCTAATGATTGGCAGTAGATTTTTACGTGCTGAGTTGCCGGCCCTGACGCACAACCTTCAACAAAGGTACACCCATTCACGCATGACTCCACACAGAAAACGTTCTAGCTGAGAATCGAACAGGACAACGTCTTACTGTGAGGCGACCACGCTACCGCAGCACCACCACCGCAGTACACTGAAAGTTCTTGCTTGTAATGCTGCTTTTTAATACTCTGACTTTATCATTTAACGTGTCCGTTCTCTGTTAAAGTTCATCAGCATCTCTACATACTGCAGCCCCACTTTTTGGTTTTAAGTCCAGCCATCTATCAGTAAATTATTTCAAATAATCACCTACTGGCATCTTAGTAATTCTCAGACCCTTGATAACTTTGTTGGAACATACACAGTTCTCAAAATAAGTATTGTCACATTGCAAATGTTTTAGCTTGACGGAGTTTATTTCAAGCTCTTTAAATTTCTCTGCTTGATTAAAATCAGGATTACCTGTATTAGTTAGCTCATTACTGTTAAATGGATCCACTGGTGGAGCTTAACAGCCCAGCAGAACTTCATCACTCCTTTTGAGGCTGCACATTGGAATTCGAAATTAAAATTAGAATTATTATTCCTCTGTGTTCCTGGCAGACTGACACATCCTTCCTGATTCGGTATTATGGAGCCAGATAGGTTATCTTGAAGAGTAAAACCAGAAGGCCGCATTAGAAAACTGGATCCAGCTCGACTGTCCATTTTACTGATTAAAAGTTAACAGTATACAAACAGTAAAAAAAATGGATAACTGAAATTACTTTAACAGTAAAATCCGATAAAAACACAAGTTTTTATTAACCAAAAAACATTATCAGTAAGTGCCTTTGTCTCCATATACCGAGACTTCATCAGACTGATTAAAACAAACTGCCATCCTTCTTTATATACATAATTACATCGCATGGCCAATTAAATTAGTTAATGCTCGACTCTTTCTTTAGTTCTCTTTTAAAAAGGCAACAAAATCCTCCTTGTTTGGACTAACCCGGTCAACAAATTTAAAAATAATAAATAAAATAAAATAGGGTGCTGGGTATACAAGACATTTCTGTAGATGCTTTGGATGAAATGGGGGTGGTAAGGGGTTTTATTTGGAAGAGTAAAGTATCCAGCTTACACCCTAGATAACTTCTGGATTTAAGTATGATTGTATAGCAGAATGTTGTCTCACATGCTGATAAATGTTAATATAGATGCCTAGGAAGAGTTGAATTACATAATTACAATGGGTAAAGAAGAGCACCATGGTGTAAATGTAAATGCTGTTGAAGTTATAGTAATGTATGTGTGGTGTTGGGTGGAAGTATGTCATGATGGTCTATGTGCTGTACAACATACATTAATGATAAATAACAGCAATTAAAAGTTTTTCAAAAATAAGTGTACTGGTATTAGAGTGGATGTATATCTTTTTTGAATCCTTACAAACCAATACAAACTTTAAACAGTTACTTGTATTGATAGGAGATTATTTGGAATATAGAGAGGTTATATGGCAAATCTAGTTGCATGCACCTCCCCCCATGGTTTAGATGATACTATCAGTTTGCAACCAGCACTTCAATTAAGAGCAACAAGACATTAGTATATGGTCACCATCTTGTGTATTAGTTACTTTTAGGCACATAACTGTTTTTGTCACTGGCCATGGAAGGTAATGGGATATTTTGGGACTGGGTTTAAGTTTCTACTAAAACTATTTTTATATTATTAATGGTCAGTTTGTGACTATTGTAATTTCATTTGTTCATACCATGGAGTCATTATTGGTCTTGGGTACATGCATTTTTATATTAGGAGGGTAGGTTTAATGAACTATGAATTACCTTTTTTATCTGTTAAATTATAGGAGCACTTGGTGATGATTTTAGATACTCAATGGATTTTTTTATTTGGAATCCTGTAGCCACAACCTGAGGGAGATGGTGTGTGTGTATATGTATATATCTCTCTTTCTCTCGTGTGTGTGTGTGTGTGTGTGTGTGTGTGTGTGTATATATATATATATATATATATATATATATATATATATATATATATATATATATATACACACACACACACACACGTGTATTCATACATATACACACATATATATATATATACATATATATATATATATATATTTAATTACAAAGAGAGATGTTTAGTTTTTTTTTTTCCATACAACTCTCAGATGTCTGTTCACTGCATTTTATGAGCATGTCCCTTTAAATGCGATGTGATATTACGTTATGTGATAGGGTTATTGATTTAATTGGGGCATACGTTATGTAAAGACATTTGAGGGCATTCTGAAGAAGTCCTTCAAGTGGGACAAAAGCACTTAATCTTTATTGGTGTGTTTGGTTTGTGTCATTTGTATGGTTTGGTTAGTAAAAGTCTTTATGGATTTTTGACTGCCAGAGAACATATTCTTGTATATCAAGAGATTAACAGGAAGCATTTTCAGACTGTACAGATATTTGAAATTAGAAGTATTAGCAGATGCATATGTCTAAATATGAATTAAGGGGATTTCTCATACATAATGTAGTGACGTTTATTACTTGGCAACTTTACAGTTTTGAAGAGTGAAATAGTGAGAGAGAAATGTAAATACGCAGAAGTTTGGCGAAGTTAGACTTAAATAAGATAAAACAGAAATGAAAGGTGAGAAGACTAAAGCTGTGGAAAGGAGTAGTGGCTACATCAGTTTAAACTGTAGCTGGATGTTTAAAACAAGAGTCTCCTTTCGGAATGGGACTTATTATTGAGTTCTCCATTAAATGACCCATGGCCTCCTTGTGACTTGACTTGCCTTAGAAAAGCTGTCACAAGCCCCAGCTGAACCAGCCACCTTGTCTGACTTGACTGTTTTCCAAGACGGAATTTTTTTTTAATGCCTGCATACTCCACTGGAAGAATTTCTGCATTTCTTCACTTAGAGCCTCTTTGAGGCTCTAGCCTTATGAAAAATTTTAACAGTTTTTACTTTGAGTTACCACAAATCTTCAAAAGATTCAACAAATTATTGTAGTGAAGTTTAGTAGACATTTCTCCCAGAAAAAAAAGCTTAGTAAGACTTTGGAGATCAATAGAGGAGAGAAGGTTTGAAAGCTCAGTTAGTGTACAGGTTTAGCAAAGAGCAGAGGTTTAGAAAGTGAAGTTTAGAAATGATTTAGCAGAAAAGGGTAGATGTCCTTCCATGTCACTGTTGCAGTATTCTTCACAGAAGGGATATCTTGCCAAGGATAGCTCAACGTTCGGCCACTATACCAAAGACACTAGCTCTTATAGGCACTGTACATCACACACATGCTCCTCTCATAGGGCACAGTGCATAAATATGCTGCATGGGAGCAAACACTCAGAACTTTTATGCCGGTCCAAATGCCATTATTGAATGTCAGTCTGGATGGCTTTCTGCTGTGCTGGTTACCAAGCCCCGTTCAGATAAATGCCTTTTTGGGAATTCTTCTGTTTTTCTGTTTTGTTGTCACTTGTGTTCATGTCATCCAGGAAGGAAAAATGTAATTGTGGAATGCATATTCCCCGTAAGACCATCACAACCAGTATATTTTGCCTAGATGCTTCCCATGGACCATATGCAGTGCTGCATCTGTCAAGAGTTTTTTTCCTGGTTGGCTTATCTTCCCTTCTCTTGTACTTTGAGAATCAGTGTCTTTAAATTGTTGGCTCAGGGTGGTATGGTGGAATTCTCATGTCCCATGGGACAGCAGTCTTCTAAGGAGGCAGCCAAAAAGCCTAGTCCTGATCCTGCTGCTGTCCAGCCACCACTGGACATCTGTCTAGAAGCTAGTAAAAGCCCTGAAGACCATCTTGTGGTTTCATCGGATTCCTCTGCCATTACCCTGTTGAAGGATGACATAGGTCTGTCTCGCGGCACACCCTCTGAGGCTTTTCAAACGTCTGCTAAAGACATTGAGGGGGAATAGTGGCTGATTATTTGTGAGGGTCTGAGGGGGATTCCTCAAATCTTAGTTTGGGAAGAGATTCCTACTACGCTTATTGAATCCCGCCAAGGGTCTGAACTACTGTGGGTCATTAAGGTGGATGTCCCTCTTAAGGAAAAACCAAACAAATTATCCTATTGCTAAAGATGCCAACGCAAATGGCAGGATTTTACGCAAGGCTTATTCAGTGCATTAATGGTCTTGAAGCTTCCTTTGGGGGTTTCAATGTGTGCTCCTCCATGGTCTTTCACATCTGTTAAGAGGGCAAGGGAACCAAAGTCTGTAGATGAGGACTTAGATTGTGGACGGAATCTTTAGCTTACTCCACTCAAATTCCTTCTCTTCTACACTATGACTCTGAGGAAGAAGATTCTTTGAGCTTGGATTCCCCCTTGGAAGACTTGTACATCTCAGAAGCTTTCCTTTCAGGACAAGCCTGCTTCTATTTGACATTTTGCCTCCTCTTTGCCTCTGCCAGGTCCCCACTGTTCTCTGTCTCTCCCTAATTGACAGCAGATGGCCTCAGACTCTTGAGTGCCATTTGCCTTTAGTTAGGAGTATTTCATGGTGTGAAAGTCCCCTTTCAGGCATTCCACAATCTCCTCCAGACAAACTGTCTTTCTTCCTGGAGTTTTATACTCCCTTTTGGATCGGGGCACCATTCTTTCTTTTCCACCCCACCCATATGGAAAGGGATTTTTACTCCATGATATTTTTGGTTCCTTGGAAGGAGGAGACTGTGAGATCAGTTCTGTACCTTTCTCTACTCAACAGATTTAATAAGACCCCTTGTTTCAGGATGCTGTCTCATCAGACCTTGTTTCATCATCTCCTTCCTCAGGTCTTCTTCTTTGTCTCTCTCTAGATTTGAATGATGCTGGTCTTCATATCCCCATTCACTTTCTGTCCTGGAAAGTTTTATGTTTGTCTGTTTCATGTTTTCCTTTTCAACTCTCCTCTTTGCCCTTTGGCCTTTCTGCTGCTGTAAGGGTATTCATCTAATGCATCACCCTGTTCTTTGCTTTGTGCAGGCTTTGAGGGATACATTTATTCCCCTGTCTAGATGACCTGCTTATTCAGGATCCCTTTGCCAAACAGTCTTCTGCAAGTTCTCCGCTTTACCACTTGTGTTTAACAAAGTTTGGGTTTCACGATCAGTCTCAAGAATTCAGTCCTTACACCCTCCCAAGATCATATTTTTCTTAGTTGCAGGGTTCACACCAGTCCCACCATGTTAGGTTCTCTTTCTGCTCCCAAGGTTTTGTCTGACAACCTTCTTCAAGTCTCTTCTTCCTCTGTACTCTGTCATGGCCAGGGAATTGCTCAGGGTTTTTTAGGCTTGTTGCCTCCACCATTCCCAGGCTCTGTATGAGGAAGCTCCAGTGGTACTTCAGATCAGTGTATGATATTGGCATTCTTTCTCAACATTGGGTCTCTGCTCTGTCATTTTTTCTGGCTCAGCTGCATTTACTAAGACTCTCGTATCTGACTCTTGAGTGCCTCCCTTTACCCATAACGCATTAGAGCCCTGTAATACCGCAGATCTCGTTCGCCGCATCTACACTTCAGATGTGGATTGTGTGCTTTCAAACTTTAAGGTTGTTTTATCAACCACATTTATGAGTTTACCGCATTATAAAATTTCCTGCTTTATGTCCTTTTTATTCTTCATCAAGACATGGGTTTGGATCTGATCCTCCCATCCAACTCTGCCGCATACTGTAGACTTTGGATCCAACTGTAGAGCTCCTCCCTCTACCCATAATGCCTCAGTCTACCCCCAGAACATCAGATCTCATTTGCCGCCATAGTGCTCATACATGCGTTCCTCTCTCAAGCGCGAAATTAGTGAATTCTTTGCAAGTTACTGTATGTTTACTAAAATTCTTCCAAGTCTCTTCTTACTTTACTTCCTATCTTCCCTCTTAGCATTCACAAGAGCATTAGTTAGGCTTTTCTACTATTTTTTATAGTGTTTCTTCAGTACCATAGTTTGGATTTTCCCCCATTACCTTTTAAACAGGGTATTATTTCTTAATTACCATAGCTGGTAATTCTCTTCACCCTTAATCCTTTCTGCCTTAACTTTTTTTTTTTCTTTCTTCGAGCTATTCGTGTACTACCTTTTGTTAGTATTTCATGCACTCCTATCTTGTCTGAAAAATTGACAAGATTCAAGAAATGCACTTCTTGTGGGCTTAAAATTCCTAACTCCGGTGCCCACAAGGAGTGCGTTTATTGTCTCGGAGCCAGCCACTGGAATACCATCTGCAGCATCTGTTCCACTTTTAATCCAAGGGCTTTGGTTGACCGACACAGCAAGTTGATTTTGAAAGGCCTACTTCCCGCTGCTACAGCAGCTTATTCTGGGGCTCAAACCCCTGCCAAATCTTCTAAGTCTGCTCCATCGGAACACAGAAAACGTTCATCGGATCCACCTACTAAGATCTGAAAACCCTCTGATTCTATGTCTAATGCAAAGATCTGATCTTTGGATCTGAAATCATCGATTCTGATAATTTTATCTGTTAGCACAGTGGGATCCTAAATCTGGCACCTCTCAGGAGAGTTCACAAACAATGAGTTTTTGCTAAATCTAATTTCTTTTACTCTGTGTTCCTCATTTTTACAGACTCTGAAGAAACATTGAAAACCACAGTCTACCACATCCTGCGGGTCCTCCAGAAGTTTTTCAGAAGTGGTTGTGGATAGGATGATGCATAAATTTCTCAGAGCTCAGATCCAGATGGGGGTCATACTGTCTCTGTCCCCTATTGGATCTGTGAGCCTTCATACTATGTCTCATACTATTCTTTCCTTCTCTGATCCATCTCACTGTTTTGGAATCCTAGGATCCAAAAGCCCCTAGCTGTCTGGCATTGGATCCAAAGATCTCTTGTTCGACTCGGGCATTCCTGATTTAGTTCTGGTGTGATGCCTTCAGTTTGGAGCATATCCCAGAGCCGAAGTGTTGGCGCTGGATTGGTGAGACTGGGATCACCCTCTGTTATTGGATCAATCCCTGTCCCTCTGAGCCTCTGCCTTGGACAGTTTTGGTTTAGTTCCATCCTAGAGGTAAGGATCTGATAGGAGTTGTGATCTGCCTGTACTGGAACTGTCTGCTCTGGTCAGATTGGTCACAGCTACTTTGGGTCAGTCTGCCTTTGAATTTGTATAAAGAGCTTTGTCTCTCTCCAGAGAACCGCCTTCTCATTCCTCCAATCCAGTTTCCATCCTCTCATTGGTTCCAAGCTCCAAGTCTATCAAGTCTACTCCACAAGGAAAGCCAGTGTTGGCTAGTTTCCAGTCAGTTCCTGTAAAGGAACTCCCCCTGTATTCAGATCCATCAGAAGAGATTGTGCAAGAAGAGGCACATAGATTCACCATTGGAATGTCCCATGGAAGTTAGTGATTTTGATGGAGAATTGTCCCCCCAGAGCACCACCAGATGCCACCTTTTGAGACATATTAGACATTCTCAGACAGATGGGTGGTTGGTCTTCAGAAAATCCCTTTGCAGAGAAGTCTGTATTTTTGGAAACTTTTGGTTCTAGCCCATCTACATCTTCGTTTATCCCCCCCCCCCCCAAGTGGATGAGCTCATTGATTTTAGTTTCCTGACTGGCATGGAAGGAGCTGGATACAGTCAAGCTCATTTCAGGGAGACCTGATAAAATTTTAGCTTCTCCAAAGGATAGACCCCACTAGAGCAAGAGAGTCCCAGTAGATGCTATGGTGGTGGTGGGGGCAGCCACTAAGAAAGTGCTGGCAGAATAGAGATCTTCTGCCGACATGGCAAACAGGAAGTCTGGGGCACTGGATGGATTAGGAAAGCAAGTTTTTGCCTTGGTGACTTTCATTTTCAGGTGTCTTACCTGTCCCATTTCAGTAGGCTACAGAGAGATTTGACCAAGGAGCTCTCAGATAATCTGAATCTATGTCTGCAGAGGATTTCAAAAGAACATCTCAACATGCCACTCTGTTATTTCCATGAGGTCGAATTCTGACACAGCTGAAGACCCCTCATGAGCCACTGGTTCAGGTGTTGCCATAAGGAGTCATGCCTGAATGCGTCTGTGTGACCTTGCAGACCCTTATAAAACATCTTTCATTAACATACCCTTTGATGGTGCATCCTTATTTGCTCTGTTAGTTAAGTAGAAGCTTACCTGAAGCAAACAAGAAGGAAAGACCGAGCCTGCCATAGGAATCGAGTTTTCTACCCCCCTCAATGAGCTTTCTCTGGGATTTAGAGGTAGTAAGAAAATGTGGTTCCGGAAATCTCTGGGACCTTCCCAAGATTCAAAAGGGAACAAATCCTCCAGAAGCAGAGGAAGAAGCTCTGATGGGAGATGTCACCCTAGAGATAGTGGAGGCCTACAAAACCATGGTTTCTGTTATTCCTTTCTGGACAGACCATTCCAGCACTTCTGAAGTGTTGCCTGACAGTCCAACTCTGGAGGCAAGTGAGGGACAATTATCTTCGCACCCAGACAATTCCTGGGTGCTAAAAATAATATCCAGATATTTTATTTCATTCCATTTTTCCAAGTTCTTGTTTTTGCAAGGAAAAAGCTTCCTGACATTCCACCCAGTCAGAGGAAAGCAACGACGCAAGAAATTCAAAAACTGCTAGACAAGTCATCCAGGAGGTCCCACCAGACCAAATAGGATTTGGAATTTACGTTTCTTTTTGGTGCCTAAAAAGTCAGGGGACCTCAGACCAATTCTAGATCTGAGCAAATTCCATCAGTTCGTAAAGAAGTCAAAGTTCAGTCTGTTTTGCCATTTCTTAGCAAGGACAATTGGGTGTGCACCTTAGATCTTCAGGATGTGTACTGTCACATCAAAATAGACAGGTGATCCAGAAGATATTTACCCTTTGGCTGGGAGGCAGTCATTACCAATTCAGAGCCCTGTCCTTTGGCGTCACCACAGCCCTCAGGGTGCTTACCTAGTGCATGACGGTGGTGGCCGCTCGCTTGAGACTCAAAGGATTCAGAGTGTTCCTATATCTGGACTGGCTCCTCACCACCCCCTGCAAGTATCTCCTTCAACTGTCCAGGGACTATTTGCTGTACATTGCCAGTTACTCGGGATAACAGTAAATTATGCCAAATCAAATTTGACACCTGTTCAGAGCCTGGAGTGAGTTGGTGCATATCTGAACATTACAATGCAAATGTCATTACTACCTAGTCATAGGTTCATAGAGTAGTACTAGGCTAACTGTCCTTGAGGGCCATTTTAAGCCTAACCAGTTACCCCATGCAAGAATCAAACCCTGCACCTTTTATCTGTAAGGTAGACCGTTTACCATTATGCTAACTTTCCATTCATTGCATATCCACCATGTCTCAGGTCCATCATTTTATCTCCCATCCATCTTTCAGCCAGATTAGTTCTTCAAGCACTAGGCTCCATGGCAGCAACCATTGTCTTGCTCCACTTAGCACGTTATTTTGTGTACTCTTCAAAGGACTCCAGCTGTTCATTGGTCTGTTCTTCATCCCCTATCCTATACAGTCAAACTTACTCCAATTTGCAAATGACACATCCGCAGATGGGGTCAGTTGGACAACCTTCATCTAGGTCGATCCTTTGTTTTACTGCCTTCAGTGACCACAAGGACTACAGATGCCTCCCAGGTGGGGTAGGGGGCTATTTCCTGGGAAGGATGGTCCAAGGCACATGGTCCCCCTAAGAGATGAGTCTGGATGTCAGTGTACTAAAAATGAGAGCAGTCCTATTAGCACTGCAGGCATTTCAAGATGTTCTTCCTCTAGGGACTGTTGCGATTTCGACCAAAAGCATGTCTGTTGTGTGGCACATCAACAAGAGAGGACGAACTCCATCTTACCCCCTTTGCAGCGAGGCCATGATAGTGTGGGAATGGGCAAGCTCCTCAAACTCCTTTCTAGTTGCAATGCCCATACCAGGGAAAACCAATGTGTTGGCGGACAAATCGGATCCATTTTGATGCCACACGAGTGGTCTCTCAAGCAGTCTGTGGCAGAAGAAATTTTTCATTGTTGGGGCCAACCTTGCAATCTTTTTGCTACCCCCCCCCCCCCCCGCAACAAGTGCAGCATGTGTTTTGTCCTTTTCCCCCTCAAGGAGGTGTCCTTGAGAGATGCTCTAGTCCATGTTTGACCTGTCGTCTTTACACTTATCCCCCTTTCACCTTATTTCCCAAATGTCTACAGAAAGCAAACTGGTAGAAGCGCTTGGTCATTCATGTTGCCCCTGTCTGGCTTTAACAAGTATGATTCACTTTCCTGTGTTCTCGCCTTCATTATCCTCCATGGATACTGGAATCCTTTCCAGATCTCTTTGTATGCCCTTCTGGAATAAACTATCTCAATATTCAGGACCTCAAGCTAACCACATGGATGTCCTTCAAGAATGCAACTGCAGTCCTTACATATGGGTTGTCCTGCCTCAGGCAGCCCTCGGTCGGCCGGATTCCAAAGTCTGGGTCCGACGTCGGCTGATGTCGCCTCCTCCCCAACGTCATAGCGGCTGGGGTATAAAAGTATCAGCCGACGCCATCTTCCTCAGTCTTTCTTGCCGCGCGGTGCCTGAAGCAGAAGCAGTTCGCAAGTGCCGGTCGGTCAGCTCCTGTGTGTTTCGTATCCGACGTCATTAAAAAAGCTAAGCACCCCGTTGGGGATCTTTTTCTTGCCTCAGCCGATGTCAGAAAAAACTGAAAAAGTTAATAACTGTTTGTCTTGTGGTAAACAAATACCTCATAAGGATTTCCATTCTTACTGCCTCCCCTGCCTTGGCCCAGACCACGACATCTCGGCCTGTGCCGCCTGTGCTTGCTTCAATAAGCGCACACTCAGGCGCCGGGCAGAGTTTGCTGAAGACTTTTTTTTGGTGACAAATTCTCCTATACCATGTCGTCGGAACAACCGACAACTCGTATTTCCAAAAAACGGAAGGACCGGGACTGACATCCTCGGCCCACAACTTCCACCGACTCCATGCCAAAAATTACCGCGAGTGCATTGGTCCCTTCTGAGGCGGTTCTTCCACCGGACCGACGACACCGCTTTACCGATCACTCCGGCCCCGGAGCCGGTGCCGGTGGTTGATTTTCCTCCAGATTCTGAAGCCCAAGATTTACCGGAGACCATACCAGTGGACAAGGTTACTCCAGCGCGTGGGGCAGCTAGGCCCCCTATGTCTATGTCTATCAAGGCCTACACACGTGCTAAGGCTGCTAGCCAGGCTAAGTCTCACCCTCCTAAAGCTCTGCCTCAGTCCACTTCTGATAAACAAATCATGTCCTTAGCTGCAGATTTAATTTCCTTAATCAGGGGCTCACAGGCCCACCCTGAAAGAGGATCTCGGCCACCTTCTGACAAAAGGCCCAGGGTTGAGCATACTGACACCCCTTCAGATGAAGCCTCTGGTGATTCTGATCACTCTGATACCCAGGAAGAGTCCTTCCAGGCCTTCGAGGATTCTGATGCGGAGGATTCAATTCCCTCTGCCTCCCCTCCTGAGGATATTTCTTTTGGGGAAGTTCTTCACTCCATGAGGGAGCACTTTCAGTGGCAAGGCCAGGAATACTCTGATTCCAGGAAGCGGCTTCGTACCTTCCTTAAGCTACCACAACACAGGCCTTTAGCTATCCCTCCAGTGCTTGATGTTCTGGATGATGTGTATTCAGATTAGAGTGCTTCTCCTGATTCTCTCCCTCCTGCTCCTGTCAAGCCGGACAGATACTACAGGGTTCCTGAAACTCATAAACATTTCTTTAAGGCCCATGCTGTTGACCTAGAAACAATTTCACAGGGCCCCAAAGGTGTGACTACATCCACGGCCAAGAATCCCTTGCCCTCAGACAGGGAAGCTCGGTCCCTGGAGAGGTGGGGCAAAAAAGTTTATACCTCAACCACACTGGCTATGAGAGCCCTCAATTGCCTTTTTCATATGTTTCAGTATCAGGATTTCTTGATGGATGATTTGCAGAAAAAGTTAGCCTCTCCTGAGCCTTTAGATAGGAAGGCCTTGCAGGATGTGGTTCACAACACACAGCAGGTTAGCAAGCATTTTCTTCAGTGTGGATATGATGCATTGGAAGCTTCATGTAGGGCAGCTATGACAGGGGCCGTCATACGTAGACATGCATGGTTAAAAGAACAGCCATTACCAGATCATGTTAAAGCAAAGCTTCTAGATGCACGTCTGGAAAAGCACAAGCTATTTGGTACTAATGCTCAGGATGTGTTGAAATCAATTGAAAAAAAGGCTAAATCGGTGCAAACAGTCAAGGATTTCCTCCAGGTTCAGCCTCCTAGGTTCAGCAGGAATTGGCCTTCTAAGAATTGGTCCTTTCCGGACACTGACAAATTTCAAAGGGGAAAAAACAGGCGTGCCCGAGGAAGAGGGCAATACAGAGGCTCCTACAGGGGACGCCAATGGCAACCCGATTAATCAGAGAGGTGGTGCAGCGACTTCCCCTGCCCCACAGGGACAATCACAATGACTTGCCTTTGACACCGCCGACCAAGGCTCAAAGAGAAGCACCTTTAGGCGGAAAATTATCCTTATTTTCAAAAAACTGGCACTTTTTTAACAAAGGACAAATGGATTCTGGACATAATAGACCAAGGCTACAGGTTCCACTTCCATACGTTACCAACAAGACAAGGCATGCCAAACCTGCCACAAAATCAAAGGGCAGAGGCATTCGAACAAATTTCAAAGCTGAAACAAATCAAAGCAATAGAAAAGGTTCCTCCTCAGGAACAAGGCCAGGGATTTTACTCAAGACTGTTCTTTGTTCCAAGAAAAGAAAAGCAATGGAGACCTATACTGGACTTGTCCGCTCTAAACACTTTTCTCATTGTACTAAAATTCAAAATGCTGACGCTACAGCAACTCCTTCCCATGCTGGGTAAGGGGTCTTGGCTGGTTACTCTGGACCTCAAGGAGGCATACCTGCATGTCCCAATCAGACACAGTTGCAGAAGATACCTCAGATTTCTTGCAGGGTCAGAGCATTATCAATTCTCAGCATTGCCCTTTGGCTTGTCTACTGCGCCCAGAGTATTCACAAAATGCCTGGCATCAGTAATTGCACATTGCAGACTCCAGGGGGATACAAATATACCCTTACCTGGACGACTGCCTTATACAAGCGGACAGCAAGCAAGCCTTGACAAAAAAACTTGAATTATGTCATTCACTTACTACAGGCTTTGGGATGCACAGTCAACTTACAAAAATCAAGACTACTGCCATCCCAACAAATAACTTTTCTAGGAGCCAAACTAGACACAGAATCTCAAATGGCTTACCTCACAGAAGAGAAGCAAGAACAACTACCTCATTACTTCAAAAGCCTAGCAAAGCTCACCCAGATGACTGCAAGGAAAATCCTGCAGGCCCTGGGTTTTATGGCTTCTTGCATTCTACTAATTCCACTGGCAAGACTACATATGAGAAAGCTACAATGGTACCTAAAAAGCTTATGGTCTCAACACAGCCACAACTTAGAAGCAATTATCCCACTCATCCCATGTCTACAAAGGGAATTCTTGTGGTGGGCCCAAGCAAGCCAGTTAAACAAAGGTATGCCTTTCAACAAGCCTCAAACAAGCCAAACCGTTAAACAGACGCCTCAGACCATGGATGGGGGGCGCACATGGAGGGCAGATGTATTCAAGGGCAATGGACTCCCCAGGAAGTACATCTGCACATCAATCAAAAAGAGATGTTAGCAGTAATGCATGCAATCGAGGCCTTCGGAAAATATCTTCAGCAAGGTAATCTACTAATAAAGACAGACAACACCACTGTTATGTGGTACATAAACAAGCAGGGAGGTACTCATTCTTACCCCCTTTGCAGACTAACAATGACTCTTTGGGAAAAATCCCTGAAACTGAACATACAGCTACAATCCCAGTTTGTTCCGGGCAGGGACAATGTTCTAGCGGACAGTCTAAGCAGAAACATTCTGGATCCGCATGAATGGATGTTGCATCCAGACATTTTTGCACAAATAACTTCTGCATGGGGGAGGCCGGACGTAGACCTCTTTGCCTCCCACCTCAATCATCATCTGAAAAAGTTCTGCACGAGGTCACATCATCCACAAGCCTGGAGAATAGATGCTCTCTCATTCAGCTGGAACTCTCTAACAATCTATGCATTCCCACCTCTACCATTGATGACCAAGGTGTTACTGAAGATCAAAGCAGAGCAACCGAAAGGCATCTTAACTCTAGATTGGCCAAGACAGCACTGGTATCCTTTGCTAAGGAGCATAACTTGCACCAAACCGTTGACCCTGCCTCTATGGTCTCCACTCTTGACTCAGCACAATTACAAGACGGTTCATCCAAACCTGCAAACTCTGCGGCTGACAGCTTGGAGGGTCCCATGATTTCTCCACATATCTTTCTCCAAGGAAGTGCAACAGATATTATTAGAAGCACGCAGACCTTCCACCAGAAAAGCTTATTCAGCCAAATGGAAGAGATTCAGCATCTGGAATACCAACAGGGGACAGGATGCATCAGTAATGAACATTCCACAGATATTGGAATACTTGGCGGACATGCTGCATAATGGACTTTCCTATTCTTCCATAAAAATACACGCTTCAGCAATTTCAGCAAGATACAACACCGATCCTCCTGTGTTCTCACATCCTTTACTAAGACTATTTCTAAGAGGGGTAAAGAATATCAAACCTCCCAGAAAACCACCAGTGCCTGCATGGGACCTCAATTTAGTGTTGGAAAAATTCTCTTCCTCCCTTTGAGCCAGCAGCATCTGCAGAATTGCAATTTCTTTCCTGGAAAACAGTTTTCCTGATAGCAATAACCTCAGCAAGGAGAGTTTCAGAGATACAGGCCCTCATGGCAGTACCTCCATTCCTCATTATTCATCAGGACAGAGTTTCTTTAAGAACCAATCCTTTTATGCCAAAAGTGATTTCCAGGGTGTCTCTAAATCAAGCAATTCACCTGCCTACTTTCTTCCCCAATCCTCAAAATAAGGGGGAAAAACTGCTGCACACTTTGGACATTCACAGACAACTACGCTACTACTTGGACAGAACAAAGGCCAACAAAGTCTGACCAACTATTTGTAGCTTACGCTCCTGGAGTACAAGGAAAAGCAATTTCCAAACGAACAATTTCAAAATGGATTGGACATTGCATCAGGTTTTGTTATTCCTACCATAGAAAGGGTGTGCCAGCCATTGTCAGACCACACTCCACCAGAGCTACAGCCACCTCCACAGCCTTCCTAAGAGGGGTGGCTACAAAGGACATTCTAGAAGCTGCTACATGGAGCTCCGTGCATACATTTTCCAAGCACTACAACACTACAACCTCCCTTTATATTCCAGATCCCGAGCAGGCTTTGCTTCGGCAGTCCTGCAGGGCATTTTAGCTACACCATCTCTATCTTAGAGCCTACCACCCCCAGCTTGGCTATGGTATTCTACCCATATGTAAGGACTGCAGTTGCATTCTTGAAGGACATAGTACAGTTTTGTACCTACCATAAATGTAGATGTCCGATAGATATGCAACTGCAGTCAGGTTTTCCCTCCCTCCTCCTTTTATACTTAGCTGGGGATGTCTGTTATGGTGTATCTGTTTATTGCTATTGTGTATGTCTGGAATTTTTTAATCCAGTTCTAATTTTAGCCTTCCTTGGAGGGCACCTGGCATCTGGGGCAAGAAACACTGAGGAAGATGGCGTCTGCTGATACTTTTATACCCCAGCCGCTATGACGTCGGGGAGGAGGCGACATCAGCCGACGTCAGACCCAGACTTTGGAATCCGGCCGACCGAGGGCTGCCTGAGGCAGGACAACCCATATGTAAGGACTGCAGTTGCATATCTATCGGACATCTACATTTATGGTAGGTACAAAACTGTACTTTTCTTCACTTCCAGTGATGGCTAGACAGACCAGACTCTTCCCCAGTAAGTGTTATGATTTTATCCTGGCAAAAAGACGATACCAAGAAGGTTTATAAGGCAAGTGGAAATTATTCTCTCTTTGGGCATTTAAAAATAATGATGGCCCTTTTCTTACTCCAGTTTCTGCAGTAATTGAATTTTGCCTGTTCTTTTTAAAGAAAGAGGTAGCTTTTCTGTGTTTAGACTGCAGTTAGCAGCGGTTTCCAATTGTCATACAGGAGACTGTGTTTTCCTTGGCTTTTTCCAAGTTATGCAAAGCATTTATAAAATGCATTGTGTCTCAAAGGATCCTTCACCCCTGGGATCTGACTGTTGTGTTAGAAGGTTCAACTGAAACACCTTTTGAATTTCTGCTTATCTTGGTAGAAGCTCCATTGTGCCTGAGTTTTCTTAAACAATCTGGAATTAGGGCTTACATCAGTTAAAGTGCAAAAAAATATACTTTTCAGTGTTTATCAGTACTGCACTGTTTTTATTTGCTTAACAGTACTGCACTGTTTTTATTTGCTTAACAGTACTGCACCGTTTGTTTTATTTGCTTAACAGTACTGCACTGTTTTTTATTTGCTTAACAGTACTGCACTGTTTTTTATTTGCTTAACAGTACTGCACTGTTTTTTATTTGCTTAACAGTACTGCACTGTTTGCGTAGCAGTACTGCACTGTTTGCGTAGCAGTACTGCACTGTTTGCGTAGCAGTACTGCACTGTTTGCGTAGCAGTACTGCACTGTTTGCGTAGCAGTACTGCACTGTTTGCGTAGCAGTACTGCACTGTTTGCGTAGCAGTACTGCACTGTTTGCGTAGCAGTACTGCACTGTTTAGCAGTACTGCACTGTTTGGCAGTACTGCACTGTTTGCAGTACTGCACTGTTTAGCAGTACTGCACTGTTTGCGTAGCAGTACTGCACTGTTTGCGTAGCAGTACTGCACTGTTTGCGTAGCAGTACTGCACTGTTTGCGTAGCAGTACTGCACTGTTTGCGTAGCAGTACTGCACTGTTTGCGTTTGCTTGACTGAATTATTTACTTTTCTGTGTCTGCATTTATGTATTTGCTGACCTCTGGTTAAATTGCCCCCCCCCCACACACACACACACACTCCTGCAAATCTGCTGCTGTTCTTTAGGTTGGTGGCTTTTGTAGTTATCCACCCCTACCATAATTTTGATCTGGGACACTCCTCCCAGTCCTATCTCATTAGCTTATTCTATGTAATACAGAGATCATCTGGGAAGGGCAAAACCCTTAGTTCCTTAACCTTGAATATCTTCTCTTCCTCCTCTTTCTCTTTCCACTTTACTAACAAAACAAAAAAAAAATAATTTTCAGCTGCTTTTACTGTATTTGTGCTTCATCCTCCTCCTGTATTACTTCAGCTAGCTTTTTCTACTACTTGCTGCTGCTGCTTCTGTAAAGTGCTCAATTGCATCTTTTCTGTTGCATTTATTACTGTTTGTTTATAGCCTGTTTAAATTATGGTGTTCTAAGCCTTTTAGTTTAGGTTTAAGCTCTCTGGCTTTAGCCTACCCCTTAGCTATCCCTGGCCTTTCTCCCTCATTCTGACAAATATGGATGGACAATTTACTACAGTTTCTTCTGCTAGTCTGATATGGGTATCCTGAGACAGTCTAGCAACTGCCTCATGTACACGGACAACCATCTACTTGCTACCACCTAGGAACACAATTTGCAAGAGATGCAGTTACATTAGGAGCCTAGAGTTTATATTCTTTCCCTCACAAGCCAGCATGTCTGGCACTGAGAAGGTTGTCAACAAAATTTGTATACCTCAAACACCACCCACATATGCGGAGGTCCTCAGCAAAAACATACCCAAGCAAAGGAGACCGCTGAGACAAAAACCTACGCGATCTTCACAGTCCTCCACACCACATACCAAGCATAGTTCACACACCTGTGTCATTTAGCCACTAAGGCTTAACCATGAACCCAACATATTAGTCATAGGAGATTCCATTATGAGACGTATACAGATGTGCTGCTCACCAAGCTGGATAAGGAGTAAGTCACAGATAGTTGTCAGTCAGGGGCCAGAATCCGCCATATCACATATGCACTCAAGTTTCTCAACAACGGATACTGTTATGATCTGTCATAGTCCTTGTTGGCATGAATGACTTGAGATGTACCTCCCTGGACTATATGAAGAGAGATCTTGAACTCTCCGTGTCCCAGGCGGGTAAGTCCCTAGTCTTAAGTAGCATTCTACCATCATCTAGAATGATCCCTCAATACAATTTAGAAAATTATAGACCAACAGTTGGCTTAATTTTTGGTGTCATTCCAGGGGGATCCTGTACCTAACAGCCTGGGAAGATATGATTGACAGACCATGATGCTTTGCCAGAGATGGCCTACATCTGTCTCACTTGGGCTTCAGGCAAAGGCTCTTGCCTCCCCCCATAGTGCCTTTTCAGGAAAAGTTATAAGGTTAAAACGACCAACATAAAAATTTCAACAAAATGCAAATTAAATGTCATGATACTAAATGCTAGTAGTCTCAAAATGAAACTGCACTCATTGCAAGCATTCTTAACCCTGGAAAATGCTGACATCTGCGCAGTTACAGAAACCTGGTTCAAAGCTATGGAGAGCAACCCAGCCATACCTGGTTACCCATCCTATTATACATTCAGACCCCAAACTGTGGGTCGTAAAGCCAAAGGAGGTGGAGTTTCAATATGTATTAGACATGCACACCTCCAGGCTGTGAGAACAGTTTGATGCACAGGAGACACTCCAGGAGCAATTAACCACTGACAAAGACCCCTTTACAAATCCTAGCTAGATACTGGCCCCCAAATCTGACTCTGTGCCCAATCTGCCTGTCTGGACCTCTTCAAATCTGTCAAGAGTCAACCCTTTACCTTGATCCTGGGTGACTTTAACTACCCAAACATAGATTGGAAGAGCTACTCCTGCCAGAACACAAATGCATAGAGATTCCTCTAATTTGTCAGTGCAGATGCCTTGGAACAGCTAGTCAATACCCTAATGAGATATCTTGGACTTGGCCAACATGAGTAACCACTGCAGCATCCCTGCAGTATCATCCTCCCTGGTAAGATCCAACCATAAAGCGGTCACTTTTGAAGTCGCCATCTCCCCTGACCCTCCTCTAGCTAGGGTCAAACTTCGCCAAAGCTGATTATAGCCGCTTGAGGGATGGTATAAATAGCTTCACTACCCCCTCCCCCCTCTCTAGGAATTGGCTTTAGTGTCCAAAAACTATACCAAAGGACTATATGAGCAGTTGTATAGATGCATGGAACCGGGAATACCCGACCGGACTAAATCATCCTCTGGAAGAGTAAACCTGTCTGGCGGACTTATGCAATAAATAAGCTGTCCATAACAAAAGAAGCAAATTGCTGTCCAGGACTAAGAAGGAGCAGGTGCCCAACTGGAAGCAGTCTCTCCTTGGCCTGAACAAGCAAATAAGTGCACTAATGAAATCCTCCAAAGCAAGCTTTGAGTCCAAATTGGCCACATCTACTAGAGACCATCATAAGGCCTTCTTCATATATGTCTGAAATCTCAAAGGAAGCACCCAGATCTGTTCAGAACTGGTGGTCAAGGACACCACATGTACAAATGCTGTAGATATAGCTAACTTGCTGGCTGACAGATTCAGCAAAAACTTCACCCCTCTGTCTCACCTTCCCCTTCAGTAAATCGGGACATCCCCAGTACCTGCCCCCTTCCCCTTATATCTAGGGAACAGGTCATCACTGCTCTCTCAAAGGGAAGAAATACAGCCTCCATGGGACCCGATAACATCCCAGGATGCGTCCTACATGAACTCTGGCAGGACCGCACCCCATTCAGCCAAAGCCAGAGTACAAACTTCAACCCAGCTAAGTGGAGGACAACCTTTGTCATCCCCTTGCACAAAGGCGGAGTGTCCATCAATTCGGGAATTTACAGATGCATCAGCTTAACTAGCCTGATATGCACAGCTATGGAACAGATTATCATGGACCTCATTAACAAGGACATTGGCAGCTTCCAAACACTTGATCCCACACGGTTTGGATTTGTCAAGGGGGGAGGGCTTGTCTGTTAAATTTGGTTAACAACTTTGAGACGGTCACCAAAAGCCATGGACGAGGGGAAGATGGTGCACACTGGCTACCTTGACCTGGTCAACGCCTTGGACACTATTCCCCATTTGGGCATAATAGATGAACTCTATCAACTAGGCGTAAATCCATATGTTGCCACATGGGTAGCTAACTGGCTCACTGGCAGAAGCCACGTAGTCAGAGTAGGGGAAGCCACCTCAAGCAGTAGACCTGTATAGAGTAGTGTACCCCAGGGTTCGGTCTTGGGGCCTCTGTTGTTTGGGATATACTTTACTGAGGTGCAGGCCAAAGCCAGTGGGCTATAGCCGACCAGGTTTGCAGATGACTGCAAGCTGGGCGCTGTCATCAATTCCCCTAGTGACGTGGACATCCTCTAAGAGGGTCTCACCCAAACAAATAACTGGTGCTAGAGACATGGCCTCAAGCTGAAAGAATGTATAGTCCTCCCCTTTGGGGAGAGTGACATCCCCACAAATTGTCACATTAACAACGTCCTAAGCACGCAATCAGTCGTGAGGGATTTGGGAACCCAGGTTGATAGCAACTTGACTTTTGACCACCATGTAGCTTCCATTGTACAGAGAGTTTTCTATATGGGCCATCTCATTAGTAAGGGTATCTCATCCAGGGACAAAGGAGGTCATAACATTGCTGTATTCTTCCCTTATAAGGCCCATTATTGAGTGCAACGCTCCATTCGGCATGTACCTCGCAAAGTACATGCAGCAGCTGGAGAGATCACAGAGGTTCCTCACCAGGAGAATCCAGGGCTTCAAATGTTTTCCATACATAGGCTAAAAGCCCTATCCCACTACTTGGTTTCATACAGACTCCACCGTGGGGATCTCAGTCTGGCATACAAGGTGATCTCGAACCCCACCTTGATGGAACTGCTGCATACTTACAAGTCAAGCTCCACTCTAGTAACCCCACACGCTCAGCCTCAGCTTGGTCTGTGTCATCAGTAGGACTTGTTGGCAGGACAGATTTGTGTCCCAGAGACTCCCCCCATCTGTGGAATAGACTCCCTATCCACATCAAGCAGAGTACCTCTTTTTACCCCTTTTCATACAATACATCCATGGGATTCTGCCCATGTACCTGCTGGACAGGAGCATCAGGTGCTGACTTGTCTAAACATGGGCTAAACTCTTGGCTAGGCTTATAAGGGCCTCAGGGCCAATAGCCTAGTAACCTCTTATGATTCTATGAACCTTCAGCAAAAAATGATCTAAACTTTCTTTCATGGAAAACAGTCTTCTTAGTAGTGCTTACTTTTGCAAAGAGAATTTCTGAAGTCCATGCTCTTTGTTCAAATACCCTTAACATTTATTTTCCATAAATATATGGTTACCTTATGGACAAAAACCCTTCCTTTTGATCTCAAGTAGTTTCTGAATCTAACATTAACCAATCCATCCATTTACTGGTGGCCTTTCCAAAATTTTCAGACTAAGGAGAATACATGCTAACTCTCCTTGATGTGCACTGACAGATATGTTTTTATCTACACAGGACAAAGCAAATTAGAAATTCACGTTAGCTGTTTCCTTCTCACCAAAAACATTGGGTTGTGCAGATTCTAGAGTTACTTTAGTGAAATGGCTCACTGATAATACTTCTTGGATGTATTCCCAACAAGGTATTTCCATGCCCAAACGACCCAAATCTCGTTCAGTTAGCTGCATGGTTATTTCATCTAGTTTGTGGTAGAGCATCTACTGATATTTGTGCAGTGGCCACATGGTACAGTGCCCATACCTTTATTACTTATTAGAAATTGGATCTGGTGTCCAGAAGTATGGCTGCTTTTGGCTTGGTGGTATGCCGGAATATCCTTCCATGAGGGCCACCCAAGGTCAGTGTGGCTGGGCCTCTGTCCCATGTGCTGAGGAAGAAAGAAAAGGATGACGTTTAGATTTAAAGTAATGTACTCTCCATAACTAGCCATCTGTGTTGTCCATTTTAATTCTTCCACAGCTTCCCTTTCAGCCATCCCGTCTTTATAGCTTGTGGAGAAACCTGTTGGACTGTTTTTTGAACCTACAGTTCCAGGTTTAAGCCCCTTTTTTCTTTTTGCTATCCCTGTTTCTATAGAGCCCTTATGGCAACAAACTCAATCTGAGGTATTGGGGATGGACTGAGGGATTGTGGGTAGAGGGAGGAGGTTGAGAGTTGGAGCCAAAGTCTAGAGTATGCGGCAGAGTCCGATCTGAATTCATGCGTCGAAGAATGAAAATGGGCAACACAGATGCCTAGTTATGGTGAGTATATAACTTCTAATTTCTTTATATATTTCTTTGCTGTATCTCACCCTTCCTCCCTTTCTGTTCAATTATGTTTTTTTTTTTCACCCCTCAGGCTTTAAATCTGCCCTTTTTTCTTGGTGTACTGTTTGCCATCTTGGTAATTCTCCCTTTTCTTAGTTTCTTACCTGTTCTTAGGGTATTTCTGATATACAATTGGTAGTATTTTTTTCTTTTTATATTGTTTTTTGTATTTGAATGTTTTCTCGTGTAGGTGTGTGTATGTATGTCTATATGTATATATATATATATATATATATATATATATATATATATATGTGTGTGTGTATATATATATATATATATATATATATATATATATCTATATATATATATATATCTATATATATATATATATATCTATATCTATATATCTATCCCTATATATTTATATATCTATATCTATATATGTATATCTGTATAGATATATATATCTATCTATATCTATATAGATATATATATCTATATATATCTATATAGATATATGTATATCTATAGATATATCTATATAGATATATGTATATCTATAGATATATCTATATCTATAGATATATCTATATCTATATGGATATATCTATATATATATATATATATATATATATATATATATATATATATATATATATATATATATAGATATGGGATCATTACAGATCCCCGAATGCACTTTCCACCGAAGCAGAAATCACTGAGCATACTTAACCGAAAGCGCTGTTCACCGAAGCAGCACGTTTGGATAAGTATGCTCCTTGTGCTGGTCGTACTACTGTGCGGATAAGGGAAAATGCCCTTTTCCCCACTGTAGTGTGACCTCGGAGTGAGAATATTAAAGTAGGGGGGGTGTGGGAGGCGTAGGGGCATAGATGTAGGTTTAATGTTTTTTTTAAACATACTTTATATATATATATATATATATATATATATATATATATATATATATATATATATATATATAAACTTGTATTTTTGTTAATTTGGCTGAAAAGTCAACAGGTTTTAAAAAGTGCACTGCCTGTGTGCATAAGATATCAATTCTGATGTCCACAAGGAGTGCATATATTGTTTAGGAGCTGCTCACCTTGAGTCTTCCTGTTAGATTTGTGCGAGTTTCAATTCTCGGGCCTTAAGCGATTGCTGCATTAAACTAGTTTTAAAGGTTTGCTGCCTTTGCTTTTGTTTCAGTGTGTCATATCCCTTCTAAGAAACAAATTCTCGAGTCCAGAGAATACAGAAAACGCTGTCTTGCCTGCTGTCCGAGACTTGCTCCAGTCTCGGAGCCACCAGCTAAATTAGTGAAAAGATTGGATCCGATGTTGGGGACACACATCTCTCTGAATTCAGAGCTTTCATATTTCACTAGAGACTATTTTTGTATAGCTACAATCAACCTTTTTACAAGAGACGTTCGAATGTCAGGTCCCTCTTCCACATAGTTTTCTCTCAGGTCCTACTGGAGTCTGTCCGAAGCAGATGTGGCTAGTATGATGCATAAGTTCCTCTTGGCTCAGATTCAAATGGGGTTATTACAGTCTGTTTCCTGTTGGATCCATGAACATTCAATCTGCCCCTCATCCACTTATTTCTTCTTCTCCAATCTGTCTGATTTCAGAATCCTTGGATATGAGAATTGAGAGTTAATGCATCAGATCCGAAGACATCCATGTCTTTGACTCCAGCCCCATCACTGACTTCAGTCCCCCTAGAGCAGGACAAGTCACAGAGCAAAAGGATGGGTTAGACTCTGAAGTTTTTGGAGCAGTGGCTTCCCCTCGGCACTTTATTGCTGGATAGCTTGGGTCTGCTCCTCCCTTGAGGCAGGAGCCTGGTCTGAGTCGGGGCTTGGCAGTGTCTAGAGTTTTGGCACCAGCGATGCCAGCAACGAGCTTCCAAGCAGTTCCTCTTCAGGAACTTCCCCTCTCTTCTGATGCCTCTCCAGATCATACCACTGATAAGGGCTCCCGGAAGAGGTTGTTGAAAAGGACGCACATAGATTCTCCTCAGGAATCTTTAACTGAAGACACAAACATCAGTGAAGGGAACATGATCCTCAGGGTCTCCACCAGAAGATGTTGTCTTTGGAGACATTCTAGAGATTCTTGGCCAGAAAGGTGGATGGTCTTCTGACCCCCCCCCCCTCTTTCTAGAGTAGTCAGTGTTGCTAGAAGCCTTCTGGTCCAGCCTATCTACAGCTTTGTTTTTCTCATGGTGGATAGCCTTATAGATCTGGTCTCTCGACGGCCATGGCAGGAACTGGATACTGTAGCATTTATCCCTTGTCGCCCAGATAAATTTCTTGCTCCACCCAAAGACAGACCTCATCGGAGCAAGGAAGTTCCTGTAGATGCCATGGATGTTGCAGTGGCCACTAAGAAAGAGCTACCATAATAGAGCTGTTCTGCCCATCCTTCTAACAGAACAGAGAGTCCGGGATGATGGATAAGTTTGGAAAGCATGTGTAAGCATCAGCGACCTTTGCTTTACGGTTGCTTAATCATTTATCACATTTCATCAGATTGCAGAGAGACCTGATTAACGTACACTCCATGTCTCTTCCTGGGTCCATGTCAGCGAAGGAGCATTAACCGTTATCTTTGCAGCTGGCCACCCTTCAATCATTTTTCCAATATATCAGTGAGGTTGATCCCATGTAGTGGAAGGTTCCTTATGGAGGGCAAGTTCAGGCGTAACGGTCCGGATATGTGCCTGGATGTGCTTATTTGAGTCTGGGCAGCCCTTCTTGTCTTTTTGTCAGTGCATCCTTTGATGGATCTTCCTTGTTTGGTCCTTCAGTGAAAGATTCTCTTTCCTGTAGAGAGCAAGATGGAAAGAACTTGTCTACTGTGGGGAATATTTTTTTCTATCCTGCAAAGATCCCCTTTTCTTGGAATCTGAGCAGAAATAAAAATATGTGGTTCCCAAAGTCGCAAGGTCCCTTCCAGGGCTTATGAAGGGAAATTTCTCCCTAGAGACAGGAAGGGGAAGTTCCAGTGGAAAACACAGACTGTGCAGAGGAGGCCTACAGAATAAAGGGTTTTGGGATAACTTGTCACATAAACCCTTCCAGTGTTCCTGAAGGGTTGCCCGCCTGCTTTTGTTTGGAGACAGTTGGGTGGGTGGCATTTGTCTCTGCACCCATAAACCTGAGCTTCAATCACAAAAGACACTTGGGTGCAACAAATTATATCCAGAGGCTATTTCATTCCTTTTTTTGCAAACTCCACTTTCCAAATGGAAAAGGCTCCCTAATGTTCCACCCACTCAGTGGGAGTTAGCAGCCTTATAAATTCAAAAGCTGTTAGACACTAGAGTCATCCAAGAGGTCCCACCAGACTAGAGAGGATTTGGAATTTATTCAAGGTTCTTTTTAGTGTCAAAGAAAACAGGGCACCTGAAACCCTTTCTTTACCTCAGCAATTACTCCAGGTTCTAGATGGTCATGGTTCAGTCCTTTCAACCTTTCCTACAGAAGGATGATTGGATGTGCTCTATCCCATCAAAATGGACTGATGCTCCTGAAGATTTCTACACTTTTGGCTGGGAACCAGTCATTACCAGTTGAGAGTCCTGCCCTTTGGTCTCACCACAGCCCACAGGGTGTTCACCAAATGCATGACAGTGGTAGCAGTGTACCTGAGATTGCTCATATTCAGTGTGTTTCATTACATGGATGACTGGCTCCTCACTGCCCCAATCAGACATCTCCTTGAGAAGGCAAGAAACTACTTCAGTTATGCCATTCTTTAGGAATCGCAGTCAGTTATGTCAAATCTCATCTACAACCTGTTCATATCTTGTAGTTTATAGGAGCTCGCCTGGATACCACCAGTCAGTTGGTCTTCTGTCAGAGTACAGGCTGTAAGATTGCAGGAGAGACAGATTGTATCACATCCTTCTCCCCCTGGAAAACTTGTTCTTCAGGCTTTAGGATCAGTGGCGACTGCTATTACCTTGGTCCCAGTGGTTTGATTCCACATTCTTCAGTGGACTCAGTCCAGTGTTCAGTTCTTCTGCAGCCTCTTATCATAGCCACTAAAACTTTATTGGGTTTGCAAGAATTCAAGTGAAATTTTAAGGATGCCTAGTCATGATTCCCCCCGGTAGCCAAGATGACCATGGATGCCTCCCAATTGAGGTGGGGTGGGAAAGTTTCTTGGGATAGACAGTCCAAGGCACATCATCCCCAGAACAGAACAGTCTGCATACCAGTGTCTTGGAGATGAGGGTGGTCTTCCTAGTGTTGCAGGCGTTTTTAAGGCTCTCTTCCTCCGGGGGACAATTGGTATCCAAAGAGACAAGTAGGTAGTTTGATACATTAACAAACAGTGGTAAACACGATCCTGACCTCTTTGTCGAGAGGCAGAGAGTGAGTGGCAGTGGGTGATCTCCTTCAACTGCTTTCTTATGGCAGTGCATATACTGGGGAAGTCTGGTGTGCTAGCAGACAGACTCAGCAGCGCCATTCTGACGCTTCACTAGTAGTCTCTCAATGAATCAGTGGTTGAGAAAATTTTCTGTCTGTGGTGTCAACCTTGCTGTGATCTTTTCTCCATTCCCCACAAGGGCAGCAGATTCTTTGCAATAACCCCCCCCCTGCCCCCGGAGAGTAACCGTGACATGCTGTAGTCCATCTTTGACCCTCCAGTCTCCTTTATGCTTATACCCCCTTACCTCTAATCCCCACATTTCTTCACAAAGCACTTCTGTTGAAGAGCAAGGTTATTCTCAATGCCCTCTTTTGGCCTTATCAAGTGTAATTTTCCGTCCATTGGTCTCCTCTTCCACATCCATCCTGGATTCTGGACCCTGGTCAATTCCGGACATTGCAGGCCTCAAGTAGACTGCATGTTTTCTCCTATTCCACTAATGGTTAGGCAGCCCAGACTTTCCTGTTCAGTCTGCTAGATACTGCTATCATCCCAAAAAGGCTCCGCTAGATAAATTTACAAGTATAAATGGAACAAATTATTTTTATTGGGTCAGCCAGAGACTTTGATCTTCTTACTGTACCTGTTCCTGCTGTCTGAGTTTCTTGCTTCAATTTTTCAAGAAGGGGCTAGTTTTTCCACTGTGAAAGTTGAGTAAGCAGCCATTTCGAGTAATCATACTGCCAGTACCCCCCCCCCCCAAACTTCTTCAAAACTGGGCAAAGCATTCCTTAAAGATACTTTTCTGTTTAGACCTCCAGTTAAAGACCCTGTTCCACCCTGAGATCTTATGCTGATGTTCATCGTGTTTCACTGTTGCAGTCATTACACTTGGGTTATACTGCTGGCAGGCTACCCTCAGTTGGCCTGAATTCCAAAGTCCAGGTCCGGTGTCTGTTACTGTCGCCTAATCCCTGACGACAGTGCGCCAGGGGTTTATAAGATGCAACCAACGCCATTTTCTGCAGTCTTTCTTGCTGTGCGGTGCCCTAAGTAAAAGCAGATGTTCATCATGTTACTCTGTTGCAATCATTACACTTGGGTTATCCTGCCGTCAGGCGGTTCCCCAGTTGGCCTGAGTTCTAAAGTCTTGGTCCGTCGTCGGTTGATGTCGCCTCCTCCCTGACGTCAGTGCAACAGGGGTATACAAGATGCAGCCGACGCCATTTTCTTCAGTCTTTCTTGCCGCGTGGTGCCCGAAGCAAAAGCAGTTGGCAGACTCCTGAGATTTTCCTTCTGAATCCAGAACTGAAGTCTTCTATAAAGCTAAGTACCCCGTTGGGGAAACATTTTCTTGCCTCAGACCGATGTCAGTAAAAGTTAACTGTATTTCTTGTGGGAAGCAAATACCTCATAAGGATTTCCATTCTTATTGTATCCCATGCCTAGGCCCAGACCACAACATCACTGGTTGTCGGTTTTGTGCTAGGTTTAACAAGCGCACTATTAAACGTCTGTTTGGCTTTGCCCGACATTATTTTGGCAGAAAATGTAATTACACCATGCCTTCGGAACTTCCGATGACCGTAATTCATAAAAAGCGCAAAGACAAGGACAGGCATCCGAGGCCCAAAACTGACAAAGCCTCTTCTAGGCCAGTCGCTGGTTCTCCGGCTTTCAGCGAGGCGCTTTCGCAGCCTCTGACGACTGCTTCTGCAGAACCACAGGCCGCCTCCGACTCCCACGTGGAGATGGCTGGGCCTTCGGATGCACAAGTTTTTCAGCCTACCGAAACCGACCCTGTAGAGGGATCCTGAGTAGCTGAGCAACCCGCAGCTTCAGAGGGTGACTTCAGACCTACTTAGTTAAGCATTAAAACCCTCTTCTAAGTCTAAGCCTTTAAAAACAAAGAAACAAATGCAGCATTCTCCAGGACAGGCCTCCATGCCTAAGAAACAAATGCTCAAAATGGCCGAAGATCTTATCACTCTGATCAGGGGGTCCCATCCCCCACCTGCTAAAAGGCCTAGAGAGGATGCAGACTGACTCATCTGTCCAGGTGTCCATTTCCTCAGATTCATTCTCAGACCTAGGATATTATTTACCCCCTTATGAGGATTCTGATGCTGAGGAATCAATTCCATCAACCTCTACGCCTGAGGATTACTCCTTTGGGGAAACCTTCCATACCATGAGGGAGCATTTCCATTGGGAAGGCCAGGATTGCTCTGAATCCAGGAAAAGGCTCAGACTTCCTATTATTACCTCAACACAGACCCCTTGCTATTCCGCCAGTGTTAGATATTGTGGATGATGTGTATACTGAATCCAGCGTAAATCCTGATTTCTTGCCTCCAGCTCCAGTTAAACATGACAGATATTGGAGTCCCTGACTCACGCAAATTTCTGTATAAAAGCCCTGTTGCTGACCCTGAAACTATTTCTCAGGGACCCAAAGGGGTTAAGGCCTCATCAGCAAAGAATCCAGTTCCCTCTGACAGAGATTCCAGAGCATTAGACAGATGGGGAAAGAAAGTATATACGTCTGCAACTTTAGCAATGAGAGCCTTAAATTGCCAGTTTCACATGCTAAAATATCAGCAATTTATGATGTCTCAGTTGAAACAAAAAATGCTTCCAGATTCAGATCCTCCTAATTTTAAAGAAATGCAGGATTTATTGCATGCTGCTGAACAAGTGGGAAAACATACTTTGCAATGTGGTTTTGATTCTTTAGAGGCCTCTTGTAGAGCAACAGTTACAGGCTCTGTCATTAGAAGACATGCTTGGTTAAAAGAACATACGTTACCAGATCATGTTAAAGCAAAATTACTGAATGCACCTTTGCATAGATTGTGCCTTAACCTCCATTTTCTTTAATGCCTCTTTTGCCTCAACTCCAAATAATACATCCTGCTGCAAACAGTGAAGGATTTCTTACAGGTTCAGCCTCCTCGATTTATCAGAAACTGGCCAACAAAGAATTGGTCCTTTCCAGTTACAGACAGACCTCAAAGGGGCAGATACAGATGTCCAAGAGGTAGAGGTCAACCACAAGGTCCTTACAGGCCTCGACAATGGGGTGCGTTAGGCCAGAAAGAAGGGGAAGACGGGCACCAACCATATAAAAAGCGGCCCCAATGACTTACCACTACAGCTGCCAAACAACTCTCTTGGCATCCCCCTTGGGAGGAAAACTGGTACTTTTCTATCACAATTGGCATATGATCACAAAAGACAAATGGGTTCTCAGTATTGTATCTCAAGGTTACAGGTTCCACTTTCACACTCTGCCAAGGCTAAAAGGAATGCCAAATCTGCCACCAAATCAATGGGCAGAGGCTCAAAAACAAATTACAACACTCATGAACATGGGAGCTATTCAAAAGGTACCACCACAGGAACAAGGACAAGGATTTTACTCGAGACTCTCTGGTTCCCAGAAAAGACAAAGCCTGGAGGCCCATTCTGGATCTTTCTTCACTTACCTGGATGTTCTGAAATTCAAAATGTTGATATTACAGCAGCTTCTTCCCATGCTGGGCAAGCAAGCTTGGCACGTGACCTTGGACCTCAAGGAGGCATACCTGCATGTCCCTATCAGACAAAACTGCCGAAGATACCTCAGATTCATAGCTGGGTTCAATTCACTGTCAATTCTCTGCACTGCCCTTTGGCTTGTCTACTGCACCTAGGGTCTTCACAAAGTGCCTGGCACCAGTAATTGCGTTTTGCAGACAGGAATTCAAATTTACCCGTACCTGGACGACTGCTGATTCAAGGAGAGCGCAAGGACATTCTTCTAAAGCATCTGGCGTTTGTAAAAAGTTAAGTTGCCTGGGGTACACAGTAAACAAAAAGAAATCAAAACTAGTACCCTCACAAGAGAATACTCCTGGGTGCCAGCTTGAACACAGTGGCCCAGATAGCTTATCTCACGCCAGACAAGCAAGGACAACTGACTCAATACTTTCTATTGATGGCAGCAAAGACCCAGCTCCCTGCAAGAAAAATTCTGCAGGCCTTGGCTACATGGCATCTTGCATACTACTAATTCCATATGCCAGACTGCATATGAGGAAACTACAGTGGTACCTAAAGAGTGTATGGTCTGAACACTGTCAAAGTTTGGAAACAGTTATACCACTAATTCCTTGCCTTCAACAGGAGTTTCGATGGTGGGCTCAAGCTTGTCACCTCAACAAGGTACAGCCTTTTACTCAACCCACAGCCAGGCAAACACTGACAACAGATGCATCGGATTACGCCTGGGGATCACACATGGCAGGAAAATGTATTCAGAGCAGGTGACCCGCAGAACAAAGGCATCTTCACATCAATCAAAAAGAGATGCTAGCTGTACAAAATGCCCTTATAGCTTTCAAGGACCTGCTGCATCTAGGACAACTACTACTAAAGACAGACAACACCACAGTTATGTGGTACATAAACAAGCAAGGGGGCAATCGCTCCTACCCCCTCTGCAGACAAGCCATGACCTTGTGGAACACAGCTATAAACAATCAAGTTTATCTGCAAGCACAATTCCTGCCAGGGGAGAAAAACACACTGGCAGATGACTTAAGCAGAAAAATCATGGATCAACACGAATGGGAATTGAGTCCACAAATATTCAGAATGATAACACAGAAATGGTTGAGCCCGAACATAGATCTGTTGGCATCCCCAATGAACTGCCAGCTACAGAAATTCTGCACAAGAAGTTACCATCCACAAGCATGGAAAGTAGATGCCCTCTCATTCAGCTGGAAAAACCTACAACTATACGCTTTCCCACCACTGCCTCTTCTTCCAAAGGTATTCATAAAAGCCAGGCAAGAAGAGCCAAAGATGATCCTGATTGCACCAGACTGGCCACGTCAGCACTGGCTCCCCAATCTTAAAAAAACTTAGCACAAGGACCACCTTGGAATTTGCCTCAAATCCCACATCTGCTGTCTCAGCACAACAATCAGATACTCCACAGCCAGCTACAGACCTTAAACCTAGCTGCATGGAAGATTCCTTAGCCAAGCAAGCAATGCCTCTCTCCAAAGCTGTTATGGACGTCATTCTGGAGGCCAGAAGGCCTAGTACCAGGAAAGCCTGTTCGGATAAATGGAAGAGATTCTGTGCCTGGAACCACGCTCACAGCCTTGACCCTCTTGTCCCAAACATTCCTCGGATGCTACAATATTTGACTGAGATGCTGGACAAAGGCCTCTCCTTTTCATCCATCAAGATCCACTCCTCTGCCATCTCTGCTCATTACATTACGGATCCACCAATTTTCTCTAATACTTTGCTAAAACAGTACCTCAGAGCGGCTAAAAACATAAGACCGCCCCGTAGAGGACCTACTCCAACTTGGGACCTCAACTTTGTTTTGGGAAAATTAACTTTACCTCCTTTCGAGCCAGCTAACGCAGCAGAATTAAAATATATCTCTTTGAAAACTGCTCTGCTCCAGGCAATAACATCAGCACGAAGAGTTTCAGAATTACAGGCACTAATGGCAGTGGAACCTTTCCTCATTTTCCACCAGGACAGGGTGTCTTTAAGAACTAACCCTACGTTTATGCCAAAGGTGGTTTCAAGTGCGTCTCTAAACCAAACTATTCACTTGCCAACTTTTTATCCAAAACCACAGAATAAAGGGGAGAAACTACTGCATTCATTGGACATTCACAGGCAGTTACGCTTCTACTTGGACAAAACCAAAGCTTTCAGAAAATCTGAGCAATTATTGGCAGCATATGCTGCAGGGGCACAGGGAAAAGCCATTTCAAAATGGACTATTTCAATATGGATAGGACATCGTATACATTTCTGCTATACGCACCATTGAAAACCTGTGCCTAACAACATTTGATCTCACTCCACTAGGGCAAAGGCCACTTCAACTGCCTACCTCAGAGGAGTACCTACCAAGGATATTTTGGAAGCAACCACATGGAGTTCTGTGCGTACATTCACCAAGCATTACCATCTGCCTCTACACTCTAAATCCAGAGCTGGTTTCACCTCTGCAGTGACTTATAGCCACCCCTAATGCCTTATAGAACCAGCCACCCTACCTCAGCTTTGGGATTCTACCAAAGTGTAATGACTGCAGCAGTGTAACACGATGAACATAGTACAGTTTTGTACCTACCATAAATGTAGATGTTCGAGTGTATACACTGCTGCAGTCCAGGTTACCCTCCCTCCTTCCCCTCTTACTTGCTGGTACGTACCTAGGTCTTCTACCTTTTACTACCTATGGGGAGTATTTGCTGGTAACTGTAAGCTGTTGTTTGCTTTTCTTATGTATATTTTATTAGCAATTTGAATTGCCTACCTATTTGGGGACACCTGACATCTGGGGCAAGAAAAACTGAAGAAAATGGCGTCTGCTGCATTTTATATACCCCTGTCGAAATGAACCAGGAACAATAAGTGAAGTTCTTCTGTATGTTGAAAAATCCAAGTATTTATTATACTGTTAAAACATTAGAGTTCAATTTAAAAGTGTATATAAAATATACGCTTTCAGCAAAATAATTATCTCGCCTTCCTTAGACAAACAGAATACTAGTTACTATTCTAGCATTTATACATTGTTTAAAAGTTTATAACCAATCAGCATGTAGTGCATTTCCTAATTAAAATTTTCACCATGACAACCTTAAACAGGAAAATGCTTTTACCATTCTTCCTCAACTTGATACAAATTTAAAGCGCAAAAGCACATAGTTTCTTATGCCTATGCTGTTGTTAAACAGTGATCTTATATAAAGTGCAAATACTAAATATTGCCTAAAATTGCAATAAAAAATAAATAATGAATAATAAATGATTATAAAAAATAAATAAAAAATAAATAAATAATAAATAAATAATATTAATGAAAATAAAAAGAAGTGTTGAGTGTGGTACATAATACCCTTCCTTGCTGTGGACTAAATAAGTGGTTACCTATTAAGAGCCAGCCACTTCAAAATACACTTGATTGATGTAACATCATTTATACCAGGAAAGATATGTGCCCTCGTTTTAATTTGCCATGAAAGCTCATCCATCTCAAGGAGGATTTGCCAGGCTCCACCTCTAATGTCAGGTTCCCTGTGTTCTAATACTATGTAACTGAAGGAGTGATCACCATACTCCATAATATGCCTAGCTAAGGTATTAGTACTATCCTTCCTACTAATGGCATACTGATGCTCGTAGATTCTAGATTTGAATCTACGCTCAGTTTTGCCTATATAGAAGGCTTTACAGAAATTACACACAGCAGCATAAATGATGCCTTTAGTTTGACAATTGTAATGATTGTTAATCTTATAAACAATGTTGTTAAGACTAATATGGCTACAGACCTTGACATGTCGGCACTGGGCACATGTACCACATTTAAACATGCCATGTGGTCTGTTAGAATGCTGCTTCTTTTTCTTGTTTTGTAGAATACTTTTCAAGTTATTTCCTCTCCTATATGTTATTTTTGGGACATTATTTAAACGTCTAGCTATAAACTGATCTGTTCTGATTAAATCCCAGTTTTTAAATAACACTTCCTTGATTAGCTGGTGATCTAAAGAGAAAGTGTGTAGGAAACTGATAGTATATTCTGATTTAGTCCCTAGAACAGTGTCCAGCTTGTCGGTTGTTTCTAGGTTATCTTCCTGGGAGATAATTATCTGCCCTGAAGAATGATCCCCCAAAAGGGGAAAGAAGTGACCTTGCTCTCGCTTACTAGTGACTTCATTTATGAGTTTAATGCACCCCAAATCCATGAAAATCAACAGGATTTTTGTCAAGTGGGCAATTCCAGGGCGAGGACCAACAACCGATATAGAGTCCCACAGCAGAACAACAGGCGGAACAAGAGGAGACCACGCAGGAGATAGTTTATAACTTTAACTTTGGTATGGAACCACAGCTGCACAAAAGCAGTGCTGGTGACTTTACCATTTACAACTATACATCTCTTGAGATCCAACAAGACATGGTAGACTTTTTATCGAAAGACTTATCTTTTGTTCCTAGTCGCAAAATGTACTTTGTAAAAACTGTCATTGATTTGAAAGTCTTTGTCCGTAAGCTTAATTTGAATTTATTGATGGGTAACAATTTGCCCATAACTAATGCATTAAGAATCTCTAGTTCTAGTAGTCTCAAGCATAGATCCCCAGCTAATCAAGGAAGTGTTATTTAAAAACTGGGATTTAATCGGAACAGATCAGTTTATAGCTAGACGTTTAAATAATGTCCCAAAAATAACATATAGGAGAGGAAATAACTTAAAGTATTCTACAAAACAAGAAAAAGAAGCAGCATTCTAACAGACCACATGGCATGTTTAAATGTGGTACATGTGCCCAGTGCCGACATGTCAAGGTCTGTAGCCATATTAGTCTTAACAACTTTGTTTATAAGATTAACAATCATTACAATTGTCAAACTAAAGGCATCATTTATGCTGCTGTGTGTAATTTCTGTAAAGCCTTCTATATAGGCAAAACTGAGCGTAGATTCAAATCTAGAATCTACGAGCATCAGTATGCCATTAGTAGGAAGGATAGTACTAATGCCTTAGCTAGACATATTATGGAGTATGGTGATCACTCCTTCAGTTACATAGTATTAGAACACCGGGAACCTGACATTAGAGGTGGAGCCTGGCAAATCCTCCTTGAGATGGAAGAGCTTTCATGGCAAATTAAAACGAGGGCACATATCTTTCCTGGTATAAATGATGTTACATCAATCAAGTGTATTTTGAAGTGGCTGGCTCTTAATAGGTAACCACTTATTTAGTCCACAGCAAGGAAGGGTATTATGTAACACACTCAACACTTCTTTTTATTTTCATTAATATTATTTATTCATTATTTATTTATCATTTATTATTCATTATTCATTATTTATTTTTTATTGCAATTTTAGGCAATATTTAGTGTTTGCACTTTATATAAGATCACTGTTTAACAATAGCATAGGCATAAGAAACTATGTGCTTTTGCGCTTTAAATTTGTATCAAGTTGAGGAAGAATGGTAAAAGCATTTTCCTGTTTAAGGTTGTCATGGTGAAAATTTTAATTAGGAAATGCACTACATGCTGATTGGTTATAAACTTTTAAACAATGTATAAATGCTAGAGTAGTAACTAGTATTCTGTTTGTCTGAGGAAGGCGAGATACTTAGTTTGCTGAAAGCGTATATTTTATATACACTTTTAAATTTAACGCAAACGTTTTAACAGTATAATAAATACTTGGATTTTTCAACATACAGAAGAACTTCTATTATTGTTCCTGGTTCGTTTTAACAGTTTTTTGCTTGCTTGTTTGGTGAAGTGGTTCGTATATACCCCTGCCGCACTGACGTCAGGGAGGAGGTGACCGCAACCGATGCCGGACCAAGACTTTGGAACTCAAGCCAACTGGGGAACTGCCTGACGGCAGGATAACCCAAGTGTAATGACTGCAGCAGTGTATACACTCTAACATCTACATTTATGGTAGGTGCAAAACTGTACTTTCGCAAGTGCCAGTCAGCAGACTCCTGAGATTTTTGAAATTGAATTTCAGATCCAAAGTCTTCAATAAAGCCAAGTACCCCGTTGTAGAATCTTTTTCTTGCTCCAGACCGATATCAGTAAAAGTTAACGATTGTATTTCTTGCGGGGAAGCAAATACCTCACAAGGATTTTCATTCTTACTGTATTCCTTGCCTAGGCCCTGAATATGATGTTGCTAGTTGTCGATTTTGTGCTAGATTTAACCAACGCACCATTAAGCGTCTGTACAATTTTGCATTTCATTACTTTGGCCAAAGGTTTAACTATATAATGCCGTCGGAACAGCCAACGACCAGAGTTCATAAAAAGCGCAAGGAAAAAGAAAAGGACAGGCATCCGAGGTCCAAAACAGACAAAGCCTCTTCTAGGCCAGTCGCCGGTTCTCAGTGAGGCACTTTTGTAGCCCCTGACACCCGCTACCTCAGAGCCACAGGCCGCTTCAGACTCCCACGAAGAGACAACTAGGCCTCTGGAAACTCAAGGTATTGGGCCTACGGAAACTAATCCCTCAGATGGGTCTGGAGCCGCTGAGCAGGCATCTACTTCTGAGGGTGTGTTGAGACCTACACAGCTTTCTATCAAGCCAATTTCAGCATCCAAGACAGTCTAAAACACCTTTAAAGACCAAGAAACAAGTACAGCATTCTCCTGGACAGTAATCCATGCCCAAGAAACAGATGCTTAAAATGGCCGAAGACCTAATTACTTTGATCAGGGGTTCCCATCCCCCTCCTGATAAAAGGCCTAGGCAAGACACTGACTATGATTCCTCTGATCAGGTTTCCATTTCATCAGATTCCTCTTCAGAACAGGGATACACTCTCCCTCCCTATGAGGACTCTGATGCTGAAGAATCTATCCCTTCAGCCTTTCCTCCTGAGGACTATTCTTTTGGGGAAACCCTGCACACCATGAGGGAGCATTTCCACTGGGAGAGCCAAGATTATTCAGAATCCAAGAAAAGGCTCAGAGACTTTCTTTTATTGCCTCAACACAGACCTCCTGCTATTCCACCTTTACTAGACATTGTAGATGATGTATTTTCAGAGTCCGGTCTGTCTCCTGATTCTCTACTCCTTGCACCAGTTAAGCCAGATGAGTACTACAGAGTTCCAGATTCACATACATTTCTTTATAAAAACCCTGCTGCTGACCCAGAAACTATATCTCTGGGTCCAGAAGGGGTCAAGGCTTCCACTGCAGAAAACCCTGTTTCCTCTGATAGGGATTCTAGAGCACTGGACAGATGAGGGGAAAAAGTTTACACCTCTGCTACTTTAGCTGTAAGAGCTTTAAATTGCCAGTTTCACATGCTTAAATATCAACAATACCTAATGTCTCTGCTTAAACAGAAAATGCTGACAAACTCTGAATGTCCTGAAAACAAGGAAATGCAGGATTTATTGCATGCAGCTGAATATGTAGGAAAGCATACTTTGCAGTGTGGTTTTGATTCACTAGAGCCCTCTTGCAGGGCCGCCGTTAGAGGTTCTGTCATTCGAAGGCATGCTTGGCGAAAGGAACAGACTCTGCCTGATCATGTTAAAGCAAAATGATTGGATGCTCCATTATAGCATGATACTTTGTTTGGTGTTAAGGCAGAAGAGGTGTTAAAGAAAATGGAGGATAAAGCGAAATCTATGCAGACTGTAAAGGATTTCTGATAGGTTCAACCACCCAGATTTAGCAGGAACTGGCCTTCTAAAAATTGGTCCTTTCCAGTGTCAGACAGGACACAGAGGCAGATGTCCTTCAAGAATGCAACTGCAGCCCTGACATATGGGTTGTCCTGCCTCAGGCAGCCCTTCGGTCGGCCAGATTCCAAAGTCTGGGTCCGGCGTCGGCCGATGTCGCTCGCTCTCCATCAGCACGGCTGGAGTATAAAGGCATCAGCCAACGCCATCTTCAGTCTTTCTTGCCGCGCGGTGCCCGAAGCAGAAGCAGTTTGCAAGTGCCGGTCGGTCAGCTCCTGTGTTTCTCAGTTACCGAAGTCATCTAAAAGCTAAGTACCCCATTGGGGAACATTTTTTCTTGCCTCAGCCGATGTCAGAACAAATTGAAAAAGTTAATAATTGTTTGTCTTGTGGTAAACCAATACCTCATAACGACTTCCATTCTTACTGCGTCCCTTGCCTGGGCCCAGACCACGACGTCTCGGCCTGTGCATGCTTTAATAAGCGCACTCTAAGGCGCCGGGCAGAGTTTGCCGAAGAATTTTTCGGTGAATCCTACGCTTACATCATGCCGTCGGAACAACCGACAGCACAAACTCCCAAAAAACGAAAGGACCGGGACCGACATCCTCGGCCCGCGTCTTCCACTGATGCAACGCCTAAGCCCTCCGCGAGTGCTTCGGTCCCTACGGAAGCGGTAATTCAACCACTCCAGGCCGACGACACCGCGTTAACTCTGTCTTCGGTCTCGGAAGCTACACCGGTGCCGGTGATTGATTTTCCGCCAGAAACCGAAGTTCTGGAACTACCCAACACCATCCCTGTGGACAAGGTTACCCCAGCACGTGGGGCAGCCAGGCCGCCTGTATCTATGTCCATCAATGCCTTTGCACGTGCTAAGGCCTCCAGCCAGGCCAAGGCCCATCCTAAACCTTCTTCTCAGGCCCCTTCTTCTAATAGAGATTAAATCTGCAGCAAGAGACACGATCTGTCTCTTATCAGGGGGTCTCAGCCTCACCCAGACAGAGGCTCTCAGCCACCTGCTGAAAAAAGGCCCAGAACTGAGCAGGCAGACAACCTCTCTTCAAATGAAGCCTCTGGGGATTCAGAGCATTCGGATACCCAAGAAGAATCCTTCCAGGCCTATGAGGACTCTGATGCTGAGGAATCAATTCCCTCTGCCTCCCCTCAAGAGGATTTTTCCTTTGTTGAAGTCCTTCACTCCATGAGGGAACATTTTAAGTGGCAGGGTCAGGAATTTTCAGACTCTAGGAAAAGGCTACGTACCTTCCTTAAATTACCCCAGCACAGACCTTTAGCTATACCTCCAGTTTTGGATGTCCTAGATGTATTCTCGGACTCCAGTGCTTCCCCTGATTCACTCCTTCCTGCTCCTATCAAGCCAGACATATATTACAGGGTCCCTGACACTCACAAGCATCTCTTTAAGGCCCATTCTGTGGATTTAGAAACTATTTCACAGGGCCCCAAAGGAGTGGCTGCCTCCTCAGCCAAAAATCCACTGCCTGCTGACAGGGAAGCAAGGTCCCTGGAGAGATGGGGTAAAAAAGTTTTTATACCTCTTCCACCCTTGCCATGAGGTCACTTAACTGCCTTTTTCATATTTTTCAGTACCAGGATTTTTTACTGGATGATTTGCAGAAAAAGCTAGCCGCTCCTGAGCCTATAGATAGAAAGGCATTGCAGGATTTGGTTCATAATACCCAGCAGGTTAGCAATCATTTTCTGCAGTGTGGTTATGATGCATTGGAGGCTTCATGTAGGGCAGCTATGACAGGGGGCTGTTATCCGTAGACATGCTTGGTTAAAAGAACAGCCACTGTCGGATCATGTAAAAGTTAAGCTCCTGGACGCACCTCTGGATAAACAAAAGCTTTTTGGTGCTAATGCTCAGGATGTGTTGAAGTCTATTGAGGAGAAAGCAAAATCAGTACAGACAGTAAAAGATTTCCTCCAGGTTCAGCCACCCAGATTCAGCAGAAATTGGCCTTCAAAGAAATGGTCCTTTCCAGACTCTGACAAGTATCAAAGGGGAAAGAGCAGGCGTGCCCGAGGTAGAGGGCAATACCGAGGTTCCTACCGGGGCCGTCACTGGCAACCGCAAAATCAGAGAAGTGGCACAGGTAGTTCACCTGCACCACAGGAACAATCACAATGACTTACCTTTCACTCCGCCTACCATGACTCAGAGAAGCACCTCTAGGCGGAAAATTATCTTTATTCTCAAAAAAATGGCATATTATAACAAAGGACAATTGGATTCTGGACACAATAGACAGAGGTTACAGGTTACACTTCCATACCTTACCTACAGGACAAGGCATGCCAAACCTGCCACAAAATCAAAGGGCAGAGGCGCTCTTAAAAATCTCAAAGCTGTTACAAATAAAAGCAATAGAGAAGGTTCCTCCTCAGGAACAAGGCCAGGGATTTTACTCAAGACTGTTCCTTGTTCCAAGAAAAGAAAAACAATGGAGGCCTATACTGGACTTGTCCGTTCTAAACACTTTTCTCATTGTGCCAAAATTCAAGATGCTGACGTTACAGCAACTTCTTCCCATGCTGGGCAAGGGGTCTTGGCTGGTTACTCTGGACCTCAAGGAGGCATATCTGCATGTGCCTATCAGACACAGTTGCAGAAGATACCTCAGATTTCTTGCAGGAACAGAGCACTATCAATTCTCAGCATTGCCGTTTGGCTTATCTACTGAGCCCAGAGTATTCACGAAATGCCTGGCATCAGTAGTGGCACACTGCAGACTCCAGGGGATTCAAATATACCCTTACCTGGACGACTGCCTTATACAAGCAGACAGCAAACAAACCTTGATAAAACACTTGGATTATGTCATTCAATTGCTGCAGGCTCTAGGATACACAGTCAACATGCAAAAATCAAAACTACTACCATCCCAAGAGATTATTTTTCTAGGAGCAAAACTGGACACACAGCTACAAATGGCTTTTCTCACAGAGGAGAAACAAGAACATTTGACAGATTACTTCAGAAGCCTAGCAAAATTAATCCACTTGACCGCAAGGAAGACCCTGCAGGCCCTGGGGTTCATGGCATCTTGCATTCTGCTAATTCCTCCGGCAAGACTACACATGAGAAAGCTACAATGGTACCTAAAAAGCTTGTGGTCTCAGCACAGCCACAACCTAGAAGACATAATACCACTCATACCATGCCTGCAAAGGGAATTTTTGTGGTGGGCTCAAGCAAGCCACTTAAACGAAGGCATGCCTTTCAACAAAGCTCCAACAAGTCAAACTATTACAACAGACGCCTCGGACCATGGATGGGGGGAGCACATGGACGGCAGATGCATTCAGGAACAGTGGACTGCCATGGAAATGCATCAACACATAAATCAAAAAGATGTTGGCAGTGATGCATGCAATAGAAGCCTTCGGAAAATCTCTTCAGCAAAGTCATCTGCTAATACAGACAGAACACCACTGTCATGTGGTACATAAACAAACAAGGGGGCACTCATTCCTACCCCCTCTGCAGATTAACAATGACTCTCTGGGAAAAGGCCCTGAAACTGAACATCTTCCTGCAATCCCAGTTTGTTCCAGGCAAGGACAATGTTCTGGCAGACAGGTTGAACAGAGATTTCTTGGATCCACACGAATGGATGTTACATCCACGCATTTTCTCGCAAATAACTGCATGGGGAAAACCAGATATAGACCTCTTTGCATCTCCTCTCCGTCATCACCTGGAAAGGTTTTGCACAAGGAAACACCATCCTCTAGCCTGGAGAAAGGATGCTCTTTCCTTCAGCTGGAATGCCCTAACAATTTATGCATTCCCTCCTCTACCTTTACTCACCAAGGTGTTACTGAAGATCAAGGCAGAACAACCAAGAGGGATCTTGATAGCTCCAGACTGGCCAAGACAACACTGGTATCCACTGCTACTGAGCATAACGCACACCAAACCGTGGCCCTTACCTCAATGGCCTCTGCTTCTGACTCAACGCAATTACAGGACTGCTCATCAGAACCTGCAAACCTTCAAGCTGACAGCTTGGAGGGTCCCATGACTGTGGCCCATGACTCCCTCTCCAAGAAAGTTCAGGAAATCTTGCTGGAGGCACGCAGACCTTCCACCAGAAAAACCTATTCGGCCAAATGGAAGAGATTTAGCATCTGGAATGTCAACAAGGGCCAGGATGCATCACTGATGAACATACCTCAGATTTTAGAATACTTGGCAGAAATGTTTCATAGTGGCCTCTCATACTCTTCCATCAAAATCCACGCTTCAGCTGTCTCAGCACATTACCACTGTGATCCACCTGTGTTCTCGCATCCCTTGCTAAGGCAGTTTCAAACAAACTATTTCAAAATGGATTGGACACTGCATCAGATTTTGTTACTCTTTCCATGGAAAAAGTGTGCCAGCTAATATTAGACCACACTCCACCAGGGCTATGGCCACATCCACAGCTTTTCTAAGAGGAGTGGCTACAAAAGATATTCTAGAGGCTGCCACATGGAGCTCCGTGCATACATTTACAAAACTCTACAACCTGCCATTATACTCCAGATCCCGAGCAGGCTTTGCTTCGGCAGTCCTGCAGGGCCTTCTAGCTACACCATCTCTTGCTTAGTCCTACCACCCCCAGCTTGGCTATGGTATTCAACCCATATGTCAGGACTGCAGTTGCATTCTTGAAGAACATAGTACAGTTTTGTACCTACCATAAATGTAGATGTAGTATAACAAAAGAAACTGCACCTTCCAATGGAGACTGTTCGTTACAAAGCAAAAGTAATAAGTAGAAAAAAACATGTTCAGTCTCACCACAGAAACGGCAACCAGGTCTCAAAATATCATAAAACTTTAATGTTGACAAGCACTTTCGCGTATTAGACGTACGCTTCTTCAGATCATAAAAACTAACAGAACTGAGCAGGTTTTTATACATAGTCACTATAACTTAATTGTATCCGATAAATGTAGATGTCCGATAGATATGCAACTGCAGTCAGGTTTACGCTCCCTCCTACCCCTCTGTGTTTTCCCTTGGGTCCATTTCCCTCTCATTTCCTATTAGCTGGGGGTATCTGTTATGGTGCATCTGTTTATTACTGTTTTTGCATGTCTGGAATTGTTGTTTTTTCCATTCACAAAATTTAGCCTTCCTTGGAGGGCATCTGGGGCAAGAAACACTGAAGAAGATAGCGTCGGCTGATGCCTTTATACTCTAGCCGTGCTGACGTCGGAGAGCGAGCGACATCTGCCGACGCCGGACCCAGACTTTGGAATCTGGCCGACCGAAGGGCTGCCTGAGGCAGGACAACCCATATGTCAGGACTGCAGTTGCATATCTATCGGACATCTACATTTATGGTAGGTACAAAACTGTACTTTACAGATGCCCTAGAGGCAGATCTCAGCCCCAAGGCTCATACACCTAAACAATGAGGTGCTTCTGCCTCCAAAAACGGAGAAGACAAATCACAACCATATAGGAAATAGTCCCAATGACTTCCCACTGTCAATGCCAAGCACTTATCTTTTGGCAGCACCCTTAGGGGGAAAGCTAGCACTTTCCTCACAAAATTGGCACATGATCACCCAGGAAAAATAGGTGCTGAGTATTGTTTCTCAGGGCTACGGTTTCCACTTTCACACCCTTCCAAAGGCAAAAGGTATATCAGACCTGCCACACAATCAATGGGCAGAGGCACAAAAGCAAATTTCATCTCTCATGGACATATGAGGGCTATTCAGCGAGTACCACAGCAAGAACAGGGACAAAGATTTTACTCCAGGCTTTTCTTGGTACCCAGAATGGACAAAGCATGGAGACCAATATTGGTCCTGTCTATTCTAAATACTTTTCTGGACATTCCAAAATTCAAAATGCTGACACTGCAGCAACTTCTGCCCATGCTGGGCAAGAAGGCTTGGCTCCTCGTAACTTTGGACCTCAGAGGCATACCTGCATGTTCCAATCAGACAATCTTGCAGAAGATACCTCAATTCATAGCTGGCTCAATGCACTACCAATTCTCTGCACTGCCCTTTGGCTTATCTACTGCGCCCAGGGTCTTCACAAAATGCCTGGCACCAGTAATAGCATTTTGCAGAGGGATTCAAATATATCCCTATTTGGACGACTGCCTTATTCAAGCAGAGAGCAAGGACATTCTACTAAAGCATCTGGCGTTTGTAAAAAGATTACTAATTTCCCTAGGGTACACACTAAACGAGAAGAAATCAAAACTAGTACCCTCTCAAGAGATAAAATTCCTGGGTGCAAGCTTAAATACAACTGCCCAGATGGCTTATCTCACGCCAAACAAACGGCAACTGACTTCTTGCTTCAAAATGTTGGCAACTAAGACCCGGTTATCTGCAAGAAAAAATCTGCAGGCTTTGGGCGTCATGGCATCCTGCATTCTGCTAATTCCATATGCAAGACTGCATATGCGGAAGCTACAATGGTACCTAAAAATTGTTTGGACTCAACATTGCCACAGCCTGGAAACAGTAATTACCCTCATTCCCTGCCTGTAACGGGAGTTTTGAGGGTGGGCACTGGCCTGTCACCACAACAAGGGACAGCCAGGCAGAGACTAACAGATGCATTGGATTATGCCTGGGGGGCACACATGGCAGAAAAATGCATTCAGGGCATGTGGCCCACAAGCCAAATGCATCTACATATCAATCAGAGATGCTAGCTGTACAGAATGTCCTGACAGCCTGCAAGGATCTACTCCATCCAGGACAACTACTGATAAGGACGGACAATACTACAGTCATGTGGTACATAAGCATGCAAGGGGGCACACATTCCTACCCCCTCTGCAGGCAAGCCATGATTTTGTGGAACACAGCATTGGCCTATCAAGTGCATCTGCAAGCACAATTCCTGCCAGGAAAGACAAATACTCTGGCAGATGAACTAAGCAGAAACCTCATGGACCCTCAAGAGTGGAAACTAGATCCACAAGTCTTCAGTATGATAACAAGGAAATGGGGATGCCCAGACATAGATCTATTTGTTTTCCGTCACAACTGCCAACTACAGAGATTCTGCACAAGGACTTATCACACACAAGCATGGAAGGTGGATGCTCTTATCATTCAGCTGGAAAACCCTGACAGTATATGCCTTTCCTCCACTGCCTCTCCTCCCCAAGGTACTCCTAAAGGTCAGGCAAGAGAAGTCAAAAATGATTGATTGCCCCAGACTAGCCACGCCAGCACTGGTACCCAATCTTAAAGAGCTTGTCTCAAGGCCAAGCCTGGACTTCACCTCATTCCTCATCTTCTGACCCAACAAAACAATCAGATCCTGCACAGGCAACTCAGAACCTTAAATCTGGCTGCTTGGCGAATAATATAACCACTCAGAACACACCTCTCTCTAAAGCAGTTATGGATGTTATTTTGCAAGCCAGGAGGCCCAGCACCAGAAAATCTTACGCAGAAAAATGGAAGAGATTCTGTGCTTGAAATCGGGCACAAGGAATTGACCCACTTGTTCCAAATATTCCTCAGATTTTACAATACCTAACTGAGATGCTGGATAAAGGCCTACCTTTCTCATCAATTAAGATCCACGCCTCTGCCATTTCAGCTCATTACAATACGGAACCACCTATTTTTTCAAATCCACTGCTAAGGCAGTACCTCAGAGGGGCCAAAAACATAAGACCCCCCAAGGAGAGCACCAATATCTATATGAGACCTCAGTTTTGTCTTGGAAAAGCTCACACTGCCTCCCTTCGAGCCAGCCAATACAGCAGAGATCAAGTTCTTATGGAAAACAGCTCTTCTCCTAGCAATAACTTCAGCAAGAAGAGTCTGAGTTACAGGCATTAATGGCTGTGGAACCTTTTATTATCTTCAATCTGGACAGGGTTTCTCTAAGGACAAACCCATCATTTATGCTGAAGATGGTATCCAATGCGACTCTTAATCAAACCATTCATTTGCCTACTTTTTATCCAAATTCCCAGAATAAAGGGGAGAGACTTCTGCATTCTTTGGACATGCACAGAAAGCTACACTAATATTTGGATAAAACTAAAGCTTTCAGAAAAACTGAGCAACTTTTAGTGGCATATGCAGCCGGATCACAAGGAAAGGCTATCTCAAAGCATCCGATTTCAAAATGGATAGGACACTGCATTCATTTCTGCTATGCACAACATGGCAAATCAGTGCCTAAGGGCATTAGACCACATTCTACCAGGGCAGTAGCCACATCAGCAGCTTTTCTCAGAGGAGTACAAATCAAGGAAATTTTGGAGGCTGCAAATTGGAGTTCAGTGCACCTTTTACCAAGCACTACCACTTACCTCTTTACTCTAAATCCAGAGCAGGCTTTGCCGCTGCAGTTCTGCAGGGCCTCATAGCCACTCCTAATTCTATTTAGACCCAGCCGCCCAACCTCAGCTTTGGGATTCAACCCAAGTGTAATGACTGCATCAGTGAAACACGATGAACATAGTACAGATGTCCTTCAAGGATGCAACTGCAGTCCTGACATATGGGTTGTCCTGCCTCAGGCAGTCCTTCGGTCGGCCGGATTCCAAAGTCTGGGTCCGGCGTCTGCTGATGTCGCCCTTTCCCCGACGTCAAAGCGCCTGGGGTATAAAAGCGTTAGCAGACGCCATCTTCTTCAGTCTTTCTTGCCGCGCGGCGCCCGAAGCAGAAGCAGTTCGCAAGTGCCGGTCGACCAGCTCCTGTGTTTTCAGCTACTGAAGTCTTCAAAAAAGCTAAGTACCCCGTTGGGGACCTTTTCTTGCCTCAGCCGATGTCAGATAAAACTGTAAAAGTTAATAATTGTTTAACTTGTGGGAAACGCATACCTCATAAGGATTTCCACTCTTACTGCTTACCCTGCCTAGGCCCAGAACACAACGTCTCGGCCTGTACAGCTTGTGCTTCTTTCAATAAATGCACTCTTAGGCATCGGACAGCGTTTGCACAGGATTATTTTGGGGAAGATTTCTGTTATATCATGCCGTCTGAGCTTCCGACAGCAGATTTACCTAAAAAAAACGGAAGGATAAGGACCGACACCCGCGGTCTCGGCCGACACCACGCTTATTCCTACCGCGAGTGTCTGTCTCTTCTGAGCTGGTTTCTCAACCGCTACAGACCGACACCGCCCCCCACCGGTTACTTCGGTACCGGAGGCCAGCTCGGTGCCGGTTTCTGTTCTCCCCTCTGAGACCGTAGCCCAGGATATTCCTAACACCATTTTAAGTGGATAAGACTACTCCAGCACGCGGGGCTGCCAGGCCTCCAGTGTCTGTCCATTAAGGCCTACACACGTGCTAAGGCTGCCAAACAGGCTAAGTCTCTCCCTCCAAGATCTGTTTCTCTGGGATCCACTTCTGGTTCTCAAATTTTAAGTTTAGCTGAGGACCTTATTTCTTTAATTGGGGGTTCTCAGCCACATCCAGATAGAGGCTCTCAGCCGCCTTCTGTCAAGAGGCCTAGGGTTGAGCAGGTAGATCCCCAGTCCTCCGATGAGGCCTCAGACTACCAGGAGGAGGCCTTCCCGGCCTACGAGGATTCTGATGCGGAGGAATCCATTCCCTCTGCTTCTCCTCCTGAGGAGTTTTCCTTTGGGGAAACGCTTCATTCCATGAGGGAACACTTCAAATGGCAAGGCCAAGAATACTCAGATTCTAGGAAAAGGTTAAGAGAATTTTTAAAGCTACCTCAGCATAGACCCTTAGCTATTCCTCCAGTTTTAAATGTTTTAGATGATGTGTACTTAGAATCTAGTGTTTCCCCTGACTCCCTCCCCCCTGCTCCTGTCAGGCCGGACAGGTACTACAGCGTCCCAGACACGCATCAATTTCTGTACAAGGGCCATACTGCTGACCCTGAAACTATTTCTCAGGGGCCTAAAGGGGTTTCCTCCACTACTGCTAAGAATCCACTTCCTTCGGAAAGAGATTCTACAGCTTTAGAAAGGTGGGGCAAGAAAGTATATACATCATCCACCCTTTCTATGCGAGCATTAAATTGTCAATTTCATATGATTCAGTATCAGGAATACAAGTTGGATGACTTGCAAACGATATTGGCTTCCCCTGAACCATTAGATAGAAAGGGGTTACAGGAATTGGTTCATAATACTCAGCAGGTTAGCAACCATTTCCTTCAGTGTGGATATGATGTATTGGAAGCTTCATGTAGAGCAGCAATGACAGGTGTGGTCATACGCAGACATGCTTGGTTAAAGGAACAAACATTGCCAGACCATGTGAAAATTAAGCTTTTGGACGCACCACTAGAGAAACATAAGCTATTTGGTGCTACTGCACAAGAGGTTTTAAAGAAAATAGAGGAAAAGGCGAAATCAGTGCAAACAGTCAAAGATTTCCTCCAGGTACAGCCTCCAAGATTCAGCAGAAATTGGCCTTCTAAACATTGGTCCTTTCCAGACAGACAAATTTCAAAGAGGCAAAAACAGACGTGGTAGAGGTAGAGGGCAAACTCGAGGCTCCTACAGAGGACGTCAATGGCAGCCTCCGAACCAGAGAGGTGGGGCAGGATCTTCCACTGCTCCGCAGGGACAGTCTCAATGACTTGACCTTGACTCCGCCATCCAGGGCTCAATTAGAAGCACCTTTGGGCGGAAAATTATCTTTATTCTCACAAAATTGGCACAATATTACAAAGGACAAATGGATACTGGACATCATAGACAAAGGATACAGATTCCATTTTCATACACTACCAACAAGACATGGCAGGCCAAACCTGCCACTAAATCAAAGGGCATTGGCACTCAAACAAATAACAAACCTACTTCAAATAAGAGCAATAGAAAAGGTTCCTTCTGCAGAACAAGGCCAAGGATTTTATTCAAGACTGTTTCTTGTTCCAAGAAAAGAAAACCAATGGAGACCCATTCTGGACTTGCCCGCACTGAATACTTACCTTATTGTGCAAAAATTCAAAATGCTGACTTTACAGCAACTCCTTCCCATGCTGGGCAAGGGGTCTTGGCTGGTAACTCTGGACCTCAAGGAGGTATACCTGCATGTCCCAATCAGACAGTTGCAGAAGGTACCTCAGATTTCTTGCAGGTTCAGAGCATTATCAATTCTCAGCATTGCCCTTTGGCTTATCTACTGCACCCAGAGTGTTCACGAAATGCCTGGCATCAGTAATTGCACATTGCAGACTTCAGGGGATACAAATATACCCTTACCTGGACGACTGCTTTATACAAGCGGACAGCCAACAAGCCTCACCTACTGCAGGCCTTGGGATACAAAGTCAATATTCAGAAATCAAGTCTCGTACCATCCCAACAAATACCTTTCCTGGGTGCCACACTGGACACAAACACCCAGATGGCGTTTCTGACAAAAGAAAAACAAAAACAATTACCAGAATACTTCAGAAAATTAGCAACACACACCCAGATGACTGCAAGGAAAATCCTGCAGGTCCTGGGTTTCATGGCATCTTGCATTCTTCTGTTTCCACACGCAAGGCTGCATATGAGGAAACTACAATGGTTTCTAAAAAGTCTATGGTCTCAACACAGCCACAGCCTGGAAGCATTGATCCCACTCATTCCATGCCTTCAAAAGGAATTTCTGTGGTGGGCTCAAGCAAGCCAGATAAAGGTCTGCCTTTCAGCAAGCCTCATACAAGTCAAACCATAACAACAGATGCCTCAGACCATGGATGGGGGGCACACATGGAGGGCAGATGCATTCAAGGACAATGGACACAAAAAGAAAAGCACTTGCACATCAACCAAAAAGAAATGCTGGCAGTGATGCATGCAATCAAGGCCTTCGAAAAGTTCATGCATCAGGGCCATCTACTAATACAGACAGACAATACCACAGTTATGTGGTACATAAACAAGCAAGGAGGTACCCATTCCTACCCTCTTTGCAGACTGGCAATGAATCTCTGGGATATTTCCCTACAATTGAAAATAGAGCTACAATCCCAGTTTGTATCAGGGAAGGACAATATTCTGGTGGACAGCCTAAGCAGAAACATCATGGATCCACACGAATGGATGTTGCATCCAGATATTTCTTACAAATAACTCAAGCATGGGGAAGGCCAGACATAGATCTTTTTGCCTCCCACCTCAATCACCATCTGAAAAAGTTTTGCACAAGGACATACCATCCTCAAGCATGGAAGGTGGACGCTCTCTCCTTCATTTGGAACTCTGTAACACTGTATGCCTTCCCACCTCTTCCTTTGATGACCAAGGTGTTACTCAAGATCAAGACAGAGCAACAAAGTTATACTGATGGCTCCAGACTGGCCAAGACAACACTGGTACCCACTGCTACAGAGCTTGACACGCACCAATCCGTGGCTCCTTCCTCAATGGCCACTTCTTCTGACGCAGCACAATTACAGGACACCACACCCCAGCTTGAAAATATTGAAGCTGGCAGCTTGGAAGATTCCATGACTATTCCTCAGGATACACTTTCCAAAAGGGTAAAAGATATCATCCTGGAGGCGCGCAGACCTTCCACTAGAAAAACATACTCAGCAAAATGGAAGAGATTTCTTATCTGGAACAGCAAAAAGGGTCAAGACCCATCAGTGATGAGCATTCCACAGATCCTAGAATATTTGGCTGAAATGCTCCACAATGGCCTTTCATGTTCTTCCATAAAAATACATGCTTCAGCAATATTTGCCAAATATAACACTGATCCGCCTGTATTTTCTCACCCATTGCTAAGACAGTTTCTAAAAGGTATAAAGAACATCTATCCTCCAAGGAAACCACCAGTGCCTGCATGGGATCTCAACTTCATGCTGGAAAAATTAACTCTTCCTCCCTTTGAACCAGCAGCATCTTCAGAGTTGAAATTTCCGTCTTGGAAGACTGCTTTCCTTCTGGCAGTAACCTCAGCAAGAAGAGTCTCTGAGCTACAGGCCCTTATGGCAATACAACCATTTCTCATTTTTTCATCAGGACAGAGTTTCTTTGAGAACCAATCCGTCATTCATGCCAAAAGTGGTATCCAGGGTGTCCCTGAATCAAGCTATTCACCTGCCTACCTTCTTTCCCAATCCTCAAAATAAAGGAGAGAGACTTCTGCACACCTTGGACATGCACAGACAGTTGCGCTACTACTTGGACAGAACAAGGTCTTTCAGAAAATCTGACCAGCTTTTTGTAGCTTGCGCTGCTGGATTGCATGGAAAAGCAATTTCCAAACAGACAGTTTCTAAATGGATTGGAAATTGCATTTGATTCTGCTACTCTTTTCATGGAAAAACTGTGCCAACTGACATAAGGGCACATTCCACCAGAGCTACAGCCACCTCCACAGCCTTTTTAAGAGGAGTGGCAACAAAGGACATTTTAGAAGCTGCTACAACATGGAGCTCCGTGCATAAATTTTCCAAACATTACAACCTGCCTTTATATTCCAGATCCAGAGCAGGGTTTGCTTCTGCAGTCCTGCAGGGCATTTTAGCTACACCATCTTTGTCTTAGTGCCTACCACCCCCAGGTTGGCTATGGTATTCAGCCCATATGTCAGGTCTGCAGTTGCATCCTTGAAGGACATAGTACAGTTTTGTACCTACCATAAATGTAGATGTCCGATAGGTATGCAACTGCAGTCGGGTTTTCCCTCCCACCTACCCCTCTGTGGTATTCTTTTGGGTTTCTACCCCTTATTTTAGCTACCTGGGGTAGTCTTTTATGGTGTATTTGTTTTTATGTTGTTGTACTGGTCTGGAATTTTTTCTCTATTTTCAAAATTTAGCCTTCCTTAGAGGGCACCTGGCATCTGGGGCAAGAAACACTGAAGAAGATGGCGTCGGCTGACGCTTTTATACCCCAGGCACTCTGACGTCGGGGAAAGGGCGACCTCAGCCGACGCCGGACGCAGACTTTGGAATCCGGCCGACCGAAGGGCTTCCTGAGGCAGGACAACCCATATGTCAGGACTGCAGTTGCATACCTATCGGACATCTACATTTATGGTAGGTACAAAACTGTACTTTGTGTACCTACCATAAATGTAGATGTTCAAGTGTATTCACTGTTGCAGTCCAGGTTACCCACCCACCATCCCCCTTTTTTTGCTGGGACTTATCTGTACTTCTCTAGTCTATACAACCTTTGTGGTGCATTTGCTTGTAGATGAAGGTTTTGTTTAATTTAGTGCATGCTTTTTATAAGCAATGTTTTTAGCCTACCCTTTTGGGGGCACCTGACATCTGGGGCAAGAAAAACTGAAGAAAATGGCGTCGGCTGCATCTTGTATACCCCTGGCGCACTGACGTCGGGGACGAGGTGACAGCAACCGATGCCTGACCAGGACTTTGGAATTCAGGCCGACTGCGGGTAGCCTGCCAGCAGGATAACCCAAGTGTAATGACTGCAACAGTGAATACACTCAAACATCTACATGTATGGTAGGTACACAACTGTACTTTATTGCACGGTTTGACTGAGTTGACTCAGACTTCTTTCAAGTCTCCAGCAAGTCTGATCTTAACTTTCTCTCCTGGAAATCATTTTTCTAGTGACCATTACTTCAGCAAGGCCAATTTCTGAATGCCAAGCACTCTTCTCAAAATCCTCTTACTTCATTTGCCAGAAAGATAGTCATGTTTTGTACTAATCCATCTTTTCTGACCAGATTAGCCTCTGAGACGAACATCAATAGAGTCATCAGCTTGCCTGTTTTCTTCCCTAATTTCTCTAACAAAGGTGAAATGCATGCTGCATAGACAGCTCTTCTATCTCCACAGACCAAATGTTTTTAGAAGAATTGATCAGCTGTTAATCTCCTTGGCCCCAGTAGGTTGATAACATCAGATTTGAAGTAGGAGATTAATTTGTCTGCAACCTGTGGGTTATGGATCCGAACCGGCATGGTTTATCCAGCTATGGATCCGAGCTCTTAGCTCCTCCCCTCACCCATAATGCGCTGCTCTCCCTACATGACCTCAGATCTAGTTTGCCGCGCTGGTAACCAGATTGGATCGTCTGAGCTCTTCAGCTAAGTCTTATAAATCTTTCATTAAGCGTTTTATTACCTTTTTGTAGTTAGTTTTGTGTGATTTTTATTAGGTTCCCTTTAGTCTAGTGATTGTTTTGGTTTAAAATTCTTACATTTAGAACTTTATTTTAATTCCCTCCCCTCGCTGGTTCCGAGTTTTGTTTGTGTGTGCTGTTTGGGGCCTGGTGTGTGTGCTAGTTAGCACTAATTGTTTGTCTTTTCTTAAAAAAAAAAAAAAAAAAAAAAAAAAAAGACTTTAGTTATGCCAGAAGCCCCTAAGGCAATTTTTTCGAAGTGCTCCGAGTGTGGCCATAAGCTTTCCCCTGCTGATGGCCACACTCGGTGCGTTCGATGCCTTGGGGTTGAACACCTTCACTTCTGGATGTTCCATTTGTGCAGGGTTCAACCCCAGGGCATTGAAGGAGCGGAGGTCGAAGCTGGTCCTGGCGGGACTTCTGCCCCTGGACTCTGCTTCGGCTCCCGCTCCTACGGTGGGTACTGTTGATTCGGTCCCCTCCTCGCCTGCTCCCCCTCCTCCACTTGGGACTCAACCTCCCGCTGCTGGGTTGGAGGAGAGGGAGGCAAGAAAAAAGGACCGGAGGGAGAAGCACCACAAGCGGCGGGCCGAGACCTCCGTTTCGGCCCCGCCAGCTAAGCGGGCTTCTCCTCCGGCCTCCTTGGCTGCTGGTTCTCCTCCTCCTCGGCTCCGGTCTGCTTTTCACCGGGGCCTGAGGAGGAGGAGACCCGATCTCCGTCGAGGCTATCGAGGAGGTGCTCAAGGCCTACCTCTGTAGCCTCTTCGAGATCTACGTATAGCCTTTCTGACGCCGATCTGGACCGGATGATGAGAAGGTTCATCCAGGCCCAGATGCAGATGGGAGTGCTCCTGCCCCCCTCTGGGGGGGAGCTCGACCCCATTTTTCAAGCCTATAGCTCCTTCTCCGTCCCGCTACCCGGGTTCGGAGCGTTCGGAGCCGGGGGTGGGTCGGCGCCGATAGTACTAGGTACTTCGGATCCGACCCTGCCCTCGAGTGTTTCGGATCCGACCTCTTGGAGCCTGGCTCCGAGCTTTGGATCCGGGGGACTCAGTGTGCCTTCGGCGCAGTCTGTGTCGGAGCGCACTGGCCCCTCGGATCAGAGTGTCTCGGGGCCGGCTCCGATCCGACTTTCGGATCCCTTGGTCGAGGCTGGCTCCCCCTCGGCTTTTGATGTAGTGGAGCGGGCCCTGTTGAGGGCTTCTGGACCCCCGGCACTTGCTTCGGCTCCTTCCCGCGCTCCATCTGCACTGGGTCAGGCTTCCACCATCCGGCCACTGGGACAGCCCGCTCCAATGCCCCAAGCTGTTCCATTGGAACAAGACACTGCTTGCGAGGGCTCCTCGGACAGCCCCCCCCAAGGAAGCACCTCTCGAGCATACGTGTAAAAGGAGGCACGTAGACTCCCCTGAGTCTTTAACAGAAGACACGGATTTGGAGGAAGGGGAAGGCTCCCCAAGATCACCCCCCGAGGATGTCTCCTTTGGAGACATCATGGAAATGCTTCGCATAAGGGGGGGTGGTCTGCCCCCATGTCTTCCTCGGACGAGTCAGTGTTCTTGGAGGCATTCGAAGCGAGCCCGTCTACCTCTTGGGTGTCCCCTCCTGCCGACCCTCTGGTGGACCTTATTACCACCAGGGCGTGGAAGGAACCGGACACCGTGGAGCCAATCCCCAAAAGGCCAGACTGTATTTTTAGCCCCCCTGCAGACTGTGCCCACTGGAGTAAGGGGCCTCCGGTAGATGCCATGTTGACGGCAGCAGCCACCAAGAGGGAACTCGCCCAGGAGAGTTCCTCAGTCCATCCGCCGAGCAAGGAGTCTCTGATGATGGACTGCTTGGGGAAGCGGATGTTTAATTCAGCGACCTTCTCAGTGAGGGCGCTCAACTACCTGGCACATGTTATCAGGATGCAGCATGATCTTATTAAAGAATACGCTGCATCCCCCCCCAGAGTCCATGTCGGAGGAGGACAAACTTTTGCACTCCACCCGTATGGCCACTCTTCGGTCCGTGACGAATACCTCTATGCGGTTGCTGTCCCATGCTACTGAGGGAGCCGCTAGAGCTGCAGGAGTAGGCCTAGTCATGAGACGCCAGGCTTGGCTCCACCATTGCGATTTCACGGAGCCCTTCAAGGCATCCTTTGCGAACTCCCCCTTTGATGGTTCTGCCCTTTTTGGCAAAACTGTTCGCGACACCTTGACCCAGAGCGAAAAGGACGGGAAGACGCTGTCTGCCATCGGATTCCGCTTCTCTGTGCCCTAGAGGTCCTACTCTAGGAACCAAAAGGGCCAGAAGAAGATGTGGTTCCGGAAGTCGCAGCAATCCCAACCCGCTCCGGACAACCAGTCCTTCCATGGCAGAGGAGGACAGGGAGGACGCCGCCCCAGGGGCAGAGGGGCTCCCAGGAATTTCGGGTCCAGAAAACCTTTCTCTGAACGGCCCGCGTAGCAGCCCTGAAGGGTTGCCCGACTGCTCCACTCTGGGGGCAGTCGGGGGACGTTTTTCAGAGCACCTAGCGGCATGGGAGTCAATAACATCAGACCGCTGGGTCCTCCGCATTATATCCAGAGGATACAAGATCCCCTTTCATCACATTCCAAAATTAAAATCCCTCCCCGACGTTCCACCCGGTCAGTGGGAGGCCGCCGCAGAAATTGGCCATCTGCTGGGGAAAAGAGCCATCCAGCCCGTCCCCCCAGACCAGATCGGATCAGGGTTCTACTCCAGGTTCTTTTTAGTGCCAAAAAAGACGGGGGACCTAAGACCCATTTTAGACCTGTCCCTGCTAAACCTGGCAGTTCCCAAGGATAAGTTCCGGATGGTCACCTTGCAATCCATCCTCCCCCTTCTGGGAGAGAATCACTGGATGTGCTCTATAGACCTCAAGGATGCGTACTACCACATTCAGATGGACAGACGTTCCAGGAGGTTTCTTCGCTTCCGGCTGGGAGCCAGTCACTACCAATTCAGGGTCCTTCCCTTTGGTCTCACCACAGCCCCCAGGGTGTTCACCAAAGTATTAGCAGTGGTTGCGGCCCACCTGAGGCTTCAGGGGTGCAGGTCTTCCCGTACCTGGACGACTGGCTTCTTACCGCCCCGACAAGGCATCTACTATCATTGGCGCGAGACTCCTTTCTTCATATAGTTCCCCGCCTGGGCATCACGATAAACGTAGCAAAATCCAACCTGGCCCCTACTCAGTTGATAGATTTTATAGGTGCCAGGTTAGACACGAGGGAGTAAAGAGCCTTCCTCACGGCCGGCAGAGTTCAGAATCTGCGACTCCAGGTGCGGGCCATCCTCCACTCCAGCTCAGTTCCGGCGGAATTGGTCCTGAGGGCTCTAGGGTCCATGGCGGCAGCGATATCTCTTCCACTCGCCAGGTTCAACATGCGGGTCCTTCAGTGGACTCTTCAAGTTCAGTGGTCTTATCTTGCTCTACCTCTGCATCATCCCATTGCGATCAGCAAAGCTTGCAAGCGGCCCCTCTTGTGGTGGTTCCACTCACAGGATCTCCACAGAGGCTGCCCCTTTTGTGCTTCTCCCCCTCTCGCCACTGTGACCACGGATGCCTCCCGCCTCGGGTGGGGTGGGGGGGGCATTTTGCAGGCCGGATGGTCCAAGGCACGTGGAACGACTCAGAGACCTCCCTGCATATCATTGTTCTAGAGATGAGAGCAGTGCTCTTGGCATTGCGAGCACTTCAGGCCTTTCTTCCCCTGGGAACAATTGCGATTCAGTCAGACAACATGTCGGTGGTCTGGTACATCAACAAACAGGGGGGAACCAGGTCTTATCCTTTATGTCGAGAAGCCATGAGAGTGTGGGAATGGGTGATCTCCACCAACCGCTTTCTCATCAACGCACATTCCGGGTCGGTCCAACATCCTTGCGGACAAGCTCATTCGCACCATTCTCTCCCCGTACGAGTGGTCTCTCAATGCTCAAGTAGCGAAACGTATCTTCGCACGATGGGGAACTCCTTGTTGCGATCTCTTTGCGTCTCCCTTAAACACCAAGTGCGACAGTTTTTTCGCTCTAATCCCTCCTCCAGGGGATTCCCCGAGAGACGCTCTGGTGCATGCTTGGCCTCCCGGTCTTCTTTACGCTTACCCCCCCTTTGCCGCTGATGCTCCAAGTTCTTCAGAAAGCCTCTCGGTTGGGGTGCAGAATGATCCTCATTGCCCCATTCTGGCCTCGACAGATCTGGTTCCCTTATCTAAGGTCTCACTCGGTGAATCCACCTTAGATTCTTGATCCCATTCCGGATCTGATTTCGCACCCATCGAACCTACCAACTCCGAATCTGGACAACCTGAAGCTAACTGCTTGGCTGCTCCAGTTCCACTCCTAATTAGGACTCCCGGTATCTCGTCCCCCGTTAAGGCCATCCTGGTAGCGGCTCATAAACCATCTACCAGGAAAGTTTACCGCAGTAAATGGAAACGATTCTCCATTTGGGCGGAGCGGCAAGGTCTAGATCCCTTCACGGTTCCCCTTCCTCTGGTACTAGACTTCCTACCCACTCTTTTTAATGATGGTGCCAGTAGTTCCACGGTCAAAGTGCAGCTTGTGGCCATTTCTCACTATCATGTTGGTCATGACTCTGGACCACTTATGTCTGCCAAATTGTGCAAAATCTTCCTGAAAGGCACTTTTCTCCTTAGACCCCCCTGTCAAGCAAGCGGTTCCTCCATGGGATCTTTCCTTGGTTCTTCAGGCCTTGACCGCTCCCCCCTTCGAGCCTGCGGCCACAGTAGATATTAAATTTTTATCCCTCAAGACTGCTTTTGTAGTAGCCATTACTTCGGCCAAAAGAGTTTCGGAACTTCAAGCCTTATCCATAAAGCCTCCTTACTTGGTCTTCCATCCGGACCGCGTATACCTCAGGACCAATCCCTCCTTTCTTCCTAAGGTAGCTTCAGAAGCAAACATTAATCAGTCCATTAACCTCCCTGTTTTCTTTCTTTCCTAAATATCAGAACAAGGGTGAATACAAGCTGCATTCCTTGGATGTTCACAGGCAGCTTCGTTTTTATCTTAACAGGACAGCTGGTCATAGGCAATCCGACCAGTTGTTCATTTCCTTTGCCAAATTCAATCTGGGTAAGCCAATTTCCAAAGTCTACTTGTCACGCTGGATTTCGCAGTGTATTCTTCTAGCTTATCAAGCTTCTGGGAGGCCCGCACCGGAGGGAGTCCATGCCCATTCGACCCGGTCAGTCTCTACCTCAGCGGCCTTTAAGGCTAGGATTCCTCTGGTTGACATTTGTTCAGCTGCCACTTGGGCTTCATCTCATACCTTTATTTCTCATTACAAGCTGGATATCACATCTAGAGGTAGAGAATCCTTTGGCTCCGCGGTGCTCCGGAATATCCTTCCATGACGGCCGCCCAAGATTCAGGTAGCTGGGGACTCTGTCCCACAGGTTGCAGACAAATGAATCTCCTACTTCAGATTTAGAAGTTATGTACTTACCATAACGTTCCATCTGAGTAGGTGGATTCATTTGTCTGCAACCATCCTGCCCTCCTATCCCCCTGGCCTTGTCAGTTTCCTGCATATTATGTGTTACCCCTTTCTAGGGTATTGTGATTCAGGGCAAACTTGATCTGAGGTCATGTAGGGAGAGCAGGGCATTATGGGTGAGGGGAGGAGCTAAGAGCTCGAATCCATAGCTGGATAAACCATGCCGGTTCGGATCTGATATCGGGTACATAACCCACAGGTTGCAGACAAATGAATCCACCTACTCAGATGGAACGTTATGGTAAGTAACATAACTTCTAATTTCCGAAGTTAACTTAGCAAAGTGGTTAACAGATTGCATATCGTTTGTTTTCAATAGTCAATCTTTGCCCAGCCCTCCAAAGGTTCACTCCACTAGATCCATGGTTACTTTATCTGGTTTCTGGTCCAAAGCTTCTGTTGATGGTTTGTTTTGCAGCCACTCTATTAAATGGCCATACCTTTATTGCTCATTGAAAGTTACATTTGATTTCTATAGGCAGAGCTGCCTTTGGTTCTGCAGTACTGTGGAATATGATAAAACAGCACACAAGGCCGGTGGTAATCTCCAAAAAGTTTATGTAAGCGCTTTCGATGAACAAGTAATCCAACTTCAGACAGAGGACAGCAATTAAACATTCAGTTGAAAATATTCCAAAAGGAAATGACATCAGCAATAATGACATCATAAACAATCCCATACTTATAAAAAAAATAAATACAAATATGTTTGTACAGTACTACTATGAATAAAGCTATAATAAACAAAATGTATTCATCTTTGAAGTGCTTTTAACTTTAAAATACACTTCAAAGAGCAATACTCATTGAGACCTGGATAGGTAGAAAGCATTGTTTCAACTACCAATACAATTCTCTACTTTCAAAAATTGCCATGGGCCACCTCTCTTGTTTTTTGTTACCTGCTCAATAACCATGTAATCAAAGGAGTGACCCTCATGTTCAATGATATTTCTAGCCAAGGCATTATTGCCATTACACTTGCCAATACTGTATTGGTGTTCATAAATTCTCTCCTTATGATGTGTCTCTGTCTCGTGCTTTGGCTAGACAGATCATGGAACATGAGGGTCACTCCTTTGAATACATGGTTATTGAGCAGGTAACAAAAAACGAGAGATGGCCTATGGCAATTTTAGAAATTAGAGAATTGTATTGGCAGTTGAAGCTTGATGCTTCTGCCTATCCAGGTCTCGATGAGTATTGCTCTTTGAAGTGTATTTTAAAGTTAAAAGCACTTCAAAGATGAGTAAGTTTTGTTTGGGAGGCATTGTTTTACAATATGTATATATAAACTATTCTTGTTTAATAATATAGCTTTATTCATAGTAGTATTGTACAAACAACATATTTGTATTTATATTTATTCTTTTATATGTATGGGATTGTTTATGATGTCATTATTGCTGATGTCATTTCCTGCTGACATTACTGCTGTCATTTCCTTTTGGAATATTTTAAATTGAATTTTTAACTGTTGTCCTGTGTCTGAAGAAGTTGGATTACTTCCTCAACGAAGCACTTACATAAACTTTTGGAGATTACTACCAGCCTTGTGTGTTCTTTTATCTGTTTTTTTTTTTTTTTTTTTTTTTTTTTTCCATTTGGTATTGTGGAATATCCTTCCATGAGGGCCACCCAAGGTTCTGGTAGCTGGGGACTCAGTCCCTTATGTTGAGGAGCGAATGAATATGACAGCATCAGATATTAAAGTTATGTACTCACCATAACTATACATTTGTGTTGTCCCTTTTCATTCTTCAACTTGGGCTTCTTTTGAACCTGCTAGTTCAGCTTCCTTGCAGCTTTGTACTCTGAAGACTGTTTTGCTGTTGGCTCTCACTTCTTCCAAGAGTGTGTCTGAACTTCAGGCTTTTATGGCCATTCCTCCTTTTTTAATTTTTCACAGAGACAGGGTGTCTTTGTACAATTCCTTTTATGGCCAAGGTGGTTGTCCCTTAATCAGTCTATTCAGCTTCCTTCCTTTTTTCCTTCTGTATAGTCTGCCAGTGAGAAGGTTCTTCACATCTTGGACCTGTACAGACCACTCTTGATAGTTTTTGGATAAAACAAATGTTATTTGCAAGTCTGAGCAACTTTGTTTCTTTTCATGCTTGGACTTTAGGTTTAGCTGATGTCCTTCAAGGATGCATCTGCAGTCATCACATATGGGTTGTCCTGCCTCAGGCAGCCCTTCGGTTGGCCGGATTCCAAAGTCTGAGTCCGGCGTCGGCTGATGTCGCCTCCTCCCCGACGTCAGAGCGCCTGGGGTATAAAAGCGTCAGCCGATGCCATCTTCCTCAGTCTTTCTTGCCACATGGTGCCCGAAGCAGAAGCAGTTCGCAAGTGCCAGTCGGCCAGCTCCTAAAATTTTGCTATCCGAAGACTTCAAAAGCTAAGTACCCCGTTGGGGACACTTTCTTGCCTCAGCCGATGTCAGATAAAGTTAATAATTGTTTAACTTGTGGGAAACAAATACCTCAAGGATTTCCACTCTTAGGCCCAGACCACGACGTCTCGGCCTGTTCAGCCGATGCACTCTTAGACGTCGGTCGGAGTTCGCAGAAGAGTTTTTTGGGGCTTTTTTTCATACAAAATGCCGTCGGAAACCCCGACATCTCATTTAATTAAGAAACTGAAAGACAAGGACCAACACACGCGGGCTGCGGTTTCGGCTGAAACTGCGGCTAGGCCTACCGCGAGTGTCTCGGCTGATACAGAGTCCTTGGAACTTCCGAACCCTGAAATAATACAACCGACAGCCTCGGCCCCGGAGGCTCCTTCCGATTCGGTTACAGAATTGCCTTCAGAGACTGGTGTATTGGAATCTTCCGACACCATACCTTTAGACAAAGCTACTCCAGCACGTGGTGCAGCCAGGCCTCCTGCATCCATGTCCATTAAGGCTTTCACCAGGGCTAAAGCTGCAAAACCCACTAAAGCCATGCCTCCCAGGGTTATTCCTAAGGGACACTCTTCTAGTTCACAGATTCTTACCTTAGCAGAGGACCTTATCTCTTTAATCAGGGGCTCTCGGCCCCATCCGGACAGGGGCTTCCAACCTCCTTTAGACAAAAGGCCCAGGGTGGATCCCATTGATCCCCTTTCCTCAGAGGAGGCCTCTATGGGCTCTGATCACTCGGACTACCAGGAGGAGGCTTATTCGGCCTACTAGGATTCGGATGCAGAGGAGTCTATTCCCTCGGCCTCCCCTCCTGAAGAGCTTTCCTTTGGGGAGACCCTTCACACTATGAGAGAGCATTTCAAATGGCAGGGCCAGGAATATTCTGATTCCAGGAAAAGACTAAACTTTTCTTCATTTACCTCAACATAGACCTTTGGCTATTCCTCCTGTTTTAAATGTCATTGATGATGTGTAGTCTGACTCTAGTATGACCCCTGACACTTTGCCTCCAGCCCCTGTTAAGCCCGATAGGTATTACAGGGTCCAGGACACACACAATTTTCTTTACAAGGCCCACTCTGCTGATCCTGAAACCATTTCACAGGGCCCTAAAGGGGTTGCAGCTGTTACTACTAAGAGCCCACTTCCCTCTGTAAAGGAGTCCAGGGCATTAGAGAGATGGGGTAAAAAAGTATATACTTAAGCCACTCTTGCTATGAGGGCATTAAATTGTCAATTTCATATGATACAGTACCAAGAGTATTTGTTGGAAGAAATGCATAAGAAACTGTCTTCTACTGAACCCCTAGACCGTAAATACCTTCAGGATATGGTACATAACTCCCAACAGGTTAGTAACCATTTTTTGCAGTGTGGTTATGATGCATTGGAAGCTTCATGTAGGTCAGCAGTGACTGGTGTTGTCATACGTAGGCATGCTTGGCTGAAGGAACAAAAGTTATTTGGTTCCACTGCTCAAGAAGTCCTAAAGAAATTTGAGGAAAAGGCAAAATCTGTACAAACAGTTAAGGATTTTCTTCAAGTCCAACCACCTAGATTCAGCAGAAATTGGCCTTCCAAGAATTGGTCCTTTCCGGACACAGAAAGATTTCAAAGGGGCAGGAACAGACGTGCCAGAGGTAGAGGGCAAGCTAGGGGCTCCTACAGAGGCAGTCACTGGCAACCTCCAATCCAGACAGGCAGTTCAGGACCTGCAACTGCTGCACAAGGACAGACTCTCAATGACTTTGCTTTGATTCCGCCAACCAGGGCTCAATTAGAAGCACCTTTGGGCGGAAAGCTTTCTTGATTTTCAAAAAATTGGCACAACATTACAAGAGACAAATGGACACTCCAAATAGACAACGGATACAGGTTCCATTTCCACACATTGCCAGAAAGAAAAGGCATGCCAGGTCTGCCACCAAATCAAAGGGCAGAGGCTTTGAAACAAATCTCAAACTTGCTACAAATGAAAGCCATAGAAAAAGTTCCTATTTCAGAACAAGGCCAAGGATTTTACTCCAGACTATTCCTTGTTCCAAGAAAAGAGCATCAATGGAGACCAATTCTCGACTTGTCCGCACTGAATACTTATCTCATTGTGCCAAAATTCAAAATGCTGACTCTACAGCAGGGGTGGGCAAACTTTTTGATTCGTGGGCCACATTGAGTTCTAACATTTGACGAAGGGGCAGGAACAGGAGCAGATAGATGGCATGCTTTGAAAACATCACCTCATTGGGGGAAAAATACACATCTTGGGATATGGAGAAAACATGTGCTTTAATTTCCAATGAAAATGAAGAAAAGCATTGCAATAAAATCTCTGACTTCGAAATGAGTCTTTAAACACTGAAAATCAAATAAATGACTATTTTATTTTAAAGCACTGAAAGTTCTGTTATCCTTCAGGATATCACCATCACTCTCCTCCTGACTGTCTTTTTTTTTCAAAAACGGTAGGAGATGCAGATGTACTTGTCCTGTTCCTTTTATTCAATTTGTTTCCCCGGTGCCAAAAGTCAACAACGACCAGTGCAAGGACGAAACAGTTGCAGCAAGTCAGTCTGTGAAGCGTTATATTTGATCTGTGCGCACTGTTTATTTTAACAACGTGCGTATCACGGATCACGGAAACACACACATTTTAATGGGAGTAGTGTTGTTGGTCTCCTTTTTTAGCCAGCGCATCAAAGTCTGGAGTTAGTTTTGTTGTGGCGATTCTCAGGATGGATCTGAGGTGTAGGTCTGTTAACTTGGATCTGTGGCTGGCTTTGTTGATGTTCATGACGCTGAAGGTCTGTTCACACATGAAGGTAGAGCCGAACAAAGCCAACATCATCTGCGCTTTTCACCTTAGATTTGGAAATGCGGCATCATTGAGTGAAGCATAGAAGTCATTTAGTTTCAGAGAGCTTAACTTCTCTTTTAAGGCAGGGTCGGACTGAAGGTCGATCAGTTCGAGCTGAAGCTCCTCTGGAGCTGTTTCGGGGTCTTGTGACAGAGGAAAGGCCACCAATTGAAGTGACTTGTCAATTTTGTCGAAATCCAAAAACCGACGGCAGAATTCTCCGTGCAGTGCATCCAGTGACTCACTGTATTTCTTTACTTTTGCTCCGGCCTCTTTCAGCGTGGCTAGTCTAGGAAAATGAGTGAATGACTTGTTCAAAATCTGCCTGGAGAATAAAGCCAGCTTGGATTTGAAGGCTTTCACGTTTGTGTACATGTCATGCACAAACTGCTCCTTCCCCTGCAGTTTCACATTGAGCTCATTCAAGTGTGAAAATACGTCCGTAGCAAACGCAAAGTCACACATCCAGCTCTTGTTGCTCAGCTCAGGAAATTCATCAGTCTTCCCCTGCCGCTCCAAAAACACGCCAATCTCCTCTTTGAGCTCCCACACTCGTTGAAACACTTTGCCCAAACTCAGCCAGCGGACACGGGAGTGATAAAGCAGGTCCTGGTGATCCGCATCAGTTTCCTCCAGGAACGCAATGAACTGACGGTGCTGAAGTCCCGTGCGCGTATGAAGTTGACGAGTTTCACCACAGGATTCACAACATGATTCAGCTGTAACACCGATTTACATAGAGATTCCTGGTGGATGATGCAGTAGAGGAAAATGACATCCTGGTCAGAGTTTTCATCTTTCACTTTATTCTGGATTCTCCTCAGCAGGCCAACGTTTTTTCCAAGTAAATTCGGAGATCCATCTGTGGTGACGTTAACAAGCTTACTCCAGGGAAGCTTCATGTTTTCGATGGCAGCAGACACCCGTTCAAACAAGTCCTCTCCCCGTGTTTGTCCTTTCAGAGACTCCATTGTCAAAAACTCCTCCGTTATTTCAAAAGTTTCGTTGATTCCTCGGATAAAAATGAGGAGCTGAGCAGTGTCTTTGACATCATTGCTTTCATCCAGTGCTAAAGAATAAAAAGTGAATGACTTCGCCTTTTTGTTTAATCTGCTGGTGATATCTTCATCTATTAGTTCCACACGGCGAGTCACTGTCCGCCGTGATAAACTGATTTTCTCAAATTTGTCTTTGGTCTCCGGGCACAAAATACTTGCTGTCTCTACCATACATTCTTTTAAAAACTCGCCCTCAGACAGTGGTTTGCTGGCTTTTGCTATTTTGAATGAAAGCATAAAACTGGCCTTGGTACTTGACTCTTGAATGGCAGTTTGACAGTGAAAAAAAACTTTGCTGAGCCTTCAAATTAGCTGCCACCTTCTCAGCAGCAGCTTCCCGTTCTTTTGTTGAGAGCTTGCTAGCATAATTAGCGTGCTTTGTGGCAAAGTGACGGCTAATATTATACTGTTTAAAAACCGCCACAGTTTCTTGGCATATCAGGCAAACAGCAGATGATCAGTGTTCAGTGAAAAAATATTTAGTTGTCCACTCCTTATTGAACAGTCGACATTCTCTGTCCTCTTTCCTTTTCTTGGGTCTGCTCATCTTCATAGAGGGGCGGTGGGTCAAAGGGTAAAGTGCAAACGTGGAGTAATAGGCCTACGCTTCACCTCAACAAAGCCAATATATCTAGAGTGCGCCATCTAGTGAGGAAACATCAGAATTGCAGGGGAAATAAAACATTAACAAGGTTAATTTATTACATTTTTTCAAGTTTGGCGGGCCGAATCAAAACGTTTAACGGGCCGCATGTGGCCCCCGGGCTGTAGTTTTCCCATGCCTGCTCTCCAGCAACTCCTTCCCATGCTGGGCAAGGGGTCTTGGCTGGTGACTCTAGACCTCAAGGAGGCATGCCTGCATGTCCCTATCAGACAAAGTTGCAGAAGACACCTCAGATTTCTTGCAGGGTCAGAGCATTATCAATTCTCAGCATTGCCCTTTGGCTTATCTACTGCACCCAGAGTATTCACGAAATGCCTGGCATCAGTAATAGCACACTGCAGACTTCAGGGGATTCAAATATACCCATATCTGAAAGACTGCCTTATACAAACGGACAACCAACATCCTTTGATAAAGGATTTAAATTATGCCATCAATCTTCTACAGGCCTTGGGATATACAGTCAACATGCACAAATCAAGACTTGTTCCATCCCAAAGAATAACCTTTCTGGGTGCGGATCTAGATTCAACCACCCAAATGGCTTATCTCACAGAAGAAAAACAGACCGCTACCGGATTACTTCAAGAATCTGACAAGGCAAACTCAGCTGACTGCAAGGAAAATCCTGCAGGCCCTGGGTTACATGGCATCCTGTATTCTTTTGATTCCACAAGCAAGGCTTAATATGAGAAAGCTACAGTGGTACCTAAGGAGTTTATGGACTCAGCACAGTCACAGTTTGGAAACGTTAATCCCACTCATTCCATGCATTCACAAGGAATTTCTCTGGTGGGCTCAGGGCAGCCAGTCCAACCGGGGGATGCCCTTCACAAAGCCAAAAACCTCCCAAACTATTACAACGGACGCATCAGACCTAGGTTGGGGAGCACACATGGAGGGCAGAGGTATCCAAGGGCAGTGGTCACGAAAGGAGCTGTGCATGCACATAAATCAAAAAGAAATGCTAGCAGTGATGCATGTAATCGAGGCCTTCAAAATCTTTCTGCATCAAGGCCACCTACTAATAAGGACAGACAACACCACAGTTATGTGGTACATAAACAAGCAAGGAGGTACCCATTCCTACTCTCTCTGCAGACTGGCAATGAATCTATGGGATCTTTCCTTGAAACTCAATATACAGCTGCAAGCTCAGTTTGTGCCAGGGAAAGACAATACACTGGAGGACAGCTTAAGTAGGAATATCATGGATGCACACGAATGGATGCTGCACCCAGACATCTTCCAACAGATAACACAATCTTGGGGGAGCCCGGACATAGATCTATTTGCATCCCCCCACAATCATCAACTGAAGAAATTCTGCTCAAGGATATACCACCCACAAGCGTGGAAAGTGGACGCCCTCTCTTTTAGCTGGAGAAATCTGACAGTGTATGCATTTCCTCCTATCCCATTAATGACCAAGGTGTTACTGAAGATCAGGACAGAGCAACCAAAAGTGATTCTGATAGCTCCGGACTGGCCAAGACAACACTGGTACCCACTGCTGAGAAGCATGTCACGTACAAAACCATGGCCTCTGCCTCTATGGCCACTTTTACTGAGACAGAACAGATACAAGACTCTACATTCCAACCTGAAAACATTGCAACTAACAGCGTGGAGAATACTTGGACTCCTCCTCAGAATGAGCTATCCCAGAGAGTGAAGGATATTATGGAAGCTCGCCGCCCTTCCACAAGAAAGGCATATTCAGCAAAATGGAAAAAAAATTCTCATCTGGAACACCACAAAGGGCCTAGATGCGACAGTGATGAACATGGCTCATATCCTGGAATATTTGGCAGAAATGTTCCACAATGGTCTGTCTTATTCTTCTATTAAGATTCATGCTTCAGCAATTTCAGCAGAGTACAACACTGATCCACCTGTCTTTTCTCATCCTCTCCTAAGACAGTTTCTAAGAGGAATCAAAAACATCAAACCTCCTCGGAAACCATCTCTTCCTGCATGAGACCTTAACTTTGTGTTGGAAAAATTAACACTGCCTCCATTTGAACCAGCAGCATCTGCAGATCTACAGTACCTTTCATGGAAGACTGCCTTCCTTATGGCAATAACCTCAGCAAGAAGGGTTTCGGAATTGCAGGCCCTGATGGCAGTGCAGCCATTCATTATTTTCCACCAGGACAGAATTTCATTAAGAACTAATCCTACTTTTATGCCAAAGGTGGTATCCAGGGTTTCATTGAATCAAGCCATTCACTTGCCTACCTTCTTCCCAAATCCACAAAACAAAGGGGAGAAACTGTTGCACACCCTGGACATTCACAGACAGTTGTGCTACTACTTGGACAGAACTAAAGGTTTCAGAAAAGCTGACCAGCTGCTAGTAACATATGCTGCTGGTACTCCAGGAAAAGCAATTTCCAAACAGACTATTTCTAAATGGATAGGAAATTGCATTCGCTTTTGTTACTCATTTCATGGAAAGACTGTACCAGCTAACATTAGACCTCATTCTACGAGAGCCACAGCCACCTCCACAGCCTTCTTAAGAGGAGTGGCTACAAAGGACATTTTAGAAGCTGCCACATGGAGCTCCGTGCATACATTTGCCAAGCATTAAAATTTACCTTTATATTCTAGATCCAGAGCAGGCTTTGCTACGGCTGTCTTGCAGGGTATCTTAGCTACACCATCCTTTTCCTAGTTCCTCCACCCCCAGATTGGCTATGGTATTCTACCCATATGTGATGACTGCAGATGCATCCTTGAAGGACATAGTACAGTTTTGTACCTACCATAAATGTAGATGTCCGATAGGTATGCATCTGCAGTCAGGTTTACCCTCCCTCCTTCCCCTCTGTGGTATTCCTAGGGTGTTTACCCCTGTATTAGCTAACTGGGGGGAATCTATTATGGTGTATTTGTTTTATTTATATATATATATATATATATATATATATATATATATATATATATATATATTTGCAAATGTTTGGATTTTTATTGCATTTCTCCAAATTTAGCCTTCCTAGTGGGCACCTGGCATTTGTGGCAAGAAAAACTGAGGAAGATGGCGTCGGCTGATGCTTTTATACCCCAGGCGCTCTGACGTCGGGGAGGAGGCGACATCAGCCGACGCCGGACCCAGACTTTGGAATCCGGCAGACCGAAGGGCTGCCTGAGGCAGGACAACCCATATGTGATGACTGCAGATGCATACCTATCGGACATCTACATTTATGGTAGGTACAAAACAGTACTTTTCCAGTTGAACCATCTCCTCCTGGATTTCTATGGTCATTTAGTTTTGTTAGTCTTTTCATAGCAAATGTTTCTTCAAATGTGAAGGCACATTCTACTAGGGAGGTTGTTTCTTCTGGTACCTTTTTCAGAGTTTTAGACACCAACTCCATCTTTGAGGCTATTACTTGGGACTTCTGGTCATATTTTTGCTAAACATTGTAAATTGTATGTTTCCTGGGCCAATGCAGTTTTGCTAGGTTTATCAAGCATGGGTTTGTAGGGAGTTTTTTGTGTCTTCCTCCTCCTAGTCTTCCTCTTAGATGTCCTTCAAGAATGCAACTGCAGTCCTTACATATGGGTTGTCCTGCCTCAGGCAGCCCTCGGTCGGCCGGATTCTAAAGTCTGGGTCTGGCGTCTGCTGATGTCGCCTCCTCCTCGACGTCAGAGCAGCTGGGGTATAAAAGCATCAGCCGACGCCATCTTCCTCAGTCTTTCTTGCCGCGCGGTGCCCGAAGCAGAAGCAGTTTGCAAGTGCCGGTCGGTCAGCTCCTGTGTTTTCCGTCTGTTTTTTGTATCCGAAGTCATCAAAAAGCTAAGTACCCCGTTGGGGATCTTTTTCTTGCCTCAGCCGATGTCAGAAAAAACTGAAAAAGTTAATAACTGTTTGTCTTGTTGTAAACAAATACCTCATAAGGATTTCCATTCTTACTGCCTCCCCTGCCTTGGCCCAGACCACGACGTCTCGGCCTGTGCTGCCTGTGCTTGCTTCAATAAGAGCACTCTCAGGCGCCGGGCAGAGTTTGCTGAAGACTTTTTTGGCGATAAATTCTCTTATACCATGCCGTCGGAACAACCGACACCTCATATTTCCAAGAAACGGAAGGACCGGGACCGACATTCTCGGCCCGCGATTTCCACCGACACCACTCCAAAAACTACCGCGAGTGCATCTGTCTCTTCTGAGGCGGTTGTTCCACCGCTCCGGACCGACGACACCACTTTACCGATCACACCGGCACCGGAGCCGGTGCCGGTTGTGGATTTTCCTCCAGAAACTGAGGCCCAAGATTTGCCTGAGACCATCCCGGTGGACAGGGTTACTCTAGCACGTGGGGCAGCTAGGCTCTCTATGTCTATGTCTATTAAGGCCTACACATGTGCTAAGGCTGCTAGCCAGGCTAAGTCTCACCCTCCTAAAACTTTGCCTCAGCCCACTACTGATAAACAAATCATGACTTTAGCTGCAGATTTAATTTCTTTAATCAGAGGCTCCCAGGCCCATCCTGACAGAGGTTCTCAGCCACCTTCTGACAAAAGGCCCATGGTTGAGCATACAGACACCCTTTCTTCAGATGAAGCCTCTGGGGACTCTGATCACTCAGATACCCAGGAAGAGTCCTTCCAGGCCTACGAGGATTCTGATGCAGAAGAATCTATTCCCTCTGCCTCTTTTCCTGAGGATATTTCTTTTGGGGAAATCCTCCACTCCATGAGAGAGCATTTTCAGTGGCAAGGCCAGGAATTCTCCGACTCCAGGAAACGGCTTTGTACCTTCCTTAAGCTTCCCCAACATAGGCCTTTAGCTATCCCTCCAGTGTTAGATGTACTGGATGATGTGTACTCAGATTAGAGTGCTTCTCCTGATCCCCCCCCCCCCCCCCCCCGCTCCTGTCAAGCCAGACAGGTACTACAGAGTTCCTGAAACTCTCAAACATTTCTTTAAGGCCCATTCTGTTGATCTAGAAACAATTTCCCAGGGGCCCAAAGGGGTGGCCACAGCCAAAAATCCTTTGCCCTCAGACAGGGAAGCTAGGTCCCTGGAGAGGTGGGGCAAAAAAGTTTATACCTCAACCACACTTGCCATGAGGGCCCTTAATTGCCTTTTTCATATGTTTCAGTATCAGGATTTCTTGATGGATGATTTACAGAAAAAGCCTCTCCTGAGCCTTTAGATAGAAAGGCCTTGCAGGATTTGGTCCATAACACACAGCAGGTTAGCAATCATTTTCTTCAGTGTGGTTATGATGCATTGGAAGCTTCATGTAGGGCAGCTATGACAGGGGCCGTCATACGTAGACATGCATGGTTGAAAGAACAGGCATTGCCAGATCATGTTAAAGCAAAGCTTCTAGATGCACCTCTGGAAAAACACGAGCTATTTGGTGCTAATGCTCAGGATGTGTTGAAATCAATTGAGGAAAAGGCTAAATCGGTGCAAACAGTCAAGGATTTCCTCTAGGTTCAGCCACCTAGGTTCAGCAGGAATTGGCCTTCTAAGAACTGGTCCTTTCCGGACACTGACAAGTTTCAAAGGGGAAAAAACAGGCGTGCCCGAGGAAGAGGGCAATACAGAGGCTCCTACAGGGGACGCCAATGGCAACCGACTAATCAAAGAGGTAGCGCAGGGACTACACTTGCTCCACAGGGACAATCACAATGACTTGACTTTGACACCGCTGACCAAGGCTCAAAGAGAAGCACCTTTAGGCGGAAAATTATCCTTATTTTCAAAAAATTGGCACATTTTAACAAAGGACAAATGGATTCTGGACATAATAGACCAAGGTTACAGGTTCTATTTCCATACTTTACCAACAAGACAAGGCATGCCAAACCTGCCACAAAATCAAAGGGCAGAGGCATTCGAACAAATTTCAAAGCTGAGACAAATCAAAGCAATAGAAAAGGTTCCTCCTCAGGAACAAGGACAGGGATTTTACTCAAGACTGTTCCTTGTTCCAAGAAAAGAAAAGCAATGGAGGCCTATACTGGACTTGTCTGCTCTAAACACGTTTCTCATTGTACCAAAATTCAAAATGCTGACGCTACAGCAACTCCTTCCCATGCTGGGCAAGGGGTCTTGGCTGGTTACTCTGGACCTCAAGGAGGCATACCTGCATGTCCCAATCAGACACAGTTGCAGAAGATACCCCAGATTTCTTGCAGGGTCAGAGCATTATCAATTCTCAGCATTGCCTTTTGGCTTATCTACTGCGCCCAGAGTATTCACGAAATGCCTGGCATCAGTAATTGCACACTGCATACTCCAGGGGATACAAATATACCCTTACCTGGACGACTGCTTTATACAAGCCTACAGCAAGCAAGCCTTGACAAAAAACTTGAATTATGTCATTCACTTACTACAGGCTTTGGGATGCACAGTCAACTTACAAAAATCAAGACTACTGCCATCCCAACAAATAATTTTTCTAGGAGCCAAACTAGAGGTAGAATCACAAATGGCTTGCCTCACAGAAGAGAAGCAAGAACAAATTACCACGTTACTTCAAAAGCCTAGCAAAGCTCACCCAGATGACTGCAAGGAAAATCTTGCAGGCCCTGGGTTTCAGCATCTTGCATTCTACTGATTCCACTGGCAAGACTACACATGAGAAAACTACAATGGTACCTAAAAAGCTTATGGTCTCAACACAGCCACAACTTAGAAGCAATTATCCCACTCATCCCATGTCAACAAGGGGGATTTATGTGGTGGGCCCAAGCAAGCCAGTTAAACAAAGGTATGCCTTTCAACAAACCTCAAACAAGCCAAACCATTACAACAGACTCCTCAGACCACGGATGGGGGGCGCACATGGAGGGCAGATGTATTCAAGGGCAATGGACTCCCCAGGAAGTACATCTACACCAATCAAAAAGAGATGCTAGCAGTAATGCATGCAATCGAGGCCTTTGGAAAATATCTTCAAGGTCATCTACTAATAAAGACAGACAATAACACTGTTATGTGGTACATAAACAAGCAGGGAGGTACTCATTCATACAACCTTTGCAGACTAACAATGATTCTTTGGGAAAAGTCCCTGAAACTGAACATACAGCTGCAATCCCAGTTTGTTCTGGGCAGGGACAATGTTCTGGCGGACAGTCTAAGCAGAAACATCCTGGATCCGCACGAATGGATGTTGCATCCAGACATTTTTGCACAAATAACTCAGGCATGGGGGAGGCCGGACATAGACCTCTTTGCCTCCCACCTCAATCATCATATGAAAAAGTTCTGCTCGAGGACACACCATCCACAAGCCTGGAGAATAGATGCTCTCTCATTCAGCTGGAACTCCCTATCAATCTATGCATTCCCACCTCTACCATTAATGACCAAGGTGTTACTGAAGATCAAAGCATAGCAACCGAAAGGCATCTTAATAGCTCTAGACTGGCCAAGACAGCACTGGTATCCATTACTAAGGAGCATAACTTACACCAAGCCGTGGCCCCTGCCTCAGTGGCCTACACTCTTGACTCAGCACAATTACAGGACGGTACATCCCAACCTGCAAAACTCTACAGCTGACAGCTTGGAGGGTCCCATGATTTCTCCCCATATCTCTCTCTCCAAGGAAGTTCAACAGATATTATTGGAGGCACGCAGACCTTCCACCAGAAAGACTTATTCAGCCAAATGGAAGAGATTCAACATCTGGAATACCAACAAGGGACAGGATGCTTCAGTAATGAGCATCCCACAGATTTTGGAATACTTGGCAGCCTTGCTGCATAATGGACTTTCCTATTCCTCCATAAAAATACACGCTTCAGCAATTTCAGCAATGTACAACACTGATCCACCTGTGTTTTCACATCCTTTGCTAAGACAATTTCTAAGAGGGATAAAGAATATCAAACCTCCCAGAAAACCACCAGTGCCTGCATGGGTCCTCAATTTCGTGTTGGAAAAACTAACTCTTCCTCCTTTTGAACCAGCATCATCTTCAGAATTGCAATTTCTTTTCTGGAAAACAGTTTTCCTGTTGGCAGTTACCTCAGCAAGAAGAGTTTCGGAGATACAGGCCCTCATGGCAGTACCTCCATTCCTCATTTTTCATCAGGACAGGGTTTCTTTAAGAACCAATCCGTCTTTTATGCCAAAAGTGATATCCAGGGTGTCTCTAAATCAAGCAATTCACCTGCCTACTTTCTTCTCCAATCCTCAAAATAAAGGGGAAAAGCTGCTGCACACTTAGGACATTCACAGACAACTACACTACTACTTGGACAGAACAAAGGCCAACAGAAAGTCTGACCAACTATTTGTAGCATACACTCCTGGAGTGCAAGGAAAGGCAATTTCCAAACAAACAATTTCAAAATGGATTGGACATGGCATCAGATTCTGTTATTCTTTCCATGGAAAGGGTGTGCCAGCCAATATCAGGCCACACTCCACCAGAGCTACAGCCACCTCCACAGCATTCCTAATAGGGGTGGCTACAAAGGACATTCTAGAAGCTGCTATATGGAGCTCCGTGCATACATTTTCCAAGCACTACAACCTGCCTTTATATTCCAGATCCCGAGCAGGCTTTGCTTCGGCAGTCCTGCAGGGCATTTTAGCTGCACCATCCTTATCTTAGAGCCTACCACCCCCAGCTTGGCTATGGTATTCAACCCATATGTAAGGACTGCAGTTGCATTCTTGAAGGACATAGTACAGTTTTGTACCTACCATAAATGTAGATGTCCGATAGATATGCAACTGCAGTCAGGTTTTCCCTCCCTCCTACCCCTCTGTATATTGGGTCCACTTCCCTCCTTTTATACTTAGCTGGGGATATCTGTTATGGTGCATCTGTTTATTGCTATTGTGTATGTCTGGAAATTTTCTCCAGTTCCAAATTTAGCCTTCCTTGGAGGGCACCTGGCATCTGGGGTAAGAAACACTGAGGAAGATGGCGTCAGCTGATGCTTTTATACCCCAGCCGCTCTGACGTCGGGGAGGAGGTGACATCAGCCGACGCCGGACCCAGACTTTGGAATCCGGCAGACCGAGGGCTGCCTGAGGCTGGACAACCCATATGTAAGGACTGCAGTTGCATATCTATCGGACATCTACATTTATGGTAGGTACAAAACTGTACTTTCTTGTACTGTCCTTTCTTTAAAGAATACTGTAACAGTGATATGGAAGTACATCACACAGTTGTGTGAAATCTTACCATGACAGTAGGTGTCCTCCTCTTCACTGTTGCAGTATTTTATCCCGCAACTCCCCTCTCTCTGTTATTGCTCTTGCCCCTGTGTTTTGTTCCCTCCTGACTGAGGGGCAGCTGTTACCTTTTCCTTCTGTATGTGCATATTTTTTCTGTTTGGGGAAGGGAGTTTCTTCAGGAGCAATTCAGTTCTGAGTTTGTGGCTGTATACCACTTTTATGCCCTATGTCCTATACAAGGTAAGTATATGTGATGTATGGTACCTATAAGATCTAAAGGCTTTGGTGTACTGGACAGACATTGGGCTATCCCAGGCAGGAGATGGCTTTGGTGAAGAATACTGCAGCAGGGTAGAGAAGGGCATCTACTGTTCAGGTAAGATTTTACACAGCGGTACTTCTCTAGTTTTGTGAAAAGACTCCTCCCACTCTCATTTGTTCATATCCATCTCAGATTAATGCTGTTCTTGAGTTAAAGCACAGGAGTAGTTTGAGGATTTTTTTATAACCTTGAAAAGTGACAGCACCTGAAATTAACTGCCAGTTAGCAGAACTTCCTAAGTAGAGGTCTCTCTCTTCTCTCTCTCTCTCTCTCTGAAGATTCTTGTATTGTACTCCATTCGGTTAAATATCACTTGAGTAGAATGTGCTACTTTTTGATGATAAAATGACCACAGAGGGATACAAATATTAAACCAGGGTTGAGGAATATTTCTGTTAGTGATGACAATGGAGGCAACTAAGTATCTTGGATGGAAGAAAGAATGTAAGATAAAGTGAAGTTTTTTTTTTTTACATAGGGTAAATTTAAGTAATGAGGGTAATATTTCCGTAAGTTAAATGCAGGCTGCTTGAATTGGTGTACTTTCATCTTGATCTGTACTTTATGTGAAATCTGCTGCTTGGAAGGACGTGTTCGTTAGACTTGCAGAAATGCTAGATTGCATTGTCTTTGTTAACCAAAGCTGATCTGCAACTGTGGAATTCTAACTGTATGAACATTCAGAAATAATACTATAGGCATTAGGATTTGTCTGGCACACCAGACTTTCCCAGGCAGCATACTTTACATACCTAACCGTATGTTGCACTGCTGGAGTGTCACGAGATTGTTGGTACACGTCTTAGAATAGTGAGACTGTGTCCAAAAATATGAAGTTATATATTCAAAGATTGCAGTTGCAGATGTCCTTCAAGAATGCAACTGCAGTCCTGACATATGGGTTGTCCTGCCTCAGGCAGCCCTTCGGTCGGCCGGATTCCAAAGTCTGGGTCCGGCGTCGGCTGATGTCGCCTCCTCCCTGACGTCAGAGCGGCTGGGGTATAAAGGCATCCGCCGACGCCATCTTCTCCAGTCTTTCTTGCCGCGCGGTGCCCGAAGCAGAAGCAGTTCACAAGTGGCGGTCAGCTCCTGTGTTTTCAGTTACCGAAGTCATCTAAAAGCTAAGTACCCCATTGGGGAACATTTTTCTTGCCTCAGCCGATGTCAGAAAAAATTGAAAAAGTTAATAATTGTTTGTCTTGTGGTAAACAAATACCTCATAAGGACTTCCATTCTTACTGCCTTCCCTGCCTGGGCCCATTCCACGACGTCTCGGCCTGTGCTTGCTTTAATAAGCACACACTCAGGCGCCGGGTAGAATTTGCCGAAGACTTTTTTGGCGATACTTACGCTTATATCATGCCGTCGGAACAACCGACAGCACATATTACCAAAAAACGCAAGGACCGGGACCGACATCCTTGGCCCGCGTCGTCCACCGATACCACGCCTAAGCCCTCTGCGAGTGCATCGGTCTCTTTGGAAGCGGTAATTCAACCGCTCCAGGCCGACGCCACCGCTTTAACGCGTACTTCGGTCCCGGAGATTTCCCCGGTGCCGGTTGATTTTCCTCCCGAATCCTGACACCATACCAGTGGATAAAGTTACCCCTGCACGTGGGGCAGCTAGGCCTCCGGTCTCCATGTCCATCAAGACCTTTACACGTGCTAAGGCTGCCAGCCAGGCTAAGGCCCATCCTAAATCTATTTCCCATGGCCCCTATACTGATAAACAGATCATGACTCTAGCTGCAGATCTAATTTCTCATCAGAGGTTCTCAGTCGCATCCAGACAGAGGTTCTCAGCCGCCTGCAGAAAAAAGGCCTAGAACTGAGCAGACAGATATACCCTCTCTTCGGATGAAGCCTCTGGGGATTCTGAGCACTCAGACACCCAGGAAGAATCCTTCCAGGCCTACGAGGACTCTGATGCTGAGGAATCAATTCCTTCTGCCTCTCCTCCAGAGGATATTTCTTTAGGTGAAGTTCTCCACTCCATGAGAGAACATTTTCAGTGGCAGGGTCAGGAATTTTCTGACTCCAGGAAAAGGCTACGTACCTTCCTTAAGTTACCCCAGCACAGGCCTTTAGCTATTCCTCCAGTGTTGGATGTCCTGGATGATGTATACTCAGACTCCAGTGCTTTCCCTGATTCTCTCCCTCCTGCTCCTGTCAAGCCAGACAGATATTACAGGGTGCCTGAAACTCATAAGCATCTCTTTAAGGCCCACTCTGTGGATCTAGAAACTATTTCACAGGGGCCCAAAGGAATGGCTACTTCCTCGGCCAAAAACCTCTGCCCGCAGACAGGTAAGCTAGGTCCCTGGAGAGATGGGGCAAAAAAAGTTTATACCTCTTCCACCCTTGCCAAGAGGTCACTTAACTGTCTTTTTCATGTGTTTCAGTACCAGGATTACTTAATGGATAATTTGCAGAAAAAGTTAGCCTCTCCTGAGCCTATAGATAAAAAGGCATTGCAGGATTTGGTTCATAACACTCAGCAGGTTAGCAATCATTTTCTTCAGTGTGGTTATGATGCATTGGAAGCTTCATGTAGAGCAGCAATGACAGGGGCCATCATACGTAGACATGTTTGGTTGCAAGAACAGGCATTGCCAGATCATGTTAAAGTAAAGCTTCTAGATGCACCTCTGGAAAAACACAAGCTATTTGGTGCTAATGCTCAGGATGTGTTGAAATCAATTGAGGAAAAGACTAAATCAGTGCAAACTGTCAAAGATTTCCTCCAGGTTCAGCCACCAAGGTTCAGCAGGAATTGGCCTTCGAAGAATTGGTCCTTTCCAGACACTGACAAGTTCCAAAGGGGAAAAAACAGGCGTGCCAGAGGGAGAGGGCAATACCGAGGCTCCTACAGGGGACGCCAATGGCAACCGACTTTTCAGAGAAGTGGCACAGGGACTTCTACTGCTCCACAGGGACAATCACAATGAGTTGACCTTCACACCGCTGACCAAGGCTCAAAGAGAAGCACCTTTAAGCGGAAAATTATCCTTATTTTCAAAAAATTGGCATGTTTTAACAAAGGACAAATGGATTCTGGACATAATAGACCAAGGTTACAGGTTCCACTTCCATACTTTACCAACGAGACAAGGCATGCCAAATCTGCCACAAAATCAAAGGGCAGAGGCACTCATACAAGTTTCAAATCTGCTACAAATCAAAGCAATAGAAAAAGTCCCTCCTCAGGAACAAGGCCAGGGATTCTACTCAAGACTGTTCCTTGTTCCAAGAAAAGAAAAGCAATGGAGACCTATACTGGACTTGTCTGCTCTAAACACTTTTCTCATTGTGCCAAAATTCAAAATGCTGACTCTACAGCAACTTCTTCCCATGCTGGGCAAGGAGTCTTGGCTGGTAACACTGGACCTGAAGGAGGCATACCTGCATGTCCCAATCAGACACAGTTGCAGAAGATACCTCAGATTTCTTGCAGGGCCAGAGCATTATTAATTCTCAGCATTGCCTTTTGGCTTATCTACTGCACCCAGAGTATTCACGAAATGCCTGGCATCAGTAGTGGCACACTGCAGACTCCAGGGAATACAAATATACCTTTACCTGGACGACTGCCTTATACAAGCGGACAGCAAGCAAGCCTTGACAAAAAACTTGAATTATGTCATTCACTTACTACAGGCTTTGGGATACACAGTCAACATTCAAAAATCAAGACTACTGGCATCCCAACAAATAATTTTTCTAGGAGCAAAACTGGACACAAAATTACAAATGGCTTTACTCACAGAAGAGAAGCAAAAAACAATTACCAGATTACTTCAAAAGCCTAGCAAAACTCACCCAGATGACTGCAAGGAAAATCCTGCAGGCCCTGGGTTACATGGCATCTTGCATTCTATTAATTCCACTGGCAATATTACACATGAGAAAAGTACAATGGTACCTAAAAAGTTTATGGTCTCAACACAGCCACAACTTAGAGGCAATTATCCCACTCATTCCATGTCTACAAAAGGAATTTTTGTAGGTGGGCACAGGCAAGCCAGTTAAACAAAGGTATGTCTTTAAACAAACCTCCAACAAGCCAAACCATTACAACAGACGTCTCAGACCATGGATGGGGGGCACACTTGAAGGGCAGATGCATTCAAGGGCAATGGACTCCCCGGGAGGTGCATCTACACATCAATCAAAAAGAGATGTTAGCAGTCATTCATGCAATCGAGGCCTTCGGAAAATTTCTTAAACAAGGTCCTCTGCTAATCAAGACAGACGGCACCACTGTTATGTGGTACATAAACAGGGAGGTACTCATTCTTGCCCCCTCTGCAGACTAACAATGACTCTGGGAAAAGTCCCTGAAACTGAACATGCAGTTGCAATCCCAGTTTGTTCCGGGCAAGGACATTGTGCTGGCGGACAGTCTAAGCAGAAATTTTTTTGACCCGCACGAATGGATGTTGCATCCAGACTTTTTCTCACAAATAATTCAGGCATGGGGGAGGCCGGACATAGATCTCTTTGCCTCACACCTCAATCACCTGAAGAAGTTCTGCTCGGGGACACACCATCCTCAAGCCTGGAGAATGGATGCTCTCTCCTTCAGCTGGAACTCTCTAACAATCTATGCATTCCCGCCTCTACCATTAATGACCAAGGTGTTACTGAAGATCAAAGCAGACCAACCGAAAGGCATTTTGATAGCTCCAGACTGGCCAAGACAGCACTGGTATCCATTACTGAGGAGCTTAACGTGCACCAAACCGTGGCCCCTGCCTCAATGGCTTCTACTTTTGACTCTGCACAATTACAGCACGGTTCATCCCAACCTGCAAACTCTGCAGCTGGCAGCTTGGAAGGTTCCATGACTTCTCCTCATATATCTCTCTCTCTCCAAGGAAGTTCAACAGATCTTACTCGAAGCACGCAGACCTCCAACCAGAAAAACGTATTCAGCTAAATGGAAGAGATTCAACGTCTGGAATGCCAACAAGGGTCAGGATGCATCAGTGATGAACATCCCACAGATACTAGAATACTTGGCAGAAATGCTACATAATGGACTTTCTTATTCTTCCATAAAGATGCACGCTTCAGCAATTTCAGCAAACTACAATAGTGATCCACCTGTTTTTTTTTTCACGTCCTTTGCTAAGACAGTTTCTAAGAGGGATAAAGAATATCAAACCTCCCAGAAAACCACCAGTGCCTGCATGAGACCTCAATTTTGTGTTGGAAAATTTGACTCTTCCTCCTTTTGAGCCGGCAGCATCTTCAGAATTGCAATTCCTCTCCTGGAAAACAGTTTTCCTGTTGGCAATTACCTCAGCAAGAAGTTTCGGAGATACAGGCCCTCATGGCAGTACCTCCATTTCTCATCTTTCATCAGGACAGAGTCTCTTTAAGAACCAATCCTTCATGCCAAAAGTGATATCCAGGGTATCTCTAAATCAAACAATTCACCTGCCTACCTTCTTCCCCAATCCGCAAAATAAAGGAGAAAAGCTGTTGCATTCTTTGGACATACACAGACAACTGCGCTACTACTTGGACAGAACAAAGGCCAACAAAGTCTGACCAACTATTTGTAGCTTACGCTGCTGGAGTGCAAGGAAAGGCTATTTCCAAACAAACAATTTCAAAATGGATTGGACACTGCATCACATTCTGTTATTCTTTCCATGGGAAAGGTGTGCCAGCCAATATCAGGCCACACTCCACCAGAGCTATAGCCACCTCCACAGCCTTTCTAAAGAGGGGTGGCTACAAAGGACATTCTAGAAGCTGCTACATGGAGCTCCGTGCATACATTCTCCAAACACTACAACCTGCCTTTATATTCCAGATCCCGAGCAGGCTTTGCTTCTGCAGTCCTGCAGGGCATTTTAGCTACACCATCTTTATCTTAGAGCCTACCACCCCCAGCATGACTATGGTAATCCACCCATATGTAAGGACTGCAGTTGAATTCTTGAAGGACATAGTACAGTTTTGTACCTACCATAAATGTAGATGTCCGATAGATATGCCACTGCAGTCAGGTTTTCCCTCCCTCCTACCCCTCTATCTTCTCCTTTTGGGTCCACTCCCCCTTATACAACTTAGCTGAGGATATCTGTTATGGTGTATTTGTTTATTACTGTTGTGCATGTCTGGAATTTTTTATCCAGTTTCTAAATTTAACCTTCCTTGGAGGGCACCTGGCATCTGGGGCAAGAAACACTGAGGAAGATGGCGTCTGCTGATGCTTTTATACCCCAGCCGCTCTGATGTCGGGGAGGAGGCGACATCAGCCGACGCCGGACCCAGACTTTGGAATCCGGCAGACCGAGGGGCTGCCTGAGGCAGGACAACCCATATGTAAGGACTGCAGTTGCATATCTATCGGACATCTACATTTATGATAGGTACAAAACTGTACATGTCCTTCATGGATGCATCTGCAGTCATAACAAATGGGTTGTCCTGTCGTCAGGCAGCCCTTCGGTCGGCCAGATTCCAAAGTCTGGGTCCGCTTCGCTGATGTCGCACTTCCCGACGTCATCTCTGCTGGTCTTGGTATAAAGGCATCAGCCGACGCCATTTTCCAGTCTTTCTTGCCGCGTGGCGCCGAAGCAGAAGCTGTTCGCAAGTGCCGGTCGGTCAGATCCAGAGATTACTACTACCGAATACTACCAAGACTTCTAAAAGCTAAGTACCCGTTGGGGACTCTTTCTTGCCTCAGCCGATGTCAGAAAAAGTCAATAACTGTTTAACTTGTGGGAAACAAATACCTCATAAAGATTTCCACTCTTACTGTCTGCCTTGCTTAGGCCCAGACCACGACGTAGCAGCCTGTTCGGCCTGTGCTTCCTTCAACCGAGCGGCTTAGGCGTTGGTCGGAGTTTGCTGAACAGTTTTTCGGCTCAGATTTTGCGTACATTATGCCGTCGGATCCTCCGACTACCCAAATTGTTAAAAAACGCAAAGAAAGGCCGACACTCGCGGTCCGCGGTTTTGGCCGAAACCACAGTTAAGCAAGCCGCGAGTGTCTCTGTTTCGGCCGAAACCGAGAAAACCGGTCAATCTTCAGCCGAATCCATGACTACTACTGAGGCTCCTGCTACCTTAGTTGAATCGGCCTCAGAAATTTTGCCTACAACTGTGGTTCCTAGTGATTTATCAGACACCATCCCTTTGGATGTCTCTACCCCAGCACGTGGTGCTGCTAGGCCTCCTGCAGCCATGTCTATTAAGGCCTTTGCCAGGGCTAAAGCAGCCAAATCTGCTAAATCAGTGCCTGTTAAGCCCCCCTCACACAGGCCCACTTCAAGTTCACAAATGCTTACTCTGGCAGAAGATTTAATATCCTTAATTAGGGGATCCCAATCTCACCCAGACAGGGCTTCTCAGCCCCCAGAAAAGAGACCTAGAGCAGAGCCCCCCGAGCCAGTGTCCTCTGATGATTCTGCGGATGACTCAGACATTACAGACCAGCCAGAGGCTCCTTTTTCTACTTGGGAAGATTCCGATGCTGAAGAATCCATTCCAGCTGCCTCTCCACCAGAGGAATTTTCCTTTGGGGAAACCTTACATGCCATGAGAGAACAATTCCAATGGCAGGGACAAGATTTCTCAGATTCAAGAAAAAGGCTTAGGACTTTTCTGCACTTACCACAACATAGGCCCTTAGCTATACCTCCTGTACTGCCTGTTGTGGATGATGCATTTAATGATGTTTGCACTGCTCCTGATTCTTTACCTCCAGCCCCTGCCAAACCAGATAGATTTTACAGGGTGCCAGACACTCATCACCACCTATACAAGGCCCCACTTGCAGATCCCGAAACTATATCCCAGGGGCCTAAGGCAGTAGCCTCGACCACAGCAAACAACCCTATTCCTTCTGAAAGGGAATCCAGGTCCTTAGAGAGATGGGGGAAAAAAGTTTACACCTCTGCTACTCTCTCAGCTAGAGCTTTAAACTGTCAGTTTCATATGATCCAATACCAAGAGTTTATGCTTGATCAGTTAACTAAAAAACTGTCCTCTGATGAACCCTTAGATAAGAAATATGTATTAGAAATGGTGAATAACATCAAACAGGTTAGTAACCATTCCTTAAAATGTGGCTATGATGCACTGGAGGCTTCATTTAGATCAGCCATGACTGGCACAGTGATAAGAAGGCATGCATGGTTGAAAGAACAGGTCTTACCGGATCATGTTAAAGCAAAGCTGTTAGATGCTCCTATGGATAAGGCCAGTCTATTCGGTACACCTGCCCAGCAAGTAATGAAGAAAATGGAAGAAAAGGCAAAATCTGTACAAACAGTTAAAGATTTCTTACAGGTTCAGCCCCCAAGGTTTAGCAGGAACTGGCCTGCCAAAAATTGGTCCTTTCCAGACTCCACAAAATCCCAAAGGGGCAGGAATAGACGCTCTAGAGGCAGAAATCAATCCAGAGGAGGTGCCTACAGAGGACGACAGTGGCAAGGCAATAACCGAGGCACAGACACAACCACTGCCACTGCAACAGGACAATCACAGTGACTTGGCTCTGACACCGCCTACCAGGGAGCAAATAGCAGCACCTTTAGGCAGAAAGTTAGCCTTATTTTCGAAAAATTGGCACTATATCACAAAAGACAAGTGGATTTTGCAAACCATAGACCAAGGCTACCGGTTCCACTTCCACACCTTACCAGTAAAAAGAGGAATGCCAAACCTACCTCCAAATAAAAAAATAGAAGCTCTACAGCAGATAGCGAAATTAACAAAGATGAGAGCTGTGGAAAGAGTACCAATAACAGAACAGGGCAAAGGATTCTACTCCAGACTCTTCCTAGTACCAAGAAAAGAGAAAAGTTGGAGACCTATTCTCGACCTGTCCGTCTTAAACACATACATCATTGTCCCAAAATTCAAAATGCTGACCCTACAGCAACTTCTTCCCATGCTGGGCAAGGAGTGTTGGCTGGTAACTCTAGATCTCAAGGAGGCATACCTGCACGCCCCATTCGACCAAATTGCAGAAGATAGGCCAGATTTCTTGCAGGATCAGAGCATTATCAATTCTCAGCATTGCCCTTTGGCTTATCTACTGCCCAGAGTATTCACAAAATGCCTGGCATCAGTAATCGCTCACTGCAGACTACAGGGAATCCAAATTTATCCATACCTGGACGACTGCCTGTTACAAGCGGACAACAAAAGCAAGCTGACAACAGATTTACAAAGGGTCATTTACTTGCTACAAGCCCTGGGATACACAGTCAATTTACAAAAGTCAAGGCTGATACCATCCCAAACAAGAACATTCTTGGCTGAATTGGACACAGTAAAACAAATGGCATTCCTAACTGCAGAAAAACAAAAAGAACTCCCTCTTTACTTCTTGGCATTAACAAAGCAGAACAAACTAACAGCAAGAAAAGTTCTGCAGGCCTTGGGCTTCATGGCATCATGCATAATCTTGGTCCCACATGCCAGACTGCATATGAGAAAGCTACAGTGGTACCTAAAGAATTTATGGTCTCAGCACAGGCACAGCTTAGAAACAGAAATCCCACTAATCCCATGCCTAAAACAGGAGTTACTATGGTGGGCTCAAGCATGCCAGTCAAACCCAGGCTCACCCTTCCACAACTTTCGTGCAAGCCAAACCATCACAACGGACGCCTCAGACCTAGGATGGGGGGCGCACATGCTGGACAAATGCATACAAGGATTGTGGACTCAAGACCAGCTGCACCTGCACATAAACCAAAAAGAAATGCTGGCAGTAAAACTGGCAATCCAAAAATTCAGACCATTCCTCAAAGAAGGCCATTTGATGATAAGGACAGACAACACCACAGTCATGTGGTACATCAACAAACAGGGAGGCACTCATTCATACCCCCTATGCAGAATGACTTTGGACCTTTGGAATCTGGCTCTCAGCTACAACATCCAGTTACAGGCAATATTTGTGCCGGGAAAAGAGAACACCCTAGCCGACATGTTAAGCAGAACCACCTCGGATGCTCACGAATGGATGCTACACCCGGACATCTTCAAGGCCATCACAAAGAAATGGGGAATGCCACAAATAGATCTATTCGCATCCCCACTCAATCACCAGCTCAAAAATTCTGCACAAGGACATTCCACCCACTTGCATGGAAGGTGGACTCTCTATCCTTCAGCTGGAAAGGCCTGACAGCATATGCATTTCCACCTCTTCCCTTGATGCACAAGGTACTACTGAAAATCAAAGAGGAACGTCCAAGGATAATCCTGATAGCTCAATTGGCCAAGACAACACTGGTACCCATTGCTGAGGAGCATGTCTCGAGAGAATGTGGTCAATACCCTGATGCCTTTGATGTTAACTCAGAACAACTACAACATCATGCATCCAAACCTAAAACCTTGCAACTGACTGCCTGGAACATCACATAGCAGCAACTAACCCAGATCTTTCCCAAAGGGTTAAAGACATTATCCTTGAAGCCCGCAGACCTTCAACAAGAAGGAACTATGCAGGAAAATGGAAAAGGTTTGTCATTTGGAGTACTGAAAGAGGAAAAGATGTGTCGAACATAGATATTGCTAACATTCTGGAGTACTTGGCAGAGCTTCTACATACAGGCCTGTCCTATTCCTCCATCAAGATACATGCATCAGCTATTTCAGCAGAATACAGCTTCGATCCACCTCCTCTACTCAGGCAGTTCCTCAGAGGGATCAAGAATGTAAAACCTCCTAGGAAACCACCATTACCAGCATGGGACTTGAACTTTGTGCTAGAAAAGTTGACACTCCCTCCGTTTGAACCAGCAGCAACAGCAGATCTGCAACACCTGTCATGGAAAACTGCTTTCCTACTGGCAATTACCTCAGCAAGGAGGGTTTCGGAACTACAGGCCTTAATGGCAGTGCAACCCTTCCTAATCTTCCATCAAGATAGGGTGTCCATGAGAACTAATCCTACATTTATGCCTAAGGTGGTATCCAGAGTGTCTTTAAACCAGGCAATCCACCTACCTACCTTCTTTCCCAATCCACAGAACAGGGGGGAAAGACTGCTGCATACCTTGGATGTACATAGGCAGTTACGCTACTACCTGGACAGAACCAAAAGTAACAGAAAAACTGACCAGCTTTTAGTAGCCTATACAACAGGAAGGGAAGGAAAAGCAATTTCCAAACAGACAATCTCCAAATGGATAGGAAATTGCATACGATTCTGTTACTCCTACCATGGAAAACCAATTCCACAGAACATAAGACCTCATTCTACAAGGGCTACAGCCACTACCACAGCTTTCTTACGAGGAGTGGCAACCAAGGACATTATTGAGGCGGCTACTTGGACCTCCGTGCATACATTTGCCAAGCATTATAATTTACCTCTATACTCTAGATCCCGAGCAGGGTTTGCCACTGCTGTACTGCAAGGGATCCTAACTACACCATAATTTTTCTTCCTCCACCCCTAGTTTGGCTGTGGTATTCTACCCATTTGTTATGACTGCAGATGCATCCATGAAGGACATAGTACAGTTTTGTACCTACCATAAATGTAGATGTCCGAACTGGATAGCATCTGCAGTCAGGATTACCCACCCTCCTTCCCTCTGTGGTACTCCTAGGGTATTTACCCTCCTAATAGCTAGCTGGGGGGGGAGTCTCTTATGGTGTATTTGTTTGTATATATGTACATACATGCTTATTTTTTGTGTTTGCCTTCTACTTTTTTGGAAACATTGGCATTTATCCAAAATTTAGCCTTCCAAGAGGGCAACTGGCATCTGGGGCAAGAAACACTGAGGAAAATGGCGTCGGCTGATGCCTTTATACCCGTAGACCAGCAGAGATGACGTCGGGAGAAGTGCGACATCAGCCGAAGCCGGACCCAGACTTTGGAATCCGGCCGACCGATGGGCTGCCTGACGACAGGACAACCCATTTGTTATGACTGCAGATGCTATCCAGTTCGGACATCTACATTTATGGTAGGTACAAAACTGTACTTTTCTCCTGTCAGGCGGGTCCTCGGTCGGCCGAATTCCAAAGTCTAGGTCCGGCGTCAGTTGTCGTCGTTTCTTCCCTGATGTCAGTGTGAAGGGTATAAAAGAACCAGCCGATGTCATTTTCTTCAGTCTTTCTTGCCGCGCGGTGCCCGAAGCAGAAGCAGTTCGCAAGTGCCGGTCGGCCAGCTCCTGAGATTACGAAAAATTTGGAAACCGAAGTCTTCTTAAAAGCTAAGTACCCCGTTGGGGAAACTTTTCTTGCCTCAGACCGATGGCAGACAAAGTTAATAATTGTATTTCTTGTGGGAAGCAAATACTGCATAAGGATTTCCATTCACTCTGTATACCTTGTTTAGGCCCAGACCACGACGTCTCGGTCTGTCACTTTTGTGCTACATTCAACAAATGCACTAAGCGTCGGGCGGAGTTCGCCCAGCATTTTTTTGGGAAAGCATTTAACTATACCATGTCTTCGGATACTCCGACTCCGGTTTTGTCTAAAAAAAACCGCAAAGACAAGGACCGACACTCTAGGTCCGCGGCCTCTACCGACCCCATGCCAAAGCAGACTACACGTGGTCCAGTTCTCAGTGAGGCGCCTACGCAGCCCCTGGTTACCGACGACACATCTTTGGCTGTGTCTCCTGTACCCGAGGTCGCAGGCTCCTCGGCCCACACCCCGACTACAGATATCGAAGCCACTCTTGGCGTTGAAACACAGAATGTGGACAGGTCCTCCTCCACTCAAGGTGTCTTCAGACCTTCCTCTTCTTTCTCCAAGGCCTTCACCAAGTCTAAAGCAACCATGCACCCTAAGAGACCAGCTACACAGGGCCCATCTCCAGGCCCCATGCCTAAGAAACAGATGCTTAAAATGGCTGAGGATTTAATTACTCTAATCAGAGGTTCTCAGCCACCTCCGGACATAAGGCCCAGAGTGGAGGAAGATTCCCCCTCCTCTGATCAGGGCTCCATTATTTCAGAACACTCTGATCAGGAACAGTCTTACTCCCCTTTTGAAGACTCTGATGCAGAGGATTCTATTCCTTCTGTATCCCCCCCTGAGGATTACTCATTTGGGGAAACTTTGCATACCTTAAGGGAGCACTTCCACTGGGAAGGCCAGGATTATTCAGATTCCAAGAAAAGGGTCAGGGAATTTCTTTTGTTACCCCAGCACAGGCCTCTGGCTATACCTCCTGTCTTGGACATCCTAGATGATGTTTACTCGGAGGCCTGCCTTAACCCGGACTCTCTACCTCCAGCTCCAGTTAAGCCCGACAGGTACTACAGGGTTCCTGACTCGCACAAATTTCTTTACAAAAGCCATGCTGCTGATCTAGAAACCATCTCACAGGGAGTTAAGGCTTCCATTGCCAAAAATCCATTGCCTTCCGAGAGAGATTCCAGATCCTTAGAAAGGTGGGGGGGGAAAGGTATATACCTCTGCTACCTTAACCATGAGGGCCTTAAACTGTCAGTTTCATATGTTAAAATACCAACAGTTTCTGTTATCTCAATTGAAAAGTAAAATGTCACAACCTGAACAACCAGACTTGAAGGAGTTGCAGGATTTGATGCATAGTGCAGAACAAGTGGGTAAACATACCTTACAATGTGGTTTTGATGCTCTAGAGGCCTCATGTAGAGCTGCTGTTACAGGCTCAGTCATATGTAGGCATGCCTGGCTCAAGGAACAAGCCTTGCCTGATCATGTCAAAGCTAAATTACTAGACACCCCTCTTCAAAAGGATGTACTATTTAGGGCAAATGCTGAGGAAGTATTACGGAAAATGGAGGAAAAAGCTAAATCAATGCAAACTGTGAAAGAATTTCTGCAGGTTCAACCCCCACGTTTTAGTAGAAATTGGCCTTCCAAAAACTGGTCCTTTCCTGCCACAGACAGACCCCAAAGAGGCAGATACAGGCGCCCGAGGGACAGAGGACATTCGCAAGGATCGTACAGAGGCAGACAATGGCAAGCTCCTACACAAAGAGGTGGTGAGGACAACTCACAATCTTTCAGAAAGCAAACCCAATGACTTTCCCCTTTGCAGGCCAACCAGGTCTCAAATGGCAGCCCCCTTAGGAGGAAAGCTGGCACTATTCTCAAAAAATTGGCAAATGGATCCTGGACATTATAAACAGAGGCTACAAATTCCATTTTCATACCCTTCCAAAAATGAGAGGCATGCCAAAACTGCCACACAATCAAAGGGCAGAGGCACAAAAGCAAATTTCAGATCTTATAAACATGAAAGCTATTCAAGAGGTACCTACACACGAACAAGGTCAAGGTTTTTATTCCAGGCTATTTCTGGTGCCAAGGAAGGGAAAAGATTGGAGACCTATTTTGGATCTTTCCATCCTAAACACATTCCTACTGCATGCGAAATTCAAGATGCTCACTCTACAGCAACTTCTTCCCATGCTGGGCAAGGAGTCTTGGCTGGTAACATTGGACCTCAAGGAGGCATACCTGCATGTCCCAATCAGACAAAATTGCAGAAGATACCTCGGATTTCTTGCAGGTTCAACACGTTATCAATTCTCTGCATTGCCCTTTGGCTTATCTACTGCGCCCAGAGTATTCATGAAATGCCTGGCATCAGTAATTGCCTACTGCAGACTTCAAGGGATACAAATATACACTTATTTGGACGACTGATTGATCCAAGCGGACAGCAAACACATTCTTCTGAAACATCTGGCTTATGTAATAATGTTATTAAACTCTCTGGGATACACAGTCAACAAAGAGAAATCAAGGCTAATACTCTCTCGGAATATAAATTTCCTGGGTGCCAATTTGGACACAAACACCCAGATGGCCTACCTCACGCCAGAGAAGCAGGAGCAACTAATTCAATATTTCAGAACACTGGCAAATTGCACCAGGCTGACTGCAAGGAAAATCCTGCAGGCTCTGGGATTCATGGCATCTTGCATCTCACTAATCCCATGTGCAAACTGCATATGAGAAAACTACAATGGTACCTAAAAAAACATATGGTCTCAACACAGCCACAGTTTGGAAACAATAATACCACTAATTCCATGTCTGCAAAAGGAATTTCTGTGGTGGGCTCAAGCATGTCAAACAAACACAGGTCTTCTATTCAGCAAGCCTCAAGCAAATCAAGTCATCACAACAGGCGCCTCGGACTACGCCTGGGGGGCGCACATAACAGACCGGTGCATTCAGGGCAAATGGTCCCAAAAAGAAAAGCACCTTCACATCAATCAAAAAGAAATGCTAGCAGTAATAAATGCTATTATAGCTTTCAAGGACCTTCTACAACCAGGTCAACGACTGATGAGAACGGACAACACCACAGTTATGTGGTACATAAACAAGCAGGGAGGAACACATTCTTATCCTCTATGCAGACTGGCCATGTCACTTTGGAACATGGCCATGGACTTACAAATGGAACTACAAGCACAGTACTTGCCAGGCAAGGAAAACACGCTGGCAGACAACCTAAGCAGGAATATGACAGATCCACATGAATGGAAGTTGCATCCAAAAGTTTTTACAGAAATAATCCAAGAATGGGGAAGGCCAGACATAGATCTCTCTGCCTCCCACAAAAATCAATTGACAAAATTCTGCTCTAGGATCTTCCATCCAAAGGCCTGGAGAGTGGACGCTCTCTCTTTCAGTTGGACATCAATGACAGTTTATGCCTTCCCACCTCTTCCTCTGCTGCCCAAAGTCCTATTGAAGACCAGAGCAGACAGACCAAAGATGATCCTCATTGCTCCGGACTGGCCAAGGCAACACTGGTACCCACTCCTGAGGAGCCTGACGCATTCCCCTCCATGGACCCTGCCTCTAATGCCTCTTCTTCTGACAGCACAACCTCATAACTCTTCGCAGTCAGCTAAAAACACTCAGTCTAGCCGCATGGAAGATTCCTTAGCATCACAGCAGGCCCTACTCTCCAAGGAGGTGCAGGATGTCATTTTGGAGGCCAGAAGGCCATCAACTAGAAGAGCTTACTCCGCAAAATGGAAACGTCTTTGTTTCTGGAATGAGAAAAAGGGCCAGAACCCTGGAAAATTGAATTTACCTCAAATACTACAATATTTGGCTGAACTGCTAACCAGTGGACTTTAGTTCTCCTCCATCAAAATCCATGCCTCAGCCATTTCTGCAGAATACAACACTGATCCTCCTTTATTCTCTCACCCTCTTTTAAGACAGTTCCTCAGAGGGGCTAAGAATTTAAGACCTCCAAGGAAACAACCACTACCTGCTTGGGATCTTAATTTCATCCTGGAAAAACTGACTTTGCCTCCTTTTGAGCCAGCTGCCTCATCAGATTTGCAGTATTTGTCCTGGAAAACTGCTTTCCTTCTGCTATCACTTCAGCTCATAGAGTTTCAGAACTACAGGCTCTCATGGCTGTCCAGCCTTTTATCATCTTCCATCAGGACAGAGTTTCCTTACGAACCAACCCGTCCTTTATGCCTAAAGTGGTATCCAGGGTAGCTTTAAATCAGGCCATACATTTATCCCAATCCTCAAAACAAAGGGGAGAGATTACCACATTCCTTGGACATCCACAGGCAACTGCGTTATTATTTGGACAGAACAAAACCTTTCAGAAAATCAGAACAGCTCTTTGTGGCTTATGCGGTAGGAGCTCAAGGAAAGCCAATTTCCAAACAATCTCAAAATGGATAGCCCACTGCATAAGCTTTTGCTATTCCTTTCATGGCAAAACTGTACCTACAGGCATTAGAACTCATTCCACCAGGGCCACAGCCACCTCTGCAGCTTTCCTCAGAGGAGTTCCTACCAAGAATATTTTGGAAGCAGCCACTTGGAGTTCTGTGCATACCTTCTCCAAACACTACAACCTACCGTTATACTCCAAATCTAGAGCAGGCTTTGCCACTGCAGTCTTGCAGGGCATTTTGGCTCCTAGTTCCACCTAGTGCCTACCACCCCATGTTAAGTTGTCAATCTCACCTTCATTCTTGCTTGATGGGTTCGGAGCCGATCCTCTGCTCCGACTCGGCACTTGCTAAGGTCGAGAGTCACTTTTACCAGCTCGAGGCAGAACCATATCCCATGATGCCAGTACCCAGATCTCGTTTGCTGCTTCGCTGATGAGGTCCTCCTTTTGCCAGCTCCTGGTAAGTGTTTATATTTAAACTACTAGTTGCCCCGATCAGAAAAAAAAATCATCTTTTCTTAGAAATCTTTCACTTTTAGTTAATTGTAAGCCCCTTTTTGACTAACTTTATTCTTCCTTCATCTTTTTAGTCAGGCCTTTCTTCCCTCCCACCCCCCCCCCGGTCAGGGTGTGGGTGTGTGTGTGTGTGTGTGTGAGGTTTTTACTTATTATCCTTTAGTTTTAGTTGTCTGATTTGGGATTGTGTGTGTACTGTTTGTGTATACAATAATGTCCAAAGAACAGAGGGTCTCAGGCTTCAAGAAGTGTGACTCGTGCTGTCAGAAGATGTCTCTGACAGACGGTCACACTTCTTGTTTATACTGCCTGGGACCTCTCCACCTGCAGGACTCCTGTGCAATATGTCACTCTTTTAGCCAGAGAGTCCTGCAGGAAAGGAGAAATAAGCTTATTTTAAGGGGACTCCTTAAACCGGAGGGCTCCCCGGCCAAATCGGCTCCGCGAAAGCCTTCCAAGACTACTAAGGCCCAGGCTTCTGTGTCTAAGCCTTCGGCCTTGGCTCCAACTTTGTCGGAGTCGAGATCGGCTCCGGCTGGAGCCGATCCGACCTTGTCTAAATCCTCGGTACCGATGGCTATCGGTGCCGATACTTCTTTGGTCACTTTGGTGTCTGTTCCGACTGGCTCCGACCACCATGTGGCCCAGGCTTCGGTGTCGGCGCCGACTGGCTCCGACACCACTACTTCTATGCCTGCATCGGCTCCAGCTGGAGCCGATACATCTAGATCTACACTCGGAGCCGAAAAGTTATCGGCTCCGACTGGATCCGTGGGTTTGTCGGCTCCGATGGTTCCTTCGAGGAAGAGGTCCAGGTCTCCCTCTTTGGAACCGATTCTGTCGGCTCCGGCCTCACCTCTTCTTTCGGAACGGAGCCATCGGAGCCGATCGTCTAGGTCTTCCAGGTTATCAGACCATGATTTAGAGAGGGTGGTAAGCAGATTATTAAAATCACAGGCACTGGCCCAGATGCTTCATAGTCCGTCTCAACAGACTACTATTAGTCCACACCCTCTTCAAGTTCCTCCTTCGACTCTACCCCAGAGTTTGGAGCTGGAGTCTACGGGAATAGTTACAGCTATGGCTGAGGGGCAGATACCCCCCCTTCTGCACCTTCAGCATCTACTCTTAGCTCCTCCTCGAGACCTTCCTTGGAGGGATTCTGTGGTCGGGCTTCCCTGGTCTCCTCCGAGGGGGTGAGTGGCATTGGACCCTTGTCCGACCCAGCTCTTCCCCTTGGAGCTTCGGCCTTGGTGAGCTTGGCTCCGACATCTGCCTCGGAGCCTTCCCTTTCGGTGGGCCCGGGAGTCCCACTTTCGTCGGAACGGTTTCTCTCGGATCTCCCTGGGAGGGGAGCCTTCGAGGTGATGAAGAGTGTGCTGGCCACTGGGCTCAGCAGTGTATTCCCTTAGCTCCTCCCTCTACAGTGCCTGTCGATATCTCTTCCCACTCTCTTGCTCCCGGACCTAGAGATCCACCGCCTCAGGTTTCCCCACTGGTCGGAACCCCCTCTTCCGAGGATTCTCCTGACCCGTCAGGAGATCCTCCACGCAAGAGGACTTGTAAGAGGAAACACCTAGACTCCCCTGAGTCTACCACTTCAGATGCCGACTTAGATGAGTCGGAGGGGTCCCCAAGATGCCCCTCTGAGGATGTCTCCTTTTCAGACATCCTAGAACTCCTAAAACAGAGGGGAAACTGGCCCTCCATAAATCCCTCCGAGGATGAGTCTGTATACCTAGAGACATTTGGATCTCGACCCTCCACCTCCTGGGTGTCTCCGCCTTTCGACCCCCTTATGTAGGTTATTGCTCGGAAGGCTTGGGCTTCTCCTGATTCTGAAGAGCCAGTTCCTAGAAGGCCGTCTAAATTTATTACAGCCCCTTCTAAAAAGCAATTCCTTACAAAAGGTGTCCCTGTTGATGCCATGGTGGTGGCGGCCGCCACTAAGAAGGAACTTGCAGATCCTTCCGTACCAGTCCATCCTCCTAATAAGGATTCTAGGACCATGGACAGGTATGGTAAGTGGATGTTCTCCTCAGCGACCTTTGCCATGCGTTCGCTGAACTATTTATGTCACTTCACCAGACTCCAAAGGGACATCCTTAAAGAACTAGGTGAAGTAGTACAGAATCCTACAGCTCCAGGGGCTCAAGAAAAGATTGCTTCTCAGCTAGGAATCCTTAATTCTATAGCTAACTCCTCCATGCAGCTGATTTCGTATGCAGCAGATGGAGCGAGTAGAGCCGCAGGTACAGGAGTGGCTCTCAGACGTCAATCCTGGATGCGGCTCTGTAATTTTGCAGATCCCTTTAAGGCGTCCTTCACGAATTCTCCCTTTGATGGGTCAGCATTGTTTGGCCCTCAAGTGAAGGATACATTGACCAGGTGTGAGCAGGACGGCAAGACTCTTTCTGCCGTAGGGGTCCGTTTTTCCACCCCCTCTAGACCTTACCCCAAAGGTCAGAAGGGCGGAAAAATGTGGTTCCGTAAATCCCAGGGAGTCACGCCAGACACGTGGTCAGTTTACCCCTAGAGGCAGAGGGGGTAATAATAACAGACGCCGCCCTAGAGGCAGAGGGGGTCCACAAAACCAGGGAAGCAGAGAGCCTCTCTCTGACGAGCCCTTCCAGCATCCCTGAGATGTTGCCCGACTGTACATCCTTGGAGGCAGTCGGGGGAAGACTATCGCTGTACCCAGAAGCCTGGCGTTCCCTCTCACAAGACAGATGGGTACAGTCGATCATATCCGAGGGTTACAAAATTCCTTTCGAGGAAAGTCCTTTCACTCACAAAAATTCCCTTCCAGATGTGCCACCTGGTCTAATGGAAATCGCAAAGTTAGAAATATCAAAGCTTCTACAAAAAAGGGCCATTCAGCCAGTTACAACAGACCATTCAGAGCCCGGAATCTACTCCAGGTTCTTTTTGGTCCCCAAAAAGATGGAAGATTGGAGACCAATATTGGATCTCAGCAGACTCAACAAGTCTGTGAGAAAGACAAGATTTCGAATGGTCACACTTCAATCAATTTTGCCCTTCCTGGACAAGGACAACTGGATGTGCTCAATAGACCTTCAGGATGCGTACTATTACATAAAAATTCAGACGCTCCAGAAGGTTTCTCCGCTTTCGGCTGGGGTCCAGTCATTTTCTATTCAGAGCCCTGCCCTTTGGTCTCACAACAGCCTCCAGAGTGTTCACCAAATGTATGGCAGTGGTCACGGCTCACCTGAGACGTCAAGGATTCTAGGTGTTTCCGTATCTTGACGACTGGCTCCTTTCAGCCACTACCAGGCATCAATTTCTCCAAGCCAGGGATTACACCCTAAATCTCTGCACTCAATTAGGAATTTCGATCAACTACGAAAAATCCTCCTTATTGCCCTGCCAGTCTATTACTTTCATAGGTGCAAATTTAAACACTGTTCGGATGTCAGCAACCCTCACAGACCAAAGAATCTCAGATATCCAAAGTCACGTGCGGATCATCCTTGCCAGCAAAAAGGTGCAAGCCAGAATGGTCCTGAAAGTGTTGGGCCTCATGGCAGCGGCCATTACCCTTCTTCCCTCTGCCCGCTTCTACATGCGTCGTCTTCAATGGATGTTGTTCACCCAGTGTCTTACCAACAACTTCCCATGCGTCACCAAATCCTGGTGACACAAGTTTGCAAAAACCACCTATCCTGGTGGATTTCTTCTCCCCAGATTCATCAGGGCAGACCCTTTGTATCCCGCCCCGTAGCCACAGTCACTACGGACGCCTCCTGATCGGGTGGGGGTCATTATCAGGGCAGGATGGTTCATGGGGCGTGGCAACCGTTCAATACCACCTGCACATAAATGTCCTAGAGATGAGAGCAGTGCTTTTAATGTTGCAAGCCCTCAACGACTTTCTTCCCTTGGGAACAATTGCAGTTCACACAGACAACATGTCTGTAGTATGGTATATCAACAAACAGGGCGGAACCAAGTCCTACCCCTTGTGTCGAGAAGCTCTCAGATTTTGGCAATGGGCGATCTCCTCTCATCGGTTTCTGGTAGCAACGCATATCCCTGGGAAAACCAACATTTTAGCGGACAGATTGAGCAGAGCTATTCTCATGCCTCACGAGTGGTCTCTCAAACAATCTATAGTGGAGGAGATTTTTCTAGAATGGGGCCGCCCATGTTGCGATCTTTTTGCTACTCCCCAAAACAGTAAATGCCCAGACTTTTTCTCTCTCTTCCCACTGCCAGGCCATCCCCCCAGAGACGCTCTTACCCAGGATTGGCCCCAGGGACTTCTTTATGCCTTTCCTCCCTTTCCGTTGATTCCACAAGTACTCCAGAAAGCCACCGTTTTGAGAGCCAAAATGATTCTCATTGCCCCCTATTGGCCTCGACAAATTTGGTTTCCATTCCTTAATCGTCACCTTTTGGTGCAGCCGTGGCATCTGGACCCAGTACCAGACCTTCTGATCCACCAATCGGGTCACCTGCATCGGTCTATTCCTTCTCTCAACCTCACAGCTTGGTTGCTCCACTTCCTTCCTTAGCCAGGCTTCCTATGATCTCTAATCCGGTTAGGGATATCATAGTGGCTTCCCTTAAATCCTCTACTAGAAGGATTTATACCAGCAAGTGGAAACGCTTCTCTTGTTGGGCAAAATCAAAAAATATAGATCCTTTACTGCCCCTGTTCATACAGTTTTGGATTTCTTAGCGGAAATCTTTCACTCGGGCTCTTCATCTTCCACGGTCAAAGTTCAGTTGGCTGCTATCTCGAACTTTCATGTCGGGTTTGCAGATCACAACATTGTCCCACAGGTTTTGTAGAGCCTTTCTAAAAGGAATTTTTCTCCTTAAACCTCCTGTCAGGAGTCCTCCTCCTCAATGGGACCTAAATCTAGTGTTGGCCTCCTTAATTCTTCCTCCCTTCGCGCCAGCTGTTTCATGTTCTCTGAAGTTTCTTTCATGGAAAACACTCTTCCTTGTTGCTATTACCTCGGCCAGGAGAGTGTCAGAACTTCATGCTCTCTGTTCGTCCCCCTTACTTGGTCTTCCACAAGGACAGGGTATCCTTGAGAACTAATCCAACCTTTTTGCCTAAGGTGGCCTCGAAAACTAATTTGAACCAATCTATTGGTCTCCCTGTATTTTTCCCTAATTACTCCAACAGATCGGAACAAAAATTACATTATCTTGATGTTCACCGCCAACTCGGATATTATTTGGACAGAACCAAACAATTCAGGAAATCCGATCAGCTCTTTCTTTCTTATGCTGAAAATAAGAAAGGCCTTCCTGTCTCCAAAGTGACCTTATCTAGATGGCTTTCTTCCACCATCTCCGAAATCTATCAGCTCAGGAGCAAACAGCTGTGCTCAAAACCAAAAGCGCATTCCACCAGAAGCTTAGCCACTTCCACAGCTTTTCAGGCTAGACTTCGATTGGACACTATTTGTGCAGCAGCCACTTGGGCCACTCCTCATACCTTTGTTTCTCATTACAAATTGGATTTGGCCTCCAGGGATAGATCCAGTTTTGGCTCTACAGTTCTCAAGAGTCTGTTCCATTGAGCCACCCAGGATAGAGGTGCTAGGGACGCGGTCCCATCAAGCAAGAATGAAGGCGAGATTGACAACTTAACATTGAGAAGTTATGTTCCTACCGTAACGTTCCATGTTAGTTGTCTTCTCTCGCCTTCTTTCTTGCGACCCTCCCTCCTCCCCCCTGGCCTGGACAGACCTTTTTCTCCCTATCTGGAAGATTGCTTCTTAAGACCAGTTAGTTCTGGCCTTTTTTTATAGCCCATCCTTTAGGCTTTTTGCCTTTCTTTCCTTCTGGGAAGGTTTTTGTGCTAGGTGTTATTGCCTATAGGTACCAAACGAGATCTGGGTACTTACCGCCTTGCATCATGGGATATGGGGCTGCCTCGAGCTGGTAAAAGTGACTCTCGAGCTTAGCAAGTGCCGAGTCGGAGCCGAGGATCGGCTCCGAACCCATCAAGCAAGAAAGAAGGCGAGAGAAGACAACTAACATGGAACGTTATGGTAGGAACATAACTTCTCATTTCTTAGCTTTGGGATTCTACCCATCTGTTATGACTGCAGCTGTATGCACGATGAATATAGTACAGTTTTGTACCTACCATAAATGTAGATATTAGAGTGCTAATACAGCTGCGGTCCAGGTTTCCCTCCCTCCTTCCCCTCTAGGGGTATTCTTTTATGGTGCATTTGCTTGCAACTACTGTTTTTTGATTATATTGCATTGCATTACTACATAATTTTATGTATTACCTTCCTTCTGGGGGCACCTGACATCTGGGGCAAGAAAAACTGAAGAAAATGGTGTCGGCTGGTTCTTTTATACCCCTGTCGCACTGACGTCAGGGAAGAAGCGACTACCACCGACGCCGGACCTAGACTTTGGAATTCGGCCGACCGAGGACCCGCCTGACTGCAGGAAAACCCATCTGTTATGACTGCAGCTGTATTAGCACTCTAACATCTACATTTATGGTAGGTACAAAACTGTACTTTCCAGTCATTGCATTTTGCAGGCAAAGAAATATCCAAATATATCCATACCTGGACGATTGTCTAATTCAGGCAGAAAGCCAGGATATACTATTGAATCATCTGGCGTTTGTACAGAAATTGCTAACTTCTGTATGGTACACCATAAACGAAAAGAAATCACATCTTGTACCCTGCCAACAAATTGTATTCCTGGGCGCAAGCTTGTACACAACTTCCCAGATGTCTTTTCTCACGCCAGAAAAACAAGTTCATTTGACAGCCTACTTAAAACTACTGGCCACAAAGACCCAGCTATCTGCAAGGAAAATACTGCAAGCCCTGAGGTTCATGGCCTCTTGCATTCTACTAATTCCATATGCAAGACTGCATGTGAGGAAATTACAATGGTATCTAAAAAGCCTATTGTGTCAACATTCACAGGATCTGGAAGCAATGGTTCTTGTCATTCCTTGTCTACAGATGGTTCATTTGGTGGGCAGACGCCTGTCACCAAAACAAGAGACTGCCATTCACTCTACCCCCTGCCGCCCAAACCCTAACAGACGCTTCAGGTTATGCATGGGGGGCTCACTTGGCAGGAAAGTGCATTCAGGGCAAATGGTACCAAAGTCAGATGCACCTGCACATCACTGAAAAAGAAATGTTAGCTGTACAGAATGCTCTAAGAATCTTCAAAGACCACATACTTCCAGGGCAATTAGTGGGAAAGACTGACAACACCACTGTTAGGTGGTACATAAACAAGCAGGCGGGAACCCACTCATACCCTGTCTGCAAACTAGCCATGGCTCTGTGGAACACAGCCTTGAGCTATCAAGTGCACCTACAGGCTCAGTTCCTGCCAGTAAAGCTAAACACACTGGCAGACCTAAGCAGAAATTTCATGGACCCACACGAGTGGAAACTGGAACCGAAGATGTTTATCGTGTTTCACTGTTGCAGTCATTACACTACAACTTCTGCCCATGCTGGATAAGGAGGCTTGGCTAGTAACTTTGGACCTCAAGGAGGCATACCTGCATGTCCCAATCAGACAATCATGCAGAAGATACCTCAGATTTATAGCAGGCTCAATGCATTACCAATTCTCTGCACTGCCCTTTGGCTTATCTACTGCGCCCAGGGTCTTCACAAAATGCCTGCCACCAGTAATTGCATTTTGCAGACAAAAAGGAATTCAAATATATCGTTACTTGGACGGCTGTCTTATTCAAGCAGAGAGCAAAGACATCCTTCTAAAGCACCTGGTGTTTGTAAAAAGATTGCTAATTTGCCTAGGGTACACAGTAAATGAAAAGAAATCAAAACTAGTGCCCTCTCAAGAGATAATATTCCTGGGTGCAAGTTTAAATACAACTGCCCAGATGGCTTATCTCACGCCAGACAAACAAAAGCAGCTGACTCATTACTTTCATATGATGGCAACAAAGACACAGCTCCCTGCAAGAAATACTCAACATGTTGAGAAACAAATGAGGAAGCTCTCCTATAGACCCGTTTGCCTCCCCCCAGAACTACCAATTGGAAAACTTCTGCACAAGGACTTCCCGCAAACAAGCTTGGAAAGTGGATGCCCTCTCCTTCACCTGGATAAAACTAGCAGTTTATGCCTTCCCCCCTCTGCCTCTCCTCTCGGAAGTTCTATTAAAGATCAAACAGGACAAACAAAGGACAATACTGATTGCACCAGACTGGCCACACCAACACTGGTGTACCCCCTTTTGCGCAGTCTCATTGCTGGCACCATGGCACCTGCCTCAGACCCCTGCCCTGCTGTCCCAGCAGGAGGACCAGATTCTGCACCCACAGCTTCAAACCCTGAACCTGGCAGCCTGGCTAATTACCTAATCTGTTCATTACCATCCCTCAGTAAGCAAGTGTTGGATGTCATTCTGGAGGCAAGGAGGCCTAGTAATAGAAAATCGTATGCTGAAAAATGGAAAAGATTCTGTTCCCAGAACCAAGCTCGGAATGGGCACAGCAGCACCCAATTTACCTTAGATTCTTCAATACTTAACTGAGATGCTGCACAAGGGCCTTTCCTTTTCCTACATCATAATTCTTGACTCGGCCATTTCAGCTCATTACAACATAGAACGACTCTTCTCTCATCCATTGCTGAAGCAGTTCCTTAGAGGGGCCAAAAACTTAAGACCACTCAGGAGAGTCCCTACTCCAGCCTGGGACCTTAACTTTGTATTGGAAAAACTCACTCTACCTCCTTTTGAGCCAGCTGCCAATGCAGAGGGTGAAATTTCTTTCTTGGAAAACAGCCTTCCTTTTAGCCATCACTTCAACAAGAAGGTTGTCTGAATTACAGGTCCTAGTGGCAGTGGAGCTTTTCATCATTTTTCATGCAGACAGGGTGTCCCTCAGGACCAGTCCCTCCTTCATGCCCAAGGTGGTATCCAGTGTGGCCCTTAATCAGTCCATTCATTTGCCAAACTTCTTTTCTAATCCACAGAACAAAGGGGAGTGAATACTGCACTCCTTAGATGTGCACAGACAACTTGAATTTTATTTGGACAGGACTAAACCTCTCAGGAAATCTGAACAGCTGCTGGTTGCATTTCTACAGGGGCAGAGGGGAAAGCCATTTCAAAGCAAACCATTTCTAAATGGATATGCAATTGCATTCATTTTTGCTATAAGCACCATGGAAAACCTACCCCACAGGGGATTAGACCACTTTCAAACGGGACTGCATCTACCTCTACAGCCTTTCTCAGAGGTGTCCCTACCAGGGACATCCTAGAAGCTGCTACCTGGAGTTCTGTGCATACCTTCACCAAGCATTACCAGTTGCCAGTTTTCTCTTACTCCAGAGCTGGCTTTGCTACTGCAGTCTTGCAGGGCTTTATAGCTGGTCCTGATGCTATCTAATTTCTTCCTCCCATCCTTAGCTTTGGGAATCTACCCAAATGTGATGACTGCAACAGTGAAACACAAAGAACATAGTACAGTTGTGTACACTTACCATAAATGTAGATGTTAGAGTGTATTCACTGTTGCAGTCTTAGTTACCCTCCCTCCAGCCCCCTGACTTCTATTGTCTATACCTGTATTCTTGCTTACTATGTTTAAAGCTTTTTGGTGTATTTGCTTTTTTGTTGGAGGTGTGACCTTGTATGTAGAATTGCTTCCCATTATGGGGGCACCTGACATCTGGGCAAGAAAAACTGATGTAATGGTGTCGGCTGCATGCTTTATACCCCTGACTACCTGACGTTGTGGAAGATGAGAGCAACCGACGCAGGACCCAAGACTTTGTTAATCAGGCTAACTGAGGGCTACTGCAAGCAGATAACCCAAATGTGATGACTGCAGCAGTGAATACACTCCAACATGTAAATATATGGTAAGTGTACCCAACTGTACTTTCTATGCACTTTATACAATTGTTTCTTTGTCGGTAAAACTGAAAAAAATTAAAGGAGTGAATATATGAGCACCTACATGACAAAAGAATTGGGAAGGAAACAAGTGCTCTATGCAAACGTGGTCATTTTAAGTTTTTGTTTATTTGAAAAGACAGTGATAAATACATGTAAGGAGAGGTGCTTGGACACTAAGACTAGAGGTGCTTGGACACTAAGACTAGAGAAAGCTGAAGTATATTGGCAACTAAAATTGAATGCTACTAACTGGCCAGGATTAAATTAATCCATCTGTACTTCCAGCTTGCTAAAACTAAAAGCTTTAGAAAGGTAAGTAATGGGCCTGTAGTAACAAGAAGTTTTTTAATGTACTGGCTGTTTAAATGACAGCTCATTCATTCTGGAGGCTCAGCAATCACATGAGTGATGATGTAATTTTAAATACTGTGTGTATAAAAGACGTTGACTGACTTTGTAACGTATCTGATGAAGTTTTTCACTTATGGAAGATGAAGGCACTTTATCTTTTGAATTGGCGTTTTGGAGCATTTTGAATGGGTTATTTTGACCTATTTTGAACTGCTTTTAGAAATTTTAAACACATTGAAAGTCTGAATTTTGTCAGCATTTGGAAGTTCTTTTTTAGTTGTGTTACACGTGTTACTTGAGGTTCCTGTTTGCCTTTGTGTTTACTTGAAGTGCAGTAGTGACTGGATAAGCCGCCGTGTGGACTAATGAGACAAAATCTACAGTCCCAGTAGGCTGCTGTTACTGGTTTGCAACTTCAGCACAAGCCTAGCCAGTAACTCTGCTGAAGGTTTAGCTTGAGCTATAGGCTTACATATCATCATGCATTGACTTGCCTGGGTTAGGTTAACAGACTTTGCTGAGGATGCTTTTCAGTATTGCACTCTCTTCAGCTGTCATGTTAAAACTCGCTTGGAGGATTTGTAAAAAAGAGCACAAGACCATCACTCCTGTTGATGGAAAACTCCCCAGCAAGATGTCTTTGCTAATTATAGTTTCCGCATGGCAAAACAAAAGTTTTGAACAAAGAACTGCCAAGTAAACTTGCAGAAGAGCTATCCCTCCAGAGGCAGGGGTGCTTGGTAACAGCTTGGTGGCTATAGTTTTACTTTTGGGTGGATGTCCTTAGACTCCCATTCCTGACTTGTCCCTCCTAGCATTCAGCTGGAAGATGTTCGTAAAGTTTCACTGTTGCAGTCATCACACTTGGGTTATCTGCCTGCAGGTAGCCCTCAGTCGGCCGAACACCAGACACTTAGTATTTCTGCGTCAGATGCTGTCGCTTCTTCCATGATGTCAGAGGTATAAAAACAGGCAGCTGATGCCATTACATCAGTCTTTCTTGCCGAGGAGGTGCCCGTAGCAGAAGCAGTTTGCAAGTGCCGGTCAGCCGCTACCTTAATTTTCCATTTTCTAATTGAATAATCCTGAAGTCTTCTAAAGCTAAGTACCTGGTTGGGGATCCTTTTTTCTTGCTCTAAACCGATGTCAGAAAAATTTAACAGTTGTCTTGCCTGTAGAAAGCAAATAACTCTCAGAGATTTTCATTCTTACTGCATCACCTGTTTAGGCCCAGACCACGATGTCCCTCGCTGTTTTGTGACTTGTTTAATGCCCGAACCATTCATTGTCGGGCTATCTTTGTCGCTAAATTCTTTCGCTGTCTATCACCGTATTCTGAAATAGCTTCGGTAAGCCATCTGACTACTGATCTTCCAAAAAAACATAAGGATAAAGACGGAGACGGATCGCATAGGTCCAAAATTGCTGACGCTTCCATTAAGCTAGTCACCAGTACTCAGTGAGGTGCCTTTGTAGCCCCTGATGCCTGCTTCTATGGATTCGCAGAGCCTCTGCTGAGACCCATTCGGAGTCTGGTATGCTGCGAGATGCTTCGACTATTGAACCAGCGGATGTCTCTACCTTAGATGTGTCTGGAGCCGCTGTGCTTCTGAGGAAGTTTTTGTCATACCAATGTTCGAATCAAACAGACTACTTCATTTTTAACCAAAACTACCAAGATGTCCTTCAAGAATGCAACTGCAGTCATAATATGTGGGTTGTCCTGCCTCAGGCAGTCCTCGGTCGGCCGGATTCCAAAGTCTGGGTCCGACGTCGGCTGATGTCGCATTTCTCTCCGACGTCAGTGCGGCGGGAGTACATAAGCATCAGCCGACGCCATTTTCTTCAGTCTTTCTTGCCGCGCGGTGCCCGAAGCAGAAGCGGTTCGCAAGTGCTGGTCGGTCAGTTCCTATACTCTTCGAATCCAAAGTCATCAAAAAAGCTAAGTACCCCATTGGAGACCTTTTCTTGCCTCAGCCGATGTCAGAAATTACTGAAAAAGTTAATAATTGTCTGTCTTGTGGTAAACAAATACCTCATAAGGATTTCCACTCTTACTGTCTTCCTTGCCTTGGCCCAGACCACGACGTCTCGGCCTGTGTTGCCTGTGCTCGCTTCAACAAGCGTGCACTCAGGCACCGGGCGGAGTTCGCTGAAGACTTTTTCGGCGAAAAATTTGCGTATACAATGCCGTCGGAGCTTCTGACATCACAAACGCCCAAGAAACGAAAAGACCGGGACCGACATCCTCGGCCTGCGTCTACCACCGACTCCACGCCAAAACCTACCGCTAGTGCTCCGGTTCCCACTGAGACGGTTTTTCCACCGCTCCGAACCGAAGACACTACAATACCGACTACTCCGATACCAGACACCACTCCGCCAGTTATAGATTTTCCTCCGGATACTGAAACCGAGGAAATGCCAGAGACCATTGCTGTAGATAAAGGTCACTCCTGCACGTGGAGCTGCCAGGCCTCCTATGGCCATGTCTATTAAGGCCTACACTCGGGCTAAGGCAACCAGCAAGTCTAAGCACCTTACAGCAAAAACCTTGACTCAAACTGCTCCTGAGAAACAAATCATGTCTATGGCCGCAGACTTAATTTCCATGATTAGAGGTTCACAGGCCCATCCTGAGAGCGCATCCCAGCCTCCTCCAGATAAGAGGCCCCGGGTTGATCCCTCTGAACCTATTCCTACAGATGAAGACTCTGAGGACTCTATCCACTCCGAGGGACAGGAAGACCTCTTTCAGACCTATGAGGACTCGGATGCAGAGGATTCCATCCCTTCGGCCTCCCCTCCTGAGGATATTTCTTTTGGGGAAGTTCTGCATACCATGAGGGAACATTTCAAGTGGCAAGGCCAGGAATATTCTGATTCCAGAAAGCGCCTTCGAACCTTCCTTAAAAAGCCCCAGCACAGGCCCCTAGCTATTCCTCCTGTGCTTGATGTTTTGGATGATCTATATTCTGACTCCAGTGTTACCCCTGACTCCCTTCCTCCTGCACCACCCAAACCAGACAGATATTACAGGGTCCCAGACACACATTCCCATTTGTTCAGGGCCCATACTGTGGATTTAGAAACTATTTCTCAGGGACCTAAAGGTGTTTCAGCTTCCGCTTCTAAAAATCCCTTGCCTTCCAACAGGGTAGCTAGATCATTAGAGAGATGGGGGAAAAAGGTGTACACCTCCACCACTTTATCTGTGAGAGCTTTGAATTGCCTTTTTCATATGTTACAATATCAGGATTACTTCTTAGATGATTTACAGAAAACTTTGGCCTCTCCTGACCCTTTAGACAGGAAGTCTTTGCAGGAAGCTGTACATAACTCACAGCAAGTCAGCAATCACTTTTGGCAGTGTGGATATGATGCATTGGAAGCTTCATGTAGGGCAGCTATGACAGGGGCAGTCATTCGCAGACATGCATGGTTAAAAGAACAACCTCTACCAGATCAGGTTAAGGCAAAACTTCTGGATGCACCCTTGGAAAAGAACAAGCTTTTTGGTGCTAATGCTAAAGATGTGTTAAAGTCCATCGAGGAAAAAGCAAAATCAGTTCAGACGGTCAAAGATTTCCTCCAGGTTCAGCCCCCCAGATTCAGCAGGAATTGGCCTTCAAAGAACTGGTCCTTTCCTAACCCTGAAAAATTTCAAAGGGGTAAAAACAGGCGTGGCCGAGGAAGAGGACAATACAGAGGTTCTTATAGGGGACGACAGTGGCAACCAGCAAACCAAAGAAGTGACCCACAGGTCTCCCCCACCCCTCAGACACAATCTCAATGACTTTCCTCTACAACCGCCAAACAAGGAGCAAACAGAGGCACCCTTGGGCGAAACATTATCTCTGTTTTCAGACAATTGGCACAGATTGTCAAAAGACAAATGGATTTTGGACATTGTAGACCAAGGTTACAGGTTTCATTTTCACACCTTACCCAGAAAAAAGGGCATGCCAAACCTACCACAAAACCAGAGGGCAGAGGCTATCAAGCAAATTTCTCTTCTGGCTCAGATAAAAGCAATAGAAGGAGTACCACAACAAGAACAAGGCCAGGGGTTTTACTGAAGACTGTTCCTTGTGCCAAGAAAAGAAACACAATGGAGACCAATACTGGACTTGTCCACATTAAACACCTTTCTCATAGTACCAAAGTTCAAAATGCTGACTCTACAGCAACTCCTTCCCATGCTGGGCAAGGGGTCTTGGCTGATTACTCTGGACCTCAAGGAGGCATACCTGCATGTCCCTATCAGACACAGCTGCAGAAGATACCTCAGATTTCTTGCAGGGCCAGAGCATTATCAATTCTCAGCATTGCCATTTGGCTTATCTACTGCGCCCAGAGTATTCACAAAATGCCTGGCTTCAGTAATTGCTCATTGCAGGCTCCAGGGGATCCAAATTTACCCTTACCTGGACGACTGCCTTATACAAGCGGACGACAAACTGATGTTGACAAAAAACCTGAACTATGTCATTACTTCAGGCTGTGGGATACACAGTCAACTTTCAAAAGTCAAGACTTCAACCATCCCAGCAAATAACCTTCTTAGGAGCCAATCTGGACACAGCCTCTCAAATGGCTTACCTGACAGAAGACAAGCAAGAGAAGTTAACTCATTATTTCAAGGGTTTGGCAAAACTCACCCAGATGACTGCAAGGAGATTCCTACAGGCTCTGGGTTACATGGCATCCTGCATTCTCCTGGTTCCATTAGCAAGACTATACATGAGAAAACTTCAATGGTACTTAAAAAGTCTATGGTCTCAGCACAACAACATCTTAGAGGCAACCATACCGCTCATTCCATGCCTACAAAAGGAATTCCTATGGTGGGCCTCGGTAAGCCAGGCAAATACAGGTATGTCATTCAAAAAACCTCAGATAACACAGACCATGACCACAGACGCCTCAGACATTGGATGAGGGGCACATATGGAAGGCAGATGCATACAAGGACAATGGTCTCCAAAGGAAACACATCTGCATATAAACCAAAAAGAAATGCTGGCAGTAATGCATGCCATCGAGGCCTTTCGACAACAACTTCAACAAGGCCATTTACTGATACAGACAGACAACACCACTGTGATGTGGTACATAAACAAGCAAGGGGGCACCCACTCCTACCCCCTCTGCAGACTGACAATGAATCTTTGGGAAAAATCACTGAGCCTGAACATACACTTACAATCCCAGTTTGTTCCAGGCAAAGACAGTGTGCTGGCAGACAGCCTAAGCAGGAATTTCATAGATCCCCACGAATGGAGCTTACACCCAAGGATCTTCACACAACTCACCTCGATATGGGGCAGGCCAGAAGTAGACCTATTTGCCTCTCACCTCAACCATCTGCAAAAATTCTGTTCAAGGACATACCATCCACAAGCTTGGAAAATAGATGCTCTTTCATTCAACTGGAACTCCCTAAAAATATATGCATTCCCACCTCTGCCACTGATGACCACAGTACTACTGAAGATCAAAGCAGACAGACCCAAAGGGATCCTAATAGCTCCAGACTGGCCAAGACAACACTGGTGCCCGCTACTACGGAGCATATGTCACAAGAAGTGGGCCCTTCCCCAATGGCCCCTACTTTTGACTCAGCACAACTTCAAAACAGTGCATCCAAACCTTCAGACAATCAGCTAACAGCTTGGGAGATTCCATGAATAACCTCAATCATCCTCTCTCCAAGGAAGTCCAGCGGATACGAACAGAAGCTCGAAGACCATCCACCAGAAAGGTTTATTTGGCAAAATGGAGGAGATTCAGCATTTGGAACACCAGCAAGGGTCATGATGCATCACTATTGAACATCCCACTCATCCTGGAATATTTGGCAGATATGCTTCAGAATGGACTCTCATATTCTTCCATAAAGATACATGCTTCAGCTATTTCAGCTAGATATAACACTGATCCACCTGTGTTTTCACATCCTTTGCTAAGGCAGTTCCTTAGGGGAATCAAGAACATTAAGCCACCAAGAAAGGCTCCAGTGCCAGCTTGGGACCTCAACTTTGTTCTAGAAAAACTAACTCTACCTCCTTTTGAACCGGCAGCTTCCGTGGACTTACAATTCCTCTCATGGAAGACTGCTTTCCTGTAGGCAATTACCTCAGCAAGAAGGGTTTCGGAACTACAGGCCCTAATGGCAATACCACCATTCATAATCTTTCACCGAGACAGTCTCCTTAAGAACCAACCCTATTTTTATGTCAAAGGTGGTATCTAGGGTTTCTTTAAATCAAGCTAGTCATCTACCTGCTTTCTTCCCCAATCCTGAAAACAAAGGGGAAAGACTGTTGCACACCTTGGACATTCACAGACAACTTCGCTACTACCTGGATAGAACCAAGACCAGTAGGAATTCTGATCAACTTTTTGTAGCTTACGCCCCTGGAGTACAAGGAAAAGCAATTTCAAAACAGACTATTTCAAAATGGATTGGACATTGCATCAGATTTTGTTATTCCTTCCATGGGAAGACTGTTCCAGCCAATGTCAGACCACACTCCACCAGAGCTACAGCCACCTCTACAGCATTCTTAAGAGGGGTGCCTACAAAGGACATTCTAGAAGCTGCTACATGGAGCTCCGTGCATACATTCTCCAAACACTACAATCTCCTCTATACTCCAGATCCAGAGCAGGCTTTGCTTCGGCAGTCCTGCAGGGTTTGATTGCCACACCATCTCTTTCCTAGAGCATTCCTCCTCCCCCAGCTAAGCTATGGTATTCTACCCACATGTTATGACTGCAGTTGCATTCTTGAAGGACATAGTACAGTTTTGTACCTACCATAAATGTAGATGTCCGATAGATATGCAACTGCAGTCGGATTTTCCCTCCCTCCATACCCCTCTATGCCTTGGGTCCACTCCTATCCCTGTTTCTCTTAGCTGGGGATATCTGTTATGGTGTATCTGTTTATTGATTATTTATTTGTTTGGAATCCTGTTTCTCTCCTTCCAAATTGATTACAGCCTTCATTGGAGGGCACCTGGCATCTGGGGCAAGAAACACTGAAGAAAATGGCGTCGGCTGATGCTTATGTACTCCCGCCACACTGACGTCGGAGAGAAATGCGACATCAGCCAACGTCGGACACAGACTTTGGAATCCGGCCGACCGAGGGCTGCCTGAGGCAGGACAACCCACATGTTATGACTGCAGTTGCATATCTATCGGACATCTACATTTATAGTAGGTACAAAACTGTACTTTTCTTAGGCCCAGAGTACTCACTACGCCTAGAAAACTGACTACCAAAACGCATGCTCAGGCACCCATGCCGCAAAAACAAATGCTTAGAATGGCTGAAGACCTTATTACGCTGATTAGGGGAAGCCAGCCTTCCCCTGCTAAGAGACTACGAACCCAGTCCCCCTACAGGTTCTACAGACCAGGAGTCTGACTCTCTTCTTTCTGATTATGAAGACGTGCCCTTATCCGCCTATGAGGATTCAGATGCAGAGGAATCCATTCAGTCTGCCTCCCCTCCAGAGGATTTTTCTTTTGGTGAAACCTTGCATACTTTGAGAGCATTTCCATTTGGGAATGCCAAGACTATCCTCATTCCAAAACGAGACTCAGATAATTTTTAGAGTTGCCTCAGCAGAGGCCCTTAGCTATACCCCCTGTCCTGGATGTTGTGGATGATGTTTTCATGGAATCCCAGTCTTACTCCGGCCACTTTACCTCCGGCCCTTAGGAAACCAGACAGGTACTACAAAGTACCTGATTCTCACAAGTTTCTTTTCAAGAATCCTACTTCTGATCCAGAGATCATTTCCCAGGGACCTAACTGTTTTAAGGCTACTACAGCCAAAAATCCTACCCCTTCGGACAGGAATTCCAGAAATGTGGAAAGATTGGGTACGAAGATATATACCTCTGCAACTCTTGCTATCAGGGCTTTGAATTGCCAGTTTCACATGCTGAAATACCGGCATCATATTATGGAACTTAGTAAACAAAAAGTGGTAACCTTTCCAGATTTTGCGGAAAATAAAGAATTGCAGGAGCGTATGCACTCTGCAAACCAAGTTAGTAAGCATACTTTGCAGTGTGGCTTTGATGATGTCCTTCAAGAATGCATCTGCAGTCATAACATATGGGTTGTCCTGCCTCAGGCAGTCCTCGGTCGGCCGGATTCCAAAGTCTGGGTCCGACGTCGGCTGATGTCGCATTTCCAACATCAGAGCGGCTGGAGTATATAAGCATCAGCCGACGCCATCTTCTTCAGTCTTTCTTGCTGCGCGGTGCCCGAAGCAGAAGCAGTTCGCAAGTGCCGGTCGGTCAGCTCCTGTATTTTTCAAATCCGAAGTCATCAAAAAAGCTAAGTACCCCGTTGGGGACCTTTTCTTGCCTCAGCCGATGTCAGAAATTACTGAAAAAGTAAGTAATTGTTTGTCTTGTGGTAAACAAATACCTCATAAGGATTTCCACCCCTACTGCCTTCCTTGCCTTGGCCCAGACCATGACGTCTCGGCCTGTGCCGCCTGTGCTCGCTTCAATAAGCGCGCACTCAGGCGCCGGGCGGAGTTCGCTGAAGACTTTTTCGGCGAAAAATTCAATTATACCATGCCGTCGGAACTTCCGACATCACAGACTCCCAAGAAACGAAAAGACCGGGACCGACATCCTCGGCCTGCGTCTTCCGCCGACACCACGCCCAAACCTACCGCGAGTGCCCCGGTTCCCTCTGAGGTGGTTATTTCACCGCTCCGAACCGAAGACACCGCTTTACCGATTCCTCCGATACCGGAGACCACACCGACGCCTGTTATTGATTTTCCTCCGGATACTGAAACCGAGGAAATGCCTGAGACCATTGCTATGGATAAGGTCTCTCCTGCACGTGGAGCTGCTAGGCCTCCCATGTCCATGTCTATCAAGGCCTACACACATGCTAAGGCAGCCAGCAAGACCAAGCACCTTACTGCTAAAGCCTTACCTCAGCCTACTCCTGAAACACAAATCATGACTATGGCCGCAGACTTAATTTCCATGATCAGAGGTTCCCAGGCCCATCCAGAGAGAGGATCCCAGCCTCCTGCTGTTAAGAGGCCTTGGGTTGAACCCTCTGACCCTCTCCCTTCAGATGAAGATTCTGAAGACTCTGTTCACTCTGATAGCCAGGAAGAGCCCTTCCAGACCTATGAGGACTCTGATGCAGAGGATTCCATCCCATCGGCCTCCCCTCCTGAGGATATTTCTTTTGGGGAAGTTCTGCATTCCATGAGGGAACATTTTAAGTGGCAAGGCCAGGATTATTCTGATTCCAGAAAGCGCCTTCAAACCTTCCTTAAAAAGCCCCAGCACAGGCCCTTAGCTATACCTCCTGTGCTTGATGTTTTGGATGATCTATACTCTGACTCCAGTGTTACCCCTGATACTCTTCCTCCTGCTCCTGCCAAGCCTGACAGATACTGTGGGGTCCCAGAAACACATTCTCATTTCTTTAGGGCCCATGCTGTTGATTTAGAAACAATTGCACAGGGACCGAAAGGGGTTTCAGCTACCACCTCCAAAAATCCCTTACCTTCCAACAGGGGAAGCTAGGTCATTAGAGAGATGGGGGAATAAGGTCTACACCTCCATTACTTTATCTATGAGAGCTCTCAATTGTCTCTTTCATATGTTTCAATATCAGGATTACCTGTTAGATGATTTACAGAAAACACTGGCCTCTCCTGAACCTTTAGATAGGAAATCTTTACAGGAGGCTGTACGTAATTCTCAGCAAGTTAGCAATCACTTTCTGCAGTGTGGATATGATGCATTGGAAGCTTCATGTAGGGCAGCTATGACAGGGGCGGTCATTCGTAGACATGCATGGTTAAAAGAACAACCTCTACCAGATCATGTTAAGGCAAAACTTCTTGATGCACCCTTGGAAAAGAATAAGCTTTTTGGTGCTAATGCTAAAGATGTGTTAAAGTCCATTGAGGAAAAAGCCAAGTCAGTTCAGACAGTCAAAGATTTTCTCCAGGTTCAGCCTCCCAGATTCAGCAGAAATTGGCCTTCAAAAAACTGGTCCTTTCCTAACCCTGAAAGATTTCAAAGGGGTAAAAACAGACGTGGCCGAGGAAGGGGGCAATACAGAGGTTCCTACAGGGGACGACAATGGCAACCAACAAACCATAGAAGTGACGCAGGGGTTTCTCCTGCCCCACAGGGACAATCTCAATGACTTTCCTCTACTTCCGCTGACCAAGGAGCAAACAGAAGCTCCTTTGGGCGGAAAATTATCTCTGTTTACAGACAATTGGCACAGATTGACAAAGGACAAATGGATTTTGGACATTATAGACCAAGGTTACAGGTTCCACTTTCATACCTTACCAAGAAAACAAGGCATGCCAAACCTACCACAAAACCAGAGGGCAGAGGCTATCAAGCAAATTTCTCTGCTTGCTCACATCAAAGCAATAGAAAAAGTGCCGCAACAAGAACAAGGCCAGGGGTTTTATTCCAGACTGTTCCTTGTTCCAAGAAAAGAAACTCAATGGAGACCAATACTGGATTTGTCCGCATTAAACACTTTTCTCATAGTACCAAAGTTCAAAATACTGACTCTACAGCAACTCCTTCCCATGCTGGGCAAGGGGTCTTGGCTGATTACTCTGGACCTCAAGGAGGCATACCTGCATGTCCCTATCAGACACAGCTGCAGAAGATACCTCAGATTTCTTGCAGGGCCAGAGCATTATCAATTCTCAGCATTGCCATTTGGCTTATCTACTGCGCCCAGAGTATTCACGAAATGCCTGGCTTCAGTAATTGCTCATTGCAGGCTCCAGGGGATCCAAATTTACCCGTACCTGGACGACTGCCTCATACAAGCGGACGACAAACTGATTTTGACAAAAAACTTGAATTATGTCATACATTTGCTACAGGCTCTGGGATACACAGTCAACTTCCAAAAGTCAAGACTTCAGCCATCCCAGCAAACAACCTTCTTAGGAGCCAATCTAGACACAGCCTCTCAAATGGCTTACCTGACAGAAGACAAGCAAAAGAAGTTAACTCATTATTTCAAAGGTTTGGCAAAGCTCACCCAGATGACTGCAAGGAGATTCCTACAGGCCCTGGGTTACATGGCATCCTGCATTCTCCTGGTTCCATTAGCAAGACTACACATGAGAAAGCTGCAATGGTACCTAAAAAGCTTATGGTCTCAGCACAGCAACAACCTAGAGACAACCATACCACTCATTCCATGCCTACAGAAGGAATTTCTATGGTGGGCCTCGGCAAGCCAGGCAAACACAGGTATGTCATTCAAAAAACCTCAGATAACACAGACCATGACCACAGACGCCTCAGACCTTAGATGGGGGGGCGCACATGGAGGGCAGATGTATTCAAGGACAATGGTCTCCAAAGGAAACACATCTGCATATCAACCAAAAAGAAATGCTGGCAGTAATGCATGCCATCGAGGCCTTTCGACAGCAACTTCAGCAAGGCCACCTGCTAATTCGGACAGACAACACCACTGTGATGTGGTACATAAACAAGCAGGGGGGCACTCACTCTTACCCCCTTTGCAGACTGACAATGAATCTTTGGGAAAAATCACCGAGCCTAAACATACAGTTGCAATCACAGTTTGTTCCAGGAAAAGAAAATGTGCTGGCGGACAGCCTAAGCAGGAATTTCCTAGACCCCCACGAGTGGAGGTTACATCCAGAAATCTTCATACGACTCACCTCGACATGGGGCAGGCCAGAGGTAGACCTATTTGCCTCCCACCTAAATCACCATCTACAAAAGTTCTGTTCAAGGACATATCATCCACAAGCGTGGAAAACAGATGCTCTCTCATTCAACTGGAACTTCCTAAAAATCTATGCATTCCCACCTCTGCCACTGATGACCACTGTATTACTAAAGATCAAAGCAGAGAAGCCCAAGGGGATCCTGATAGCTCCAGACTGGCCAAGACAGCATTGGTACCCACTACTTCGGAGCATATGTCACAACAAAAAATGGGCCCTTCCCCAATGGCCCCAACTTTTGACTCAACACAACTTCAAGACATTACATCCAGACATTCAGACGCTGCAGCTAACAGCTTGGGAGATCTCATGAATAACCTCAATCTACCTCTCTCCAAGGAAGTTCAGAGGATACTAACAGAAGCCCGAAGACCATCCACCAGAAAGGTTTACTTAGCAAAATGGAAGAGATTCAGCATTTGGAATACCAGCAAGGGTGATGATGCAGCATTATTGAACATCCCTCTCATTCTGAAATATTTGGCAGATATGCTACAGAATGGACTCTCATATTCTTCCATAAAAATACATGCTTCAGCTATTTCGGCTAGATATAACACTGATCCACCTGTGTTTTCACATCCTTTGTTAAGGCAATTCCTTAGGGGAATCAAGAATATAAAGCCACCAAGAAAGGCTCCAGTACCAGCTTGGGACCTCAACTTTGTCCTAGAAAAACTGACTCTACCTCCCTTTGAGCCAGCAGCTTCTGTGGACTTGCAATTTCTCTCGTGGAAGACTGCTTTCCTGTTGGCAATTACCTCAGCAAGAAGGGTTTCGGAGCTACAGGCCCTAATGGCAATACCACCATTCATAATCTTTCACAGAGACAGGGTCTCTTTACGAACCAACCCTACCTTTATGCCAAAAGTGGTATCTAGGGTTTCTTTAAATCAAGCCATTCACCTGCCTACTTTCTTTCCCAATCCTGAGAACAAAGGGGAAAGAATGTTGCGTACCTTGGACATTCACAGACAACTTCGCTACTACCTGGACAGAACCAAGACAAGTAGGAAGTCTGATCAGCTTTTTGTAGCTTACGCCCCTAGAGTACATGGAAAAGCAATTTCCAAACAGATTATTTCAAAATGGATTGGACATTGCATCAGATTCTGTTATTCCTTCCATGGAAAGAGTGTACCAGCCAATATCAGACCACACTCCACCAGAGCTACAGCCACCTCAACAGCATTCTTAAGAGGGGTGCCTACAAAAGACATTCTAGAAGCTGCTACATGGAGCTCCGTGCATACATTTTCCAAACACTACAACCTTCCTCTATATTCCAGATCCAGAGCAGGCTTTGCTTCTGCAGTCCTGCAGGGATTGATGGCTACACCATCCTTTTCTTAGAGCATTCCTCCTCCCCCAGCTAAGCTATGGTATTCAACCCATATGTTATGACTGCAGTTGCATTCTTGAAGGACATAGTACAGTTTTGTACCTACCATAAATGTAGATGTCCGATAGATATGCAACTGCAGTCGGGTTTTCCCTCCCTCCTTCCCCTCTATGCCTTGGATCCACTCCTATCCCTGTTACCCTTAGCTGGGGATATCTGTTTATTGCTTGTTTATTTGTCTGGAAATCTGTTTTTCTTCCAATTTGATTACAGCCTTCCTTGGAGGGCACCTGGCATCTGGGGCAAGAAACACTGAAGAAGATGGTGTCGGCTGATGCTTATATACTCCAGCCGCTCTGACGTCGGAGAGAAATGCGACATCAGCCGACGTCTGACCCAGACTTTGGAATCCGGCCGACAGAGAGCTGCCTGAGGCAGGACAACCCATATGTTATGACTGCAGTTGCATATCTATCGGACATCTACATTTATGGTAGGTACAAAACTGTACTTTCTAGAAGCATCTTGCAGGGCAGCAGTCACTGGCTCTCTACTGAGAACACCTGCTTGGCTGAAGGAGCAGACCTTGCCATTTCATGTCAAATCTGAATTACTAGACGGTACTTTGAATAAGGACTGTTTGGCACCAAAGCAGAAGTTGTTCTTAAAGATGGAAGAATAAGCTAAATCTGTGCAGACTGTTAAAGAATTCCTACAAGTGCAACCATCTAGATTAAGTAGGCATTCCCCTTCAAAACACTGGTCCTTTCCAGCCCCCTCCAGGCCTTCCCAAACAAGACTCAAGGGAAACAGACCACCCAGACTACAGTCTCAGGGTATGTAGAGATCTGAGCAATGGAGTACCCCCACCCCTAAAGCAGGGAGTGGTAAGCCACCTCCTTATGGAAAAAGCTCACTATGACTTCTCAACTCTACTTCCCAGTCCTGCCCAATTGCTTGTGCCCCTAGGAGGAAAACTTGCCCTTTATGCAAAAAACTGGATGTCCATTACTCGGGACCAATGGGTCCTCAACATTGTATCCCAGGGGTACAAATTTTATTTCCATTCACTGCCAACCCCAAGCGGGTTTCCAAACCTTCCTCCAAACCAGTGGGCAGAGACTCAAAACCAAGTACTTTCCTTTTTCAATATCAGAGCTGTTTATCTTGTTCCAGTAGAACAGAGGAGCCAGGGATTCTACACCAGACATTTCCCGGTACCCTGGACTGAGGACTCTTGGCACCCAATCCTGGATCTTTCAGTTCTCAACACCTTCCTGGTGGTACCAAAATTCAAGATGCTTGCCTACAACAGCTTCTCCTATGTTAACCAAGGATGCCTGGTTAGTCACCCTAGACTTAAAAGAAGCCTTTCTGCACATCTTCATAAGGGAGTCATGCAGGAAGTAGCTATGTTTTAGAGCAGGGTCTATGCATCATCATGTCTCTTCACTTCCATTTGGCTTCTCTACTGTGCCCAGGGTATTCACAAAATGCCTGACTCCAGCCATTGCATACTGCAGGCAGAGAAAAATCCAAATTTACCCGTACTTGGACGACTGCATGATGCAGGCGGACAGTCAGGAATTGCTGCTTCAGCACCTGGCATTTGTAAAAAGTCTTCTCACTTTGTTGGGGTACACCAACGAAAAGAAATCACAACTGGTACCCAGTCAAAAGATTGTATTCCTGGGAGCAGGCTTGGGCACAACTTCCCAGATGGCATTCCTCACTTTAGAAGAACAGGTCTGTCTGACAGATAGCTGGGTTCTGGTGGCCATTTGTTTGAAGTTATCTGCAAGAAAAATACTGCAAGCCCTATTATTCATGGCCTCATGTATTCTGCTAATTCCATATGCAAGACTACATATGAGGAAACTTCAGTGGTACTTACAAAGTCTTCGGTGCCAACATTCTCAGGATCTGGAAACAGTCATTCCTATCATACCTATCTAAGGACAGAGTTCCTTTGGTGGGCAGAAGCCTGCAACCACAACAGGGGACTGCCTTTTACTCTACCCCACGTCACCCAGACCCTGACCACAAACGCATCAGACTATGCATGGGGGGCTCACATGGCTGGTAAATGTATTCAGGGCCACTGGAGCCCAAGTGAAATTTTCTTGCACATCAACCAAAAAGAGCTGCTAGCTGTACAGAATGCCCTGATAGCTTTCAGACACCTACTCTTTCCAGGACAACTGCTGATAAAAACAGACACCACCACAGTTATGTGGTACATCAACATGCAGGGGAGAACCCATTCTTACCCACTCTGCAGGTTAGCCATGGCCCTGTCGAACACTGCTTTGGACAACCAAATCCATCTACAAGCTCAATTCCTGCCAGGCAAACAAAACTCACTGGCAGACTATTTAAGCAGAAATCTCCCTAGATCCACACGAGTGGAAATTGGAGCCCAGCACCTTCAACCTTCTGATCCAGAAATGGGGAACCCCAGAGGTAGATCCCCCCCCCCCCAACAACCACCAGTTAAGCAAATTCTGCACCAAGAACCCTCCCAGCAGGGCCTGGAAGATGGATGCACTATCCTTTCAATGGGAAAACCTCTCAGTCAGTGCCTTTCCCCCTCTTCCCCTTCTCTTAAGAGTTTTTCTCAAGATAAGACAGGACAGGCCAAGGACAATTCTGATTGCCCCGGACTGGCCACGCTAGCACTGGAACCCACTCCTGCCATCCTGACAATGGTACCACCCTGGTACCTACGGCAGACCCCCAACCCTGCTTTCCCAGCAGGAGGGACAGATTTTTGCATACACAATTGCAAACCCTAAATCTTGCAGCCTGGCTTATTCCTTAAATACTCGACCAGCAACCCTAAGCAAACAGGTACTTGATGTCATCCTTGAAGCCAGAAGGCCCAGTACTAGGAAATCCTATGCTGAAAAGTGGAAAAGGTATTGTTCTTGGATTCAGTCTAAAGGAAAGGACACAGCACTGCGCTCCTTACCTTTAATCCTGGATTACCTAGCAGAACTACTCCACAGAGGCCTATCCTTCTCCTCCATTAAGATCCATGTCTCTGCCATCTTGACTTATTACAATACTGAGCCATCTCTGTTCTCACCCTCTCATCAAACAGTTCCTGAGAGGGGCAAACAAGTTAAAGGCCACCAAGGAGAGCACCCACCCCTGCTTGGGACCTTAACTTTGTACTGGAAAAGCTCATACTTCCTCCTTATGAACCTTCTGCTTCAGCAGCGTTAAAATTCCTTTCTTGGAAAACAGTCTTGCTTCTAGCCATCACTTCAGCTCGGAGTGTCTGAGTTACAAGCACTGATGGCTGTGGAACCCTTCATTATTTTCCATACTGACAGGGTCTCCCTCGGGACTAACCCTTCCTTTATGCCTAAAGTGGTGTCCATTGTGGCTGTCAGCCAATCCATCCATTTGCCTACCTTCTTCCCTAATCCTCAGAATAAAGGGGAAAGGATCCTGCACTCTTTGGATGTGCACAGACAGCTCAGGTTCTACCTTGATAGGACTAAACCTTTCTGGAAATCTGACCAGCTGCTAGTCAGCTTTGCAACAGGGTCAGAGGGTAAGGCCATTTGAACACAAACCATTTCCAAACGGATAGAACACTGCATCCATTTCTGCTACAAGCACCATGGAAAACCAACCCCTCAGGAAGTCAGAACACATTCCACTAGGGCTGCATCTACCGCTACATTTTTTCTCAGAGGAGTTTCTACCAGGGACAATACTGGAAGCAGCTACCTGGAGTTCTGTGCACACACCTTCAAGCATTACCACTTGCCTCTTTTTTCCAAATCCAGGGCAGTCTTAAAAGGCCTACTAGCCAACCCCAACTCTTCTTGAATGCCTCCACCCTTCCTCAGCTTTGGGAATCAACCCAAGTGTGATGACTGCAACAGTGAAACACGAAGAACATAGTACAGTTGTGCACACTTACCATAAATGTAGATGTTAGAGTGTATTCACTGTTGCAGTCCTGGTTTCCTTCCCTCCACCCCCCCCCTTGTTTTCTCTATCTCTTTGTCTCCCCTCTATGGCTATTCCTACTGCTATGGGTATTTGTTTTACTGCTGGTGTTTTCCACACCATTTCCTAGCTCCCTGTTTGGGGGCTCCTGACATTTGGGGCAAGAAAAACTGATGTAATGCGTCTGCTTCCTGTTATACCCCTGACGTCATGGAAGAGGCGACAGCATCCGACGCAGAAATACTAAGTCTCTGGTATTCTGGCCGACTGAGGGCTACCTGCAGGCAGATAACCCAAGTGTGATGACTGCAACAGTGAATACACTCTAACATTTACATTTATGGTAAGTGTACTCAACTGTATTTTCTCTTTCCCGCTACAGTTATAGCTCATCATGCAGGACAAATGCCCCTTTTCATATACTTCCCTTTTTTCATCTTGCTACATTTGCTCAGCATCCCTCTCTTTAAAATAGTTTCATCAAGAAAAGAGGTTGTAAATCTAACAAAAAGAACCATCCAAGTGGTCCCACCATACTGAAAAATGTAAGAAAATTATTTCAGGGTCTTTAAGAAAACAGACTACCCCAAATGCAGGCCTTTAAAGTTAAGCAGCCTTAATAGCGTTATTCCTTGGCAGGCCTCTTGGGTAGCCTCAGTGCAGTCCATCCTTTCATGCTTGTCTGAAGGAGACTGGATGGATTGTTTTGACCGCCAAGGACATCTGTGGTGATAATTTTTGTGCAGTCTCTTATCTAATCTTTCCATATCAAGTCTCTCATAAATATTTCAGTTTCATTTTTCAGTTCCCCATTCCTCTGTTCTTTACAGAATTTCCAAAACGTATCAAATATCTATATAGGCTCGCTGTTTATTTGCGTAGTCATAGACTGCTCAAGTTTGGCAACACTCCTTTCTGTTTACTTTTTGGCGTAATGAATTAAGCAGCAGCTTTTGTGCTCTGGTATCAGAAAATTGTTGCTGTTAAGCAGCCTTTCTAAAGTCTTGCATATTATCCAAATACTCCCTTATTTTACCTTTAGCACGTGATATTTGCTCCTGTAAGATTTTTTCATCTGCAGTACTTTAGCCTTTGAAAATCCCTCTAAATAATTCATGTTACTTTCCCATATCTTTCCCTCATCTCTACCATTTTTTTTAATTTCATTTTTTATCATGTTTTAAATTCTGTTCCATTTTAGTGTGTTCAAGAGAGTTGTTGGTTGGGTTAATCTGTTTACCTAGCATCCAGACATAATTCTTATCTCATTAGTGAGAATAAACTTTTCTATAGATGCTTTTCATTAAACTTCATAACTCTCGATTATGACCAATGCATCTATAGAAATGTTTATTTGTTGCAGTAACCTTATGCATTAGATAACCATCTACTTATACCAGCTACCTGTGTTGAGGGATTTGGGAATGGATTTTAACCTAAAATTTTAAGAACTTCTGAATGGATTATATAAAATAAAAATGTTGCATCAGTATAGTAAAAAGTCAGCAGTATTTATTCAAGCCAATAGTGAGCGCTTTTGTCTCCTCAATCGGAGACTTCTTCAGACTAAGGCTTCAGAACTCCATTAAAACATTTATATGCTCATTAGCTTGTCGCATGATTTCAATTTAAACATATAATATACCCAAATTTCTAAAAAAATTATGTACTCTAAAATAAATCACAATGACACTTCATAATACATGTATTCTAACACTGACTTAGTGTTTTAGCCCCTTCCTTCTTGAATACACTGCAAACTCCGCCCTATTATTTATCCTGGGGGGGAGCATGTATTTAACCTAACTTGCCAACAACAATACTCTAACCTAACTCTTCTTCAACATTAATAATATTGTGTTAATTTGTTAAAACATCCAACACTATACATTTAAAATTTACTTTACATTTCTTTTCTATATGTTTGCTCATAGCATTTTTCATGTCTCCATGTCTAATTGCATATTTTATGTTCGTAGATCCTTCTACGTAGCTCTTAGTTCTTCCCACATAGAATGATCTACATTCAAAACACATCAATAAATACACTACATTTTTGACTTTACAGGTGAATCTTCCAGGAACCTGTACTACTATTTTTCTAACTTCGAATTCATTACAATCAGTGTACAGGTATTGACAATTGTAGTTAAAGCACTTCACCATTCCCCTCTTTTGCTCAGCTGTTTTAGGCTTATTTAACTTGCTCTGAAAATAGTCTTTATAATTCTTAGCACTTTTTTGCACAAACTTTGTTCAACTCCTACCTTTTCTAAAATTTCTCTATTACCTTTCATTATTCCCCAATTTCCCCTGATTATATTTTTTAGTGTTGGAATCTGTACTATTTTGTACTGCTAATGCTGTCTTGAAACTATTTACTACATTTCTATGGCCCATGCTATTCTTTTTAGTTGAATTTTTGCTCCTATTTTCTACTTCGTCATCTAGTAAGACTTTGACTTCTCTCTGTGGATAACCTCTTATTTGCATTATTTTGTATAAGTTCTTTGCTTGTTCTACAAACACATTATGTTCCTTTAAGTTACTTATGCTTTTTAACTGTCCCTTGACCATATTTATTTTGTCTTTGGATGAAGGTTGGAATAATGCAGATACATATTATTTTGGAAGTCCTTTTTATATATTTTAGAAATCAATTTATTCCCTTACTTATATATAGTAAAGTCCAAAAAATTAATTTTGTCTACATAGTTAATAGAAAATTTTAAGTAGGAACAAACACTATTGATATATTCAAAGAATTTTACTAACTCAATTTTTGGAACCTCTCCATATCAGGAGGACATAATCAGTAAAGCACAGCATTTTAGTTATGCATTTATTGAACTCACTTTCTAATATGTTAGCAGTTTCCCAGCCGTGCATGAAGACATTGGCATAACTTGGGGCTAATGCTGCACCCATCGCAACGCCATTAGTCTGAAGAAACGTTTGCTCATAAAAATCCAAATAGTTAAATAACTTAACACTAAAATCAATCATCTCCATTAGAAGTCCCACAGTACTAGAGGAAAATTCTTTAGATTTTAATTAAATTCTAACTGTTTCCATGCCTTCCTTATTTGGAATCATAGTGTGCAGAGAATTAATGTCTAAGGTGACTAGTATATCTGCATCTGTTACATGAATTCCTTCTATCGTCTTTAGACAGTCATAACTATCTTTTATATAAGTTTTGCTCTTTGGCACTATCTTCTGTAAATGTTTGTCAACAAATACAGACACCCCTTCGGTTTTGCTGTTTTTGCTTACTATCAGTCTTAAAGGTGGTTAATCTAAGTTTTTATGGATCTTTGGAATTCCAAAGATACTACTTATTTTGGGTTGGTATTGAAAGAACAAAAAAAATTTATCCATCTATTCTTCCTGTATAGAATCATTCTTCTGTACAGGAATCAATTCGTATATATCCTTTATAACTTCCTTCATCGTAACTGTTATATAAAAGTTTTTATCTAATAACATTTTTCCAATTTTTGTTCATATTCCTTTTTATCCAACAATACCATTTCCCCATCTTTATCAGCTTTAAAGACTAAAACTACATTTTTAATTAGCAAGTCAAAACATTCCTTCTCTTTCTTTGTTAAATTGTAATATTTAAACTTCTTAATGGATGGTAAGAAGAGGCTGTGGAGTAATAAGAAATATCCTGCCAAGTGTTTCAGTCAGAGATGAAAAAAGATATTCATCGTGCATACAGCTGCAGTCATAACAGATGGGTTTTTCTGCCATCAGGCAGGTCCTCGGTCGGCCGAATTCCAAAGTCTAGGTCCGGCGTCGGATGTCGTCGCTTCTTCCCTGACGTCAGTGCGACAGGGGTATAAAAGAACCAGCCAACGCCATTTTCTTCAGTCTTTCTTGCCGTGCGGTGCCCGAAGCAGAAGCAGTTCACAAGTGCCGGTCGGCCAGCTCCTGAGATTACGAATATTTTTTCAACGAAGACTTCTTGAAAGCTAAGTACCCCGTTGGGGAATCTTTTCTTGCCTCTGACCGATGTCAGACAAAGTTAATTGCATTTCATGTGGGAAGCAAATACCGCATAAGGATTTCCATTCCCTCTGTATTCCTTGCTTAGGCCCAGACCACAACGTCTCGGCCTGTCATTTTTGTGCTACATTCAACAGATGCACTATTAAGCGTCGGGCGGAGTTCGCCCAACACTATTTTGGCAAAAAGTTTAATTACAATACGTCGTCGGATACTCCGACTCCAGTTTTGAGTAAACGACACAAAGATAAAGACCGATATACGAGGTCCGCGACTTCTACCGACACCACGCTAAAGCCGACTACAGGTGCTCTGGTTCTCAGCGAGGCGCCTATGCAGCCCCTGACTACCGATGACACTTCATTAGCGGTGTCTTCTGTGCCCGAGGTCGCAGGCTCTTCAGCCCACACCCTAACTACAGATACAGACGCCACTCTTGGCGGGGAAACTCAGAGTTCAGACAGGCCTGCCACCTCTCAAGGTGTCTTCAGACCTTCTTCTTTTTCCATTAAGGCTTACACTAACTCTAAAGCAGCCATGCATTCTAAAAGACAAGCTCCACAGGGCCCCTCTCAAGGCCCCATGCCTAAAAAGCAGATGCTCAAAATGGCTGAGGATTTGATTACTCTTATCAGGGGTTCTCAACCCCCCTCGGACAAAAGGCCCAGAGTGGAGGAAGAATACCCTTCCTCGGACCAGGCCTCCATTACTTAAGAACATTCTGAGGACCAGGAACATTCATACTCCCCTTTCGAAGATTCTGATGCAGAGGAGTCCATTCCCTCTGTCTCCCCCCCTGAGGATTACTCTTTTGGGGAAACCTTGCATACCTTGAGGGAACACTTCCACTGGGAAGGCCAAGAGTACTCAGACTCCAAGAAAAGGCTCAGGGATTTCCTATTGCTCCCTCAGCACAGGCCTCTGACTATACCTCCTGTCTTAGACATACTAGATGATGTGTATTCAGAGACCAGCCTTAACCCAGATTCTTTACCTCCAGCTCCAGTCAAGCCTGACAGGTATTACCGGGTTCCTGATTCACACCAATTCCTATACAAAAGCCATGCGGCTGACCCAGAAACTATTTCACAGGGTCCCAAGGGAATTAAGGCCTCCAGTGCCAAAAATCCAGTACCGTCCGAGAGAGATTCCAGAGCTTTAGAAAGGTGGGGACAAAAGGTATACACCTCGGTCACCTTAACCATGAGGGCATTAAACTGTCAGTTCCATATGTTAAAGCATCAACAGTTTTTGTTATCTCAGTTGAAAAGCAAAATGTCACAACCTGCACAACCAGACTTGAAGGAGTTGCAGGATTTGTTGCATAGTGCAGAGTAAGTGGGTAAACATACCTTGCAATGTGGTTTTGATGCTTTAGAGGCCTTTTGTAAAGCTCTGTTACAGGATCAGTCATACGTAAACATGCTTGGCTGAAAGAGCAAACCTTACCAGATCATGTCAAAGCTAAATTACTACATGCACCTCTTCAAAAAGATGTATTGTTTGGTGTTAAAGCTGAGGAGGTATTAAAGAAAATGGAGGAAAAGGCAAAATCAATGCAAACAGTGAAAGATTTCCTACAGGTACAACCCCCACGTTTCAGTAGAAATTGGCCTTCAAAAAATTGGTCCTTTCCAGCCACGGACAGACCTCAAAGTGGTAGATACAGGCGCCCGAGGGGTAGAGGGCAATCTCAAGGATCATTTAGAGGCAGACAAGGGCAAACACCTACACCAAGAGGAGGTGAGGATAGTTCACAGCCATTCAGAAAGCAGACCCAATGACTTTCCCCTTTGCATGCCAAGCAAGGCTCAAATGGCAGCACCTTTAGGTGGAAAATTGGCATATTGTCACAAAAGACAAATGGATCCTGGACATTATAGGACAGAGGCTACAGATTCCACTTTCACACCCTTCCAAAAATGAGAGGCATGCCAAACCTGCCACACAATCAAAGGGCAGAGGCACAAAAACAAATTTCAGATCGCATGGACATGAAAGCTATTCAAGAGGTACCTGCACAAGAACAGGGTCAAGGTTTTTATTCCAGACTTCCTGGTACCAAGGAAGGACAAAGATTGGAGACCTATTTTGGACTTGTCCATCCTAAACACATATTTACTCGTACCAAAATTCAAGATGCTCACATGACAGCAGCTTCTTCCCATGCTTGGCAAGGAGTCTTGGCTGGTAACATTGGACCTCAAGGAGGCATACCTGCATGTCCCAATCAGACAAGATTGCAGAAGATACCTCAGATTTCTTGCAGGTTCAACCCATTATCAATTCTCTGCATTGCCCTTTGGCTTATCTACTGCACCCAGAGTGTTCACGAAATGCCTGGCATCAGTAATTGCCTTCTGCAGACTTCAAGGGATACAAATATACCCATATTTGGACGACTGCCTGATCCAAGCGGACAGCAAACACACTCTTCTGAAACACCTGGCGTTTGTAATAATTTTGTTGAAATCTCTGGGATACACAGTCAACAAAAAGAAATCAAGACTAATACCCTCTCAAACAATAATTTTCCTGGGTGCCAGCTTGGATACAAACAACCAGATGGCCTTCCTCACGCCAGAGAAACAAGGGCAATTAACTCAATACTTCAGAAAACTGGCAGCCTTCACCAGGCTGACTGCAAGGAAAATCCTGCAGGCTCTGGGATTCATGGCATCTTGCATCCTGCTAATCCCATGTACAAAGCTGCATATGAGGAAACTTCAGTGGTACCTAAAAAACTTATGGTCTCAACACAGCCACAGTTTGGAAACAATCATACCACTGATTCCATGTCTTCAAAAGGAATTTCTGTGGTGGGCTCAAGCATGCCAAAGAAACATAGGTCTCCCATTCTGCAAGCCTCAAGCAAATCAAGTCATCACAACAGACGCCTCGGACTACGCCTGGGGGGCACACATGACAGATCGGTGCATTTAGGGCAAATGGTCACAAAAAGAAAAGCACCTACACATCAAAAGGAAATTCTAGCAGTAAAAAATGCTATTATGGCTTTCAAAGACCTACTGCATCTGGGCCAGCTGTTAAGGACAGACAACACCACAGTGATGTGGTACATAAACAGGGAGGAACCCATTCATACCCCCTATGCAGGCTAGCCATGTTTCTTTGGAACATGGCTGTGGAATTACAAATCCAACTTTAAGCACAGTTCCTGCCAGGCAAGGAAAACACACTGGCAGACAACCTGAGCATAAATGACAGATCCACACGAATGGAAGTTGCATCCTCAAGTTTTTACAATGATAATTCAAGCATGGGGAAGGCCAGACATAGATCTCTTTGCCAACCACAGAAATTACCAATTGACAAAATTCTGCTCGAGAACCTTTCATCCACAGGCCTGGAAAGTGGACACACTCTTTCAATTGGACAACAATGACTGTTTATGCCTTTCCACCTCTTCCACTGCTGCCCAAAGTACTATTAAAAGCCAGAGCAGACAGACCAAAGATGATTCTCATTGCTCCAGACTGGCCAAGACAACACTGGTACCCACTCCTGAGGAGCCTGACGCATTCCCCACCATGGATCCTGCGTCTAATGCCTCTTCTACTGACTCAGCACAACTTCAAAACTCTTCACAGTCAGCTGAAAACACTCAGTCTAGCCGCATGGAGGATTCTTTAAATTCACAACAGACCCAACTCTCCAAGGAGGTGCAGGATATCATTTTGGTGGCCAGAAGGCCTTCTACTAGAAAAGCCTACTCTGCAAAATGGAAACGGTTTTGTGCCTGGAATCAGAAAAAGGGTCAGAATCCTAGAATACTGAATTTACCTCAAATATTACAGTACGTAGCCGAGATGCTAAGCAGTGGACTTTCATTCTCCTCCATCAAAATCCATGCCTCAGCCATTTCTGCAGAGTGCAACACTGATCCTCCTTTATTCTCTCACCCTCAGAGGGGCTAAGAATATAAAACCCCCAAGGAAGCAACCAGTACCTGCTTGGGACCTCAATTTCATTCTATTAAAAACTGACCCTGCCTCCTTTTGAGCCAGCTGCTTCAACAGAACTGCAATATTTGTCATGGAAAACAGCCTTCCTTCTGGCTATCACCTCAGCACGCAGGGTTTCGGAACTTCAAGCCCTCATGGCTGTGCAGCCTTTCATCATTTTCCATCAGGATAGAGTTTCCTTAAGAACCAATCCTTCCTTTATGCCAAAGGTAGTATTCAGGGTAGCCTTAAATCAGGCTATCCACTTACCTACCTTTTACCCTAATCCACAAAACAGAGGGGAGAGACTACTACATTCCTTGGACATTCACAGACAGCTCCGTTATTATTTGGACAGAACAAAGCCTTTAAGAAAATCAGATCAACTCTGTGTCCTATGCTACAGGTGCTCAAGGGAAGCCCATTTCCAAACAGACAATCTCAAAATGGATAGCCCACTGCATACGCTTTTGTTACTCTCTTCATGGTAAAACTGTACCTAAAGGCATCCGATCTCACTCCACAAGGGCCACAGCTACCTCTGCAGCTTTCCTCAGGGGGGTTCGTACCAAAGATATTTTGGAAGCAGCCACTTGGAGTTCTGTACATACTTTCTCCAAGCACTATCACCTACCATTATACTCCAAAACTAGATCGGGCTTTGCCACTGCAGTCTTGCAGGGCATCCTGGCTCCTCCTAGTTCCACTTAGTGCCTACCACCCCTTTATTAGCTTTGGGATTCTACCCATCTGTTATGACTGCAGCTGTATGCACGATGAACATAGTACAGTTTTGTACCTACCATAAATGTAGATGTTTGAGTGCCAATACAGCTGCAGTCCAGGTTTCCCTCCCTCCTTCCCCTCTTGGGACAGGCCTGATGGCTAACACCTCCTCATACAACCTCATTGGGGTATTCTTTTATGGTGTATTTGCTTGCAACTACTGTTTTTTGATTATATTGCATTGCATTATTACATAAATTTATGTTTTGCCTTCCTTTTGGGGGCACCTGACATCTGGGGCAAGAAAAACTGAAGAAAATGGTGTCTGCTGGTTCTTTTATACCCCTGTCGCACTGACGTCAGGGAAGAAGTGACAACATCTGACGCCGGACCTAGACTTTGGAATTCAGCCGACCGAGGACCCGCCTGACGGCAGGAAAACCCATCTGTTATGACTGCAGCTGTATTAGCACTCTAACATCTACATTTATGGTAGGTACAAAACTGTACTTTCTTATCCCTTTGTGGCTCTTTTTATTTGTTTATTTCAGCTAAGTTGAACATACCAGAACATATGCAAAAAGTCCAGACAGGTAGTGGGAATTTCCAATTCCTTTGTACAGGAGGAGTTTGAGGCATTTAGGAATGCATTCTATTGGGTATAGGTTGTAGAGAGGTAACTTAATTCTCGTAGTTAAATGTCTTTATGGTACATTTTTAGCTGTTAACTTTGGGTATTTCCTTTGTCCAACACAAAACTGCCACAAAGAAAAGCTGTTTGTTTATAAAACTTCCTCAGTCTAATCCTTCTGTTATGAACTCATTCTTTCCATTTAGGGTAGAAGGTTATGAATTTCATAACATTATGAATTAGAAGTGCTAAGAGACTATATATTTTTAAGAAATGCACTGGACATTTTGTTCAATAACAGGAATTTTTAACTCTGGTTTGTCTTGTCGAGCTCTTAACTGTCTGTAATGGGCCCTGAGCTTGGAAACCTCAACATTGCTTGTTTTATCCCACTACTCTTCTTTCCTTTCAGAAGAAATTTGTTTCTTCCCTAACAACTCTCGAATCGTTTGCACTCCCCAATCCTTTTCTTCAAGAGAGTATTTTGATATGGAAAAATAATTTTGTATAAGAAATTAAAAAAAAAATGTAATTATTACTGTTCAAGCAGACGTATACATCATCAAGGGAGAAAGGAGGAGATATCTGCATATTTGTTTAAAATAAAGGAAGGATGTCAGCATAACAAGGTAAATGAAAAATGTAAAAGTAAAGGTAAAAAGAACACAAGCAAATTATGAGTATTACAATACAACATGTGGAAAATGTAGAAGAGTAAAAAGAAAAAGAATGGACAGTAAAAAAAAAATCCAAAATGAGTTAAGTATGAATCTGAAAAATAAATTGCGATTAGTAAATTGAATTAAATAATTAAGACAGTAAAGTTTGATTCAGTATTAGGCCCAGATGGTATAGGGTATGGAATGCACAAAGAAGTAATGGACTATTTCGTTAATGTACTGAATGAATGATTGAAGGAAGGATTTATGAAGAGTTATATAGTACGATATTTACATTTTGTACAGAAGAAAGATGAGAAGAATGAAATTTAAAAAAATGGAGACAAAGCATACTAAATAACAGACTGCAGTTTTTTTAAAAAATAGTGGAAAATGGAAGGAAGGATGAGGTATATTATGGAAGAGAGTATATATGATATGGGATGGAATGGTTATTAAGGAAATTCGTGCATGTGGCACATCTTACAAGTTAAAGGCATTGCATCTGGTTCTAAAGATGTTATAATTCCGTTATACTCTGCCCTCATCAGATCAGTAATTGAGTACAGTGCTCCTTCTTGTATGTACCTCCCCAGACACCTGCAACAGTTGGAGAGATCACATTTCTCACCATGAAATTGCAGGGTACACAAAACAAGTCTTGCACAGGAAGATTGAAAGCCTGTATCCTGTCTCCTACAGGTTGCTAAGGGGTGACCTGTGCCTGGCTTACTGGGCAGTTTCTGACCTGGCTGTGATGGAAATGCTACACATTCATAAATCAGACTGCACAGTGGTCACTCAATCCAAAGATCTTAACCTAGCCTCTGACATGAACAGGTCATGCTGGAGAGACAGATGAATCTCCCAGAGACTGCCAGTTCTCTGGAACAAGCTTCCAGTTCATGTGAAACAGAGCCCCTCCCTGTCCCTTTTCAAAAGCAACCTAGATCAATGGACAGGTGACTGCATATTCACTCCTCTGGTGGTGCTCATGTCCCTCCTGGACAGAGAAAGTCTATTTACCATATGCTCTTACATCTGTGAACTTCACTCACCTAAACACTGACAACTGGGGCAACTTGGGATAAATATGGCTAGGCTTGTAAGGGTTCTAGGGCCGTTAGCCTGTTAACCTCCTCTGAGTCTATGAACCTGAGGGATTCCTCCCCGCCAGCTAGACCAAACTTTTCTTTTCCCTCCTGTCATTCAATATATGCTCTGTCAGGGAGTGATTAGAAGCAGTCCTTCCTCCTTTAGAATAAGGGTTTAAATCAAGGATATTTCTGGTGCCAGAGAAGGAATATTCTTGGAGAGCAGTTCTGGATATTTCCTTTCTGAACCTATTTTGATAGTGTCCAAGTTAAAAATGTTGTCATTTAGCAACTTAATGCCCCTTACTCTCCTTTTGAGTTTTCTAGTAATCTTTGATTTACAAGATGCCCATCATCACATTAATGTACATCATAATTTCAAATGTTTCTTATTGACTTTTTGGGATTACGTTCTCCATTCTCTGTTACCCTTTGGACTGTCCACTGCTCCAAGGGTATTCACAAAGTGACTAGCTCTTGTGATGGCCTACTGCAGACTGCAAGGTATTCACATTTTTCCTTAAATAGATCTCTTTTCTTTGTAAAAACTTATTCAAAGTGTCAGGAATCTCACCTGGGTAAGGGATTTCCTAAACAGACTGGGTTTTCAGGAGGACTTATAAAAAGTCTTGTCTGACTCCTTCCCACAGGATTGTTTTCCTAGGGTGTGTCCTGGGCTCCTCATTTCAAAGAGCTTTTCTTCCAAGGGACTACTTTATCTATATCTAGATACATTACCGAGTTTTTCCAATTTAACTAGTGTCTCAGCAAGGGAACTCCTCAGGATTTGAGATCGCATGGCATCTGTGTTTCACATGATACCACTTGCAAGGCTCTACATGAGAAAAATGAAATAGTTTATATCTGTACGGCCCTAACATATACATCCCATGTCATGTCAGATACCAGTTTTGGGGTTTGTGAATTCATGTCTCCCATTCTCTTTCAGTTCCAGCATAGTCAGTAACAGACTCCTCAGACGTTGCTTTGGGAGCAATGTCTGTGAGGATACTAGTGCTGAGTATTTGAAAAAGAAAAGGCAGACCAAAACACAAAAACATGAGATGTCAACTTATAAATGCGGTCAACTTCCTGTCATATAGGGACCCTGGCACCTCTCCATGTGTTTGCAGACTACACTGCAGCATTGCAGATGAACAAGAAGTAACCAGATCTTACCCTCTATGCAGACTAACTACGGTAGCCTGGAATGAGGCACAGATGCGTTAAGCAGGGGCATGACAGATCCTCACTAATGGAAGTTAAATCCGGGCTTCCCAGCAGTTAATCCAACTGTGGGGGAGCACTTCATATAGATCTTTTTGCATCCACTCACAAAAATCTGTAAAATTCTGCTCCAGGACTCAGTATAAGAATGCCTAGAAGTCTCTCTCTTTTTTCCATGGACAGGAACATTCCTGTATGCTTTTCTACCCTTTCCATTAACATCCAGGGTCATTCTGAAGATTCAGAAGGACTCCCCAAAGATCACTGTGGGAACTCCCTTCTGGTCCAGGCAACAGTGGTTCTCCCTTTTTTGGAAATGTCCAGGAGAACTTGCCACAAGCTTACCCACACAGTGAGTCTGGTCACTGAAGACCAGGGGTGTTTGATGCACCTAGACACCACATAACTACAACCAACCTGCCTGGATTATAGAATCTTAACACCTCTTGAGCACCTTTTTTTCCTGAGAGTGTGCTGCAGGGATTAGAGTCAAGAAAACCTGCTACTAGAAAAACATATTGTAGTAAATGGAAAAGGTTTTCTAGTTGGTGCCAAGAAAAGAACCAACACCCATTCAGGGCTACTGTTTCTCTGATTCTACATTATTTGTGCAAGTTGCTATTCCCTGGCTTGTCTTACTTATCAGTCAAGGTTCACTTGTCAGCCATTTTCAACATGTTTGCCCATGGACCCCCCTCTTTGAATGCAGTCCTATGTAAAATATTTTTGAAAGATGTGTTGCATATGAAATCTCCTGGAAAACATGTGGACCCTCTTTGGGATCTTAACTTTGTGTTAGAAAAACAACTTTTGTTTCATTTGAACCAGGTAATTGGTGTGATTTTAAAGTTCTTAACATGGAAAACACTGTTACTAATTGCTCTGACCGCTGCAAGAACAGGAGTTTCAAGCTGCTGTTGTGGGTCAACCTTACCTCATTTTCCGTAAAGAAAAGGTTTCCTTAAGAGCTAATTCTTTTTATGCCTAAAGTAGTATCCAGGTTTACCTTGAGACAAGTTATCAATTTCCCTGTTTTCTTTTCAAAACCTAAAAGTGAGGGGGAGAGGGTACTCCATACCTTGGGTATCAACAGGCAACTTTGGTACTATCAGAATCTCTGATCATTTGTTCAAGTTTTGTGAATAATTGGGGAGGGGACAACCTGTGTCAAAGCTGACTATTTCCAAATGGTTGTTTCATGGTATTAACTTTTGTTATACCCGCCATACAAAAGAGTTCCAGGTAAGGTCATTGCTTGTTTTACCAAGGTCTTGTTTTCATGTGTGGCTTTTTGGAAGTGGGTAGATTCTCTAGAAGCAACAACTTGGTCCTCACTGCACACTGTTACAAAGCACTTTAAATTGTATTCCTTCTCTAGGTCCAAGACATTCTTTTCTAGGACCATTCTCCAGGGGCTTCTGGCCCCTCATCTATTATTCTTCCTAGTCACTTAGACTAATGTTTGGTATTCTGCCATATAGCCAGGGCTACTGCTGCAGTAGTGATCCTTATGATGAACAAAATACAGTTGTGTAAGTAAACATATAACAGTAGATGTTTGAATGATCACTGCTGCAGTTGCAGCTCCCTCCATCCCCCCCCTTATTTCATGACTTTTATGCCAGAATGTTGTCATTTATTTTACTTTCCTAACATTGCCCTTGTCAAGGCTTTAGCCTCCCACTCTCTGTTGGCTTAAAGCTCTTAAGGGCTTGATGCCCATACCGGATTTTTCAGTCAACTCTGCATAAGCTGACTGGGGTATATGGAATGTCTCCGAAGCTTTGAAAGCTGGCTGTTTGTTATACCCTTAGCAAGATGTAACCTATATAGCCACTGTTACTGCAGCAGTGGTCATTGAATATCTATTGATCTGATGTTGTCAATTTTTATTCTATCCTCAACTGATAGGTTTGGATCCGATCCTGAGATCCGACTTTGCTGTTACTAAAGCTCATGGCAGCCAAAAAAAACTCTCAAATTTCTTCCGTACCTGTAATGCACTGACCCCCAGTTACCTCTGATCTTCTTTACTGCTTTTTGCGAAATGTATGGTTGACTATAGCTCTCAAGCTATTTTTAAATAAGTCATATAATTCTATTCTAAATTTTTATATTTTCTGATTTCTCTGTCATTGTATATGATTCCTATTCCTTGCTTTCTCTTGATCTTTTGTACAGTGTGTACTCCTTTAAAATACTGTTAATGTTTCCTTCCCTCTCTACACTTGGTGTAGTCATTTATTACCATTGTTGTTAGTTTTTCTTCCTTCCTGATGTCCTTCAAGGATGCATCTGCAGTCATCACATATGGGTTGTCCTGCCTCAGGCAGCCCTTCGGTCAGCCGGATTCCAAAGTCTGGGTCCGGCATCGGCTGATGTCGCCTCCTCCCCGACGTCAGAGCGCCTGGGGTATAAAAGCGTCAGCCGACGCCATTTTCCTCAGTCTTTCTTGCCGCGTGATGCCCGAAGCAGAGGCAGTTCGCAAGTGCCGGTCGGCCAGCTCCTGTAATTCAGCTATCCGAAGACTTCAAAAGCTAAGTACCCCGTTGGGGACTCTTTCTTGCCTCAGCCGATGTCAGATAAAGTTAATAATTGTTTAACTTGTGGGAAACAAATACCTCATAAGGATTTCCACTCTTACTGCCTCCCCTGCTTAAGCCCAGACCACGACGTCTCGGCCTGCTCAGCCTGCGCTTCTTTCAACCAACGCACTCTTAGACGTCGGTCGGAGTTCGCAGAGGAGTTTTTTGGGGCTAGTTTTTCATATAAAATGCCGTCGGAAACCCCGACTTCACATTCAAGTAAGAAACGGAAAGACAAAGGACCGACACACGCGGGCCGCGGTTTCGGCTGAAACCGCGGCTAGGCCTACCGCGAGTGTCTCGGTCTCAGCTGATACAGAGTCCTTGGAACTTCGAAACCCTGAAACAGTACAACCGACAGCCTCTGCCCCGGAGGCTCCTACAGAGTCTGTTACAGAATTGCCTTCAGAAACTGGTGTTTTGGGATCTTCCGACACCATACCTCTAGACAAAGCTACACCAGCATGTGGTGCAGCCAGGCCTCCTGCATCCATGTCCATTAAGGCCTTCACCAGGGCTAAAGCTGCTAAACACACTAAAGCCATGCCTCCCAGGGTTTTTCCTCAGGGACCCTCTTCTAGTTCTCAGATTTTAACCTAAGCAGAGGACCTTATCTCTTTAATCAGGGGCTCTCTGCCCCATCCGGACAGGGGCTCCCTACCTCCTCTAGACAAAAGGCCCAGGGTAGATCCCCCTGATCCCCTCTCCTCAGAGGAGGCCTCTGATGGCTCGGATCACTCGGACTACCAGGAGGAGGCTTATTCGGCCTACGAGGATTCGGATGCAGAGGAATCTATCCCCTCAGCCTCCCCTCCTGAAGAGCTCTCCTTTGGGGAGACCCTTCACTGTATGAGAGCATTTCAAATGGCAGGGCCAGGAATATTCTGATTCCAGGAAAAGACTAAGAACTTTTCTTCATTTACCTCAGCATAGACCTTTGGCTATTCCTCCTGTTTTAAATGTCATTGATGTGTATTCTGACTCTAGTATGACCCCTGACACTCTGCCTCCGGCCCCTGTTAAGCCCGATAGGTATTACAGGGTCCCGGACTCGCATAATTTTCTTTACAAGGCCCACTCTGCTGATCCTGAAACTATTTCACAGGGCCCTAAAGGGGTTGCAGCTGTTACTACTAAGAACCCACTCCCCTCTGCAAAGGAGTCCATGGCTTTAGAGAGATGGGGTAAAAAAGTGTATACTTCTGCCACTCTTGCCACGAGGGCATTAAATTGTCAATTTCATATGATACAGTACCAAGAGTATTTGTTAGAAGAAATGCATAAGAAACTGTCTTCTACTGAACCCCTTGACCGCAAATCCCTTCAGGATCTGGTACATAACTCCCCGCAGGTTAGCAACCATTTCTTGCAGTGTGGTTATGATGCATTGGAAGCTTCATGTAGGTCAGCAATGACAGGTGTTGTCATACGTAGGCATGCTTGGCTGAAGGAACAATCTCTGCCAGACCATGTTAAAGCTAAGCTTTTGGATGCTCCACTGGAAAAGCAAAAGTTATTTGGTTCCACTGCTCAAGAAGTCCTAAAGAAATTTGAGGAAAAGGCAAAATCTGTACTAACAGTTAAGGAATTTCTTCCAGTCCCAACCGCCAAGATTCAGCAGAAATTGGCCTTCCAAGAATTGGTCCTTTCCAGACACAGAAAGATTTCAAAGAGGCAGGAACAGGCGTGCCAGAGGTAGAGGGCAAGCTAGGGGCTCCTACAGAGGCCGTCAATGGCAACCTCCAATCCAGACAGGCAGTTCAGGACCTGCAACTGCTGCACAAGGACAAACTCAATGACTTTGCTTTGACTCCGCCAACCAGGGCTCAATTAGAAGCACCTTTGGGCGGAAAGCTTTCTTTATTCTCAAGAAACTGGCACAGCATTACAAGAGCCAAATGGACACTCCAAATAATAGACAACGGATACAGGTTCCATTTCCACACATTGCCAAAAAGAAAAGACATGCCAGGTCTGCCACCAAATCAAAGGGCAGAGGCTTTGAAACGAATCTCAAACTTACTACAAATGAAAGCCATAGAAAAAGTTCCTATTTCAGAACAAGGCCAAGGATTTTACTCCAGACTATTCCTTGCTCCAAGAAAAGAGCATCAATGGAGGCCAATTCTCGACTTGTCCGCACTGAATTACTTATCTCATTGTGCCAAAATTCAAAATGCTGACTCTACAGCAACTCCTTCCCATGCTGGGCAAGGTGTCTTGGCTGGTGACTCTAGACCTCAAGGAGGCATACCTGCATGTCCGTATCAGACAAAGTTGCAGAAGACGCCTCAGATTTCTTACAGGGTCAGAGCATTATCAATTCTCAGCATTGCCCTTTGGCTTATCTACTGCGCCCAGAGTATTCACGAAATGCCTGGCATCAGTAATAGCACACTGCAGACTTCAGGAGATTCAAATCTACCCATATCTGGACGACTGCCTGATACAAGCGGACAGCCAACAAACTTTGATAAAGGACTTAAATTATGCCATCAGTCTTCTACAGGCCTTGGGGTATACAGTCAACATGCACAAGTCAAGACTTGTTCCATCCCAAAGAATAACCTTTCTGGGTGTGGATCTAGATGCAACCACCCAAATGGCTTATCTTACAGAAGAAAAACAAAGACAACTATCGGATTACTTCAAAAATCTGACAAGACAAACTCAGCTGACTGCAAGGAAAATCCTGCAGGCCCTGGGTTACATGGCATCCTGTATTCTCTTGATTCCACAAGCAAGGCTACATATGAGAAAGCTACAGTGGTACCTAAGGAGTTTATGGACTCAGCACAGTCACAGTTTGGAAACTTTAATCCCACTCATTCCATGCCTTCAAAAGGAATTTCTGTGGTGGGCTCAGGCCAGCCAGTCCAACAGGGGGTTGCCCTTCACAAAGCCAAAAACCTCCCAAACTATTACAACGGACGCTTCTCACCTAGGTTGGGGAGCACACATGGAGGGCAGAGGTATCACTGCGTGGAGAATACCTTGACTCCTCCTCAGGATAAGCTATCCCAGAGAGTGAAGGATATTATTATGGAAGCTCGACGCCCTTCCACAAGAAAGGCATATTCAGCAAAATGGAAAAGATTTCTTATCTGGAACACCACAAAGGGCCTAGATGCGACAGTGATGAACATGGCACATATCCTGGAATATTTGGCAGAAATGTTCCACAATGGTCTGTCTTACTCTTCTATTAAAATCCATGCTTCAGCAATTTCAGCAGAGTACAATACTGATCCACCTGTCTTTTCTCATCCTCTCTTAAGACACTTTCTAAGAGGAATCAAAAACATCAACCCTCCTTGGAAACCACCTCTACCTGCTTGGGACCTTAACTTTGTGTTGGAAAAACTAACACTGCCTCCATTTGAACCAGCAGCATCCGCAGATCTACAGTACCTTTCATGGAAGACTGCCTTACTTCTGGCAATAACCTCAGCAAGAAGAGTTTTAGAGTTGCAGGCCCTGATGGCAGTGCAGCCATTCATTATTTTTCATCAGGACAGAGTTTCATTGAGAACTAATCCTACATTTATGCCAAAGGTGGTATCCAGGGTCTCCTTGAATCAAGCCATTTACTTGCCTACCTTCTTCCCAAATCCACAAAACAAAGTGGAGAAGCTGCTGCACACCCTAGACATTCACATACAGTTGTGCTACTACTTGGACAGAACTAAAGGTTTCAGAAAAGCTGACCAGCTGTTGGTAGCATATGCTGCTGGTACTCAAGGAAAAGCAATTTCCAAACAGACTATTTCAAAATGGATAGGAAATTGCATTCGCTTTTGTTACTCCTTTCATGGAAAGACTGTACCAGCTAACATTAGACCTCATTCTACGAGAGCCACAGCCACCTCCACAGCCTTAAGAGGGGTGGCTACCAAGGACATTTTAGAAGCTGCCACATGGAGCTCCATGCATACATTTGCCAAGCATTACAATTTACCTTTATATTCCAGATCAGGCTTTGCTACGGCTGTCCTGCAGGGTATCTTAGCTACACCATCCTTCTCTTAGTTCCTCCACCCCCAGATTGGCTATGGTATTCTACCCATATGTGATGACTGCAGATGCATCCTTGAAGGACATAGTACAGTTTTGTACCTACCATCAATGTAGATGTCCGATAGGTATGCATCTGCAGTCAGGATGTCCTTCAAGGATGCATCTGCAGTCATAACATATGGGTTGTCCTGCCTCAGGCAGCCCTTCGGTCGGCCGGATTCCAAAGTCTGGGTCTGGCCTCGGCTGATGTCGCACTTCACCCGACGTCATAGCTCCTGGGGTATAAAGGCATCAGCCGACGCCATTTTCCTCAGTCTTTCTTGCCGCGCGGTGCCCGAAGCAAAAGCTGTTCGCAAGTGCAGGTCGGTCAGATCCAGAGATTTCAGCTACCAAAGACTTCTAAAAAAGCTAAGTACCCCGTTGGGGACTCTTTCTTGCGTCAGCCGATGTCAGACAAAGTAAATAATTGTTTAACTTGTGGGAAACAAATACCTCATAAGGATTTCCACTCTTACTGCCTTCCTTGCTTAGGCCCAGACCACGACGTATCAGCTTGTTTAGCCTGTGCTTCCTTCAACCGACGGACACTTGGACGTCAGTCGGAGTTTGCATAAGAGTTTTTTTGGTCCCGCTTTTGCATATAAAATGCCGTCGGAGACTCCGACTTCACATTTAGCCAAAAAACACAAGGAAAAGGACCGACACTCGCGGCCCGCGGTTTCGGCTGAAACCACGGTTAGGCCTACCGCGAGTGTCTCTGTTTCGGCTGAAACAGAGTCCTCGGTTCTTCCTTCGGCCGCAAGCATGCCTCCAACAACCGAGGGCCACAGAGGCCCTGGCTGAGTCGGCTACAGAAATTCCTACCGAAGAAGCAGGCACACAAGAAATGTCCGACACCATTCCGTTGGACATCTCTACTCCTGCACGTGGGGCAGCTAGACCCCCCTGCTTCTATGTCTATTAAGGCCTTCTCAAGGGCTAAAGCAGCTAAACTTTCCAAGGCCTTTCCTACAAAAGCTCCCCCTCACAGACCTTCCTCAAGCTCTCAGATTCTCAGCCTTGCTGAGGACCTTATTTCTCTGATCAGGGGATCCCAACCTCACCCAGACAGGGCCTCACAACCCCCTCCTGAAAAAGTCCTAGGACTGAACCCCCTGAACCTCTCTCCTCTGACTACTCCTCGGATGGATCAGATTTATCAGACTATCAGGAAGGGCCATACTCACCTTATGAGGATTCGGATGCAGAAGACTCCATTCCTTCTGCCTCCCCACCCAGAAGAATTTTCATTTGGGGAAACGCTGCATTCTATGAGGGAACACTTCCAATGGCAGGGTCAGGATTTTTCTGATTCTAGGAAAAGGCTAAGGACTTTTTTACACTTACCACAGCATAGGCCTTTAGCCATACCACCTGTACTATCAGTTGTTGATGCATACAATGATGCCTGTTCAGCCCCTGATTCTCTTCCCCCGGCCCCTGCCAAACCTGACAGATATTACAGGGTCCCGGATTCTCACTTCCACTTGTATAAGGCCCATGCTGCAGACCCAGAAACCATTTCTCAGGGCCCTAAGGGTGTTGCAGCTGCCTCTGCCAAAAACCCCCCACCCTCTGAAAGAGAATCTAGAGCATTAGAGAGATGGGGTAAAAAGGTTTATACATCTGCTACTCTTTCTGCCAGTGCTTTAAACTGTCAATTTCACATGATACAGTACCAGGAATTTTTGTTAGATCAGCTGAATAGAAAGCTTTCCTCTCCTGAACCTTTAGACCGTAAGTCCCTTCAGGAGTTGGTACACAACTCTCAGCAGGTCAGTAATCATTTCTTAAAATGTGGCTATGATGCACTGGAGGCTTCATTTAGATCAGCTATGACTGGAGCAGTGATTCAAAGGCATGCCTGGCTAAAAGAGCAATCCTTGCCAGATCATGTTAAGTCTAAACTCCTAGATGCCCCTATGGAGAAACAAAGTTTATTTGGCTCCCCTGCACAGGAGGTTCTAAAGAAAGTGGAAGAAAAAGCAAAATCTGTGCAAACAGTCAAGGAATTTCTGCAGGTCCAACCTCCGAGGTTCAGCAGAAATTGGCCTTCAAAGAATTGGTCCTTTCCAGACACCTCCAGAGCACAGAGAGGCAGAAATAGACGCCCAAGAGGCAGAGGTCAATCAAGGGGTGCCTACAGGGGACGTCACTGGCAACCTGACAACCAGAGGAGTGCCGCCACAGCTGCGACTGCAACCACTTCCACAGGACAGACACAATGACTTGGCTCTGATTCCGCCTACCAGGGAACAACTGGAAGCACCCTTTGGCGGAATGTTAGCTTTATTTTCAAAAAACTGACATTGCATTACAGGAGACAAATGGACTTTGCAAACAATAGACAAAGGCTACAGGTTTCACTTCCAGACTTTACCAAAAAAGAGAGGAATGCCAAACCTTCCACCAAGCCAGAAGTCAGAGGCTCTAAAACAAATCATCAACTTACTAAGGATGAGAGCAATAGAAAAGGTACCATCTATGGAACAAGGCCAAGGATTTTACTCCAGACTATTCCTTGTACCAAGAAAAGAAACTCAATGGAGGCCTATTCTCGACTTGTCCGCACTGAACACATATCTCATTGTACCAAAATTCAAGATGCTGACCCTACAGCAACTTCTTCCCATGTTGGGCAAGGAGTCTTGGCTGGTGACTCTAGATCTCAAGGATGCATACCTGCACGTCCCTATCCGACCAGATTGCAGAAGACACCTCAGATTTCTTGCAGGATCAGAGCATTATCAATTCTCAGCATTGCCCTTTGGCTTATCTACTGCGCCCAGAGTATTCACGAAATGCCTGGCATCAGTAATTGCACATTGCAGGCTTCAGGGAATTCAAATCTACCCATACCTGGACGACTGCCTGATACAAGCGGACAGCAAGACAAAAATAATAAAGGATTCGGCGTATGTCATACAACTGCTGCAAGCCTTGGGATACACAGTCAACATACAGAAGTCAAGGCTAGTGCCATCCCAAAGGATAACATTTTTGGGTGCAGAACTGGACACAATGACTCAGATGGCTTTTCTCACAGAAGAAAAACAAAAGCAACTTCCAGTCTATTTCATGGCATTGACAAGACAAACTCAGCTTACTGCAAGGAAAGTCCTGCAGGCACTGGGTTACATGGCATCCTGCATAATCTTGATCCCACATGCCAGACTGCATATGAGAAAATTACAATGGTACCTAAGGAATGTATGGTCTCAACACAGACACAGTCTAGAAACCATGATACCAATCATTCCTTGCCTGAAAAAAGAATTCCTGTGGTGGGCTCATGTCTGCCAGACCAACAGAGGGTTGCCTTTCCAAAAACCACAACCAAGGCAGACCATCACCACGGACGCCTCAGACCTAGGCTGGGGCGCACACATGGAAGACAAGTGTATCCGAGGCCTATGGTCCCAAGACCAGCTGAATCTACACATAAATCTAAAGGAGATGCTGGCAGTGAAGCATGCAATCGAGGCATTCAAATCATTCCTCCAGCAAGGACACCTACTGATAAGGACGGACAATACCACAGTCATGTGGTACATCAACAAACAGGGAGGCACGCATTCCTACCCTCTATGCCGGATGGCAATGGATCTGTGGAACCTAGCCCTGAATCTCAACATTCAACTACAGGCCAGATTCGTACCAGGAAAAGAAAATTCACTAGCAGACAGATTAAGCAGAGCTACCACGGATGCTCACGAATGGATGCTGCATCCAGACATCTTCAAAACCATAACAAAGAAATGGGGAATGCCAGAGATAGACCTGTTCGCCTCCCCACTCAACCACCAACTGAAGAAATTCTGCTCAAGAGAATACCACCCACAAGCCTGGAGGGTGGATTCTCTATCTTTCAGCTGGAAGGCCCTGACAGTGTATGCCTTTCCACCTCTCCCATTGATGTACAAAGTTCTACTGAAGATCAGGGAGGAACAGCCAAAGGTACTTCTGATAGCTCCAGACTGGCCAAGGCAGCATTGGTACCCGCTACTGAGAAGCATGGCTCGGACGAACTCATGGCCTCTACCTCTATGGCCTTTACTTCTAACACAGAACAACTACAAGACCCTACATCCAAACTTGAAAACGCTGCAGCTAACTGCCTGGAAAATTGCATAAAGCAAAACCAACCTGTTTTATCTCAGAGGGTCAAGGACATTATCCTGGAGGCGCACAGACCCTCCACAAGGAAAACATACTCAGCCAAATGGAAGAGATTCCTCATTTGGAGTGCATCAAAGGGAACAGATGTCACACTGGCAAACCTAGCACACATCCTAGAATACTTGGCAGAACTGTTCCACAATGGCCTGTCCTACTCTTCCATTAAGATTCATGCTTCAGCAATTTCAGCAGAGTACAACATGGATCCTCCAATCTTCTCTCAACCTCTCCTCAGACAATTTCTAAGAGGGATCAAAAATGTAAAACCTCCAAGGAAACCACCTCTGCCTGCATGGGATCTCAATTTTGTGCTGGAAAAATTAACACTTCCCCCTTTTGAACCAGCAAGCATCAGCAGACCTACAGTTCTTATCTTGGAAAACTGCCTTCCTTCTAGCAATCACTTCAACAAGAAGGGTATCCGAGTTGCAGGCATTAATGGCAGTGCAGCCTTTCCTTAACTTTCACCAGGACAGTGTGTCTCTGAGAACCAATCCTACTTTCATGCCAAAGGTGGTATCCAGGGTATCCTTGAACTAAGCTATTCATTTACCTACGTTCTTCCCTAACCCACAGAACAGGGGGGAAAACTACTACACACCTTGGATGTACATAGACAACTGCGCTACTATTTGGACAGAACTAAGACCAACAGAAAAACTGACCAGCTTCTGGTAGCATATGCAACAGGCGTACAAGGAAAAGCAATTTCCAAACAGACAATTTCAAAATGGATAGGAAATTGCATTCGATTCTGTTACTCTTTTCATGGAAAGACGACAACTGAAAATATCAGGCCTCACTCCACAAGAGCTACAGCCACCACCAGCTTTCCTACGAGGAGTGGCTACCAAAGACATTTTAGAAGCTGCTACTTGGAGCTCCGTGCATACATTTGCCAAGCATTACAATCTTCCTTTATACTCCAGATCCCGAGCAGGCTTTGCAACTGCAGTTTTACAAGGGATCTTAACTACACCATCATTATCTTAGTGCCTCCTCCCCCAGTTTGGCTATGGTATTCTACCCATATGTTATGACTGCAGATGCATCCTTGAAGGACATAGTACAGTTTTGTACCTACCATAAATGTAGATGTCCGATAGGTATGCATCTGCAGTCAGGATTACCCACCCTCCTTCCCCTCTGTGGTATTCCTAGGGTACTTACCCCTCTCTTAGCTAGCTGGGGGAATCTATTATGGTGTATTTGTATGTATATATGTATATATACTTTTTGCTTTCTACTGTTTGGAATTTTCTACTTTTATCCAAATTTTGCCTTCCTAGAGGGCACCTGGCATCTGGGGCAAGAAACACTGAGGAAAATGGCGTCGGCTGATGCCTTTATACCCCAGGAGCTATGACGTCGGGTGAAGTGCGACATCAGCCGAGGCCAGACCCAGACTTTGGAATCCGGCCGATCAAGGGCTGCCTGAGGCAGGACAACATTATGACTGCAGATGCATACCTATATGACATCTACACATATGGTAGGTACAGTACAAAACGGTACTCCTTACCTCCCTCTCCCTGTGTATTTTTTGGGTACTTACCCTCTAGAAAACTGAGGAAAATGCGGCCGGCCCGACGCTTATACCCCAGACGCCTGACGCAATCAGGCCGACCGAAGGGCTGCCTGAGGCAGGAAAACCCATATGTGATGACTGCAGATGCATACCTATCAGACATCTACATTTATGGTAGGTACAAAACTGTACTTAAAGTTGTTTCTTAAAATTGTTTTTTTAGTTGTAGTTATGGGGGGGGTGGGAGGCCCCGCTGGATTTAAAAAATGGGTGAACTGTGGGCACAAACTTCGTATGTCTGATGCCCACACTTGTGTTTACTGTTATGGGCCTTTACATCTTCAAGAAGATTGTTCCTTCTGCAATGGGTTCAATATTAGGGCGCTTGTAGAAAGAAAGAATTAGCTTTTTTTTCAAAGGCTTAATATCTTCTGCCTTTGGAGGCTATGTCTGGAGAACATTCTCCCAAAAGAAAAAGCAAAACCTCATCTCCGAAACCTTCTATATTATCCTCCTTTGTTTCACAGCCATCCAGAAAGATCCAAGTTGGATCCGACCTCACCCTCGGATACGAAAAAGAAAATGGTGGGCCTGACTACCTCTGATCCGACAAAAAAGCTATCTGATTAGACTGGCTTGAGCCCTGTTTCTCTCCCCAGGACTAGATACTTGCCGTCCGTTAATCCGGTGACTGCAAGTTTGCCTTCACCCTTTTTGGACTGTCACCAGTCTAGGTCCCCGTCTATACTTTCAACTTGTTCTTCCAGCAGATTGATTGAGGAAGATGTGGAGAGAATGGTGTGGAAGATCCTCTCTGCGCAGAGTCAGATGGGTGTCTTACCGGCCTCTACACCCTCTGATCGAGAGGTCCATCTTTTGTATACTCCCCCAATTCAGGATCCTCCTCAGATTCCTTCAACTGCTTCAAAGTCTCTGAATTTGAGCATTCTGGCTCTATCTGGCTCAGATATGAAGATAGCAGTATCTTTGGATCCGAAGTTCACCGAGTGCTCTGGTCCTGTCTGATCTAGGGAGGCTCTCAGAGCCATAGCTTCCCTGTCAGATCCGAGGTGCTGGGAGTCTACTCTGAAGTTTTTGAAGCCGTCTCTGCACCTTGTCGCTTAGTCACTGGATAGCTGTGCTCCGGGTTCTACCTCTGGGAGATAACTTTCAGTGCAGGGAATGGCAGTGGCCCAGAAGCTTGTCTTGGAGCAGAGGTCTTCTCATTCTCTGTAGTGATCTGCCTTCGAGGTTGTGAGGAGGGATTTTTCTCCCCCGACAGAATGGTCTGATCCAACCCCCTTGAATCTTCAACCTTCTACCTTGATCTGTCTGGACTTGGAGCCTCATCACTCTCTGCCACAGGGACAGCCAGTCCAAGACCCCCAGACTTCCCAGAAGGGCATTACAGTTTTTTGTAATACCTCCCCAGAGCATCCCACTGAGGAGGCTCCTAGGAAGAAATAGTGCAAGAGAAAGCACTTGGACTGTCCTCAAGAGTCTGTTACGGGGGATGCAGACTTTTTGATGAAGGGGGCCCCACTATCCCCTCCTGAAGATCTCTAATTTGAAGACGTCCTTTGAGATCTTAAAACAAAGAGGTGGGTGGACACCCAGCAACCCTTCATCAGAGGAATCTGTATTTCTGGAGGCTTTTGGTACTGGCCTGTCTACCTCCTGAGTTACTCCACCTGCTGATGAGCTCATTGAGTTTGTGTCTCGGTGGGCATGGAAGGAACCTGACACTGTTGAACCCATACCCAGGATATGGGACAAGATTATGGCACCACTTTCGGTAAGCAGTTTTGAGGTAAAGGGGTGCCCGTTTATGCCATGGTTGTGGCAGCAGCCACCAAAAAGAAACTTGCCAAAGAGTTCCACTGTTCATCTCCCTAACGGGGACTCTAGGGTGATGGACAGGTTTGGGAAGTGTGCCTGTGCTTCGGTGACCTTCACCTTATGGTCGCAGAATTGCGGCACATTTTACAAGGTTACAGAGGGATTCGATTTAAGGAACTTTGATACTTTCTCAAGATCCATTTCTGCAGAAGTCCAGTCATTCATGACTTCTCAGTTGGCTACCCTGCAATCTATTTCGAATTCATCCTTGAGGCTCATTTTGCGTTTAGCAGAAAGAACCTCAAGGGCAGAGGATTCAGGCATTTCCATCAGGAGACATGCCTGGATGCACTTTTGTGATTTTTGTGGAGCCCTTCAAATCTTCATTCGTCAATGCTCCCTTTGACGGCACATCTTTGTTTGATCCCAAAATGAAGGGCACTTTATCCAGATGTGAGAAAAATGGAAAGACTCTGTCTACAGTGGGCATATGTTTTTCAACCCCTCACGGATCATTTTTAAGGAATCAATGAGGTGGTCGAAAGATGTGGCTCAGGAAAGCCCAGGGTCCTTTTTAGGACACGTGGAGAAAGTTCCCCCAGGGGCAGTGGGATGAACTCCAGTGGTTGCCACCCATGTGGCAGAAACCAGGGTTCCAGTCATTCTTTCTTAGACGAATCCTACCCAGTGCTTCAAAAGGAGGACAGATTGGCTGCCAATGGAAGCAGTCAGGGGGTCGATTTATCCCTGTACCAGAGAGCTTGGTTAGATATAAAAGATATTTGGGTGCAGAGGTTTATTTTCAGAGGCTATATAATGCCCTTTTCCTTTCTACTTCCAATCACAAGAAAAATCCCCAATGTTCCACCCAGTCAGAAGGAAGAAGTAGTATTTCTAATACAAAAGCTGCTAGAAAAGAGAGTCGTACAAGAAGTTCCCACCAGACCAGATAGAATCCGAAATTTACTCAAGGTTCTTTTTATTTCCAAAGAAAACAGGGGACTGGAGATCAATTTTGGATCTGAGCAACTTGAACAACTCAGTTTGGCACACCAAGTTTCCCGGTGTTCTTCGTGTTTCACTGTTGCAGTCATTACATTTGGGTTATCTGCTTGCAGTAGCCCTCAGTCGGCCTGATTAACAAAGTCTTGGGTCCTGCGTTGGTTGCTGTCTCTTCAGTGACATCAGGTCATCAGGGGTATAAAACATGCAGCCAATGCCATTACATCAGTCCCTCTTGCCGTGCGGTGCCCGAAGCAGAAGCAGTTCGCAAGTGCTGGTCGGCTGACTCCTGAAGTTTTCGAGTTTCAGAACTGAAGTCTTCAACTAAAGCTAAGTATCCCGTTGGGGAAACTTTTTTCTTGCTCCTTACCAATGTCAGTAAAAGTTAATAGTTGCATTTCTTGTGGAAAGCAAATACCTCAAAGATTTTCATTCGTACTGTATTCCTTGCCTAGGCCCGCACTACGACGTACCTCGCTGTCTGTTTTGTGCCTTATTTAATCAATGCACCATCCGTTGTTGGTATGTTTTTGCTCCTAAATATTTTGGTTCTTGGTTCAATTATGTTGAAATGTTGTCAGTTAGCCATCTGACTACTGGTATTCCGAAAAAACGCAAAGATAAAGACAGACAGGCCGCCTAGGTCCAAAGCTGCTGACGACACTTCTCCTAAGCCAGCCGCCACTTCGCCAGTACTCAGTGAGGCACTTTAGCAGCCCCTGATACCAGCTACTTCTGATTTGCAGGCCTTTACTGAGACCCATTCGTGGTCCAGTGTGCCTCAAGTTGCTTCAACTGTGGAACCTGCGGATGTCTCTACCTTGGATGGGTCTGGAGCCACTGTGCAGGCACTGGCGTCTGAAGGTATATTCAGGCCTACAGACTTGCATATTAAACTGACGGCTCCTTCTTTAAGGCCTAAACCTCGAACGATGCCTAATAAACCAATGCCCAGGCCGCATGCTCAGGCCTCTATGCCTAAAAAACAAATAAGAATGGCTGAAGATCTTATAACTCTAATCAGGGGAAGCCAACCCCCCCCTCCCCCCCTTCTAAGAGACCTAGGACTGAATTTGTTTGATTCCTCTGACCAGGATTCTGATTATTCAGATTCTTCTGATGTTCTGTATTTACCCTTATCTACTTATGAGGATTCTGATGCAGAGGACTCTATTCCCTCTGCTTCCCCTCCAGAGGATTTTTCCTTTGGTTAAACCTTGCACACTTTAAGGGAGCATTTTCACTGGGAAAGCCAGGATTTTTCTCATTCAAAGAGGCTTAGGGATTTCTTACTCCTACCTTAGCATAGGCCTTGAGCTATACCTCCCGTACTAGACATTGTTGATGCCTTTTCGGAATCTAGTTTGGCCCCTGATTCTTTGTCTCCTGCTCCCAGAAAACCTGATAGATAATACAGGGTCCCCGATTCTCACAAGTTCCTTTTTAAAAATCCTATTTCGGATCCAGAGACTATTTCACAGGGACCCAAGGGCATTAAGGCTTCTACTGCTAAAAATCCTACTCCTTTGGATAGAGACTCCAGACCACTGGACAGATGGGGGGGTAAGAAGGTTTACACTTTTGCAACCTTGGCCATTAGGGCCTCAAACTGTCAGTTACATACGTTAGTGTCAACAACATGTTATTGGATTGCTTAAACAGAAAATTATGTTGATTCCTGACTGTGCTGAAAATAAAGAATTACAGGATTTAATGCATTCTGCTGAACAGGTTGGAAAACATACTTTGCAATGTGGATTTGATTCTTTAGAAGCCTCTTGCAGGGCTGCTGTCACTGGGTCTGTACTTAGAAGGCATGCTTGGCTTAAGGAGCAATCTTTGCCTGATCATGTTAAAAGCTAAACATGGATGCTCCCTTAAATCAGGACCGCCTGTTTGGTAACAAAGCTGAGGAAGTTCTTAAAAATATGTAAGATAAAGCTAAATCTATGCAAACTGTGAAAGATTTGTTGCAAGTTCAGCCTCCAAGATTTAGTAGGCATTGGCCCTCTAAGAATTGGTCCTTTCCGGCCCCTTCCAGGTCTTCTCAATCCAAACCCAGGCACAGCAGAAAACCCCAGGTTTCAATCACAGGGTACGCACAAGACTAAGCAGTGGGGGGCTTCCGCATCCAAATCTGGGAGTAGTAAGACTCCCCCCAATGGAAAACTGTCTCAATGAGTTGCTTTTAAAACTTCCAAGCACTTCTCACTGAATGCTCCTTTAGGCGGAAAGATTGGTCTGTAAGCCAAAAACTGGAAACTCGTAACCCAGGACAAGTGGGTCTTAAATATAGTGTCCCATGGATACAGATTTCACTTCTACACTTTACCAACACCAAGCGGGTGGCCAGCTCTACCCCCAAATCAGTGGGCAGAGGCCCAAAAGCAAGTACTTTCTCTCTTAAACATGGGGGCTATTAATTTGGTACCAGAAGAGGAAAAGGGACAAGGTTTCTATTCAAGACTTTCTTGGTACCCAGGAAAGACGATTCATGGTGTCCTCTCCTGGACCTTTCTGCTCTGAACACCTTTTTGGTGATTTTACTGATTCCAAAATTCAAGATGCTGACTCTTCACCTGTTGCTTCTTATGCTAGGCAAGGATGCTTGGTTGACAACATTAGATTTAAAGGAAGCATACTTGCACATCCCCTATCAGGGAATCTTGCAGAAGATACCTACGCTTCAAAGCAGGCTGCACGCATTATCAGTTCTCTGCACTGCCCTTTGGCTTATCTACTGCGCCCAGGATATTCACAAAGTGCCTAGCTCCAGTCATTGCAATTTGCAGGCAAAGAAATATTCAAATATACCTATACCTGGACGATTGTCTAATAAAGGCAGAAAGGCAGGACATACTTTTGAATCATCTGGCCTTTGTACAAAGTGTGTTGTCTTGTCTGGGGTACACCAAAAACAAAAAGAAATCACACCTGGTACCCTGCCAACAAATTATATTCCTGGGAGCAAGCTTGAATACAACTCCCCAGATGGCTTTCCTCACGCCAGAGAAACAGATTCACTTGGCAACCTACTTCAAACAAGTGGCCACAAAAACCCTGTTATCTGCAAGGCAAATACTGCAAGCCTTGGGGTTCATGGCCTCCTGCATTCTTCTAATTCCATATGCAAGACTGCAAATGAAGAAAACTACAATGGTATCTAAAAAGCCTATGGTGTCAGCATTCTCAGGATCTAGAAGCTATGATTCCTATCATACCTTGCCTACGCCTAGAATTTCTTTGGTGGGCAGAGGCCTGCACCAAAACAAGGGACTACCATTCACGCTACCCCCTGCCACCCAAACCCTAACAGGCACATCAGACTATGCATGGGGCAATCACCTAGCAGAGAAGTGCATTCAGGGCAAATGGAACCCAAGTCAAATGCACCTGCATATCAATCAAAAAGAAATGTTAGCTGTACAGAAAGCTCTGAGAGCCTTCAAGGATCACATTCTTCCTGGAGAACTAATGGTAAAGACTTCAACACCACTGTTATGTGGTACATAAACAAGCAGGGGGTATGCATTCTTACCCCCTCTGCAGACTAGCCATGGCATTGTGGAACACAGCCTTGAGCTACCGAGTGAATCTTCAGGCTCATTTCCTGCCAGGAAAACTAAATACACCAGCAGCCGGACTAAGCAGAAACCTCATGGACCCACACGAGTGGAAACTGGAACAAAGGATTTTCAGTATGTTGACAAGTGAATGGGGGAGCCCAGATAGAGATCTGTTTGGCTCCCCCCAGAACTATCAGGTGGGTAAATTTTGCACAAGGATTCCCCACAAACAAGCTTGGAAAGTGGATGCTCTGTCCTTCAGCTGGAAAAACCTATCAGTTTATGCCTTTCCTCCTCTGCCTCTGCTCTCCAAAGTACTACTAAAGATCAAACAGGACAAGCCAAGGGCAATTTTGATTGCACCAGACTGGCCACGCCAACACTGGGTACCCCCTTTTGCGCAGTGTGTCACGCTTGGCCCCAAGGCACCTGTCTCAGACACACCTTCCATGTTATCTCAACAGGTGAACCAGATTCTGCACCCTCAGCTTCAAACACTGAACCTAGCATCCTGGCTAATTACCTAATCTCTCCTTTACCATCCCTCAGTAAACCAGTGATGGATATCATTTTAGAGGCAAGGAGACCTAGTACTAAAATATATTATGCTGCGAAATGGAAAAGATTCTGTGCCTGAAACCAGTCTCAAGGGATGAGCACAACAGCGCCCATTTTACCTCAGATTTTACAATACTTATTTGAGATGCTTCACAAGGGCTTGTCCTTTTCCTCTATCAAAATGCATGCCTCAGCCATTTCAGCTCATTATAACACGGAGCCTCCTCTCTTCTCTCACCCACTGCTCAAGCAGTTCCTCAGAGGGTCCAAAAATTTAAGGCCACCGAGGAGAGCTCCAACTCCAGCCTGGGACCTTAACTTTGTCTTGGAGAAACACACTCTTCCTCCTTTCGAGCCAGCTGCTACTGCAGATTTAAAATTTCTTTCTTGGAAAACCGCATTCCTTCTAGCCATCACTTCAGCAAGAGTATCTGAATTACAGGCCCTTATGGCAGTGGAGCCTTTCATCATCTTTCATGCGGACAGGGTGTCCCTCAGGACTAATCCCTCCATGCCCAAGGTGGTATCCAGTGTGGCTCTTAATCAGTCCATTCATTTGCCAACCTTCTTTCCTAATCCACAGAACAAAGGGGAATGGATACTGCACTCCTTAGATGTGCACAGACAACTTAGATTCTACCTGGACAGGACTAAACCTCAATGGAAGTCTGATCAACTGCTGGTGGCATTTGCTGCAGGAAGAGAGGGGAAGGCTATTTCAAAGAAAACCATTTCTAAATGGATAGGCCATTGCTTTCATTTCTGCTGTAAGCATCATGGAAAACCTGTCCCACAGGGCATCAGACTGCACTCTACCAGGGCGGCATCTACCTCTACAGCGTTTCTCAGAGGCGTCCCTACCAGGGACATCCTAGAAGCTGCTACCTGGAGTTCTGTACATACTTTTACCAAGCATTGTCATTTACCAATTTTCTCTAAGTCCAGAGCTGGCTTTGCCACTGCAGTCTTGCAGGGCCTTATAGCTGGTCCTAATGCTACTTAAAATTCCTCCCACCCTTGGCTTTGGGAATCTACCCAAATGTAATGACTGCAACAGTGAAACACTAAGAACATAGTACAGTTGTGTACACTTACCATAAATGTAGATGTTCGAGTGTATTCACTGTTGCAGTCCTGTTTACCCTCCCTCCAGCCCCCTGACTTCTTTTGGCTTTACCTCTACTTTTCTTTATGTTTAAAAGCTTTTTGGTGTATTTGCTTTTTTGTTGGAGGTATAACCTTGTATTTTTTATGTATTTATTTGCTTCCCATTAGGGGGGCACCTGACATCTGGGGCAGGAAAAATGATGTAATGGCGTCGCCTGCATGTTCTGTACCCCTGATGACCTGGCATCGTGGAAGAAGGAACAGCAACCGAAGCAGGACCCAAGACTTTGTTAATCGGGCCAATTAAGGGCTACTGCAAGCAGATACCCAAATGTAATGACTGCAACAGTGAATACACTCTAACATCTACATTTATGGTAAGTGTACACAACTGTACTTTATTCCTTTTCTGGGCAGGGACAGCTGGATGTGCTCAATAGATCTTCAGGCTGCATACCATCACATAAAGATGAACAGATGATCCAGAAGGTACTTAACGCTTCCAGCTGGGAGCCAGTCATTATCAGTTCAGGGTTCTGTCCTTTGGACTCACCACAGCCTGTAGAGTGTTTACCAGATGTAGGGCAGCAATAGCAGCTCATTTGAGACTGCAGTGATTCTGGTTGTTTCCATATCTAGACTGGGTCATTACTGCCCCGACCAGACATCAAATGATATGGGCAAGAGATCAGGTTCTCCAAACTGTTCTCATCTGGTAATAACCACAAACTACACCAGTTGTTTGCACTGAGAGGGTTTGTGCTCTGCACTGTGGCAGAACAGGCAGCTTACATCCTTCTAGGTTGGGAACTGCTGATTGAGGGCTCAGTGTCTGTTATTCTAAAAGTGTATTAATTCTGGTTTAAGCACTTGGGCTTTCAGGCCAGTTATTTTACATTAAGAGGGTTCGTGGTCTGCACTCTTGTGGGAGGAGAGGATGGACTCTGCCCTTCTGATCTGGGAATTTCTGGTTAAAGGCTTATAGTGCATGCATATCTGAACTGCTTCTTACCGAAGTTGGTGCGCCTTGTTTGCTGTGGCATAGACTGAATTCAGGCCTGCTGGATCTAGCTTTGTTTGTGTAACTTGAGCACTAATCCAGACATTCTCTAAAGTATTCAATTGTATTTATTACTGCTTGGTTGTAACTTAAAGTGTAGCTATCATTCTAAGTCTTTTGGATTAAGCACTTGGGCTTCAGACCAGTTGTTTTACATTAGGAAGGTTTGTGGCAAGCACTGTGGTGGCAGGGCAGGTAGCTTTCATCCTAAGTTGGGAACTGCTGATTGACAGCCCAGTGTCCAAGGGTATTAGTTCTGGTTTAGGCACTTGGGCTTCAGGCCAGTTATTTTACATTAAGAAGGTTCGTGGTCTGCACTCTTGTGGGAGAAGAGGCTGGACTCTGCCCTTCTGAGCTGGGAATTTCTGGTTAAAGGTTTATAGTGCCTGAATATTTGAACTATCTTACTGAAATTGGTACACCTTGTTTGTTCTAGCATAGACTAGATCCAGGCCTGTTGAATCTAGCTTTGTTTATATGCTTGTTGTTTGTTTGCTTGTTATTTCCCTGGAAGCTAATTCCACCTAATACGCGGCTTCTCAGCGCTTCTGTGGATCACTAGTGATATCTGCATGCTTACTGTACTAGTTCCTTGTTTCACTTGAAAGAAAGTTACTGTTTGTCGTTTTTGCATTTAGTTACTTGTAACACATTGCACTCAAGTTACCTGGCACTTGCTCACTATAGCAATTATATAAGTCAGCGCTAAAAATTAAAAGCACTACACCCTCACTCCCCACTGACCCTTGTTTTCAATTATTAAGGAATTCCCAATATTCTAGCATGTCCAAAGGTCAGTTGTCAATCTCCTCTCCGGTCCAGCTGGTGAATCTGGGAATCTTGAGGCAATGTTATAACTGCCTCATGTACACAGACAACCCTCTCCTCCTCCCACATAACACAAATACTTGCGAGAGATGCAGCTATTTAGCCAAACTGGAGGCTGAGCTCTCAACTCAGGACTGGCAAGACCAGACAGGAGGAGAAGGCAACTACACACACCACAAAACCAGCCTCACATAATGCTACCACACCACTGAATCAAACACATGAACACACAGAGACATACTCGGAGGCTCGGAGTAAAAATTTACCTAAACAGCAGAGGCCTCCAAAGCAGACACCCAAACAACTGCTACCTCAAGACACCCCACAAGCAACACATAAACCACAAAAGCAGTGTGCAAAGCAGTCACAGCCCTTAAGGCCAAATACAACACCAAACATACTTGTCATAGGTGACTCCATAGTCAGACACACTGACATCCCACTCACCAGGCTGAACAAGGAGAGGGTCACAGTAAGCTGCCTGTCGGGCGCTAGAATCCGCCACATAACACAAGCACTCTGGTCACTCCACAGCAAGTACAAATATGACACAGTCATTGTCCATGCTGGTGTGAACGACCTGAGACGTACCTCCCTGGACTACATGAAAAGAGACATAGAGGAGCTCTCTGATTATGTAGCCCAGGCAGGTATGACCCTGACCCTGAGCAGTATCCTTCCTTCACCAAGAATGATGCCACAATATAGAGACAAGATGATCAGCTTTAACAATTGGCTTAATGTCTGGTGTCATTCAAAGGGGATCCAGTGTCTGTCTGCCTGGGATGACATGCTTGACAAGCCACGCTGCTTCAAGGGACGGCTTGCACCTGTCACCCTGGGATTCCGGATATTGGCTAAGGCTCTTGCCACCCCATAGTGCCTTTTTAGGCAAGGCTCAAATTCTAAACCTACCACCCTAGAAAACAAAAATGGGAAGAAACTGAGGGTAATGCTGCTCAATGCCAGAAGTCTAAATCTCAAAATGCACGCACTCGAGGCCCTTCTCAGTATGGAGAACATCGATGTCTGTGCTGTAACTGAAACCTGGTTCAAGGCTCCTGAGAGCACCCCGGCACTATTAGGTTTTACCTCATATCATGCGTTCCGGCCCCAAAACCTGGACCACACCACTAAAGGAGGGGGTGTATCCATATTCATAAAGGATACCCACACCTCCAGGTTGGTGGCAACGCACGAAGCTTCAGAAACCATCCAGGTGCAACTAACCATAGGCAAAACTGCTCTACAAATTGTAGCATGCTACAGGCCACCCTCTCAAACTCAGGAACCCCACACAGCCTTCCTGAAGACACTGGAGGGTATAAATGTATCTCCAAACACCATCATATTGGGTGACTTCAACTACCCGAATATAGACTGGGAACATTACTCAAGCCCTAACTTTCTAGCCCAACGGTTCCTGGAGTTCATAAATTCAAATGCCATGGAACAGCTAGTCACTGTTCCCACGAGAGGAGAAAATCTACTAGATCTCATTATCACAAACATGGGGACAAAATGCTCCACACCGGAAGTATATCCCTCATTGGTGAGATCTGATCATAAACTAATCTCACTGGAAATCCACATCCCGCCCCCACCCCAAACAAAAAAGACCACAGTGAAGAACTTCTCTTAAGCAAACTTCACACTACTCAAGACTGGTGTGGTATCCTTCAAGGCCCTTGAGCCAGTGGAAACCACAACCCAAGCTGAGGAAGCCCTTACAAATGCCTTCTATGAACACCTCCAGGACTGCATGGATCAGGCAATCCCAAATAAAACCAAGACTCTTTCCACAAAGGGCAAACGTCCAGTCTGGTGGACCCCAGCCATTAACAAACTTTACAATAAGAGGAGAAAGCTATTACATGACAGAACAAAATCCATAAAAGGGAAGTCACCCCTGATCATTATTAGTAAAAAAAATCCATAAAAGGGAAGTCACCCCTGATCATTATTAGTAAAAAAAATGCGAGCACTCATAAAATCAACTAAGGCCAATTTTGAGAGAAAAATTGCCATGAATTCAAAGGACAATCATAAGGCCTTTTTCAGCTATGTTAGGAACCTGGGTGGAAACTCCCAGATATGCTCAGAATTGGTCCAAAATGATACAAAAATCACTGAACCCACAGACATTGCCAACATACTGGCAGACAGGTTCAGTGCAAACTTCACCCCCCTCTCCCCCCCCTAAAGGAGAGAGAACTATCCCAGCAGAGTGTAGCCTCCCAGACATCTCAAATGCGCACGTGAAAGCTGCTCTCTAAAGCTAAAAACACAGCATCAATGGGACCGGATGGTGTCCCCGGCTGTGTGCTACACGAGCTAAATGAGGAATTAAACCCGCACATAAGGCAGCTGTTTAATCTCAGCCTTACCACAGGATACGTGCCCAAGGAGTGGCGTACGGTAACTGTGGTCCCACTCCACAAAGGCGGTGCCTGTACGGACCCTGGTAATTACCGCCCCATAAGCTTAACAAGTCTAGTCTGCAAAGCTATGGAGAGGATCATAATGGAGCTCATAAACAAAGATATAGGGGACTTGCAGACATTGGACCCGACCCAGTTTGGCTTCGTCAAGGGCAGATCATGCCTTTTGAACTTGGTCGACTTTTTCAAAACAGTCACCAAGGCCATTGATGAGGGAAAGGCAGTCCATACAGCCTACCTTGACCTTGCAAAGGCCTTCGACACAATACCCCACTCGGGTATTGTAGAAAAACTTACCAGCTTAAATGTAAACCCATATGTCACAAGATGGGTTGCAAACTGGCTTAAGGACAGAACCCACAGGGTTAGAGTTGCTGGCGCTATGTCAGACTCCAAGCCGGTCACAAATGGTGTCCCACAGGGCTCGATCCTTGGCCCCCTACTGTTCGACATCTACTTCTCAGAAGTACAGGCCAACATGGGAGGACTTTGGCTGACAAAGTTTGCAGGCGACTGCAAACTGGGCGCCATAGTGGAAAGTGCATCGGACATGGATATCCTTCAGAAGGGATTCACGGAAACAGATAGCTGGTGCCAGAGCCATGGCCTGAAGTTAAACGCCAAAAAATGTATAGTCATACCCTTCGGGAAAAACAAGGTAACCCCAAGCTACCATATAGGTGGCAATCCACTAAGCACAGAAGAGGTTATCAGGGACCTGGGGACCCAGGTTGACAGTGGCCTTTCTTTTGACACTCACGTTGCTAAAGTGGTTAGAAAGACCTTCTACATTGCCCAGCTGATCATGAAGGGATTCACATCCAGATCTAGTGAGGTCACTGTTCCCCCTGTACTCTTCACTTATCAGACCAATGATCGAGTACAATGCCCCATTCGAGATGTATCTCACCCGACATGTGCAGCAATTGGAGAGACCCCAAAAGTTCCTCACCAAAAGGATAAAGGGACTCCAAAATCTGTCATATGCTGCCAGATTGAAGAAACTCCAGCTCTATTCAGTTGCATACCGTCTGCTCAGAGGTGACATGTGCCTGACATACAAGGCCATGTCCAACCCGGAATTAATGGACATGCTCCACCTCAAAAAATCCAAATCCACCAAAACCACTAGAGCAAGCGACTTAAACCTTAGCACGGATATAAATAGGACGTGCTGGAGGGATAGATTTATCACTCAGAGACTCCCTATGCTGTGGAATAAAATCCCGATCCATGTGAGGCAGAGCACCTCGCTGGCTCTGTTCAAGAGAAATCTTGACCTGTGGATGGGAGATCGTAGGTTTATCCCGGGAGTCATCTCTTTGTCACTGCTGGACAGAGGCACAACAAACTAATGGGTGCAGTATTTTTTCATATAAGGGGTGGCGTAAGCCACAAAAATTTGGGCTAGGCTTATAAATGCCTTAGGGCAGATAGCCTAGTATAAACCTATGAACCTATGAACCTAAGTCTCAGAACCAACTCAAAATTTGGAATTCATAGGAGCAGTTTTCACCAAAGTCAGTGATCGCTTCACTGCCTTCGTCAAGGGTTCAAACTATTTTCCTGAACTGTAATCTTATAAACTGCATTTCCAAGATTTCAGCCAGCTTGGTCCTTCAAGCTCTAAGATCAATGTTAGCGGCAGTAACAATAGTACCATTAGCCAAATGTCACATGAGGATTCTCCATTGGATGTTAGCAACACAGTGGTCGATACTTTACCAACCGTGTTAACACTGATTCTAATCTCTCAGACATGCGAGAGAGATCTCAGGTGGTGTGTTCAGTCAGATCATGTTCTACAAGGCTGTCCGTTCATTCTCTTCTCAGCCTAAGGCCATAGTGACCAAAAATGCTTCCCAGTTGGGGTGGGTTGGAGTGCATTTTCCTGGTCAAAGCAGTCCAAGACACTTCGTCCCCCAAAGATGCCAACTTGCATATCAATGTCTTAGAGATGAGAGTAGTGCTCCTTGCATTGCAGGGCTCCCAAGATTCTCTCTGTTCGGGAGTGATTGCAGTTCAAACGGACACTGTCAGTATTTTGGTATATCAGCAAACAATGAGGGATCAGATCCATACCCCTTCTGTCGAGAAGGACTCTTGAGTGTAGCAGTGAGCGATCTCATTCAAACATTGTTCTCTCATAGCAATAGCAGTGCATATTCCAGGGAAGTCCATTGTGATAGCAGACAGAGTAAGTTTATTCTACGTCATGAGTGGTCTCAACAAGAATGTGGCGGAAAGGATTTTTCATCGATAGAGCCAGCCTTGCTTTGATCTTTTTGCTTCTCACCTAAAAAAAAAAAAAAAAAAAAAAAAAAAATCATGCAGCAGCTACTTTACACTAATCCCCCTCAGGGGGAATCACCGAGGGATGCTCTGCTTCATGATTGGCCCACTGGTCTACATTATGCCTACCCACCAATCCCATTGATTCTATAATTTCTGCAGAAAACTGTCAGGTTGAAGTGCAAAGTCATCCTCATTGCATCTTACTGGCCTTGATAGATTGATTTACTTTCCTTTTCCTTCACTTCCCCAACCTTGGGTCCTCGATATGACTCCAGACCTCTTACCTTACCCAACGGTCATGATCCATCCCAACATCTCAAATCTCAGGCTGATGGCCTGGTTTATCCAGTTCCCTTAATAGCTAGACAGCCAATGCTCTCTTCCCCTGTCCATCGTATCCTTTCATCTCGCATAAACCTTCAATAGGAAAGCGAGTAAATGGAAAAGATTTTTTTACTGGGCGCAGTAAAATCATGTAGACCTTTTTCCAGCTCAGATACGCAATGTACATGAGTTTTTAGCCTCACTTTTTAAAGAAGGGGCTAGTTCCTCAACCATTAATATTCAGTTAGCAGCATTATCTAATTTCCCTATCAGATTCGAAAGTTCTTCAGTTGCGTCTGACAGGTTGTGCACAATGTTTTTGCGAAGCACTCTATTTTTGAGACCTTTGTTTAAGGACCCTAGTCCCCCATGGGCTCTCAGTTTGATACTGCAAGCTCTTATACAATTCCCCCTTTGAACCAGCAGCTAAATGTGACATTAAGTATCTTACTTGGAAAATTATTCTGGTAGCCATTACCTCTGTTAGAAGAATTTCAGAGATTCAAGCCTCATCTTCAAAACCTCTCTACTTGATCTCACAAGGATAGAGTGACGCTATGAACTTAATGCCTCCTTTCTTCCCAAGGTGGTGTCAGAATCTAATATTAATCAATCCATTAATTTGTCAGTATTCTTCCCTAATTTTGCAAACAAAGCTGAATACATGTTAGATTTTTTGGATGCTCGCAGTCCATTAACTGCATAGAACAAAAGACATCAAGAAAACAGACCATTTGTTTGTTTCCTTTGTACAATTGAAATTGGGCATACCAGTCGCAAAGGTAACTTTAACCAGATGGCTGGCTGCATTTCATTTGTCTGTAACAAACAGGGTATTGACTTACTACAATGGGTACAAGCTCATTAAACTAGGTCCATAGAAACTTCTTCAGTTTTTCTTTCCAGAGCGTCCATGGTTGACATGTGTAGTAGCAACTTGGGCTACTCCCCATATTTTTATTACTCATTGCAAATTGGATCTGGTCTCCAGGGGCAGAGCATTATTTGGTTCAGCTGTGCTCATGAATATCCTTCCTTAGAGTCTGCCTGGGATTATGGGTAGCTGGTGACTCTGTCCCATCAGTTCAGGACAGAATGAAAGTTGACAACATCAGATGAAGTTATGTATTTAACATAACATTCCATCTGTGTTTTACATTTTCATTCTTCCTCAACTTCCTGCCCACCAACCCCCATCCTTTCTATTTACAAACTTCTGGAAGAGTGAGCTCTTAGAGGGGCATCAGTGGCTTTATATTGAGCTCCAGATATAGTTTGTTTTTGTGTTGGGTACATTACACACAGTTTTACATTTCCTATATTTATGCATGTTAAATATTTACTTTCTGCTAAAAAATCAAACAAAGATCTGAGGTAAATTGGGATTGGTGCATTATGGGTAAGGGAGAAGCTCAGAGTTTTTTGGTTGCCATGAGGTTTAGTAACGGCCGAGTTGGATCAGAAGAGCAGATCCAAACCCATCAGTTGAATGAAAATGGACAACACAGATGGAGGGTTGTGTTAATCACAAAACTTCTTTTTATGTTGTGTACTTGTACAACTTTGCTTAGGTTCATAGATTAGTACTAGGCTAACTGTCTTTGTGAGCCATTTGTTTTGAGCCTAGCCAATTATCCCTTGTGAGACTCAAACCCTGCACCTTGTGTTTGTAAGGCCAACACCTTAACCATTAGGCCATCCTCCCAACCCCCTTCTCTGTCAGTAGCTCTCTATTACCACACATCTGCCCTTATTGTCTTTCTCCTGCTCCTCTCTTGTTTTTGAAGCCTCTGGTCTTAAAACTTTGAGTCACAAAGTTAAATATAACCAAAAATTTTAAACTCTAATCTTTGGTTGAGTGCAGATCTTAAAAAAGACTAAAGCTTGGATTTGAGAATTAGTTGTTTTTCGACTGTCTGACAGCCAGTGAAGAACAGGATGTGCACCATGCATGAAGACTGTGTAAAGATTGTAGTGTTTGTGTTTTTACTTAATGTTGTTTCTTTTGGCTTTTTCCCTGTTAGGGGTCGCCACAGCGGAACTCTTACGTGCCGAGTTGCCAGCTCTGACGTACAACCTTCAACGAAGGAACGCCCAGTCACGCACGTCTCCACACAAGACGCTCTAGCTGAGAATCGAACAGGACAATGTCTTACTGTGAGGCGACAACACTACTGCAGCACCACGTCATGTTAAAAGTATTTAGAGGAGTTAACCACCATCTTCTATTTGTTTTTAATTAAGCTGTTTGTTTTAGCTCAGGTGAGACAAATGGTTTCTTTAAATCCTTCTCCAGCATGATCTGCTACTAAACACTGATGGTCATCCTGTGGGACATGCATAACTGTCGCATCTCATGGTGTAGTGCTTTGTCCAGTACTTTCCTTTTTCTTCAGTGACATCACCTCAGTCCCTTCCAATGTCCTTGTTCTTTATGCAGGCATACTTGATTAGTGGAACACAGGTATGAAAGAAATTGAACTAGCTTTTCTAAAGGGCTTAATTTCGATCTGCAGCTGCTTGATAAATAGACTACATTTCAGTCAAGCAAGATCTACAGTTGTAATTTTTGGGACCCCATAAAAAAATGTAAAAGGTAGTAAAACTGTCAACATTTTTGACACCAGTATGATCATGTTAAGTCATCAGTTGTCATATTTTTAACCTTCGCCTTCATTTTAATTTCTTTATCAACTTCGGTCATTGGACTCGCCAAATGATTGAGAAAGTCGTTGCATAACTGAAGGCATGCTTATCAGTGATGAAAAGTCATCTGACCCCTGAAACCTGGCCAGTATTCGCTAAAGAAGCATTAGTGTTAAAATACAGATTTTCATTTGATTGTTTTACATTCATCCTGCAACACAAACTTGCCACAAGCCACATTAAACAGGATGTTAGATTGTAACTGCTAAAGCTGGAGTCCTTCTATCCTGTTTTACATGTAAACTGCTCAACTGCAGTTATTGGCTGTTTCTGTCTTACAAAGTGAGCATAGCAAACTTATGTGCATGATGCCCAAGTTAACTGTAAGGACCTCACCACTGTGAAGTGACTATGCTTTAAGGTGATCCAGCAAATTAGAACAACTTACTTGAAGTTAAAACTGATCTCAGTTTAAAGGTTCAAGAAGAAGCTAAAGAAGAAAAAAAAACACACACTTTATTAAATGCAGGTGTTCTGTATGAACCTCTGAGCACTACTCTAGCTGCCCTTGTGAACCAGTTTAATCCTAGCAAGTTTCCCTTTCAAAAGTGATGATCCAACTCTGTACCTTGTGACTGTGAGGTAATTACCTTAACCATTATATCAAGACCCAAACCCTCTTTTACATAAATGTAAGATAACTATTCATCCCCTTGCAACACTTTACCACCGTTTCATATTCTTATACAATTCTATGGTCTTATCAAATTAAACAAAAAACTGTACTGTAACTGTTGCATTGTTTGTACATTACAGTTTCTTTTTATTCTGTTCTCATTCTTCTTGATGCAGTCCCCTCATCTTTCTTGTATCTTACAGCTTTGTTTTTTCGTTCACCTTTGTCCACTATCACTTTCACGTCATTGCGTACCCTCTTTGTTCTCTGAATGTCTTGCATCATTTGCTTCCCTGCCTCCCCTCTACCCCCAACCTGTCTTTATGAAACGCTTACTATTCTTACTTTAGCCTAAGCATTTTTTTTCTTTTTCTACTTTGTCACGTTATACATTGTGTTCACTCATGTCAAGCTGAGAGCCTACATTCAGACTTCCAGTGGTTGAGCTTCTCCCTTGACATCTATAATGCACTGCTCCAACCTTGACACTCAAGATAATTTTCTATAGGAGCAATTGTAGCTCTGTTTGCTCAGTGCTATGGGAATGCACCTGTGGAGGTGCTATAGCCAAGAAGGGATACACGGCAGCTTCAGGAAGGTCTACAAGTTCTGTCAGGAGGAGGAAAGGTGACAGTTTGAGGGGTAAGGAGGCTTTATATTAAAAGAGTACATAACTGTTGTATTTTTACTTTCAGTCCATCAACTTCAAACTGAGGGGTGGAGTCCCCAGCTACACGGGGTAGCATCATAACAGGATACCATGAAGTATGGGGACACTGAAGGAAGAACTGCATCTTCAAAGCAAATCCAATGTACAATCTCGTGCAGGAATATGCTGTAAAGCTATTATCGCATCCCATCACTGCAATGCATATTTAATCCACTGAATAAAGAATACATATATGAATTTGTAATTCATATTGAGCAATATATTAATATGCAGCATTGTTTTGTCTTGCTAGTTTGAGGAAATGGGTTGTTTTTGCTTTATCTAAGGACTTTGCAGTCTTAATAATCCATGTAGCAGAAGCACTTAGTAGTAAACATTTATTCACATTACTCTAACTGTTAAAATGTGTCTTGCTTTTTGTAGCTAAAGCTTGTTGTGGTCATTACCTTTGTGTTGAATTGCTTGTGTGGATCATTTCAATTTCAGATACAAGTTAACTAGTAGAAACTGTTTCCAGCAGGGTATGGTGCAGATCCAAGAGACAGATTTCCCAATACTGCTAGTGAGGCTGGATTTTATCAGCGATTTTCAGTGAGAAAAGATGGGTCATCCCCCTTCCCACAACAGAGAGAAAGAGAGTTTTCCTCCCAAAGAAATTGGACAGATAGAAAAAGGCCTTCTCCTGTCTCAGATGAAGAGTTATCAGGAGTGAAGATAAGTAGACAAGAGGGTCATACCACCTTTGGTGAACAAAGATGCCCTTTATCACCTCAAGTTCTTTCCAAAGGTGAGTTTCAGAAACATCATAGTAAATATAGTTTGCATGTTCACTTGTTTGCAGAAGGATTTGCTTCATTGGCCATATCAGACGAGTACAAGTCATACAAGACCAAAAACACTAAACCCCTCCCACCAAAGAAAGTTTGATAACAAACCTTTTAAAATATAGTATAACTGATAACCTTATGAAGCAGGAATTGTTTGGTTTGCAAGTGTAAACTGCTTATTCCCTTTTCTCAGAGATGGAATAGTCTTGGAATTTGAATAATTAAGTGGGGAGGTGAGTAATGTGGTGGGAGCAACACCCCCACCTGAAAAAGTTAAACATTTCACCTGTGAATTAGAGCAACATGTTTCTTTTTCTTTCACACCTGTTGGGATTTTGTGTTTTCAGTCTTATAAATTCAGTCTTGAATGGTTTGGAATTGTCTGCTTTATTTTGTAAGAAAATACTTTAATCTTTTAAGTTGCTGATTAACTTGATAAAATCACCCCCCCCCCCTTATACATTCCGAGTTGAACATAACACTCAAGTGTTTACACTGCAGTTCATGTGTAGTATTTGGTTTACCCAAGGCTTTTGTTTTTATGGAACAATGTTTGAATATGAAACTGTTAATAACATTGTTTTTAATAGGTGTTGCATACAGTTACTGGCCTTAAGAGAAGTATGCCTAGTTTTGTAAAATAGCTAGTCTAAATCCTGTGGCCTGTGTCAGTCATTTATTGTAGTGATGCTATTAATATGAGAGCATTTGCATTAATTAAACTTTGTTTGCCTGCAGCAGCCTGGTTTGTAGATATGGTGCTTTGAGCTTGAAGTATGCAGGTCCAGTTATGTAACATGTTATCAAAAGTTAAATAAGTTGAGCCTTAGTAAGAACTGTACTTTTAATTTGGGGTGAATTTTTATGTTGTCCATGGCTGCAGAGCTTGTAAATTAGTCGGGGTGGTGTGATTGTAGCATGAGGAAATGCTGCAGGCACTGGATATATAACTGTATGCAAGTGGCATTCAGACTGAAATAAAACATATGTCCTTTTAAGGCAGTCTTTTATAAAGCTGGGTAGGCTTCACTTCCATGTAATGACCTGCTACATACTTGATAATTGTGGTAGTGTTGAGGTAGTTTAGATTCTTATGTTTTACTGTTGCGTTGGAGTGAGTAGATGGAATCTGGGAAGCCAGAGAGACAGATTTTACACTTCACAGTACTTTACATGTTTGAACTATTTTGTAAGGGATGCATCTGTGTCTCTGGGAGTTTTTTTTAAGATCTTTAAGATCATATTTTATGCAATTCTTTTATGATAATATTTGTCTCTAGTGTTCTACAGAAAAGAAAAAAAGGACTGCTGTCTACTGTGAAAGACTGCCTTCTTTAGGTTTTTTGCATTGAGTGAAGCAGCTACATAGAATGTTAAGTAACTGTGGTGCTATAGGAGACCTTAAGAGTATGGTGGCCTCATTTATCAGATGCCATGTCCCATCTTGTATGGATTTTAGGAAATGGCAGAAAACTCTTCCCAATCTTTTCTAACCTCCTCAGAGTCCTACAGTTATGGTGCAATATTGTATATGCCATACTAATTATCCCTTTTTAACAGCTGTTTATGTTCTAGATTTAGATTCAACTCAAGTCTACCAGAGCACGTCTTTCACTTAGGATTCTCTATCCTTTTCTCTTTGCCTATACTCTGTCAGTCTCTGATAGGGAAGGCAGTCTCTATCCTGCAGTCTAAATGTTTTTTTTTTCTGTTATGTATCCCTCTCTAGTTTGCTCCCAATGTCTTGGTTCCTTTGCCAGTTTCCCCAGTAAATTCCAGCCCTGTCTTGCCTATTCTCACGATACCAAATTGCAGTCATACCTACCAACAGAATCTCTTTTCTCCAATCTCATGTTGATTTAGTTGTTGAATACTTTCTGCTACTTTATGGATATAATGTTTTGTATGGTTGGCTGTGCTCCGTAAGGATCTGTATCCAAAGTTGCATACTCTCCTTGTTTCTTGAACCCCCCCTCCCCACTCCACTTCATTGTCAGTCCTTTTCACTCTCGTTATAGCTTTCTTCTTGTGCCTTCTATCTATCTATATATATATATATATATATATATATATATATATATATATATATATATATATAATGTATATATATGAACCTTAACTGTGTTAGCTGTAAAGTATCCATTCAAATTATAAACAACCTTGTCCTTCTGGAAGGATCAACTTTAACACACTTGACCCTTTCCTCTTCCCCTTCCAGATAAAATCCTTCAACTTTTTATTAATTACTGCCCACAGTTTCTCTGATTTGACAAAAATGTTTGACCTTTATGTAAATCTAAAAGGATCAAACACTTGTCTTGCTTCCAGTTTCTCAGTTTTTGTATTATCTTTTATTTAGTGTCTTTCCACATATCCTTAGCTGCCGTAACATAATCCTTTTTTATCCATACTCCTAAATACTTATTTTTTATAATTTTCACATAAATATGGGTATTTAACCAATTCATGTGTTGGTACAGAGTTTATAGCTGTAACCAGTGGCAGCTGGTGACTTCAAATCAAAGGGGGGCTGCAGGAGACAGCTGAATGGGTGGGGTCAATGGGAAGGGGTGTGGCCAACTAGAAAGGGGAGGAGCTATGCTCAAAACCACAAAAACTAACTAAATACACTGCCCTGTGTGCCAAACCGTCATTATGAGAGTCTAATCAAGACAAAAGGAAGTGCAGAAGAATAAAAATATTTCAATGCATTGACTGCATGACAGCTTTCTTAATATTTAGATGGAAACAAAAAGGTTGTGAGGCATGAAAAAATAGATTACTTTTTAAATACATTAATGGAATACCAGTCAAAATTAAGTATAAGAAAAACAAGCAGCACTCAACTCAAACCACTTCTTGCACTGTAGTTCTAATTATAATTTATATTCAGCTTTATTAAAGTACCAAGTAACATGCTGAAAGTAGAAATCTCTGATGTCCCCACTTGTAAAAATGTTTCTTATCCAAAAAAAGACCTGCTGCCTGACAACTATCTACTTGTTTCATGGGGAAAACATGATCAAAGTAAAAAATGAAAAGCAAACAAGAAATAAGCTGAAGATACATTTGCTTAAAAGGATTACTGTACAGGTTATGGCCCACACGATTGGCATTCTGTTTAGTTTTATGGGTAAAGCCTGCAGAGATGACTGGAAGTCTCTAAGTGTAATGAGCTTCTTTAAATATTGTAATCCTGTCCTTTATTACAAATACTATCGTATGCATTTCAATACCCGAGGCCTGATGCTTATACATTATCTAGTTAAGTATTCTCTACATAACAACAGAAAGGCTTTCAATGTTGGCAATTCTTTAACAGTATGCTTATTAAAGCTTACTTGCATCTTACGATCTCAGCCAAGCTTACATGATGGTCATTAAAGTATTGCTACTTAAACACAGAGCAACAGGCACTTTGAGTAATAAGCATAAATCAACAGTACAAAAAATATGACAGAAACCAGACCACTCTGCAGAAATCAAGGACAGATGAAAAGCCACTCTAGTACTTGTGTCTACCTTGGATGGGGGGGGGGGATACTCTGCACATTTACACTGCATAACTACTCCTTGCCTTGCTTCGATACATCCAGAGTCACTACATGGGGGAGTGGGGTGCAACAAGTATGTCACAATTTGAAATGTCTGTGGCTGACTGTGATGGCCCTGACACATTTGTCATAACTCTTAACCTCAGAGCAAGAAATCTGGACAAAGCCATACAAAGAAGTGAGACAAAGGCCCAAAAATAAGGACATTTTTTTAAATATTGCTCTTATAAACTTAGAAAGATAATAGAGTAGGTCTTGCATTAGTATGAATTTTCTGAATGGTATGAAATCTGAAACTCAAATGTCTGTCATTATTTTCTAACTTCAGTCTTTAATGATTTGTCACTAATTTGCTATAAAAAAAACACAATTTTATGAAAAATGAACCAAAGATGTGATGTAAAAATATAAAATAGCCACACAGTACAGCCGGGAACCTGTCAAAGAAGGGACACTTTAATATTAGTATTGTTAACTTGAGTAGCTGACAAAATAAGAGTCTACATGCATTTCTGAAATAAAAGTAATCTATAACTCTGATTATTACAGTTATTTCTTAATTGTAAACCCTCCATGTTTTCTTTCAAAATTGCTATTTTGCAGAGGGATTATTAGGGGAAGAGCAACATTTTGAGCCAAAATCAGAGACAGTTGAGAGGTTTGGCTATGCTTAATTCTATAAAGCAATTTATTTGCATGTACCTCTCAACCTGTTAATGCAATAAATCTGGACAAGGCCAAATATATTGGGGGAACATATAAACAGTACTAAAAATTGCTCTTGTATAAGCTGAGACAGGTGATAGAACAACAGGTCATACTTGAGCATGCATTTTTCTGAAGGTTATGAAGTCTGAAACTCAGTGTGTCATTATTTAGTGACTTATTTCCTAAATGATTTTGCCAGAAAACCAGAAATTTTATGAGGAACAAACCAAAAATAAGAAGCAAAAATCTATTCATTCTTTGAAAATCTGGTTAGTTGGGAGGTATAGTTCGGCTGGGGCCGTCTTTAAGTTTGCTGCCCTTCCCCCTCACAAAATCATGGAGCACCCCCCTGCAGCCATTCCAATTATACATTAATTGGCTATTTCACTCCATTTATCATAAACACTAATGTGCATACTGATTTACTTCTATGATGATTTGGACTTCATTTGAAAGTTTTATTTTGCATTTTACAGCACAAACATGAAGACATCTGCTAAACAAACTTAGCATTAAAACTTCTCTGCCCTTGAAACTCACATTCATTGAAATAGCATTGAAACACACATTCAAAGAAAATACATTTTACCAGTGGCAGATAAAGATTAATTCTGGGCTGTTTTCAAATCATAGGCTCCTTGCATATGAAACATACATGTGCTTTTTGATACACCTTTGTATTGTTTTGAACATTTTTCCAGTAAACAATGAAAAAAAAATGCATGCACCAATAATGACAAAACTGCCCAGTTCAAAACATTTAAATCATAAGTCTACTCAAACTTCTACAGTCCACCATTATCAGTAAATATGCACAATTCTACAGTCTACCATTATCAGTAAATATGCACAATTCTACAGTCCACCATTATCAGTAAATATGCAGAATCTCTAAAGTAGTAAAAAAGTCATCTAAATAATTCCACATTAAATAAATCTGTAACTAATGAAGAGGTTGCCGCTAGCAAACACCTTTATATTTCATGGTTTAATCGAAAAATGAAGCGTCTGATGCCCCTGAGGAATAAATTGCCTATACTACATTAAAAATGATAAGCTAGTAATATTGTAATAGGAAATAGATGGCAAACTGATAACAGGCTTGTAGTTAGTATCTTAACTTTTTCAGTACAGCAGCATTTACCCCTTGTGGGAGTAGAACCAACAACCTTCTGCATCAAAAGCACGTACACAACCTGTTGTGCTATTAACAATGCAAGCTGACTTAGCATAAGCAGCACTAAACTTCTCTTCCCCTGCAGCTCTCAGCTCCTTGTAAAGTCTACTCAATACTCAACTGCATCTCAACTTCACAGCACAAGAAATCTGGAAAAAGCCAAATTTATTTGGGGGGGGGGTCAAAAAGCCAAAGGGACACATTAAACATTGCTTGTATAATCTTGGAAAGTTGCTAGAATAAAATGCTGTGTTACCACCATACATTTTACTGCCAAGGTCCCTGTGCAAAAGAGTCAGAGCAACATACCACTATGCCAAATCACCTGCTTTGTGAAAGAAAAATGCTGCGTTACCACCATACATTTTACTGCCAAGGTCCCCGTGCAGAACAGTCAGAGCAACATACCACTATGCCAAATCGGCTGCTTTTTGAAAGAGAGGAAAACTGAAACATAAATGGTTAATCATTTAATGAATTCAGTTCTCACCATAGCTATCAACTTCTTAGCACAAAACACCTGGACAAACCCAGTAATGAAGGAATACAGCCCTCAAACATATTCAGTGAATTCAGTTCTTGCCATAGCCGTCAACCTTAGCACAAAAAAACTGGACAAAGCCAATAATGAGGTAATACAGTCCCAAAAATAAGGACAAATTTCAAATATTCATCTTAGAAAATTGCTAGAATAAAAGGTTGTGTAAAAGGTTGTGTTACTATGCATTTTCTGAAGAATATGAAGTCTGAAATTCAATGTCAGTTTTACTTCTGACTGAACAAAAACAATTTTCAGCAGAGGCCCAGGGAGAAATACTGCAGACACATGTCTTTGTAAATGGCAGGACACCAGAGCAAATCCACACAAACACAGGGATGAGATGCAGACTCCACACAGAAGGAATTCCAGTCAAGAATCAAACCAGAAAACCTATAACTGCGAAGCAATAATGCTACCACTGCGCCATCAAATATGCAAGGAATTAAACATTCAGAAACCTGAAGTCTGAAATTCAAATGCCTGTCAATTTTATTTAACATTTGTTAATCAGGACAATCTGACTTGGAACAAAGAAAACAATTTTCAGCAGAGGCCCAGGAAGAAATAGTGCAGATATGTCTTTGTAACATGGGAGGACACAAAAGCAAACCCACACAAACGCAGGGAGAAGATGCAGACCCCACACAGAAGGCACCCCAGCCAAGAATCAAACCTGAGAATCTGCAGCTGTGAGGCAACAATGCTACCACTGCACCATCAAATATCAAGCATTGCACTGTTTAGAAACCACAGATATTATGAGGAACAGATCAGATCACATTCACCTACCTGACCAAGCAAGCCCAGCGAATACCACATGTTTTGCCTTAATTTTGTTCCTTATTCTCCTATCGGACCATTCATTCCAATTGTTATCCTGGTGAGCTGAAAACTAGGGATCAGAGCTGTTGTCCTACATGGAGAGAGCAGATGTTTGCAGTGATTCTTCAGGCCACTGTCTATTGATTTGAAAGTGCAGTGCAGTGTCTGCAGCTTAATGTCCAGTGAATTTGTTTGCTTCCACACAGCCTGATGCCCAACCTGACTAAAGCACACCTTGACTGCACTTATACTTGTCAGTTTCTGTGTATATGAAGTGACCTTGTGGTTATTTCTAGACTGAGGATCTTAGTGAGATAAAGGAAGGTCCTTTCCTCTCCCAGCACCAAGAAGAGTGAACCAGCACTGGCTTCTTGAACCCATCCTTCTCTATTTCGCTGATCCAGTACCCAGACTGCTAACTAAACTGAGACAGCTATGATACTGTCAGTGCTTTATCATTCTGTAACAGAATCTCAGCTTGTCTCCTCATCCCTGAAGTGTCTTCTATCCTTTTTTTGTTTGTTTACAGTTTTGTATTGAACTCAGTTTGCCAACATCATCGGTTGTCATGAATCATACAACACTTGTTAACTAAAGGCTCATGCTAATTAAATAAATAGTACAGAAACCAACACAGACATCAGAATAATGAATGTTACTAGTAACAATGTAAAGAAGCATCCTCTGTTATAGACAACTTATGATCCATATTTTTTTAAATAATTGGTGATGACATTATTGGAGAGGTATGCCAGTTTTCAAGAAAATAAGTAGTACTGAGGACTTTGAAAGTAAGTGACAGTTTCTGGCAGTTAATTATCTATATGTCAATTTCCAGGATTGCTTTTATGCTTTTAAAATGTTTACTCTGCAGACAGTTTTTGAGGGCAGATTGCTAAAGTACAACTCTAGGGACACCATCTACAGGTTCATAGGTTCATAGGTTGGTACTAGGCTATCAGCCCTAGGACCTATACAAGCCTAGCCATAACAATTCCCTGGCTATTTCTTCCCACATTATTTACTTTCCTGGACCCCTGTCTAGCAGGGCGACTGACGTGATCCCTGGGGTGAATTTCCTTTCTCCCAGAAATTATATAATTATATAAATTACAGAATTATATAAATTGAACAGATGCAGTTCAAATGCAGATAATAAAAATACTTCCATGCCTACATCAAAAGTCATATGAAAACAACATAAAAAGAGACTGAACAGTGTTAGTAAGGTAGGGCTTAAATGCTCTTGAAGAAAAGAAGTTAGAGGATATAAGAACAGCTTTTAAATAAACTGTTTAAAACAGTAAGCTGTTAATCAGTGGCAGTGAACCACAGAAACAGAGAATGATGACCAGAAGGGACTACAGGGCCAACTAGTCTACTCATTTCTCTACTTACTGCATACACTGCTACCTTACTTTTATTGCACCGACCCTGCCGTTTAGCTAACCCTTCCTACTTACTTGGTATACTTCTGCACCTTCACTCTGTTCTTCTTCTTCGTCTAACTTCTTTCTTCTACTACTTTTCTTTCTTCAGTTCTTCTTTCTTCAGTTCTTCTTCTTTCTTCAGTAAAATATAGGCCGCCCCAAAAAAAAAAAAAAAATCCAATGGCATTAATTTAAATCCTTCCTGTGTGACTGACTCAGTCACGATCGAATCAATCCACAACCGACTTACTGACTGTTTGATTCTCGCTCTTTTTCCAGCACATAAAGCCTGGGAAGAGAGTGACAACCAATCAGCAGCATTTAGCCCAGCAAGCACGTCATGACTTGCCTGCGGACGTCGCAGTCCGAGCCCCTTCCAATTCTATGCGGTTTGGAACCGCATAGACTTCTGGGCATCACAATGATGCCTTCATTACTCCTCCTGCTGCAATGAAAATAAACAAAAACAAAAGCTGTTTAAACCTGCCTCAGCCCGAGGCGGTTAAAGTGCGCAACGTGCATGCGCGTACTTCCGAGTCGCGGACTCGAAGTTTGTTTAAAGTACAAAAAGTTTTTTTTTTTTTTTTTTTTTTACATTTTTTAAAACACTTAAACACTTTACATTTTAGCTGAGGGGGCTGCAGTCCGATGCCACGAGCCACCCCTGGCTGTAACCATTGTTTTATCTTAATTAATTTTTATAACCCAGAACCATCTCTTAATGTTCCACAACACTGAGCTGCCCTTTTCTGGTTCCATTAAGTTCAAAATATCTGTAGATAGTCCACTTTTTTTCAACACCGCACTAATTGTATCCTTGAATTTCTGAGATCCTTAATGGTTCTAAATAAAATGCAAATAAAGGGGAAAGAGGATATCCTTAACTGTTAATTGCTGAGCCTCATGTACTTCTAACCTTGGCATACGTTTTCTATAAATGTTTCCATTTGTACTGTTTCTTGATTTCCACATTCCTTTGCTTCATAGAAATTTTCATGTAATTTCTGAAATATCTCTTAATACCTCTACAGAATCTCTAGTTATTTTTCTTGTTGTAGGCTCCCAAGGTTTGGCAACAGCCCTTTCTTCTAATTAATTTTGCTAAGTCATTGTGCTGAGAGTTTATGTGCTCTGGAGTTTTTATCAAAAAAACAGGTTTAACATCAGTCTTTCTAAACTCATGCATATTGTCCAGTTACACTCAGATTTTCTCTTTAGCATTCTGCATTTGTACCTGTTCTTGTTCTGTGAGATTCCCCTTATTCTATAATACTTTATCATTTGTTAGCCCCACTAAATAATTCTTATTGCTTCTTAACCGTATATTTCTTGTATTTCTACCCTATGTTTAAGCTCCACTTACATTTTATCCCATTTACTAGTTATAACTTCTATAAACAATTTCTATATTTCCTAATAATTCCCACTTACCCATTCCTTAAATGCCTCTTTTTAATGGGTAGGCTGGGAAGTGTCCGCATTAATTTTTGTTTCATTATATTGCATTTTTATCATGATTTTTGTTGGTGCCTGACCTGAAATAGTTATTGGATGTGTCCAGAATTTTCAATTAAATGCGCATGTTCCTGTGAAATATGACTTTTGTGTAGTCTAGCCCAGTTATTGCACCTTGGGGAGGAACATGTAAATTTCCTGAGTTCCTACTACTGTTCAGGTTTTCCATACCCAAATAGATGTTCTTCATCTCACATTGCTGCAGTCCTAACACTTGGGTAGTCCGCTGTCCCTCGGTCGGCCCGAATATCAGAGTATAAGGCTGACGTCGGTCAAGGCGCATTTGACTGACATCAGAACGTCAGGGTACAAATGCGCATGACCGACGTCATATCCTCAGTCTTTTTTGCCGCATGGTCCGATGCAGAAGCAGTGTTGCAAGTGCCGTTCGGCGTTCTGAAATTTTTCGAATTCGGAGTTTCAGACCGAAGTCAGAGTTGGTTAAGTACCCGTTGGGGAATATTTTGGTTTTTCTTGCCTCAGTGGTTTACCGGATGTCAGAAAAAGTGAATAACTGTATTTCTTGTGGGAAACAGATACCGCATAGAGATTACCATAATTTGTGTATACCTTGTTTGGGACCTGAGCACGACGTTGTTGGGTGTCGCTTTTGTGCTCGGTTCAATAAACGCACTATAAAGCGAGGTTGGATTGTGCCAGGTTGGTCTTTGGGAAGCGGTGCAATTACAATATGCCGTCGGATGCTCCGGCCGCTTCCTCAAAGAAGCGCAAAGACAAGGCAGTTAAACCTAGGTTAGAGGAGTCGTCGAACCGGACGCCGGTTCTTTAGCGGCGTCAGTGGAACCGGTGGTTCCGACTGAGGCCTCTCTAGTGTCCCAGGGAGAAACTCTGTTTGTACAGGATGTGGCCTCCCAGGCGGCAGATCAGGATGTAGGGGCTTCTCAGGTAACTGTACTCCCTCCCTTCCTAAGGTGTCTAGGCCCTCTCTTTCTGCTTCCAAGGCTTCTCCTAAAGGCAGGTCTAGTTTTGCTTCTGTGGGTGTCACTCCTAGTTCTTCAGGTTCAGTGCCCAAGAAGCACATGCCTAAAATGGCAGAAGATTTAATTACTTTGATTAGAGGCTCTATGCCCCTCCTGATAAGAGGCCTAGGATGGAACCTGTGTTGGGGATTATGAGCAGGCTTCGATGTGTCTGAGTCTTGGCTGAAGACTTGCAGGAGTATTCTCATTATTCTGATTCTGATGTGGATGATTCTACTCCTTCTGCTGCTCCTCCTGAGGATTTTTCTTTTTCAGAGACCCTTCACTCCATGAGAGAGCATTTTAAATGGGAAGGTCAGGATTTCTCTGATTCCAGGAAAAGGCTTAGGGAATTTTGTTTTACCCCAGCATAGGCCTTTAGCTATACCTCCTGTTCTGAATGTGGTGGAAGATGTGTTTGCAGAGGCTTCCCTTAATCCTGATTCTTTGCCTCCTGCTCCTGTTAAACCGGATAGGTATTACAGGGTGCCTGAAGCTCATAAGTATCTTTTTAAGAGTCCTAGGGCAGACCCAGAAACTGTTAGTCAGGGGCCTAAGGGTGTTAAGGCTTCTGTTGTCAAGAATCCAGTTCCGGCAGATAGAGGCCAGGGCCTTGGATAGGTGGGGAAAGAAAGTTTATACTTCTTCCACTCTAGCCATGAGAGCTTTGAATTGCCAGTTTCACATGTTGAAATATCAAAATTATCTCCTTTCTCAGTTGAAATCTAAGGTTGATGCTCTGGCGGAAGGTATTGATTGTAAAGAGTTACAAGATTTAGTGCATGTTTCTGAACAGGTGGGTAAGCATTCTTTGCAATGTGGTTTTGATGCTGTTCAGGCCTCGTCTAGGGTGGCTACCACTGGGTCAGTTCTTCGCAGGCATGCCTGGCTGAGGGATCAAAATTTATCTGACCATGTTAAAACTAGGATTTTGGATGCCCCTTTGCAATCTGATGTTTTGTTTGGTTCTCCTGTTGAGGCAGTTTTAAAGAAAATGGAAGACAAGGCTAAGTCTATGCAGACTGTTAAAGATTTTTTGCAGGTTCAGCCTCCAAAGTTTAGTAGAAATTGGCCTACTAAAGGGTGGACGTATCCTTCTTATGATTCCCAGTCTAGGGGTAGATCTAGACGTGGCAGGGGCAGAGGTCAGGGCTCTTTCAGGCCTAGAACAGGGAGCTCTCCTGCACAGTCTTCAGGTGAGGGCAGGGGTCAGTCCTTTCGTAAACAGACCCAATGACCTGCCTTTTCAGCTGCCAGAACCTTCTCGCCTGGCAGCACCTTTGGGAGGAAGGTTGGCACTTTTCAAAGAAAATTGGAGTTTGATTACCCAAGACAGATGGGTACTGGATATCATACATCACGGTTACAGGTTTTATTTCCATACCTTGCCTCCTTTCAAAGGCATGCCAGACATTCCTCCTCAACAAAGAATAGAGGCTCACAAGCAAATTTCTCTGTTACTCCAAATAGGGGCCATACAGCCGGTTCCTATGCCAGAAAGGGGCCTAGGATTTTATTCTCGCCTGTTCCTTGTGCCAAGAAAGGGGAACACGTGGAGACCAATTTTGGATTTATCTATCCTCAACACTTATCTGGACATTCCCAAGTTCAAAATGTTGACGTTACAACAGCTTTTACCTCTACTGGGCAAGGATCACTGGATGGTAACTTTGGATCTCAAGGAGGCTTACCTTCATGTTCCTATCAGGCTAAGTTGCAGGAAATATCTGCGTTTTGGACTGGGACTTCTCGCTATCAGTTCTCTGCATTGCCCTTTGGCTTATCTACTGCCCAGAGTATTTACGAAAGTTCTGGCTCCAGTGATAGCTTTCTTCAGGCTAAAAGGAATACAAATCTATCCTTATTTGGACGATTGCCTGATTCTGGCTCAAGGAAGGACGAGCTTCTTCGTCATTTGGAATATGTGATAGCAGTGCTAAGATGCCTGGGGTATTCTGTGAACGAAATAAAGTCCAGTCTAGTACCCTCTCAAGACATGTGCTTTCTGGGTGTAAGACTGAATACAGCATCCCAGATGGCCTTTCTAACCCCGGACAAACAAAAGAATCTTTCCCTTTACTTCCATCATCTATCTCTTCAGTCCGGGCTGACTGCAAGGACAGTCCTTCAAGCCTTAGGGTTCATGGCATCTTGTATTCTGGTGCTTCCCAATGCCAAACTGCATATGAGGAAGTTGCAATGGTATCTCAAAATGTATGGACACAGCACTGCCAGCATCTGGACACTGTCATTCAAATAATACCTTGCATTCAAAAGGAATTTTTGTGGTGGGCTCAGGAATGTCACCTAAACAAGGGACTCTCTGTGACCCGCCAGAGGCGAGTCAAATTTTAACGACAGATGCCTCAGACAAAGCTTGGGAGCTCATCTAAACGGAAAGTGGATACAAGACAAGTGGCCTGTCAGACTACAGCATCTACATATCAACTTGAAGGAGATGTTAGCAGTCCAGTTTGCATTAATAGCTTTCAAGGATTTACTTCTTCCAGGGCAGGTGTTGATTCTAACAGACAACACAACTGTCATGTGGTACATCAACAAGCAAGGGGAACACATTCTTATCCTCTATGCAGGCAAGCAATGATTTTGTGGGAGACTGCTCTCAGTTTACAACTAAGTCTTCAGGCAAGGTTTCTGCCTTGAGCACAGAACTCCTTAGCAGATGTGTTAAGCAGACAAATCATGGATCCCCACGAGTGGAAACTGGATCTTCATGTATTTCAGAAATTGACAGTGTCCTGGGGAACTCCAGACATAGATCTGTTCGCTTCTCCACTAAACCACCAGCTGCCAAAGTTTTGCACAAAGCGGTTTCATCCCACAGCTTGGAAAGTGGATGCTCTTTCTTTCAGTTGGAAAAATCTTCATGTGTATGCCTTTCCACCTCTGCCTCTCCTCCCAAAGGTACTTCTGAAGGTCAGACAGGACAAGCCAAGGATGATTTTGATAGCTCCAGATTGGCCTCTACAGCACTGGTACCCATTACTGAGAAGTCTAGTACAGAAGCCTCCATGGCCTTTGCCTTTGATTCCACATCTGTTGTCCCAGGAGGACAGTCATTTGCTCAATGTCAAACTTCACTCTCTTCACCTAACAGCATGGCATATTCTGTTTTAAGCCATAGAGGGTCTCAACTTCCACAACAAGTTTTGAATGTGATTTTGGAAGCTAGAAGGCCTAGTACAAGGAAAGTGTACGCAGATAAATGGAAGAGATTTTTATTTTGGAGTGCAGCTAAGGATTTGGATGTTTCTGAGCCTGATTTAAGTGTGGCTCTTCAATATCTTACTGAGTTATTGGACAAAGGTTTGTCCTTCTCTTCTATTAAGATTCATGCTGCAGCAATTTCAGCTCACTACGACTGTGACCCACCATTGTTTTCTCATCCTTTGTTCAAGCAATTTCTTAGAGGGGCAAAGAATATAAGACCCCCACGAAGGGATCCTACTCCTGCTTGGGATCTCAATTTTGTGTTGGAGAAACTCACTCTACAACCTTTTGAGCCTGCAGCTACTGCTGAGTTGAAATATTTGTCATGGAAGACTGCTTTTTTGTTGGCCATTACCTCTGCAAGAAGGGTTTCTGAATTGCAGGCCCTTATGGCAGTTGAGCCTTTCTTAATTTTCCATAAGGATAGGGTATCTTTACATGTACTAATCCTTCCTTTATGCCTAAAGTGGTTTCTAGTGTGGCTTTAAACCAAACTATTCATTTGCCTACTTTTTATGCAAATCCCCAAACTAAAGGGGAAAAGATTTTGCACACTTTAGATGTACACAGGCAGTTGCGATATTATTTGGACAGAACTAAAGGGTTCAGACAATCTCAGCAGTTATTAGTTTCTTTTGCTTTGTGCTCTCAGGGCAAGCCTGTGTCAAAACAAACTATTTCTAAGTGGATTGGATTTTGCATTGCTTTCTGTTATTCCCATCATGGCAAAGAGATTCCAGCTGGGATTAGGCCTCATTCCACTAGGGCTACTGCCACTTCAACAGCTTTTTGAGGGGGTGGCTACTAAGGATATTTTGGAGGCAGCCACTTGGAGTTCAGTGCATACCTTCTCTAGGCATTACCACCTTCCACTGTACTCTAAATCCAGGGCTGGTTTTGCCACTGCTGTGTTGCAGGGCATTTTGGCAGCTCCTGCTTCATTATAGTTTAGCCATCCTCCCTTACCTCTGCTTTGGGATTCTACCCAAGTGTTAGGACTGCAGCAATGTGAGATGAAGAACATAGTACAGTTTTGTGCCTACCATAAATGTAGATGTTCGAAGATCCACATTGCTGCAGTCCAATTTACCCTCCCTCCTTTCCCTCTGTAGTTTGAGGTGGTTGTGTGGGTTGGGTTATCCATCTGAGGTATAATTGTATAATTGTATAATTGTATATATTGTATATATTGTACATATTTTTGGTGTTAGGCTGGTTAGTTGTTTAGTTGTTGTCTATGGGTTTTGACCTTTCTTTTTAGGGTCTTCTGACATCTGGGGCAAGAAAAGACTGAGGATATGACGTCGGTCATGCGCATTTGTACCCTGACGTTCTGATGTCAGTCAAATGCGCCTTGACCGACGTCAGCCTTATACTCTGATATTCGGGCCGACCGAGGGACGGCGGACTACCCAAGTGTTAGGACTGCAGCAATGTGGATCTTCGAACATCTACATTTATGGTAGGTACAAAACTGTACTTTTCATAAATTTCTTGAGAAATGTATCCTCTCTTGTTATAATCCCCTTTTCTAGGTCCCCCAATACATTCTCACTGTTGTGAATCATGTTCCAATCCATAACCTGAAGTAATATTCCCTGCCGAAAACTGATTTTCTGTCCCAAAATTTTCTTAAACTTCATAATAGCAGTTTTAGGTGAAATGCAAATACATACCAGCATAATCCTTCTCCCTTGACAGTCTCCTTCTATTACCACCAATCTGCCATTACAGTCTCTTTTTTCCCCCTCTTCTGTCACTGTTGGAGCTCTTCTAATAATTCTTATAAGTACTGTAATTTGCCTTTGTTCCTTATATTCTGCTCAGTATCCATCCTGAAATCCTTTATCAAATTCACATGCTTATTACTTTTAAAAAGTGTCTCCTGTAGCATTGCTATTTGCACTTTACATTTCTTAGTACAATTCAGTATTCTTCATTTTTGTCTATACTTCTGAGAAGCATACATGTTTCAAAACAATGTTTAGTTTAGCCATTATAATAAGAATGTGTTATCCTTACCTGTTGTATAATATGACTTTTTAAAAATCTTTCCAGCTTTTGTGTTGTATATACCCTCTAACATTTGAAAGGTTGATTTCTTGTACAGCTGTTACTTTTCATCTCCATTTGAACCTTTGTCACACTTTACAGGACTTCTGCTTTAATGAAAACCATTGAGCAAAAAATAAACATATCCCCATAACAGCCCCATAACCTATTATTGTAAACACACAAATCTGCGTACTTCAAATAATGAAGTTTAACCCTCTTGGTAGGAACAGTTGTCCCAATTCAGCAGTTGCACCTAACATTAAGGTTTTAATCTACACTGCAAATGTATTTGCTAAAATAATCTGTATTCCTACTTACACTAATTGCAGTCTGTTCTTTTCTTATCTTCATTCCCCTCGCAGATGTGAAAAAACAGCTTGTATGCTTTCAGAAAACATTAACTAGCCTTAAAGTGTTCTGGCTTTAATTGCTTCACTCAATAGTCAGTTTGTGTCCAGGGAAACACGAGTACCAAATGTACAGCTCGACAAAGCTTTTAATCTGCACTGCAAATTTATTTGCTAAAAGAAAGCTTTTCATTACACTCATTGTCCTCTTATTTACTTGCTTACACAAAAAGAAAATTTATTAGATTAAGCCAAAGGCTTAAATCCATATATTAACCTATGCAAAAGTAACCAATAATATATAAACTCTACGTATATTATAATCTGTGCACTTTTGCATTCCATTCCGCACCTCAAAAACTCAAAATTACAGAATGTTGAAGATGGTTTTCCAGCCTGTGTTATCTTTTTTTATGTTGTAATGCCTACATTTCTTAAAATTAAGAAAAAAGGCAGTTGTTTACTTCAGTTATTATTGTATGTGATAGATAAAAATGCTTTACTGTACAAATTGCATATATCATGACATGTTTTATACAGATAGTGTTAAGATCAAAAAATTGATTTACTTTTAGTTTTTTTTTAATTCCCTTGAAGGTCTTTCCAAACATCAATGACATAAAGTTGGGTATGTACGTGTCAGTCCCTCACAAGTTTAACAGTCAAAGTCCAATCTTTCCACTTTTTCTTGTAAAACAATATTTCACAAATGTGATTGATCTTTATAATCTAATTTCAGTGTTGTTGGCTTTCTTCCTGTTCATCTTTGTCTGCCAGCCATAGACCTGCAGTAAAAGTCCAAGGTACTCCGATTCTTTTTGTTAGATCCTTTTGCTTTTTCTGCCTCTCAAGCATTTTCTATTGGAACACTGGGAAAGGTTTCGCTGGCAAAGTCTGAGCTTTATTAATGGAAGAATGAGAACCAGAGTCCCCTTTTGTTTGATAGCTCACTTTTTGTATGGACAAATATTGTATTTCCTCTCTAGCCTGGTCCAGATGAAAAAAAAATGGCTTTGATCATCCAGGAAAATAATATTCTGAAGACAACTGGGTACATCGTCTTCAGTCTTATACCTGCTTCTCAACATTCCCCTTTTGCTGGAATAAATGTGCTTCTCTCTTATCTGGTGTACCTTGAATAGTCATTTTCCAGAAATACTGTCTCCAATTTTTAATACTTTGCCTCTCTTTCTGCAGTTTTATTGGGATCATTTCTCTATTCTGGTATGATTGTATCTTTACTACTGTAGGTCTTGGCTGCTTTCTCTTGACCAGGTTTGGAGCATACACACAGTGTGATCTTTCAGTAAACAAATCCTGCAGTGGAGTACCAGTCCAGTTGCTTGTTTGTGCTTACATAAAATTAATACAGGACGTTCCAGTTTTTCTGATGCAGCAGAAAATCTCAGGTGTTCCACGTATCTGTCCTTGAACTCTACCATTTTTTGAAGCAGTTCTTCATGAGCAGTCTCGTACTCTGCTACCCTTTTCTTTATTTTGACCTCTGATTTTTGCTTTTTTTTCTGTTCGTCTGAGCATTTGTTTAAAGCGGCTTAGATTTTTCCCAGCGTTTTGTTATTTAAATTGATATATTCATAAAGGGTTTTGTTAATTTTAATAATCTGAGCACATTTGATTTATTTTTCACTTTAAATTAGTGGAAGTAATGTCTTGCACCAAAGCTGGAGCTCAAACTGCTTTTTTCCTAACAGCTGCAGGATTCTTCCCAGTCTCTTTTCTCTTCACCTTTTCTAATTGATTTTCTTTCAGGCTGTTTAAGTTTCTTCTGTGCTGGCATCCAGGCAGTATACTTAATAGCTAGAAACTGAATTTACTAAAACTTGTACAGTTTCTGACTTTTATTTCTGATTCTTTTTTTCACAGTGGGAAAGCTGTTGTCTGTGTCCAGCCATACAACAAGCATCTTAAAGATTACTCTTTAGAAATATGTATACTTGTACAATTGACCACTGTATCCAAATGCTGCTGTTTAATCAGTAATGCTTTATCGACACGCACTTAGTGCAGTATTATTTTTAAGCACCTTTAACTTATTGCGCAGTGTTGTGGATGCACAGGGAGTTCGAAAAAATACATAGTATTTTTTTGTGCATTAGACATGTATGATTTATTTCTTTATAATTGTTGTTCAAGATTGCTCAAGTCTTGCCTTTCGTGAAGGTTCACTTCTCCACCTCCTCTGGAAAATAACTCTGCACGTATTGTACTCACAGATTCTGTTTATTCATTTGTGGTCTGCTTTGTCCCTTTTCTAAACATGCCACCTAAAATTTATTTTTTATAACATTCATTAATTAATATTTAGCTTTTGATTTCTGTTTGCTAGTAATTGTGCTTTGCAGCCAACAGCATTAAACTTAGTACGGCCTTACTACATCTATGTAATTGAGTTTCTCTATCCCATTCCCAACTGAAAAGAAGAATTTTCTTAATTACAATACTTTGTTTCCAGAACCCTTCTGACAATGTACAATATAGGGAATTTTTTTTAATTCTACCAACCTGTTGCATTCCCAAAAACAGTTCTCAAAAACATGTTCCCAATTACTCATTTCCTCCCCATCACACCTCCAATAATTGCTGTCTTCCGGAGGAAAAATTCTTGGGATATAAACATACCCATGCAAACACTTCATTGCAAAAATTTTAATCTTTCTAGATTTTGTTGCATACTTGGAAGTTATTCATTTATACTCCCATTGTTTCTTTGTATTTTCCTTTCCATTCTCATTTTCCATTCTTTCGAACATCTGACAATTATAGTTATCATGCCTTATTTTATATGCCTACTGGTTATCCCCTTCTTAACTGGATGTTCTGTTCTATACTCAGCTTTAAAGTCAACTGGAGCTGTTCTTTCCTTTAACACTACTCTGTAACTTAGCATTTTCTATTTTCTCTATTAGTCCATTGTTGGGAAGGCAGTCTGCAACCAGCAATCTAAACATCTACTTTGTGTTATCCCACTCTGGCTTTTCCTTCCTAGTTATTTACTCCCACTACCTTGGTTCCTTTGACTTTCTCCAGTAAATTTCCACAATCTCCTAACTATTTTCTGTGCCCTAACTTGCAATCATTCCTTTTGATAAAATATTCTTTCTCCATTGCTTGCATAGTTCTAAAGATACTTTTTTTTCTGTTTTATAAATATAATCTGTATATTTATTGATCCAGTGTCTTTTTTTTTCATCCGATTCCACCTTTGGTTATCATATCTGACCTGATCAAACCTCAGCACCTTTAGAAACTGTGGATCCAGGCCACTGCCTCTTTCTCTACCCATAGTCCCTATTTTCCTCCTAGTACCTCAGATCATGTTTGATGCCTGATCTCAAGCGACTTGTTTTAGAGGGCTGTGATAGCTAGTTTAAAGCAAAGTACCTTTTTTTGACTGTTACTTTTATCTTTCACCTCCCCTATTTCCAGCTAAAAAAAAAAAACACACCTGTTCTTATTGGTCTTAATTCCACTGACATACATTTTATTTTCTTATAGTAGATGGTCTCTCTTTTTTTTTTTTTGTTAGTGCTTCGTGAACTTTGATATATTTTAAGATCATTCTGTGTGGTTGATATCTTATTACCAATGCAGGCAAGGTTCACAGTTTCAAAAAGAAATATGCAGCCAGTAGTCTTACGATCCCACCACAGGACCCACACTCTGCGTGTACTGAGTGGGGGGAGTTCATCTCGATAGAGAATGCGAGACTTGCTCCTCTCTTCTTTTCAGGGCTGCAGAGATTCTTTTCTTGAAAAAAATGTTCTCTTCACAGTCAAGACAATCCACCCAGGCCTTAACTTCTGCTGCTCCTCCTCTATCCCCTGCTAATATAGTTTAATAATCTAAGCAACATGATAAAGACAAGTCCAAGGTAAAGTTATTATAGTTAATGAAGTTATTATAGTTAATGTATGAGAGCCAGTAGGTTAATCTAGTTAGATACTTTATTAGGCATGCTGTGCACATATGTGAACCACACAAAACAGACTGCACATGTGCGCAATAAACAGCTCTATTGTGGCCATAACATGCCCATCCTGACTACATACTTCTCTCCTTGTGGGGTGTAAACAAGAAGGTTGGTTAGGAAATGCTCAAACCATGCTTGCAGTTCTGCACCAACTGCAACTGTGTTGAATTTGGTTTGCAGAAACAAAAGTCCAGGATGCTTCTCCATCTCGTCTTGAAAAGAACATTTGCAGGTATCTGAAAAAAAATAATAACACTTCATTACAGAACACAGTATACAGAACACAGTATAGGAGTTAATCACCCATTTCCTGTGTAGGCCTGACATTTTTTACTGCATCTGGGACATGTTCTTTCAGACTGATGCAGAGTGGCAGCACTTCTAGTGCAGGCTGTTATTGCATTGATTCTGCAGGTGAGATAACAGAAGGTCATAACATTTAAAAGGGATTTGTTCTATTGCACTAATAGTTCCATATGAGGTGAGAGGTAAGACATCAGAATGGATTAGTTCATTAGACATTTGCTGGGCACTTACACTGCTTTAGGGTTAAGATTTCCATATTATATGCATCCTAGTCTATGGGATTGCCATTTCTGTATAGGTAAGAGTAGTCATTGTGGCTGTTGCTTGTTCCTGTCTGTATATTTTTATTTAATGTAAAAGCATATATGTGGGTTCAGGCTTCTGAGTGGTGATGCATTTCCCGGTGGTACACTTGGATGTGAATTTCAGCAGCCGTTACATGACTGTCGGAAATTCAGTGTGTGCACAAAGAAGCTCATTGCTTCATGCCTATAGCTTCAATAACCAATTGCATGTGTACAGGGGAATTGTCTGCCTCATGATTGGTATACATTACATACTTCTGTAACTACAGCATGCAAGAGTGTGCTCCTGCATGAAGGAAATCCAGCATAGTGCTGTAGCCGTACTTGTTTTCTAATACTTGTGTTAGGAAATGTTCCCGAGACACTTTGAAGGGTAAGTGTCTGCATCCATCATTGATGTCATTGCCCATCAAACTCTGCATTTTTACTGCCACTAACATGTCCACTGGGCATCTGGCTGCTGCTACCTGTAATGCTGCTTGCTGTTTCATTGTGCCTCCAGGGCCATGAACATTATTTCTCCTTTGTGCACTTGACTGTTTCCTTTATGGACTTGTACTGTGGTCTTTAGCAGAAAGCTTTAAACTAGGAGCCCTTTCCCTGTTCACTAGTAAATTAACTGGCCAAATCCACTGCAGGTAAGACTGTATATGTATGTTCTTTGCTGCACAAGCACATCACCCTCAAATTACAGTTGCAGTGATTATTTTAACGCAGCTGTATTGTATACTGTAGAATATACCCTGTTCCTTTATTAAAGATTTTCTTATACTTGAATAAGTGCACAAGTGTTAAACTGCAGGTTTTTATGCTAGATTTGGATGTGTACTGCATAGGTTGCATTTGAAATTGACTTTCCCTTTTTTCTACTTGACCTCAGGATGTGATGCACATGGTGACTCTACAAATTTCATTTCTCCAAGCTCTTCCTTTTGTGAACAGTCACCATTGCAAGAAGAGCAGTCAAGAACCAGGAGACAGAAGCAGCCCACCGATTTTCTGTCTTTAAGTTCCCCATCTCGTGGTCAGCCACAAGTGCAAGAACAATCTGTGGAAGGTATGCTGGGATAGAGTCTTTCATATTACACACACACACACACACACACACACACACACACACACACACACACACACACACACACACACACACACACACACACACACTAAAAAAGTGGACAGCTTATAAAAGGCTGGAGAAATGGTTGCTACATGTTGGAAACAATCCTTCATTGGGCAGTATACATATTGTGTTGTAGAATTCTATGCAGTCTGAGATGCCAGTTTCAGGCTTGATCTGTTTGTGAATGTCTGATATCAGAATTAAACATGCTTGCCATATTGAGCCAAGTGTCTTGCTTAGTTTCTGTTCAGGCAGAAATTTCTGTCCTTTACTGCTTGCTTGGTCATCCGCATTTCTTGTACCAGAGTTAATATTTATGAAGAATGTGTTTCACTGAAATATGTACAACCCTTTCTTTTCTGTACTATTGCTTATTAAGTGGCCTGGCAGCGTAACCTGTAGAGTATGGTTAATAGGCTATATCCTGTAGACTTTGATTTGATTTTGACTGCTGGAACTTGCATACTCAGTAGTTCTGAGCATGTCGGTAAATACATGGCTAGCAGAAGAGAAGTGCAGTGTCTGTAAAGTTATTCAGTTCCTGCATCTGTCACATTGTCTCAGTTTTTTTCTACAGGTTCCATGAAAACACCATGCCACTACTAACTACCCTGTGCATTTGAAAAATCCCTTTTGTACCCTGTGAAACTACCAGTTACTGTACAGTTGTCCCTTTTTGACAGATGCTAGCCATGTATTCTTACTTTTACAGTCTTGTGAGTTCGCCACCATAATTTCTTGTGTTGAGTGAGAACATTTGCAGTATACGCAGCCTTTTCTTACACAAGTACTCCACTGTTATCTTCATTTTTTTCTTATAGAAGTACTCCACTATTATCTTCATTTTTAGTCATCTTTATCTGTGCTGCTTGTTACTGTATGCAATAGGTTAGATAGTCCTCACAAGAGTTCTGTATGCTGGAAAGACCATTTCATCGCCTCATGAAATTTTGTCCTGCTGCAGCCCATTCCAACACTTGTTAGCCTCTATCTTTCCCTGGTAGATTGCCTAGTGTCCTTGGAATTCAGAATGATACAGTCTGGTAAATCCTTTCTTCAACATTTTATTCCAACCTCTTCTTGATTTTGCAATTCTACCATCACATTGCACATTTTCTTTGTGTAAATCTCTGTTGCGGTATTCCTAAAGTTTTTGAACTTCAGTTTTGAAGAGCCAGCATCTGGTCCAATTTCCTGAATTTAACACCATTCTCCTTTCAGGCCGGGCAGAAGTACATCTCATAGGGACATGAAGGCATCCACTCTATAAAACCAACATCTGCTCACTCCATTTTAGATTTTTATTGCCACGGTTCGCAGCTCATATACCATTTCTTATTTATTTATTTAACATTTTTGGCCTGCTCCAGAGGTCATTCCAGGTAAGTATCCCATTGGTGAAACTTTCTTGTTACTTTTTAGTGGTTAGCTGAGTTGTATATTGTATTGTTCTGATTCAGACAACTGGTAATGTTATAGGGTGTATTTGCCCACTAGGTCAGTAGCCCCTTTTTATCAGGGACCCAAGGTGGTATTCATACTGACTAGGTGAAATTCGACTGGAGCACAGGTAAACTTCTCCAATTATTTATTTGTTTATTTATTTAATAAATGCCATGGGATCTTTTAGTTCCACCTGAGCTTCCTCCAATCCAGGCAGATGAGGTTTCAATTAAATGTCACCTCTGAAGGACAGCACACTGAGGAGTGCAGCCACCCCCCCCCCCCCATGTTACACTGCAGTGTCGGTGTTGAAAAATTAAGCCCAGCTACCTTGCATGGGAACAGAACCCACAGCTTTCTGAGCATTCATCCCTAAAGGCATGCCTGCTATCTGCTGAGGTAACGAGACTGTAGTAAGGCAGATGCTTATGTGGTAGAAAAATTATGTACAAAAATTTTCATAGCATTTATGGTTTTACATGGAGCCTAATCACACTATAGGAAGTTGTAGGGTGTGCTATGGCTTTACTTGGGGAAACTTTAAGGAGGGAGTGTTCCCTGCAAAGTGTTGAGAGTTGAAGAGGCTGAAATTTAAATCTGAGCTGCAGTCTTGTTGCCCATCCCTTTTGGTCTTTTGCAGACTCTTGCTATACTCTTCCAGTCTTTAACTAATACTGATGTTAGAGGCATCTGTAGACAGTTCATTGCTGGCTTCAACTTACTCTGCACAAGGGCTGTGGTCCAGTTAGAAATCAAAGGTTCATGTCTGTGTTTTAGAGGTGAGAGATTCTTTCTCACCAGACTATGCAGGACTGGATAGTAGAAGCCTGTTCACTCGGGCAACATGGCACTAGTATTATATTTCAACAAACAGGAAGGCAGTATGCCCTGTTGAATCTGCAGCAAGACCATAAGACCACAAGAGTTGGGTAGTAATTTTTCCTTGATCCACACCCCCTGCTCCTACCATGGCTGTCTAGGATGTACTGACAAAAGTGCATATTTCTTTTATCTTGTAATAAACTTTGTCAAGGTATCAAGAATGGAAGGTAGTGACTGCTGCTTCTTGGCCAAATGAGATTTGTTTTTCCGCATTTCATTTTTTTCTGTCCCCTCTACTTGCAGCTGTCTTTCAAATGCTGCCATCCGTCAAGCTGACAGTGCTTCAGACAAATTCAGGTAATTCTTGGCTAGATCGGATTAAGTTCTGTTTGCTGAGTGGCTTTTCCTTGACAAGAATTAAAGACGAGTGTAAAACACTGAGTTTTTTCACCCTGATTTTCTTGTCTTAAATTTTCCTTGTTTCTGGTTGCTGGGCTTCATGTCATCCAGAAAGGGGAAATGCCAATATTGGAGACAGATTCCCCATAAAGATGGTCACAAGCATTGTTCTGTTTGGGCACTTCCCATGACCATGCATCTTGAGATTTGTCAGCTTTCGGCCCCCAAGATGTTGCAGAGACAGCTTTCTTCCCTTTCGATTTACTGAGAGAACCAGTGACTTAAACTGTTGGCTAAGGATACCATGGAACGATCTTCCTGCCTGAGAATTGGCCGTCTGCAAAGAAAGGCCAAGAAAGCTCAGTCTGATTCTTTGGCTGTACCACCTCCACTGGACATCTTTATTGAGGCTGGTAAAACCCCATAGGATCATCTGTTTTCTTTCTCTGATTCCTCTACAGTGACCACTTTGGAAGCCCAGCATGAAGCTGATGCTTAGCATGTCCATAGATGTTTTGCAGAAGTAGCTGTTAATTACTGAAGGGCCTAGGGGTGTACCTCACATTTTAGTGAGGGAAGAGGTTCTGACTAGCATTGAGTGTTGTCAGGGGTCAGAGCCTCCAAAACCTTTCAAAGCTTACATCCCACTTACACAGGAGCAGAAAACTAAACCTATTTCATTTGGTTCAAAAGATCGTCAGAGTGAATGACAAAACTTCACTGCAGGTGTGTTTTAATGTTTTTATAGCTCTTGCGTCTCCCCAGGGAGTTTGTGTTCCTGCTGTTCCCTGGACTTCTTTCCCTTAAGAGACCCAGGGAGCAGGATTCTTCTGAGGATACTGCTGCCAGTTCTGATGAGTCCTGCACACATTCCTCCCATCCCGTACATATTCCTCCCATATTCCTTTGCCACTTAGACTCTTCTTCAGAACCATAGTCATCAGTCCTGACTCTTACTTTTGAGGAGATTTCCTTTTATAATGCTGTTTACTGAATGATGGAATTTTTCAAATGGGACTGTGCTCCGGTATCTGATATTTAGAAAAGGTACCATGAGCTTCTAGGAATGGAGTCTCCTAGACCCTCGGCTGTCAATCCTTTTCTTGCTGTATTGCTGGATGCTTTTTCCAGTGCTTCTCAGGTTCATAGGTTCATAGGTTCATACTAGGCTATCTGCCCGAGGGCATTTACAAGCCTAGCCCATCGTTTTGTGGCTTACGCCACCCCTTTAGTATGGGGAACTATACCCATTATTTTGCTGTGCCTCTGTCGAGCAGTGACACTGAGGTAATCCCTGGGGTATATCTGCGATCTCCCATCCATTGGTCAAGATTTCTCTTGAACAAGGCCAGCGAGGTGCTCTGCCTCACATGTACCGGGATTTTGTTCCACAGCATAGGGAGTCTTTGGGTGATGAATCTATCCCTCCAGCACATCCTATTAATAGCCGTGTCAAGGTTTAAGTCTCCGGCCTTGTGGCTCTGATGGATCTAGATTTTTGAGGTGAAGCATATTCATCAAATCTGGGTTTGACATGGCCTTGTATGTTAGGCAAAGGTCACCTCTGAGCAAGCGTAAGCGACTGAATAGAGCTGGAGTTCTTTCAGTCGGGCAGCATAGGACAGATTTTTGAGACCCTTTATCCTTTTGGTGAGGAACTTTTGTGGCCTCTCCAGCTGCTGCAAGTGTCGGGTCAGATACATTCGAATGGGGCATTGTACTCAATCATTGGTCTGATGAGTGATGAGTAAAGGGAGACTATGACCTCCCTTGATCTAGATGAGAATCCCTTCATGATAAGGTGGGCAATGTAGAAGGTCTTCCTAACTACTTTAGCTACATGGGTGTCGAATGACAGACTACTATCAACCTGGGTCCCCAGGTCCCTGATAACTTCTTCTGTGCTCAGTGGATTGCCACCTATTTGGTAGCTAGGGGTAACCTTGTTTTTCCCGAAGGGTATGACTATGCATTTTTGGCATTTAACTTTAGGCCGTGGCTCTGGCACCAGTTATCCGCTTCTGTGAGACCCTTCTGAAGGATATCTGTGTCAGATGTGTTTTCTACTATGGCCCAGTTTGCAGTCATCTGCAAACTTTGTCAGCCATAACCCTCCTGTGTTTGCTTGTACTGAAAAGTAGATGCCAAACAAGAGTGGGCCCAGGACTGAGCCCTGTGGGACACCACTTGTGACAGGCTTTGAGTCTGACATGGCGCCAGCAGCTCTGACCCTGTGGGTTCTGTCACTCAGCCAGTTTGCAACCCATCTTGTGATGTATGGGTTGACATTTAAGCTGATGAGTTTTTCAATGATACCCGAATGGGGTATTGTATCAAGGCCTTAGCCAGATCGAGGTAGGCTGTATGGACTGCCTTTCCCTCATCAATGGCTTTGGTGACTGTTTCGAAAAAGTCAACCAAGTTTAAAAGGCATGATCTGCCTTTGACAAAGCCAAACTGGGTTGGATCCAAAGTCTGCAAATTCCCTATGTCTTTATTTATGAGGTCCATTATGATCCTCTCCATGGCTTTGCAGATAAGGCTTGTCAAGCTAATGGGCCGGTAATTTCCAGGGTCGGTGGAGGCACCGCCTTTGTGAAGTGGTACCACAGTTGCAGTGCGCCACTCCCTGGGTACGTATCCAGAGGTAAGACTTTGATTAAACAGCTGTCCTAGCTGTGGGTTTAATTCCTCATTGAGTTCATAGAGCACACAGCCGGGGACACCATCAGGTCCCATGGATGCTGTGTTTTTTGCTTTGGAGAGAGCAGTTCTCACTTGGGCGCTGGAGATGTTTGGGGGCTGCAATCGCTTTGGTATAGATATCTCTCCTTTGGGGAGGGGAGAAGTTTGCACTGAACCTGTCAGCCAGTATGTTGGCAATGTCTGTAGGATCAGTAATCTTCACATCATTTTGAACTAGCTCTGAGCATATCTGGGAGTTTCCTCCCAGGTTTCTAACATAGCTAAAGAAGGCCTTATGATTGTCTTTTGAGTCTTTAGCTATTCTTCTCTCGAAATTTGCTTTGGATGATTTTATGAGAGCTCTTAGTTTTTTACTTATAGTGATCAAGGGTGTCTTACCTTTTAAGGATTTTGCTCTATCTTGTAGTAGCTTCCTCCTTTTGTTGTAGAGTTTGTTTATGGCTGGGGTCCACCAGACTGACGCTTGCCTTTGGTACAAAGAGTCTTTGTTTTGCTTGGGATTGCCTTATCCATGCAGTCCTGCAGGTGCTGGTAGAAGGCATTTGTAAGTGATTCAGCGGCTTGAGTACTGTTTTCCACCGGCTTGGGGGCCTTAAAGGAGACCACACTAGTCTTTAGAAGTGTGAAGTCGGCTTTTGAGAAGTTCTTTACTGTGGTCTTTTTTATTTCAGGTGGGGGTGGGATGAGGACCTCCAGCGAGATTAGTTTGTGGTCTGATCTCACCAGTGAGGGGTACACCTCCGGTGTTGAACATTGTGCTCCCATGTTCGTGATGATGAGATCAAGTATGATGTCCTTCATGGATGCATCTGCAGTCATAACAAGTGGGTTGTCCTGTCGTCAGGCAGCCCTGCAGTCGGCCGGATTCCAAAGTCCGGGTCCGGCTTCGGCTGATGTCGCACTCCACCCGACGTCATCTCTGTTGGTCTTCGGGTATAAAAGCATCAGCCAACGCCATTTTCCCCAGTCTTTCTTGCCGCGTGGCGCCCGAAGCAGAAGCTGTTCGCAAGTGCCGGTCGGTCGGATCCAGAGATTACTTCTACCGAATACTACTCAAGACTTCTAAAGCTAAGTACCCGTTGGGGACTCTTTCTTGCCTCAGCCGATGTCAGAAAAAGTTAACAATTGTTTAACCTGTGGGAAACAAATACCTCATAAAGATTTCCACTCTTACTGTCTGCCTTGTTTAGGCCCAGCCCACGACGTAGCAGCCTGTTCGGCCTGTGCCTCTTTCAACCGACGAACGCTTAGGCGCCGGTCGGAGTTTGCAGAACAGTTTTTCGGTTCTGATTTTGCGTACATTATGCCGCCGGATCCTCCGACTACCCCCAAAAAACGCAAAAGATAAAGACCAACACTCGCGGTCATGATTACGGCCGAAACCACGGTAAAGCAAACGAGAGTGTCTTGGTTTCGGCTGAAACCAAGAAAACTGATCAAAGTACAGCTGAACCTATTCTTACAACTGAGGCCCCTGCTACAACTCTTGAATCGACCTCAGAAATTTTACCCACTACGGTGGTTGACTTATCAGACACCATTCCCTTGGATGTCTCTACCCCAGCACGTGGTGCTGCTAGGCCTCCAGCTGCCATGTCCATTAAGGCCTTCGCCAGGGCTAAAGCAGCCAAGACTTCTAAAACAGTGCCTGTTAAACTCCCCACATCCAGGCCCTCTTCTAGTTCTCAAATGCTTTCTTTGGCAGAAGATTTAATTTCTTTAATTAGAGGATCTCAATCTCACCCAGACAGGGCCTCTCAGCCCCAGAGAAGAGACCTAGGGCAGAGCCCCTGAGCCAGTGTCTTCTGATGATTCTGCTGATGAATCAGACATAACTGACCAGCCTGAGGCTCCCTTCTCCAATTTTGAAGATTCTGATGCTGAAGAATCCATTCCAGCTGCTTCCCCACCAGAAGAATTCTCCTTTGGGGAAACCTTGCATGCCATGCGAGAACAGTTCCAATGGCAGCAACAGGATTTTTCAGACTCCAGAAAAGACTTAGGACCTTTCTGCACCTCCCACAGCACAGGCCCTTAGCTATACCTCCTGTTCTCTCTGTGGTGGATGATGCTTTCAATGATGTTTGCTCCGCTCCAGATTCTTTACCCCAGCCCCTGCCAAACCAGACAGATTTTACAGGGTGCCAGATACTCATCACCACCTTTACAAGGCCCCACTTGCAGACCCAGAAACTATATCCCAGGGTCCCAAGGCAGTAGCAGACCACAGCTAAAAACCCTATTCCTTCTGAAAGGGAAGCAAGGTCATTAGACAGATGGGGTAAAAGGTCTACACTTCAGCTACTCTCTCAGCTAGAGCTTTAAACTGTCAGTTTCACATGATACAATACCAAGAGTTTATGCTTGATGAGTTAACTAACCAACTAACCACTGATGAATCTCTTGATAAGAAATATGTATTAGAGATGGTAAATAACATACAACAGGTTAGCAACCATTCCTTAAAATGTGGCTATGATGCACTGGAGGCTTCATTTAGATCAGCCATGACAGGCACAGTGATAAGAAGGCATGCATGGCTAAAAGAACAAGCTTTACCGGATCATGTTAAAGCTAAGTTGCTAGATGCTCCTATGGACAAGACAAGTTTGTTTGGTACACCTGCCCAGCAGGTTATGAAGAAAATGGAAGAAAAGGCAAAATCTGTTCAAACTGTTAAAGATTTCTTGCAGGTTCAACCCCAAGGTTTAGCAGGAACTGGCCTGCCAAAAATTGGTCCTTTCCTGACTCCACAAAATTTCAAAGGGGCAGGAATAGACGCTCCAGAGGCAGAAACCAATCCAGAGGAGGTGCCTACAGAGGACGACAGTGGCAAGGTAACAACAGAGGCACAGACACAGCCACTGCCACTACATCAGCACAACCACAGTGACTTAATCCTAAATCCGCCTACCAGGGAACAAATAGCAGCTCCTCTAGGCGGAAAGTTAACCTTATTTTCAAAGAACTGGCACTACATAACAAAAGACAAGTGGATTTTACAAACCATAGATCAAGGTTACCGGTTTCACTTCCACACTTTACCAGTCAAAAGAGGAATGCCAAATCTACCTCCAAATCAAAAACAGAGGCTCTACGCCAGATAATGGAGTTAGCAAACATGAGAGCTGTGGAAAGAGTGCCAACAGCAGAACAAGGAAAGGGGTTCTACTCCAGACTATTCCTAGTTCCAAGAAAGGAAAAAGTTGGAGACCAATTCTCGACCTGTCCACCTTAAATACATACATCATTGTCCCAAAATTCAAAATGCTGACCCTACAGCAACTTCTTCCCATGCTGGGCAAGGAGTCTTGGCTGGTAACTCTAGATCTCAAGGAGGCATACCTGCACGTCCCCATTCGACCAATCTGCAGAAGATACCTCAGATTTCTTGCAGGATCAGAGCACTATCAATTCTCAGCATTGCCCTTTGGCTTATCTACTGCGCCCAGAGTATTCACAAAATGCCTGGCATCAGTAATCGCCCATTGCAGACTACAGGAATTCAAATTTACCCATACCTGGACGACTGCCTGCTACAAGGGGACAACAAAAGCAAGCTGACAACAGATTTACAAAGGGTCATTTACTTGCTACAAGGACTGGGATACACAGTCAATTTACAAAAGTCAAGGCTGATACCATCCCAGACAAGGACGTTCTTGGGCTGAATTGGACACAGTACAACAAATGGCATTCCTGACTACAGAAAAACAAAAGAACTTCCTCTTTACTTCTTGGCACTAACAAAACTGAACAAGTTAACAGCAAGAAAAGTTCTGCAGGCCTTGGGCTTCATGGCATCATGCATAATCTTGGTCCCATTTGCCAGACTACATATGAGGAAACTACAGTGGTACCTAAAGAATTTATGGTCCCAACACAGACACAGTCTAGAAACAGAAATCCCACTAATTCCATGCTTAAAACAGGAGTTCCTATGGTGGGCTCAGGCATGCCAGTCAAACCCAGGCCTACCCTTTCGCAGATGTCAACCAAGCCAGACCATCACAACAGACGCTTCAGACCTAGGATGGGGGGCCCACATGCTGGACAAATGCGTGCAAGGATTGTGGACACAGGATCAACTTCGCCTGCACATCAATCTAAAAGAAATGCTGGCAGTAAAACTGGCAATCCAAAAGTTCAAACCATTTCTCAAAGAGGGCCAGTTGATAAGGACAGACAACAGCACAGTCATGTGGTACATCAACAAACAGGGAGGCACTCATTCATACCCCCTATGCAGAATGACCTTGGAGCTGTGGACCCTGGCACTCAGCTACAACATTCAGTTACAGGCAATATTGAAAGACAATACTCTAGCAGACATATTAAGCAGAACCACTTCGCATGCCCACGAATGGAAGCTGCACCGGACATCTTCAAGACCATCTCAAAGAAATGGGGAATGCCACAGATAGACCTATTCGCATCACCTCTCAATCACCAGCTCAAAAAATTCTGCACAAGGACATTCCACCCACTAGCATGGAAAGTGGACTCACTCTCCTTCAACTGGAAAGGCCTAACAGCATATGCATTCCCACCTCTTCCTTTGATACACAAGGTACTACTAAAAATCAAGGAAGAACGTCCAAGGATAATCCTGATAGCTCCAAACTGGCCAAGACAGCACTGGTACCCACTACTGAAGAGCATGTCTCGAACAAAATGTGGCCAATACCTCTGATGCCTTTGATGTTAACTCAGAACAACTACAGCATCATACATCCAAACCTAAAACGCTGCAACTGACTGCATGGAACATCACATAACAGCAGCTAATCCAGAACTTTCCCAAAGAGTTAAAGACATTATTCTTGAAGCACGCAGACCTTCAACAAGAAGGAACTATGCTGGAAAATGGAAAAGGTTTGTCATTTGGAGTACGGAAAGAGGAAAAGATGTGTCAAACATAGATATGCCTAACATTCTGGAGTATCTGGCGAACTTCTTCATTCAGCCCTGTCCTACTCCTCCATCAAGATACATGCATCAGCTATTTCAGCAGAATACAGCTTTGATCCACCTGTCTTTTCGCACCCTTTGCTCAGGCAGTTCCTCAGAGGAATCAAGAATGTAAAACCTCCAAGGAAACCACCATTACCAGCTTGGGATTTAAACTTTGTGCTAGAAAAGTTGACACTATCACCCTTTGAACCAGCAGCAACAGCAGACCTACAACACCTGTCATGGAAAACTGCTTTCCTACTGGCAATAACTTCAGCAAGGAGGGTTTCAGAACTACAGGCCTTAATGGCAGTGCAACCCTTCCTAATCTTCCACCAAGATAGAGTGTCCATGAGGACTAATCCTACATTTATGCCCAAGGTGGTATCCAGAGTGTCTTTGAACCAGGCAATCCACCTACCTACCTTCTTTCCCAACCCACAAAACAGAGGGGAAAGAATACTGCATACCTTGGATGTACATAGACAGCTACGCTACTACTTGGACAGAACAAAAAACAGCAGAAAGACTGACCAACTTTTTGTAGCCTATGCAACAGGAAGGGAAGGAAAAGCTATTTCCAAACAGACAATCTCCAAATGGATAGGAAACTGCATACGATACTGTTACTCCTTCCATGGAAAACCAATTCCACAGAACATAAGACCTCATTCTACAAGGGCAACAGCCACTACCACAGCCTTCTTACGAGGAGTGGCAACCAAAGACATTATTGAGGCGGCGACTTGGACCTCCGTGCATACATTTGCCAAGCATTATAATTTGCCTCTATATTCCAGATCCCGAGCAGGGTTTGCCACTGCTGTACTGCAAGGGATCCTAAACACACCATAATCTACTTTTATCCTCCTCCCTAGTTGGCTATGGTATTCTACCCACTTGTTATGACTGCAGATGCATCCATGAAGGACATAGTACAGTTTTGTACCTACCATAAATGTAGATGTCCGAACTGGATAGCATCTGCAGTCAGGATTACCTCCTCCTTCCCTCTGTGGTACTCCTAGGGTGTTTACCCTCCTAATAGCTAGCTGTTGGGGAGTCTTTTATGGTGTATTTGTTTGTATATATGTACATATATGCTTATTGTTGTGTTTACCTCTATCTATTTGGAAACATTGGCATCTATCCAAATTTTAGCCTGCAAGAGGGCTACTGGCATCTGGGGCAAGAAACACTGAGGAAAATGGCGTCGGCTGATGCTTTTATACCCGAAGACCAACAGAGATGACGTCGGGTGGAGTGCGACATTAGCCGAAGCCGGACCCGGACTTTGGAATCCGGCCGACTGCAGGGCTGCCTGACGACAGGACAACCCACTTGTTATGACTGCAGATGCTATCCAGTTCGGACATCTACATTTATGGTAGGTACAAAACTGTACTTTATCTCCTCTTGTGGGGATGGTGACTAGTTGTTCCATGGCATTTGAGTTTATGAATTCCAGGAACTTTTGGGCTAAGGTGTTTGGGCTTGAGTAGTGTTCCCAGTCTATATTAGGGTAATTGAAGTCACCTAGTATGATGGTGTTTGGTGATACATTTATCCCCTCTAGTGTTTTCAGGAAGGCCATGTGAGGTTCCTGAGTTTGTGAGGGTGGCCTGTAACATGCTACAATTTGCAGAGCAGTCTTGCCTATGGTTAATTGCACCTGGATGGTCTCCGATGCATCGTGCATTGCCACCAGTCTTGAGGTGTGTGTGTCCTTGATGAATATGGATACCCCCCCTCCTTTCTTGGTATTGTCCAGATTTTGGGGCCGGAACGCATGATATGAGGTAAAACCTGATAGCGCTGGGGTGCTCTCAGGAGCCTTGAACCAGGTTTCTGTCACAGCACAGACATCAATGTTCTCCATACTGAGAAGGGTCTCGAGTGCGTGCATTTTGAGATTTAGACTTCTGGCATTGAGCAGCATTACCCTTAGTTTTTCCTTTCTTGTGTTCTAGGGTGGTAGGTTTAGAATTTGAGCCTTGCCTAAAAAGGCACTATGGGGTGGCAAGAGCCTTTGCCAATATCCGAATCCCAGGGTGACAGGTGCAAGCCGTCCCTTGAAGCAGCGTGGCTTGTCCAGCATGTCATCCCAGGCAGACAGACACTGGATCCCTTTGAATGACACCAGTGTTTAAGCCAATTGTTAAAGCTGATCATCTTATCTCTGTATTGTGGCATCATTCTTGGTGAAGGTAGGATACTGCTCAAGGTCAGGGTCATACCTGTCTGGGCTACATAATCAGAGAGCTCCTCAATGTCTCTTTTCATGTAGTCCAAGGAGGTACGTCTCAGGTCGTTTACACCAGCGTGGACAATGACTGAATCATATTTGTACCTGCTGTTGAGAGACCTGAGTGCTTGCGTTATGTGGCGGATTCTAGCGCCCGACAGGCAGCTTACTGTGACCTTCTCCTTACTCAGTCTGGTGAGCGGACGCCAGTGTGTCTGACTATGGAGTCACCAATGACTAGTGTGTCTGGCATTGTGTTTGGCCTTAAGGGCTGTGACTGTTTGACACTCTGACTGTGAGGTCTATGTGTTGCAGGTGTTGTGTTCTGAGGTGGTGGTTGTTTGGGTGTCTGCTTTGGTGGCCTCTGCTGTTTGGGTAGATTTTTGATCAGAGCCTCCGAGTATGTCTTTGTGTGTTTATGTGTATGATTTGAGGTTGTAATGGTAATATGTGAGACTGGGTCTATAGTGTGTGTGGTAACCTTCTCCTGACTGGTCTTGCCAGTCCTATGTTGAGAGAGCTCAGCCTCCAGTTTGGCCGTATAGTTGCATCTCTCGCATGTATTTGTGTTTTGTGGGAGGAGGAGAGGGTTGTCTGTGTACATGAGGCAATTGTAACATTGTCTCAATATTCCCAGGTTCACCAGCTGAGCAGGAGAGGACACTAGCAACTGATCCCTCGACATCCTGATTCCCAGCCCTCTGCTCCCAGAAAACCTGATAGGTTTAATAAAGTGCCTAAGTACTACATGTTTCCTTACAAGTGTCCCTCTGCTGACCCCTTTGTGATGTCAGTTGCTTCCAGGTTGTTGCCTTCCATTAAGTTGCTTCCATTTGATGAGGATAGTGGAATAATGGAGAGGCTGGGTAAGAAGGTGTGTACTTCTGGTACCCTAGCCTTCAGGACTGTTAACCATCAGACACACATGACTAGATATCTTCTGGCTGTTTTGTCTCATTCTTGGGCTATTTCAGATCTCTCTCATTCTGAGGGGAGCGCTTGCTTTGTTATGGAATTCCTTCCAAGTAGCTCACCATTCCATTAAATGCAGCTGTGATGCCGATGATGCTTCATCTAAGGCTGCTGCTTTTGGATCTGTTTTAAGGAGGTATTCATAGGTAGGTACTAGGCTATCGGCCCTGGGGCCTTTACAAGCCCAGCCAAAAAGGTACCCTGGCTTTTGTCGCCCAAGAAAATTATTTTCCTGTGCCACTGTCGAGCAGAGTCACAGAAGTGATCCCCCGGGTGAATTTCCCTATTTCCCATCCAGTCAGCAAGAGTTTTCTTGAAGAGTGACAATGAGCTTTGTTTGATATAGATAGGTAGTTTATTTCAGAGTATGGGAAGTCTCTGGGACAGGAATCTATCCCTCCAGTGTGTTCTGTTTATTGTGGTGACAAGGTTTAGGTCCCTAGGGATTGGGATTTCTTTAAGTGGAGCATGTCCAACAGCTCTGGGTTTGACATAGCTTTGTATGTTCGGCAGAGATCACCTCTGAGTAGGTGATATGCAACAGAGTAAAGCTGGAGTTTTTTGAGACGGTCTACGTAGGGCATCTGTTTGAGGCCGGTAATCCTCTTTGCAAGGTATTTCTGCGGCCTTTCCAGTTGTTGTAGATGGCTTGTGAGGTACATACCAAAAGGGGCGTTGTAATCTATAATGAGTCTAATGAGTGATGAGTAGAGGGGAACAATGACCTCTCTCTTTTTTTTTTTTTCTGGTTGAGAAACCTTTTATGATGAGGTGTGCCACTTAGAAGGATTTCCTGACTACTGTGGGGATGTGATTATCAAAGGAGACTACTGTCCACCTGTGTCCCAAGGTCTCTTGTCACACTTTCAGTGTTAAGTATACTACAGCCTATGTTATAGTTCATGGGTACAGAGTTTGTACCATAGGGATGACAATGCACTTTTTGGCATTGAGCTTGAGGCCATGGCTTTGACACCAGGCATCTGTCTCAGTGAGGCCCTTTTGTAGGATGTTCACATTGTTAGGAGTTTCGATTATGGCTCCAAGTTTGCAGTCATCTGCTAACCTCGTTAGCCAAAGACCTTCTGCGTTAGCCTGTACTTCAGAGAAGTAGATACCAAACAGGAAAGGACCCAGGACTGAACCCTGTGGTACTCCACTTGTCACTGGTCTGAAGTCAGATTTGGAGTCTGCTACTTTTCAGAGTGTGGGTTCTGTCAGTGAGCCAGTTGGCAACCCATCTTGTGACGTAGGGATTTATACCTAGTTTAGTGAGTTTTATCTATAATTCCAGAGTAGGGGATGCTGTTGAAAGCCTTGGCAAGATCTAGATAGACTGTGTGAACCACCTTACTTTCGTCTACGGCTTTGGTGAGTGCTTCAAAGAAGTCCATCAGGTTTAGGAGACATGATCTGCCTTTTATAAACCCGAAGTGGGTGGGGTCCAGAGTTTGGAGATTACCAATGTATTTGTTTATAAGTTCCATGATGATACGTTCCATGACCTTGCAGACCAGATTCCTCAGGCTACTGGGTGGTAGTTCCTGGGGTCTGTGGTGGCTCCCCCCTTGTGGAGTGGGATAGCCATCGCTGTGCACCATTCAGCAGGCACAAAGCCTGAGGTGAGGCTATGATTGAACATGGTACTTGGGTGGGGTGCCAGTTAGCTCTGTAGTTCGTGTAGAACGCAGCCTGGGATGTTGTCTGGTCCCATGGATGCTGTGTTCTTGGCTTTGGAGAGTGTGTTTTTTACCTGTGCAGCCGTGATTACAAGAACATTGCATTCTTCCGGTGTAGAGATGGGCTCTTTAGGGTGTGAGGGGGATAAAGTTAGCACTGAACCTATCTGCCAGGATGTTGCCAATATCAGTTGGGTCTGTATATTTAGTGCCCTTGTGCTGTAACTCAGAGCAGATCTGAGTGTTGCCATTGAGATTCTTGACATAGCTATAGAATGCTTTGTGGTTGTCTTTAGAATCTGTGGCGATTTTATCCGGGATTGCAGCTTCTTACTGAGGCTGACCGGGGAGCTCCTCCACTCATGGGATTTTACTCTCTTTTGCAACAGTTTCTTCCTTCTCTTGTACAGTTTGTTTATGGCAGGGGACCACCAGATTGGCTTCCTTTTTTTTGGAGGATAGCATCTTGGTTCTTTTTGAGATAGCACGATCCATGCACTTGTGTGCTTATAAAGTGCAGTTGTATAGGATTCAGTAGTTGTAACTGTATTGTCCATCTGCATGGGTGTTATGAAGTTCACCACTTCTGTCTTAAGAAGCATGAAGTTGGCTTTGGAGAAGTTTTTTACCATGGTTTATTTAATGAGGGGTGGGGGCAGGATGTGAATATCTAGGGTAATTAACTTATGGTCGGATTGGACCAATGAAGCATTGACGTCAGGTGTGGAACACCAGTCACTCATGTTGGTGATGACTAGATCTAGGATATTGTTTCCCCTGGTGGGGCTGTGGATAAGTTGATCTGGGGCATTGGAGTTTATGAATTCCAGAAAGCGTTGAGCAAAGGAGTTGGTACATGAGTAGTTTTCCCAGTTAATGGTGGGTTAGTTGAAATTGCCCATTATTAGGGTGTTTGGTTGAACCCTAATATTTTCCAGTACACCAGTAAAAGAGGAGTGGGAATCCTGGGGCATGGTGGGGGATCTGTAGCAAGTTACAATTTGGATTGCAGTTTTGCCCACAGTTAGTTGCACTTGGATAACCTTGGCTGCATTAAGCTGCACAACTAGCCTGGATTTGTGGATATCCTTAGTGAATATAGATACACTTCCACCTTTGGTGTTCTGGTTCAGGTTACATGGCCGAAAAGTGTGGTACGAGTTATAGCCTGGTATTGCAGGGGTGCTCTTCTGATCCTTGAACCAGGTCTCAGTCACTGAACAGATATCGATGTTCTCCATTTTAAGAAGTGCCTCGAGTGAGTGCATTTTGAGATTTAGACTTCTAGCATTGAGTAGCATCATCCTCAGTTTTTGCTTGCCTTATTCCTGTTATGGTGGTGAATTTGTCATTTGAACCTTGCCTAAAAAAGGCACTATAGGGGCGGCAAGAACTTTGGCCAGTGTCCGGAATCCCAGGAGTGACAGGTGCAGACCATCTTTGGCAAAGCATTGTGGTCTGTCGACCATGTCATCCCAGGCAGACAGATACTGGATCCCTTTAGAATGACACCAGAAGCTTAGCCAATTGTTGAAGTTCATCATTTTGTCCTTGTACTGCGGCATCATTCTGGGTGATGGCAGAATGCTACTCAGGGCTAGTGATTGGGCTACAAGATCAGAGAGCTCTTCCATGTCTCTCTTCATGAAGTCCAGGGAGGTATGTCTCGGGTCGTTCACACCAAAACGGACAATGACAGAGTCATATTTGTACTTGTTGTGGCGTGACCTGAATGCGTGGGTTATGTGGCGGATCCTGGCACCCGACAGGCAGCTGACAGTAACCTTTTCCTTGTTTAGTCTGGTGAGGGGGACATGAGTGTGCCTGACTAGAGTCACCTATGACTAGTGTGCTGCGTACGTTGTTTTGCCTTATTGCTGTGGTTGAGTGGCAAGAGTCTTCGGGCTGTGTCAATTGGGTTGTGTTGGGGGGTGGAGGTTGCTTGCATTTCTGCCTTGGAGGTCTCTGTTGCTTGAGCAGATTATTACTTAGAGCCTCTGCAAATGTTTTTGTGTTTCTATGTGTGGATTTTGGTGGTGTAGATTTAGTGAGACTATGTGATGAGTGTGGTGTGGTGCAAGTGTTTTCCTTCTCCTCTTGACTGTCAAGTTCAGTCTTGGTTGGAGAGAGTTTTACCTCCAGTTTGGCTAGATAAGTGCATCTCTCACAGGTTGTAGTGTTGGGTGGTAGGAGGAGAGGGTTGTCTGTGTACATGAGGCAATTTCTACATTGCCCCAAGATGCCCAGATTCATCAGATAGACAGGAGAGAACACGGAAGCTGACCCTTGGACATGCCTGAATAAAAAACTGTTTTCCTCTAGATAAGTGAGGAAAATAAGTACCAAAACTGTGTTCCTCTAGGTAATGAGGAAGGTTGAGTGCTGTAGTAATTAAGTTATTTAGTGCTTACAAGTTCTGAACAGGTGCTGATCACGAATAAGCAAATTCAAGTGCTAAAACTAAGAATCTGTATCTGAACAAAACTAGTTACAGGAAATGGGGGAAATGAGTGCAAATGCGGGCCTTTAAATCAGAAAGTTGAGAGAGATGGAAAAACTGCCCAAACGGCCAATAACTACAATTTCTGGGCCAGAACCACTCCTTATGTGGTAGATAGGTTATCTAGTGCTTACCCACTCCACTGATAAGCTAGAAGGCTTCCCTTCAACACAGAAAGCTTGGGGGAGGGCTCAAAAGCTTATATACAGTGCTGGATACAACAAATCTGAATCTGGACTACACTAGTTACAGGAAAGGTAGGAAACAGGCTTAGATTTTTTTTTTATATAGAGAAAAAGTAGCTAAAACAGCAGTAAAAACAATTCAAATGCAGTGCAAGCTGGCACACTTGAGTATGTAGCAATGTTAGACCAAACAGTTTAAAAAATTGCAATTGAATTAAAAATGACTAAAAACAAGTGCAGAAGGAGTCTATTGGGTAGAATGAGGTAAAGAAATGGGACTGGGGGGAGTGTCCCAGATCAAATCTACAGTGGGAGCGGGCAACTGCAAAAGCCTCCAAATTTAAACAACAAGACAGGAATAGGGAGGGTGGGTAGGAGAAAACCAACACCTTCAGCAGATTTCTGAAAGACTATACAGTGAAGCAAAAATAACCGTGCACAACTCTGAAGTCAGCCAGCAATGATATAAAATTAGTCAAACAACAATTAACAGTACACAACTCTGAAGTGCCAGAAAAATATACTTAGATCTGTATTTCCCCAGATAGTTTGAAGAGCACAGGACACAGGAAGGCTCCTGGCTCAGACTTAGCTATTGTCTGATAATATCAAAGCTAAACTGATGGATGCTGCTGTGGATAATCAGCATTTGTTTGGTGGTGCTGCTGTGTAGTTTGTCCTGCAAGAAAAGGGCAAGGCCGTACAGGAGTTGAAGAATATTTTTCTTTCCCTGAGCCCATGTTTCAAAGGAATTATCCTAATAAGTTTGCTTTTGACTTGGACAGTTTCACTCCCGAAAGTAAAAATGGTGGTAGAAGGGCTACCCCTGCTAAGGCTACCCAAACTCTCTTGCTTCTCAGAAGTCTCCTTTTCCTGACAAACCAGGTGCTATACGACTGCCCTTGCCCTATTGTTCTCAGTTGCATTCCTCTTTATGTCTCTCTCCTTGATGTCCTTCAAGGATGCATCTGCAGTCCTAACATATGGGTTGTCTTTCCTCAGGCAGCCCTTCGGTCGGCCAGATTCCAAAGTCTGGGTCTGGCCTCGGCTGATGTCGCACTTCACCCGACGTCATAGCTGCTGTGAATTGGGTATAAAGGCATCAGCCAACGCCATTTTCCTCAGTCTTTCTTGCCGCGCGGTGCCCGAAGCAGAAGCTGTTCGCAAGTGCCGGTCGGTCAGATCCAGAGATTTCTACTACCGAAGACTTCTAAAAAGCTAAGTACCCCGTTGGGGACTCTCTCTTTCCTCAGCCGATGTCAGAAAAAGTAAATAATTGTTTAACTTGTGGGAAACAAATACCTCATAAGGATTTCCACTCTTACTGCCTTCCTTGCTTAGGCCCAGACCACGACGTATCAGCTTGTCTAGCCTGTGCTTCCTTCAACCGACGGACACTTAGACGTCGGTCGGAGTTTGCAGAGGAGTTTTTTGGTCCCGCTTTTGCTTACAAAATGCCGTTGGAGACTCAGACTTCACAATTAGCTAAAAAGCGTAAGGAAAAGGACCGACACTCGCGGTCCGCGGTTTCGGCCGAAACCACGGTTAAGCCAACGCGAGTGTCTCGGTTTCGGCTGAAACAGAGTCCTCTGTTCTTCCTTCGGCCGAAAGCATGCCTCCGATAGCCGAGGCCTCACACAGCATGGCTGAATCTGCTACTGAAATTTCCCCTGCTGTAGCAGGCACCCAGGATTTATCAGATACTATTCCTTTAGACATATCTACTCCTGCACGTGGAGCTGCTAGGCCCCCTGCATCTATGTCTATCAAGGCTTTTTCTAGGGCTAAAGCAGCTGAATCTTCTAAGGCCTTGCCTGCTAAAACCCCCTCACACAGGCCTACCTCTAGTTCCCAAATGCTCAGCCTGGCTGAGGATCTCATTTCTTTGATCAGGGGATCCCAACCTCACCCAGACAGGGCCTCTCAACCCCCTCCAGAGAAGAGGCCTAGAGCAGAGCCCTGATCCTGTTTCTACAGACTATTCCTCGGATGATTCAGAAAACTCAGATCCTCCAGAAGGCCCATATTCTCCTTATGAGGATTCTGATGCAGACGACTCCATTCCTTCTGCCTCTCCTCCTGAGGAATTTTCTTTTGGGGAAACCTTACATGCTATGAGAGAGCATTTTCAATGGCAGTGCCAGGATTTTTCAGATTCAAGGAAAAGGCTAAGGACCTTTTTACATTTACCACAGCATAGGCCTTTAGCCATTCCTCCAGTACTAACAGTTGTTGATGATGCATATAATGATGCCTGTACTGCCACTGACTCTCTTCCCCCGGCCCCTGCCAAGCCCGACAGATATTACAGGGTCCCGGACACACACTTTCACTTGTATAAGGCTCCTATTGCAGATCCTGAAACCATTTCACAGGGCCCCAAAGCTGTAGCAGCTGCCTCTGCCAAAAACCCCCTCCCCTCTGAAAGAGAATCTAGAGCATTAGAGAGATGGATACTTCTGCTACTCTTTCGGCTAGGGCCTTAAACTGTCAATTCCACATGATTCAGTATCAGGAATTTTTGTTAGACCAGCTAAATATAAAAACTGTCCTCTCCTGAACCTATAGACCGTAAGTCCCTTCAGGATTTGGTACATAACACTCAGCAGGTCAGTAATCATTCCTTAAAATGCGGCTATGATGCACTGGAGGCTTCCATTAGATCAGCTATGACTGGAACAGTGATCAGAAGGCATGCATGGTTAAAAGAGCAATCGTTACCAGACCATGTAAAGTCAAAGCTCCTAGATGCTCCCATGGAGAAACAAAGTTTGTTTGGCTCCCCTGCACAGCAAGTGCTAAAGAAGGTGGAAGAAAAAGCAAAATCTGTCCAAACAGTCAAGGATTTCTTACAGGTCCAGCCTCCGAGGTTTAGTAGAAATTGGCCTTCGAAGAATTGGTCCTTTCCAGACACCTCCAGAGCACAGAGAGGCAGAAATAGGCACCCAAGAGGCAGAGGTCAATCCAGAGGTGCCTACAGGAGACGCCAGTGGCAGCCTAACAACCAGAGAAGTACTGCCACAGATCCAGCTACTACCACTTCCACAGGACAGACACAATGACTTGACTCTGATACCGCCTACCAGGGAACAACTGGAAGCACCCTTAGGCGGAAAGCTAGCCTTATTTTCCGTAAACTGGCATTACATTACAGGAGACAAATGGATTTTACAGACAATAGACAAAGGCTACAGGTTTCACTTCCACACTCTACCAAAAAAGAGAGGAATGCCAAACCTACCACCAAACCAAAAAACAAATGCTCTAGGACAAATCAACCACTTACTAAGGATGAGAGCTATAGAAAAGGTACCGCCTATGGGACAGGGATTTTACTCCAGACTTTTCCTGGTACCAAGGAAAGAAAACCAATGGAGGCCTATTCTCGACCTGTCCGCTCTGAACACATATCTCATTGTTCCAAAATTCAAAATGCTGACCCTACAGCAACTTCTTCCCATGCTGGGCAAGGAGTCTTGGCTGGTGACTCTAGATCTCAAGGAGGCATACCTGCACGTCCCTATACGACCAGATTGCAGAAGATACCTCAGATTTCTTGCAGGATCAGAGCATTGTCAATTCTCAGCATTGCCCTTTGGCTTATCTACTGCGCCCAGAGTATTCACGAAATGCCTGGCATCAGTAATTGCTCATTGCAGGCTTCAGGGAATTCAGATTTATCCATACCTGGACGACTGCCTAATACAAGCGGACAACAAGACCAAATTAAAAGATTTGGAAAAGGTTATACAACTACTGCAGGCCCTGGGATACACAGTCAACATGAAAAAGTTAAGGCTGGTACCATCCCAAAGGATAACATTCTTGGGTGCAGAACTGGACACATCAAATCAGATGGCATTTCTCACAGCAGAAAAGCAAAAGCAACTACCACTCTATTTCATGGCATTAACAACACAGAACCAGCTTACAGCAAGGAAAGTCCTGCAAGCCCTGGGTTACATGGCATCCTGCATTATATTGATTCCACATGCCAGGCTGCATATGAGGAAGTTGCAATGGTACCTAATGAATATATGGTCTCAACACAAGCACAGTCTAGAAGCCCAGATTCCAATAATTCCATGCCTGAAACAAGAATTCCTGTGGTGGGCTCAGGCCTGTCAGTTGAACAGAGGACTGCCTTTCCACAAACCTCGCCCAAGCCAGACTATCACCACGGATGCCTCAGACCTAGGCTGGGGGGCACACATGGTGGACAAGTGTATACAAGGCCTATGGACACAACACCAGCTGAACCTACACATAAATCAAAAAGAGATGCTGGCAGTGAAACAGGCACTTCAGACATTCAGACCTTTTCTTCAACAGGGTCATTTGCTGATAAGGACGGACAACACCACAGTCATGTGGTATATCAACAAACAGGGAGGCACACACTCATATCCTCTATGCCGGATGGCAATGGACCTGTGGAATGTGGACCTAACCTCAACATTCAGCTCCAGGCCATATTTGTGCCAGGAAAAGAAAATATACTAGCAGACACCTTAAGCAGAACTACCACGGATGCCCACGAATGGATGCTGCATCCAGACATCTTCAAATCCATTGCAAAGAAATGGGGACTACCAGAAATAGACCTGTTCGCATCCCCACACAACCACCAATTGAGGAAATTCTGCACAAGGACACACCACCCACTTGCTTGGAAGGTGGACTCCCTATCCTTCAGTTGGGAAAACCTGACAGCATATGCATTCCCACCTCTTCCTTTGATGCACAAAGTGCTACTGAAGATCAAAGAAGATCACCCAAGGATCATCCTGATAGCTCCAGACTGGCCGAGGCAGCATTGGTACCCGCTACTGAGGAGTACGTCTCGGACACACGCATGGCCTCTACCTCTAGTTCCTTTACTGCTAACACAGAACAACTATAAGATCCTACATCCAAACTTGAAAACACTACAGCTAGCTGCTTGGAATATTACATAAAACAAAATAACCCAGATTTATCTCAGAGGGTTAAAGACATTATCCTGGAGGCTCGCAGACCCTCCACAAGGAAGACTTATTCAGCCAAATGGAAAAGATACCTCATTTGGAGTGCAGCAAAAGGAGAAAAAATGTATCATTAGCAAACATAGCTAACATCCTGGAATACTTAGCAGAACTTTTCCACAATGGCCTGTCTTACTCCTCCATTAAGATTCATGCATCAGCAATTTCAGCAGAATACAACATGGATCCTCCAGTCTTCTCTCATCCTCTACTCAGGCAGTTTCTGAGAGGAATTAAAAATGTAAAGCCTCCAAGGAAGCCACCTTTGCCTACATGGGACCTTAACTTTGTGCTGGAAAAGTTAACACCCCCCCCCTTTCGAACCAGCAGCAACAGCAGAATTACAGTTCTTATCTTGGAAAACTGCTTTCCTGCTTGCAATCACTTCAGCAAGAAGGGTTTCTGAATTACAGGCATTAATGGCAGTACAGCCTTTCCTTATCTTCCACCAGGATAGAGTGTCCTTGAGAACTAACCCTACTTTTATGCCAAAAGTGGTCTCCAGGGTATCATTGAACCAAGCAATCCACCTACCAACATTCTTCCCCAACCCACAGAACAGGGGGGAAAGACTACTACATTCCTTGGATGTGCACAGGCAATTGCGCTACTATCTGGACAGAACCAAGACCAACAGAAAAACTGACCAGCTTCTGGTAGCATATGCAACAGGAATGGAAGGAAAAGCAATTTCAAAACAGACAATCTCAAAATGGATAGGAAATTGCATTAGATTTTGTTACTCTTTTCATGGAAAGACAACTCCAGAAAACATCAGACCTCACTCCACAAGGGCTACAGCCACTACTACAGCTTTCCTACGAGGAGTGGCTACCAAAGACATTTTAGAAGCTGCTACTTGGAGCTCCGTGCATACATTTGCCAAGCATTATAATCTACCTTTATACTCCAGATCCCGAGCAGGTTTTGCAACTGCTGTTTTGCAAGGGATCTTAACTACACCATAATCATCTTAGTGCCTCCTCCCCCAGTTTGGCTATGGTATTCTACCCATATGTTAGGTATTCTACCCATATGTTAGGACTGCAGATGCATCCTTGAAGGACATAGTACAGTTTTGTACCTACCATAAATGTAGATGTCCGAGAGGTATGCATCTGCAGTCAGGATTACCCACCCTCCTTCCCCTCTGTGGTACTCCTAGGGTATTTGCCCATCTTGTAGCTAGCTGGGGGAATCTATTATGGTGTATTTGTTTGTATATATGTATATACATGCTTATTTTTGTTTGCTCTCTACTGTTTGGAATCATTTGCATTTATCCAAATTTAGCCTTCCTAGAGGGCACCTGGCATCTGGGGCAAGAAACACTGAGGAAAATGGCGTCGGCTGATGCCTTTATACCCAATTCACAGCAGCTATGACGTCTGGTGAAGTGCGACATGAGCCGAGGCCAGACCCAGACTTTGGAATCCGGCCGACCGAAGGGCTGCCTGAGGCAGGACAACCCATATGTTAGGACTGCAGATGCATACCTCTCGGACATCTACATTTATGGTAGGTACAAAACTGTACTTTCTTGTTCCTTCCTCTTTGGCTAAAGATCACCCAAGACTCCTGGGTTCTTCCCATTATTCACCAGGGTTATTACATAGTTTGGAAATCTCTTTCTCCCTTTCTGGGTATTCCTCAGCCTCTTTAGGAACACCTACCCTATTTTCCAGAGGTGCTTCAGGGCCTGTTGCCCCATGGAACTATTTAGGAAGTTTCAGTGCCTCATAGGGGGAAGGGGTTTTATTGCAGCATGTTTTTGTTCCCCAGGAAAGAAGGCACCTGGGGACACATTCTGGATATTTCTCAGCTAAACACCTTTTTGAAGGTCCCTTCCTTTCAGATGCTGTCCCTTCAAACCTTGTTTCCTATGCTACTCCCTCAGGCTTTTCCATTTTCCCTAGATCTCACAGATCCTTATCTAGATCCTTATCTACACATTCCTATTCATCCCACTTTCAGGAAGTTTGTATGCTTCTGTTGCTTCTTGCATTTTCAGTTTTCTGCTTTGCCTTTTGGCCTGTCTACTGCCCCAAGGATTTTCACCAAATTCCTTGCTTCTTTGATTTCTGTGGATTAAGGGGGATGTAGATCTTTCCTTACTTGGGTGATCTTATTCAGGCTTCCTGTCCAGATATCCTACTTCAGTATCTACACTTTGTCATTTTCTCCTGCAAAGCCTAGGGTTTACTGTAAATTTCCAGAAGTCTTTTCTGACTCCTTCTCAAGATCATGTTTTTTTTCTGGGACGCAGGATCCAGATTGTTCCAATGCTGGCATCCCCTGCCTCCTCCTAAGGCCTTAACTCTCATTGCTTTCTTTCAGTCCCTTTTTCCTGTGGTTTGAGTTAGTCAGGGAATTTTTGAGGGCTGTGGGTGACATGACTTCCATCATTGCTATCCTCCCTCCTAGCCAAGCTAGACATGAGAAAGCTCCAGTGGTTTCTACTGTCTGTTTGGCTTCAACATTCGCATCCGTGAGATTTTGTAGTCTCTCCTCTTCTGTGCTAAAAGCTGGAACTTCAGTGGTGGATTCAACAGCTGTCCTTCAACCTAGGGCTTTCTTTTCAGTCTCCACTCCCCTTTCAGGAACTTTTCACTACTGCCTCAGCCATGGGATTGGGAGCCTCCTTTGGCCCTCTAACGATAAAGGGCCTTTGGTCGCTTCAACAAAAGGACCATATCCGTGTCGGTGATGAGAGCTGTTTTGATGGCTTTTCATTCTCTCTTCCTTCCAGAGCCCCTGAAGACGACATCACCGTGGTATTGTTTGTGAAAGTATGTCAACAAGTGGGGGGGGCTCCTATGCAGGTTAGCTTTTCAGGTGTGGGAAGTAGCTATCCAGTATCAGCTGACCCTTCAGTCAGTTTACATTCCCTCAGATCAGAACATAGTGGCAGATTCTCTGAGGAGGTCCATAACATAATGTCACAAATGGATGTGTAACAGGGATGTGTTTCTGGACATTGTCCATCAGTAGTACTCCTCAGGCAGATCTTTTTGCCTCCCCTCTGAATAGACAACTTAGTCCATTTTGCGCCAGGACCCCATGTCCCCCAGCCTGGTAGGTGGATGGCCTCTTTCTTTCTTGGAAGGGGATGTTTCTTTATGCCGTTCCTCCTCTTCCTCTCATCCCGAAAGTCCTTTTGAAAATAAAACAGAATGCGCCTAAAATATTGCTGGTGACTGCATTGGTTCACTCTTCTGCATCTTGCCAAGGGCAATCATCATAAGTTACCTCACAAGGTGGACCTACTCGCACAAGACAAGGGATGTCTCTTTCATATTTACCTGTCCACTCTTCGACTGACATTGTGGGTGATATGGTTTTGATCCCCTATAGACACCTTTTTTTCCTGAGGACATTCTTTGGGTCCTGCAGGAGGCTAGGAAACCCACTACTAGGAAGTCTTATTTATCCAAATGGAAGAGATTTTCTATTTGGTGTCTCTCATAACCTGGATCCACTTACTATGGATGTTACTTTGGATGTTCTTCGTGTTTCACTGTTGCAGTCATTACATTTGGGTAATTCTGCTGGCAGGTTGCCCTCAGTCGGCCTGAATTCCAAAGTCCTGGGTCCTGCGTCGGCCGTCGTCGCCCCTTCCCTGATATCAGGTCGTCAGGGGTATAAAAGAAGCACCAGACGCCACTTCCTTTAGTCTTTCTTGCCACACGGTGACTAAAGCAATTCGCAAGTGCCGATCGGCCGACTCCTGAGATTTTCGAGTTCGAATTTCAGATCCGAAGTCTTCTATAAAGCCAAGTACCCTGTTGAGAACTTATTTCGTGCTCCAGAACCGATGTCAGAAAAAGTTAATAATTGTATTTCTTGTGGGAAGCAACTACTTCGTACAGACTTTCATTCTTAGTGTATTCCTTGCCTAGGCCCCGATCATAACTTTCTGGGTTGTCGGTTTTGTGCTAGATTTAACCAACGCACTATTGAGCGTCAGTATGATTTTGCTTTGAACTACTTTGGACGCCAGTTTAATTATCCAGAAATGTCGTCGGAAAGCCATCCGACTACTGGAGTTCACAAAAAATGCAAAGAAAAAGACATCCGAGGCCCAAAACCGACAAAGTTTCTCCTAAGTCAGTCGCTGGTTCTCAGTGAGGTGCTTTCGCAGCCCCTGACTACCACTACTTCAGAATCGCAGGCCGCTACAGACTCCCACGTGGAGTCTGCCATGCCGCTGGAAACTCAAGGTGTTGAAGCCTCTGACGCTAATCCTTCAGTTGGGTCCGGAGCTGCTGAGCGGGTACAGTCTTCTGAGGGTGTATTCAGACCCAAACATGTATACATTAAACCAACTTCAAAGGCAGAGAAGCAAACTCAAGAGCCACGTGGACAGGCCTCCATGCCCCAAAAACAGGTGCTCAAAATGGCCGAAGACTTGATTACCTTGATCAGGGGTTCCCATCCCCCTCCTGATAAGAGGCCAAGGCAAGAGGCTGACTATGAATCTTCAGATCAGGTTTCCATTTCTTCTGATCAGGAATATTCTTTTCCCTCTTATGAGGATTCTGATGCTGAAGAATACATACCTTCAGCTTCTCCTCCTGAGGACTACTCCTTTGGGGAAACCTTGCATACCATGAGGGAGCATTTCCACTGGGAGAGCCAAGATTTTTCAGAATCTAAAAAGAGGCTCAGGGATTTCCTGTTACTACCTCAGCACAAGGCACTTGCCATCTCCCCTGTGTTAGACATTGTAGATGATATGTTTTCGGAATCTAGCCTTACCCTGACTCCTCATCTCCAGCTCCTGTTAAGCCTGACCGATATTACAGGGTTCCTGACTCACATAAATTCCTTTTTAAAAACCCTGCTGCTGACCCAGAAACTTTCTCAGATTCCCAAGGGAGTTGAGGCTTCCGCTGCAAAACACCCTACCCCTTCTGACGGATTCTAGGGCACTGGACAGATGGGGAAAAAAGGTTTGCACATCTGCTACCTTGACTATAAGGGCCTTAAACTGTCAGTTTCATATGCTCAAATATCAGCAGCATGTCATGTCATTGCTTAAACAGAAAATGTTGTTAATCTCTGAATGTGCAGAAAACAAGGACATGCAGGATATATTGCATGCAGCTGAACTAGTTGGAAAGCATACTTTGCAATGTGGTTTTGATTCTTTAGAGGCCTCATGCATGGCAGCAGTTACAGGTTCTGTAATTAGAAGGCATGCTTGGTTAAAGGAACAAAATCTGCCTGATCATGTTAAAGTTCAATTATTAGATGCACCTTTACAGCATGATACTTTGGTGTTAAGGCAGAAGAGGTGTTAGAAAATGGAGGACAAGGCTAAATCTGTGCAAACGGTCAAAGATTTCTTACAAGTACATTCACCCAGGTTTAGTAGACACTGGCCAACAAAGAATTGGTCCTTTCCTGTGTCAGATCTCAAAGGGGCAGATCCAGACGCCCTAAATGCAGATATCAGGCGCAAGGTTCATACAGGTCAAAGCAATGGGGTGCTACTACCTCCAAAAGTGGAGAAGACAAATCACAACCTTACAGGAAACAGCCCCAATGACTTCCCTCTGCCTGCACCAAGCACTTATTACCTGGCAGCAACTTTAGGGGGAAATTAGCACTTTTTTCTTAAAATTGGCACATTATAACCCAGGACAAGTGGGTTCTAAATGTCGTGTCATGAGGCTACAAGTTCCATTTCCATACCCTGCCAAAGGCAAACGGCTGGCAAGATCTGCCAAAAAATCAATGGGCAGAGGCACAAAAACAAGTCTCATCCCTCATGGACATGAGGGCCATTCAACAAGTGCCACAGCAAGAGTGGGGATAAGGATTTTACTCGACTGCTCTTAGTGCGCAGAAAGGACAAGGCCTGGAGGCCAATATTGGACCTATATTCTGAACACATACCTGGATATTCCAAGATTCAAAATGTTGACTTTGCAGCAGCTTCTGCCCATGCTGGGCAAGAACTCTTTCCTTGTTAATTTAGACCTAAAAGAGGCATACCTGCATGTCCCAATCAGATAAATATGCAGAAGATACCTCATTCAAGGCTGGCTCAATGCATTACCAATTCTCTGCACTGCCCTTTGGCTTATCTACTGCGCCCAGGGTCTTTACAAAGTACCTGGCACTAGTAATTGCATTCTGCAGACAAAGAGGAATACACATATACCCTTACTTGAACGACTGTCTAATTCAAGCCGCGAACAAGGACATCCTTTTACAGCATCTGGCGTTTGCGAAAAAAACTTCTAACATGCTTAGGGTACACAGTCAACAAAAAGAAATCAAAACTAGTACCCTCTCAAGAGAAAATATTGCTGGTTGGAAGTTTAAATACAACTGCCCAGATGGCTTATCTCACGCCAGACAAAGGCAACAGACTACCTATTTCAACATGTTAGCAACAAAGGCCCAGTTATCTGCAAGAAAAATTCTGCAGGCTTTTGGGCTTCATGGCATCCTGCATCTTATTAATTCCATATGCAAGACCGCATATGAGGAAACTTCAGTGGTATCTAAAAAGTGTTTGGGCTGAACATTGCCACAGCCTGGAAACCATAATTAACACTCATTCCCTGCCTGCAACAGGAGTTTCGATGGTGGGCAAAGGCTTGTCACCAAAACAAGGGACAGCCATTCACATTACCCCCAGCCAGGCAGACACTAACAACGGAAGCATCAGATTATGCCTGGGGGGCCCACATGGCAGGAAGATGCATTCAGGGAACATGGAACTCAAACGAAATGCATCTACATATCAATCAAAAAAAGATGCTAGCTGTTCAATATGCCCTGACAGCCTTCAAGGACCTACTTCATCCAGGACAATTACTGATAAAGACCGACAACACCACGGTAATGTGGTATATAAACAAGTAGGGGGGCAAACATTCTTGCCCCCTGTGCAGACTAGCTATGACTTTGTGGGACACTGCATTGACTTACCAAGTACATCTGCAGGCACAATTCCTGCCAGGAAGGAAAAATACTCTGGCAGACGAACTAAGCAGAAACCTCATGGATCCTCACGAGTGGCAGCTGGATCCACAAGTCTTCAACATGATAACAAGGAAATGGGGATGCACGGACATAGATCTATTTGCCTCCCCTCACAACTACCAACTAAAGAAATTCAGCACAAGGATTTATCACAGACAAGCATGGAAAGTGGACGCCCTATCCTTCAGCTGGAAAAACCTGTCAGTATACGCCTTTCCCCCTCTGGCTTCTCCTGTCTGACCTTCAGGAGTACCTTGGGGAGGAGAGGCAAAGATGATTCTAATTGCACCAGACTGGCCCCGCCAGCACTGGTACCCAATATTAAAGAGTTTGTTTCAATGCCCAGCTTGGACCTTACCTCAAGTACCACATCTACTATCCCAGCAAAACAATCAAATCCTGCACAGCCAGCTCAGAACTTTAAACCTGGCAGCATGGCGAATAATGTAGTCCTGCAAAACACACCTCTCAGCAAAGCTGTGATGGATGTCATTTTGAAAGCCACAAGGTCTAGTACTAGAAAATCTTATGCTGGAAAATGGAAGAGATTCTGTGCTTGGAACCAGGTACAAGGAACAGATACAACTGTGCCATATATTCCTCAGATTTTGCAATACTTAACTGAGATGCTGGACAAAGGCCTATCTTTCTCATCTGTTAAAATTCATGCCTCTGACATTTTGGCCCATTACAATGCAGAGCTATCAATCTTTTCTCATCCCTTATTAAAACAGTACCTCAGAGGAGCCAAAAATTTAAGGCCTCCAAGGAGATCACCAATGCCTGCATGGGACCTGAACTACATCTTGGAAAAACTCACCCTGCCTCCTTTTGAGCCAGCTGCTACTGCGGATATAAAGTTTTTATCTTGGAAAACAGCTCTGCTCCTAGCAATAATTTTTTTCAAGACGAGTTTCAGAGCTACAGGCACTCATGGTTGTGGAACAGTTTATCATTTTTTATCTGGACAGGGTCTCCCTGAGGACAAACCCAACATTTATGCCTAAAGTGTCCAGTGTGGCTCTTAATCAAACCATTCATCTGCCAACTTTCTATTCAAATCCACAGAACAAGGGGGAAAGAATTCTGCATTCTTGTGATGTACACAGACAGCTTAGATTGTACTTGGACAGAACCAAAGTTTTCAGAAAGAGCAATTACTAGTGGCATATGCTGCAGGATCACAAGGAAAGGCTGTCTCAAAGCAGACTATTTCAAAGTGGATAGACCACTGCATTAATTTCTGCTACTTATACCATGGCAAGCCAGTGCCTAAGGACATTAGGCCACATTCCACCAGAGCTGCAGCCACTTCAGCACCCTTTCTCGGGGGAGTACCAACCAAGGACATTTTAGAGGCAGCTATTTAGAGATCAGTGCACACGTTTACAAAGCACTATCATCTGCCACATTACTCTAAATCCAGGGCAGGCTTTGCCACTGCAGATGTTCATCGTGCTTTGCTGCTGCAGTCATCACACTTGGGTTGTCCTGCCATCAGGCAGTCCCGCAGTCTGCCTAAATTCCAAAGCCTTGGTCCGGCGTTGGTTGTCGTCGCTTCTTCCCTGACGTCAGTGCAGCAGGGGTATAAAAGAGGCAGCTGACGCCATTTTCTTTAGTCTTTCTTGCCGCGTGGTGCCCGAAGCAGAAGCAGTTCGCAAGTGCCAGTCGGCCAGCTCCTGAGATTTTCGAACAGAATTTCAGCCGAAGTCTTCTATAAAGCTAAGTACCCCGTTGGGGAAACTTTTCTTGCCTCAGACCGATGTCAGACAAAGTTAATTGTATTTCTTGTGGGAAGCAAATACCTCATAAGGATTTTCATTTTTATTGTATTCCTTGCCTAGGCCCAGACCACGACGTTTCTGGTTGTCTGTTTTGCGCTAGGTTCAATAAACGCACTATTAAGCGTCGGGCTGATACCGCCCGACATTATTTTGGCAGAAAATTCAATTACATTGTCGTCGGAACCTCCGACAACTGCTGTATTTAAAAAATGCAAGGACAAAGATCTGCGACCTAGACCAGATACCGAGGTCTCGGTTAGGCCTGCCGCCGGATCTTCGGTACTCTGAGGTGCCTACGCAGCCCCTGACTACCACAGATTTAGAAAATACGACTACCTTTCAGTCAGAATCTACTGGGCCACTGGAGCCGGTTCCTCCTCTACTTGCAGACGTTGGCCCTGGCGGCGATCCGGAGACTATGGACAGTCCTTTGGTTTCAGAAGGCGTCTTTAAACTGACAAGACTCTCCATTAAGTCTTACGCTAAGCTTCCAAAGGTTAAGAAACCGGGTCCACAGACTCCCACACAGGCCCCTATGCCTAAAAACAGATGCTCAAAATGGCGGAGGACCTGATTACCCTTATCAGAGGTTCCCAGCCCCCTCCTGACAAAAGGCCTAGACTGGAGGAAGATTTATCTCCTTCTGACCAGGAATCCTTTTCTTCAGCAGACTGAGGAACAGGATTACCCTTTCCCTCTCTATGAAGACTCAGATGCTGAGGAGTCTATTCCCTCTGTCCCCCCCCCCCTGAAGACTTCTCTTTTGGGGAAACCCTGCACACCATGAGAGAGCATTTCCATTGGGAAGGACAAGATTACTCTGACTCCAAGAAAAGACTCTGCGAGTTTCTTCTTCTACCTCAGCATAGACCCCTAGCCATTCCTCCTGTTTTAGACATTCTGGATGATGTCTACACTGAATCCAGATTCCTTACCTCCAGCACCACCTAAACCAGACAGATACTACCGAGTCCCTGACTCTCACAAGTTTTTATATAAAAGCCCTGCTGCAGACCCAGAAACCATTTCCCAGGGTCCCAAAGGTGTTGAGGCCTCTACTGCTAAGAATCCACTACCTGCGGAAAGAGATTCCAGGGCATTAGAAAGATGGGGGAAAAAGTGTATACCTCTGCCACTTTGGCCGTGAGGGCATTAAACTGCCGATTACACATGATTAAATACCAGCAGTACTTGCTTACTCAGTTAAAACAGAAAATGATCCCTCAAACAGATCAACTAGATTTCAAAGGGATGCAAGATTTGTTGCATGCAGCAGAACAAGTGGGAAAACATACATTGCAGTGTGGTTTTGATTCTTTGGAGGCCTCATGTAGAGCAGCAGTCACAGGGTCTGTAATACGTAGACATGCTTGGCTAATAGAGCAGACCTCACCAGAACATGTCAAAGCAAAGTTACTGGATGCTCCACTGCAAAAGGATGCGTTATTTGGTGTCAAAGCAGAGGAAGCTTTAAAGAAGATGGAAGAAAAGGCAAAATCAATGCAAACAGTTAAAGATTTCTTACAGGTACAATCTCCTCGTTTCAGCAGAAACTGGCCATCAAAAAACTGGTCCTTTCCTGCTTCAGACAGACCCCAAATGGGGCAGGTACAGACACCCTAGGGGCAGAGGCCAGCCACAAGGTACCTTCAGGCCTAGACAATGGCAAACAAATCAAAGAGGGGGAGACGACCGATCTCAACCCTTCAGAAAACAAACTCAATGACTTTCCTCTTCGCCTGCCAAGCAAAATTGCCCAGGCAGCACCTCTAGGAGGAAAATTGGCTCTTTTTCCCACAAAATTGGCACATCATAACAAAGGACAAATGGGTTCTGGATATTATTACCCTAGGCTCCAGATTTCATTTTCACACTTTACCACGAATGAGAGGCATGCCAAATTTGCCAACAAATCAATGGGCAGAGGCACAAAAACAAATTTCAGCTCTCATGAACATGCACTCAATTCAAAAGGTACCTGCAAAGGAGCAAGGTCAAGGATTTTACTCGAGACTGTTTCTAGTACCAAGAAAGGACAAAGCCTGGAGACCCATCTTAGACCTGTCAATTCTAAACACGTACTTGGACATTCCCAAAGTCAAAATGACCACACTACAGCAGCTTCTTCCCATGCTGGGCAAGGAGTCTTGGGCTGGTAACGTTGGACCTCCAAGAGGCATATCTGCATGTCCCTATCAGACAAGATTGCAGAAGATACCTCAGATTTTTGGCAGGCACAACACATTATCAATTCTCTGCATTGCCCTTTGGCTTATCTACTGCACCCAGAGTATTCACAAAATGTCTGGCATCAGTAATTGCATACTGCAGACAGCGAGGAATACAAATTTATCCATATCTGGACGACTGCCTGATCCAAGCGGACAGCAAAGACATCCTACTACAGCATCTAGCATTTGTAACAAAGTTGCTAAGTTGCCTAGGGTACACAGTAAACAAAAAGAAGTCAAAACTAATACCCTCGCAAGAAATAATTTTCCTGGGTGCCAGCTTGAATACAACGACCCAGATGGCTTACCTCACGCCAGACAAGCAAAAACAACTGGCTCAGTACTTCAAAAGGATGGCAACTTCTACCCAGCTCACTGCAAGGAAATTCCTGCAGGCATTGGGGTACATGGCATCCTGCATTCAACTAATTGCATATACAAGACTGCATATGAGAAAACTAGAATGGTACCTAAAAAGTGTATGGTCCCAACACACGCAGCCTCGAAGCAAGTATAACTTATTCCCTGCCTTCAAAAAGAGTTTCTATGGTGGGCTCAAGCATGCCAAGCAAACAAGGGCTTTCTTTTTGTCTCACCTCCAGCAAACCAAACCTTGACAACAGATTCATCAGACTATGCCTGGGGTGCACACATGGCAGGACAATGCATACAGGGCAAATGGTCTGCAAAACAAAGGCAACTACACATCAATCAAAAGGAGATGCTAGCTGTAAAAAATGCACTAACAGCCTTCAAGTATCTCTTGCAACCAGGACAACTTCTAATAAGGACGGACAACACCACAGTTATGTGGTACATAAACAGGGAGGAACGCACTCCTACCCACTATGCAGACAGGCAATGGACTGGTGGAACACAGCATTCACTTACCAAGTACAACTGCAAGCACAATTCCTGCCAGGAAAAGAAAACATTTTGGCAGACAAATTAATCAGACATTTGACAGACCCTCACGAGTGGAGACTACACCCACAAGTTTTCCCAATGATAACTCAAAGGTGGGGACCACCAGACATAGATCTGTTTGCCTCAACCAACAATTGCCAGCTACAAAAATTTTGCACAAGGACTTATCCCCTGGCCTGGAAAGTGGATGCCCTATCATTCAGTTGGACAGCATTGTCAGTCTACGCCTTCCCACCTCTGCCTCTACTGACCCAGGAATTACTGAAAGCCAGATCAGAGAGACCACAGATGATCCTCATTGCTCCGGACTGGCCACGTCAACGCTGGTACCCACTACTACAAAACTTGACTCGCAGCCCTCTGTGGATCTTACCTCAATTCCCTCTGCTGTTAAACCAACAAAACTTTCAGATCCTTCACAGTCAACTAAGAACCTTAAATCTAGCTGCATGGAAAATACCTTAAATTATCAAACAACACTTCTCTCAAAGGACGTCCAGAATGTCATTTTGGAGGCCAGGAGGCCCAGCACCAGAAAAACTTACTCAGACAAATGGAAAAGATTTTGTGTATGGAGCCAGGCCAGAAGCCTAAATCCTGGCATCCCAAATATCCGGCACATACTTCAATATCTAACAGAGATGCTACACGAAGGCCTTTCTTTCTCATCCATAAAGATCCATGCTTCAGCCATTTCAGCTTAGTATGATACGGTTCCTCCCATTTTCTCTCATCCTTTGCTAAGGCAGTTTCTGAGGGGTGCAAAAAATATAAGACACCCCCCCCCCCCCAGAAAACCACCAACTCCGACTTGATCTAAATTTTGTTCTGGAAAAATTAACACTTCCTCCTTTCGAACCAGCCTTTTCAGCAGAGCTTCAATACTTGTCATGGAAGACAGCCCTGCTGCTAGCTATCACCTCAGCACGACGCAGAGTCTCAGAACTGCAGGCACTTATGGCAGTGGAACCTTTCATCATTTTCCATTAGGACAGAGTATCTTTACGCACCAACCCTTCCTTCATGCCAAAGGTAGTATCCAGTGTGGCTCTCAATCAGACCATACACTTGCCCACCTTTTTTCCAAACCCACAGAATAAAGGAGAAAGACTCCTTCACTCTTTGGACATTCACAGGCAGTTGTTACTATTTGGACAAGACAAAGACCTTCAGAAAATCTGACCAACTCCTTGTATCCTATGCACCAGGCTCAGAAGGAAAGGCTATTTCAAAACAGACCATCTCCAAATGGATAGCACATTGCATTTGCTTTTGCTACTCACACCACGGGAAAGCAGTGCCTGCTAGTATTAGGTCTCACTCTACCAGGGCTACAGCAACCTCAGCAGCCTTCCTCCGAGGAGTCCCAACAAAGGACATTCTGGAGGCAGCTACCTGGAGTTCAGTGCACACCTTCACCAAGCATTACCACCTTCCTCTATACTCAAAAACCAGAGCTGGGTTTGCCACTGCAGTTCTGCAGGGCATCTTAGCTGCACCTAACCCAGTTTAGCTCCTACCACCCAACCATAGCTTTGGGACTCTACCCAAGTGTGATGACTGCAGCAGCATAGCACGATGAACATAGTACAGTTTTGTACCTACCATAAATGTAGATATTCGAGTGGTTATGCTGCTGCAGTCCAGGTTACCCTCCCTCCATCCCCTCTACCTAACAAGGCTTTTCTTATACCTCCATGTACTTCAACCTTTGGGATGCATGTCTATATGGTGTATTTGCTAACAACTAGTACCATTGTTTTGCACTAAGGTATGTTTTGCCAACTTCTTATTTTGCCTTCTTAGTTTGGGGCACCTGACATCTGAAGAACTGAAGAAAATGGCGTCAGCTGCCTCTTATACCCCTGCTGCACTGACATCAGGGAAGAAGCGACAACTGACACCGGACCAAGGCTTTGGAATTCAGGCCGACTGCGGGACCGCCTGACGGCAGGATAACCCAAGTGTGATGACTGCAGCAGCATATCCACTCGAACATCTACATTTATGGTAGGTACAAAACTGTACTTTCTGCAGGGTCTCCTAGCCACCCCTAATGTTGTTTAGCTCCAGCTTCCCAACCATAGCTTTGGGAATCTACCCAAATGTAATGACTGCAAGAGTGAAATATGAAGAACATAGTACAGTTGTGTACACTTACCATAAATGTAGATGTTCGAGTGTATTCACTGTTGCAGTCCAGGTTACCCACCCGCCATTCCCCCTTTTCTTCTGATGGAACCTATCTTTCCTTCTCTGATTTATACAACCTGTATGGTGTATTTGCTTGGAGATGAAGATAAAGTTCATATTGCTGCATGTAATTTTATATATAGATATAAATTTTGCCTACCCTTTTAGGGGGCACCTGACATCTGGGGCAAGAAAAACTAAAGAAAATAGCGTCTGCTGCTTCTTTTATATCCCTGACGACCTGACGTCAGGGAAGGGGCGACGACGTCCGACGCAGGACCCAGGACTTGGGAATTCAGGCCGATTGAGGGCAACCTGCCAGCAGGATTACCCAAATGTAATGACTGCAACAGTGAATACACTCTAACATCTACATTTATGGTAAGGGTACACAACTTTGCTTTCTCTCGTTTGTGTTAATTGCACAATGCTGGGTTGGCATATTCTTCTGTTAAGGCCGACCCATCGGCTATCTCTGCTTGTCCGCCTGTGACTCTGCCTTTAGCCTCTAGATTTGAGACCAGTTTCTTAAAGGCGTTCTTCACATTAGGCCCCCCAAGAAGCCTGTCCCTCCTCCTAGGAACCTTAATTATGTTTTTAAAAAATTGACTCAAGCTCCTTTTGAGTACAGCATTGTTCTTGGAAGACTGCTCTTTTGGACCTTGCTTCTGTCAGATGTGTCATGTGCTGGAAACCCTTATGTCTGTTGCTTTTTTTTAGTTTTCTATAAGGACAGGGTGTTCCTTTGTACTAATTCTTCTTTTATGCCCAAGGTGGTTGATGAGTTGTCTCTTAATTGGTGTATTTGTCCACTTTTTTTCCCTTTCTCTGCAGTCTGTTAGTGAGAAAGTTGTGCACACCTTGGATTTGCGTATTACTTGGATAAGACTAAAAGCTTTTTGTAAATCTGAACAACTTTCTTTTTATCGCAGGTCTTAAGGTTTGGCTGTTTCCAAGTAAACCATTTCTTCTTGGATATTTAAAGCCATTTCTTTTTGTTTTCATGCAAAGAGCCTTCCTTCTGTTAAGGCTCATTCTACTAGGGTAATGGCTTTCTTCTGGTACGTTTTTCAGTGGATTAGATACGAATTCTATTCTTGAGGCAGCTGCCTTGGACATCTGTGCATACCTTTTCCAAGCAGTGTAAGTTGAATGCGATTTCTAGGGCCGGAGCTGGTTTTGCTTGGACTATTCTCCATGGCTTCCTGTAGGGCTCTGCTGGCTCTTCCTCCTCCTACTGTTTTTAAGCTATTGCACTCTCCCTATTGTAAAGAATACTGCAGCAGTGATATAAAAGGGACATGATACAGTTGTGCAAAATCTTGCCATAAGAGTAGATGTCCTTCTCTTCACTGTTACAATATGTGTTCCCTCCCTCCCTGGTCATTTTTCTGGATATGCTTGTTACCTTCTAGAATCCATGAACCGTTGTTCCTTCAGGGGCTTTTCATTTCTGAGAATGGTACAGCCAGATGTCACCTTTATGCTCTACGTCATGCACGGGGAGTGTAATCATGACGTATGGCATACCCATTACAACCCAAAGGCTTTTGTATACTGGCTGGACATTGGGATACTCTTGCCAGGTGATCCCTGTTATAAAGAATGCTACAACTGTGAAGAGTAGGACACATAGTGTTCTAAGATTACACAAAATTGCTTTTTTCTTAGACCTTGCATAATGGGAGCTTTGGGCAGGTTTAATGATCTGGGAAACTTATGTCCTGGGTGGTCCTAATACTGGTAGCTTTTTTTAAAACATTTTTATAAATGTACATATCGAAATCTGTATACATGCATTAATAGTGATATTTTCATTATTTTAATGAAGTATACAGTCTATTTTTAACAGATATCATTCACTCCAGTTTTTTCTTGAATAGCTCAGTTCCTGCCTTCTCTTAAATTTCACTCCTGAATATTCTGAATGTATTGTTCCCACAAATCCATTTCATTGTATGCAACTTGTTCTTTCCCTTTTCTACAGTACTTCAGTTGTAGTTGGTTTAGATTTTGATTTTCGTCTTTTAGAAATTGTTTTTTTGGTAGCTAATAGAATTAAAGTTAAGACTTCACTTTGGGCAATTTAGATCTCATGTCCCAGCTCAAATGTATCGTGTATTTTTTGGTTGCAACCATTTGCTCCCCCAACATTTCTGACAAACAACTCTGAAGACAATTTGTCTGTCAATGCATCAACTTCCAAAGTGTATATTCCTAGTTAAGACTTTGTCTCGCCAGCAGTTGCTGTCATCTCTCTCCGTGACTGTCTCTTGTTCTCCCTCAAATTGACACTCTCATTCTCTCTAGCTGATTTGCTTGTTCACGCTGATGCTCTTCCCACTCACCGTCTCCTCTGTTGCTCGCTGACTCACTGTCGTCCCTCTCGCTGATGCTCTCTTGCCATCTTCCTCTCTTGCTAACTCTCTTCCTCTTGCTGATTCTCTTCCTGGTGTGCGCGCTCTCTCTCTTGCTGGTCCTCTCTTACACTTGATGTCTTTCTTGCTTTTGCTTGCTCTCTTTCACTGACTTTGTCTTGTAGACTTGCATTTGCTCTGCTATTCACTCGCTGACTTCCTTTATTGGAATCTCGCTTGCTGTTTATCACTTTCTCATTGACACAGACACTGACTCTCACCTTGCTCACTGACTCTCTCTCCTCTTCCTCTTGTTGACCGTCTTCCCTGTTCCTCCTGCTGACTCTCTCTTCTCTTGCTGACTCTCTTCCTGAGTTTCTGTCACTTTTTCACTGATTCATGCTATATCGTTTCTTTACTTGTGCTCTCACTGGCTTGTGCCCACTGACTCGCTCTTGCTGTCACTGACTCATGCTCTCTTGCTCATTGACTTGCCTTTTTGCTGACTCGTACTTACTGTCTCGCTGTCATGCTCTCTGACTATCTCTCTCTTGCTGACTTGCTCCCTTGAGCTTTGTCTTGTGCTGGCTGGCTGTCCATTTGTCTTGCTGACACACACTCGCTAACTAGCTGACTCTGCTGTTTCTCTCGCTGACACTGTCTCAGTGACTTTCTTGCTTGCTCTCTCTCCCTGACTGTACTGTGCTCTCTGTCTAGCAGAGTCTCACTTGCTTGCTGCCTCACTTATGATGCATCTTTCACTTGCTATTGCTGACTCATTGTTGCTGTCTCCCTTGTTTGCATTCACCAACTCTTGCTTTTGCTGACTCTTGCTGTCAGTCTCTTAGCTGACACTCTCGAGCTGACTTGTTCTCGCTCACTCAGACTTGCTCTTTCTCCCTGTTGGAGATGTTCTTCATTCCACATTGCTGCAGTCCTAACTATTGGGTAGTCCGCTGTCCAGTCGGCCCGAATACCAAAGTATACGGCTGACGTCGGTCACGGCGCATTAGACTGACGTCAGTACGTCAGGGTACTAATGCGCATGACCGACGTCATATCCTCAGTCTTTTTTGCCGCATGGTCCGATGCAGAAGCAGTTTTGCGAGTGCAGGTTGGCGTTCTGAAAGTTTCTGAAGTCAGAGTTTCAGACCGAATCAAAGTTGGCTAAGTACCCGTTGGGAATATTTTGGTGTTTTCTTGCCTCAGTATTTAACCGGATGTCAGAAAAAGTGAATAACTGTATTTCTTGTGGGAAACAGATACCTCATAGGGATTACCATACTTTGTGTATACCTTGTTTAGGGCCTGAGCACGGCGTTGTTGGATGTCGCGCTTGTGCTAGATTTAACAAACGCACTATTAAGAGAAGGTTAGACTGTGCCAGGTTAGTGTTTGGGAAGCGTTGTAATTATAAAATGCCGCCGGATGCTCGCCGCTTCAGCCACCAAAAGCGCAAGGACAAAGCAGCGAAGCCTAGAGTGGAAGAACCGACAGTCCCGGACGTCGGTTCTTTAGAAGGCTCAGTGGAGCCGGAGGTTCTGCCAGGAGTTTCTTTGGAGTCTCAGGGAGAAACTTTACTGTTACAGGATGTGTCCTCTCAGGAAGTAGGCCAAGCTGAAGGGGCTTCTCAGGTGGCTGTTCTTCCCTCTCTTCCTAAGGTGGTTAGGGCCTCGCCTTCTGTTGCCAAGGCTTCTTTAAGAGGCAGGCCTACTTTAGCTTCAGTGGGGGTTTCTCCGAGTGTTTCAGGGTCTTTGCCTAAGCATATGCTAAAAATGGCAGAGGATTTGATTACAATGATTAGAGGTTCTATGCCCCCTCCTGATAAGAGGCCTAGGGTGGAACCTGGGTTTGAGAGTTTTGAGCAATGTTCGGAGGCCTCTGAGTCTTCGGCTGAAGACTTGCAGGAGTATCCTCCTTATTCTGATTCTGATGTGGATGATTCTACTCCTTCAGCTTCTCCTCCTGAGGATTTTTCATTTTCAGAGACTCTGCATTCCATGAGGGAGCATTTTAAATGGGAAGGTCAAGATTTCTCTGATTCCAGAAAGAGGCTTAGGGAATTCTTGTTTTTACCCCAGCATAGGCCTTTGGCTATACCTCCTGTTCTGAATGTGGTGGAAGATGTTTTTGCAGAGGCTTCCCTGAATCCTGATTCTCTGCCTCCTGCCCCAGTTAAACCGGATAGGTACTATAGGGTGCCTGAAGCTCATAAGTATCTGTTTAAGAGTCCTAGGGCAGACCCGGAAACTGTCTCTCAGGGGCCTAAAGGTGTGAAGGCCTCTGTTGTTAAAAATCCTGTTCCTCCTGATAAAGAGGCAAGGGCTTTGGATAGATGGGGAAAGAAAGTGTACACTTCTTCCACTTTAGCCATGAGGGCGTTGAATTGTCAGTTTCATATGTTAAAATATCAGAATTATCTCCTTTCACAATTGAAGTCTAAGGTGGATGCTCTGGCTGAAGGTATTGAGTGTAAAGAGTTGCAGGATTTAGTTCATGTTTCTGAACAAGTGGGAAAGCATTCCTTGCAGTGTGGTTTTGATGCTGTGCAGGCCTCCTCGAGGGTGGCTGCCACTGGTTCTGTTCTTCGTAGGCACGCCTGGTTGAGAGATCAGAACTTAGCTGAGCATGTTAAGACAAGGATTTTGGATGCTCCTTTACAGTCTGATGTGTTGTTTGGTTCGCCTGTGGAAGCAGTTTTAAAGAAAATGGAGGACAAGGCTAAGTCTATGCAAACTGTTAAGGATTTTTTGCAGGTACAGCCTCCGAAGTTTAGTAGAAATTGGCCTACTAAGGGGTGGACTTATCCTGCTTATGATTCCCAGTCTAGGGGTAGGTCTAGACGTGGTAGGGGCAGAGCTCAAGGTTCTTTTAGGCCTAGGACAGGGAGTTCACCTGCTCAGACTTCTGGTGAGGGCAGGGGTCAGTCCTTTCGTAAGCAGACCCAGTGACCTGCCTTTTCAGCTGCCAGTACATTCCCGCCTGGCAGCACCTCTGGGAGGAAGGCTGTCTCTTTTCAAAGAAAATTGGGATTTAATTACCCAAGACAGATGGGTTCTGGATATCATTCACCACGGTTACAGGTTTTATTTCCATACCTTGCCTCCTTTCAAAGGCATGCCAGACATTCCTCCTATACAAAGAACAGAGGCTCACAAGCAAATTTCTCTGTTGCTCCAAATAGGGGCCATTCAGTCAGTTCCTGTTCCAGAAAGGGGCCTAGGATTTTATTCTCGCCTGTTCCTAGTACCAAAGAAGGGGAACACGTGGAGACCAATTTTGGATTTATCTATCCTCAACACTTATCTGGACATTCCCAAGTTCAAAATGTTGACGTTACAACAGCTTTTACCTCTGCTGGGCAAAGATCACTGGATGGTAACTTTAGATCTCAAGGAAGCTTACCTTCATGTGCCTATAAGACTAAGTTGCAGGAAGTATCTGCGTTTTCGAGCTGGAAATTCTCATTATCAGTTCTCTGCATTGCCCTTTGGCTTATCTACTGCGCCCAGAGTATTCACAAAGGTTCTGGCTCCAGTGATAGCTTACTTCAGGCTAAAAGGAATTCAAATCTATCCTTACTTGGACGACTGCCTGATTCTGGCTCAAGAAAAGAAAGACCTTCTACAGCATTTGGAATATGTAATAGCAGTGCTAAGATGCCTAGGGTATTCTGTGAACGAAATAAAGTCCAGTCTAGTACCCTCTCAAGACATGTGCTTTCTGGGTGTGAGACTGAATACAGCAGCCCAGATGGCCTTTTTAACCCCGGACAAACAAAAGAATCTTTCCAGTTACTTCCATCAACTATCTCTTCAGTCCGGGCTGACTGCAAGGGCAGTCCTTCAAGCCTTAGGGTTCATGGCATCTTGTATTCTGGTGCTTCCCAATGCCAAACTGCATATGAGGAAGCTACAATGGTATCTCAAAAATCTATGGACACAGCACTGCCAGGATTTGGACACTGTCATTCAAATAATACCTTGCATTCAAAAGGAATTTTTGTGGTGGGCTCAGGAATGTCACCTAAACAAGGGACTCTCTGTGACCCGGCCAGAGGCAAGTCAGATTCTAACGACAGATGCCTCAGACATTGCTTGGGGAGCTCATCTAAATGGAAAGTGGATACAAGACAAGTGGCCTGCCAGACTACAGCATCTACATATCAACATGAAAGAGATGTTAGCAGTCCAGTTTGCATTAATGGCTTTCAAGGAGTTACTTCTTCCAGGGCAGGTGTTGATTCTAACGGACAACACAACTGTCATGTGGTACATCAACAAACAAGGAGGAACACATTCTTACCCATTGTGCAGGCAAGCAATGATTTTATGGGAGACTGCTCAGCTTGCAACTAACTCTTCAGGCAAGGTTTCTGCCGGGAGCACAGAACTCCTTAGCAGATGTGTTAAGCAGACAAATCATGGATCCCCACGAGTGGAAACTGGATCTTCATGTATTTCAAAAATTGACAGTGTCATGGGGAACTCCAGACATAGATCTGTTCGCTTCTCCACTAAACCACCAGCTGCCAAAGTTTTGCAGAAGGATTTCATCACACAGCTTGGAAAGTGGATGCTCTTTCTTTCAGTTGGAAAAATCTTCATGTGTATGCTTTTCCACCTCTGCCTCTTCTCCCAAAGGTGCTTCTAAAGGTCAGACAAGACAAGCCAAGGATGATTTTAATAGCTCCAGATTGGCCTCGGCAGCACTGGTACCCATTACTGAGGAGTCTGGTAAAGAAGCCTCCATGGCCTTTACCCTTGATTCCACACCTGTTGTCTCAGAGGGAAGGTCATCTGCTCAATGTCAAGCTTCACTCTCTTCATCTAACAGCCTGGCATATTCTGTTTTGAAAGATAGCAGGTCTCAACTTCCTCAACAAGTTTTAAATGTGATTATGGAAGCCAGAAGACCTAGTACAAGGAAAGTGTATGAGAAAAATGGAAGAGATTTTTATTTTGGACTGCAGCAAAGAATTTGGAGATTTCTGAGCCTAATTTGAGTGTGGCTCTTCAATATCTTACTGAGTTATTGGACAAAGGTTTGTCTTTCTCTTCCATTAAGATTCATGCTGCAGCAATTTCAGCTCACTATGATTGTGACCCACCATTGTTTTCACATCCTTTGTTCAAGCAATTTCTTAGAGGGCAAAGAATATAAGACCCCGTAGAGCTCCTACTCCTGCTTGGGATCTCAATTTTGTGTTGGAGAAACTTACTCTACAACCTTTTGAGCCTCGGCTACTGCTGAACTGAAATACTTGTCATGGAAGACTGCTTTTTTGTTGGCCATTACTTCTGCAAGAAGGGTTTCTGAGTTACAGGCCCTTATGGCGGTTGCGCCTTTTGATTTTCATAAGGATAGGGTATCATTACGTACTAATCCTTCCTTTATGCCTAAGGTGGTTTCTAGTGTGGCTTTAAACCAAACTATTCATTTGCCTACTTTCTATGCAGATCCCCAAGATAAAGGGGAAAAGATTTTGCACACTTTAGATGTACACAGGCAATTGCGTTATTATTTAAGCAGGACTAAGGATTTTAGGCAGTCTCAGCAGTTGTTTGTTTCTTTTGCTTTGAGTTCGCAGGGCAAGCCTGTGTCAAAACAAACTATTTCTAGGTGGATTGGGTTTTGCATTGCATTTTGTTATTCCCATCATGGCAAGGAGATTCCAGCTGGGATTAGGCCTCATTCCACTAGGGCTACTGCCACTTCAACAGCATTTCTAAGGGGGGTGGCTACTAAGGATATTTTGGAGGCAGCTACTTGGAGTTCAGTGCATACTTTCTCTAAGCATTACCATCTTCCTCTCTACTCTATGTCTAGGGCTGGTTTTGCCACCGCTATTTTGCAAGGCATGATGTTAAGTTGTCAATCTCGCCTTCATTCTTGCTTGATGGGTTCGGAGCCGATCCCTCGGCTCCGACTCGGCACTTGCTTTAGCTCGAGAACTCCTTTTACCAGCTCGAGGCAGCCCCATATCCCATGATGCAAGGCAGGAAGTACCCAGATCTCGTTTGCCGCTTCGCTTGGGAGGTCTTCTCTTTACCAGCTCCTGGTAAGTAGTTCACATTTGTGATATTTAAGCCCCTTTTTTGAGTTAAAACTAATTTTTTGATAGTTTAATTTTAATTTTAACCTTTTTCTGACAGAAATCCCTGTCTCTCTTAATTTTTTTAGTCAGTCAATTTTCCCTATCCCATCCCCCCCCTGTTAGGGTGTGTGTGTTGGTGTTTTTTTACTAAATACCTCTTGGTATTAGTTTAATTTATTTGACTGGTGTGTGTGTCTGTTGTGTTTAGGCACCATGTCTAAGGAGAGGGTTTCAGGTTTTAAGAAGTGTGACTCGTGCTGTCAGAAGATGTCTCTGACAGACGGTCACACTTCTTGCCTGTACTGTTTGGACCCTCTTCACCTGCAGGACTCCTGTGCTATTTGTCACTCCTTCAGCCAGAGAGTCCTGCAGGAGAGCATAATAAGTTGATTCTCAGGGTCTTAGCCGGAGGGCTCTCCGGCTAAGTCGGCTCCACAAAATCAACCAAAACTGCCAAGGCCCAGGCTTCTGTTTCTAAGCCTGCGGCCTCGGCTCCGACTCGTATAGAGTCGAGATCGCCCGCTGGAGCGATTCCCGATCCACAAAGCTTTCGGCGCCGATGGCTATCGGTGCCGAATCTGCTGACCACTGTGGTGTCGGCTCCGATCGGCTCGACACCCACGCAGGGCATCGGTGTCGGCTCCGATCGGCTCCGACACCCATGTGGCACAGGCATCGGTGTCGGCTCCGATCGGCTCCGACACCGTTACATTGGTAGCTGTATCGGCTTCGGCTTGGGCCGATACATCGAGAAGTTCTGCCGGCTCCGAAATCGGTGCCGACAGGATCAGTAGTATCGGTTCCGATGGCCCATCCCAGGCAAAGGTCCGGGGCTCCTTCCCTGGAGCCGAGACTTTCGGCTCCGCCTCTTCTATCGGAACGGAGCCATCGGAGCCGATCTTCAAGGTCATCCAGGTTGTCAGATCATGACCTAGAGAGAGTGGTCAGTAGATTGCTCAAGTCACAGGTACTGGCCCAAATGCTACACAGTCCGTCTCAGCAGGCGACTGTTGGTCCACATCCCGTTACAGTTCCTCCTTCGACTCTACCCCAGAGTTTGGAGTTGGAGTCTTCGGGCATGGTTACTGCTACGGCTGGAGGACGGATACCTCCTTCTGTCCATTCAGCCCCTACTCTTATCTCCTCTTCCTTAGAGGGATTCGTGGTCGGGCTTCCATGGTCTCCTCCGAGGGGTGAGTGGCATCGGACCCTTGTCCGAGCCGCTCTTCCCTTGGAGCCTCGGCCTTGGTGAGCTCGGCTCCGACATCTGCCTCGGAGACTTCCTTCGGTGGCCCCTGGAGTTCCTAGCTCTTCAGCGGGTTCTCTCGGACCTGCCTGGGAGGGGAGCATTGAGGTGATGAAGAGTGTACTGGCCACTGGTATCAGTCAGCAGTCTCTTCCCGTAGCTCCTCCCTCTATTGTACCTGTTGACATCTCTGCCACTTCTCTTGCTACAGGACCCAGAGATCCTCCGCCTCAGGTTTCCCCATTGGGAATTTCCCCCTCTTCCGAGGATTCTCCTGATGTTTCGGGAGATCCTCCTAGGAAGAGGACTTGTAAGAGGAAGCATGTAGACTCCCCTGAGTCTGTCACTTCAGATACTGACTTTGATGAGTCAGAGGGATCCCCTAGATCCCCCTCTGAGGATGTCTCCTTCTCAGACATCCTAGAACTTCTGAAACAGAAGGGAAACTGGCCCACCAGCAATCCCTCTGAGGATGAGTCAGTATACCTAGAGGCGTTTGGATCTCGGCCCTCCACCTCCTGGGTGTCTCCGCCTTCGACCCCTTATGCAGGTTATTGCACGAAAGGCGTGGACAGCTCCTGACTCTGTAGAGCCAGTCCCTAGGAGGCCTTCTAAATTTATCACTGCCCCTAGTGACAAATAATTCCTTACCAAGGGTGTCCCCGCTGATGCCATGGTGGTGGCTGCGGCCACCAAAAAGGAACTTGCAGATCCTTCCGTGCCCGTCCATCCTCCTAATAAGGACTCTAGGACCATGGATAGGTACAAGCGGATGTTTTCCTCAGCGACCTTTGCTATGCGTCGCTGAATTATCTTTGTCACTTCACCAGACTCCAGAGAGATATCCTGAAGGAGCTGGGAGAAGTAGTTCAGGATCCTACAGCTGCAGGGGCCCAAGAAAAGATTGCTTCGCAGCTAGGAACCCTCAATTCCATTGCTAACTCCTCCATGCGGCTAATAACTTATGCTGCGGATGGAGCGGTAGAGCCGCAGGCACAGGTGTGGCTCTTAGACGCCAAGCCTGGATGCGGCTATGTGATTTTGCGGATCCCTTTAAGGCGTCCTTCACAAATTCTCCCTTTGATGGGTCAGCTTTGTTTGGCCCTCAGGTGAAGGAGACCTTGACCAGGTGTGAGCAGGACGGCAAGACTCTTTCTGCTGTTGGAGTCCGTTTTCCACCCCTTCTAGGCCTTATCCCAAAGGACAGAAGGGTGGGAAGATGTGGTTCCAGTAAATCCCAAGGAGTCACGCCGATTCACGTGGTCAGTTTACCCCTAGAGGCAGAGGGGTAACAACAACAGGCGCCGCTCTAGAGGCAGAGGGGTCCAAGAACCAGGGCAACAGGGAGTCTCTTCCTGAGAAGCCTTTTCAGCATCCCTGAGGTGTTGCCCGGCTGTCCCTCCTTGGAGGCAGTCGGGGGAAGATTATCACTGTACCCAGAAGCCTGGCATTCCCTCACTCAAGACAGATGGGTACAGTCGATCATATCCAAGGGTTACATAATTCCTTTCGAGGAAAGTCCCTTCCCTTCAAGTTCCCTTCCAGATGTACCACCCGGTCTAAGGGACATTGCAGAGTTAGAAATCGCAAAACTACTGCAAAAAAGAGCCATTCAGCCAGTTACAATAGACCATTCAGAGCCGGAATCTACTCAAGGTTCTTTTGGTCCCCAAAAGACGGGAGACTGGAGACCGATATTGGATCTCAGCAGACTCAACAAGTCTGTCAGGAAGACAAGATTCGAATGGTCACTCTTCAGTCAATTCTGCCCTTCTTACAGAAGGACAACTGGATGTGCTCAATAGATCTTCAGGATGCGTACTATCACATCAAAATTCACAGACGCTCCAGGAGATTTCTCCGCTTCGGCTGGGGTCCAGTCATTTCCAGTTCAGAGCCCTGCCCTTTGGTCTCACTACAGCCCCAGAGTGTTCACCAAATGCATGGCAGTGGTCACGGCTCACCTGAGACGTCAAGGATTCCAGGTGTTTCCGTATCTCGACGACTGGCTCCTGTCAGCCACCACCAGGCATCAGCTTATACAAGCCAGGGATTACACAATAGACCTTTGTTCTCATTTGGGCATCTCAATCAACTTGAAAAGTCATCCTTATCGCCCTGCCAGTCTATTACCTTCATAGGCGCAAACTTAAACACTGTTCGGATGTCAGCTACCCTTACAGAACAAAGAGTTTCAGACATTCAGACTCATGTCAGGATCATTCTGGCCAGCAAGAAAATACAGGCCAGAATGGTTCTAAAGGTATTAGGTCTCATGGCTGCGGCCATTACTCTTCTTCCCTGGCTCGATTCTACATGCGCCTTCTTCAGTGGATGCTGTTCACACAGTGGTCATACCAGCAACTTCCAATGCGTCACCAGATTCTGGTGACACAGACATGCAAAGAGCATCTTGCTTGGTGGATCACATCGTCTCAGATTCACCAAGGCAGGTGCTTTGTACCTCCGTCCCCGATAGCCACTGTCACCACGGATGCCTCCCTGATCGGGTGGGGGGGTCATTATCAGGGCAGGATGGTTCATGGGACGTGGCAACCGTTCGAGTACCATCTGCACATAAATGTCCTGGACATGAGAGCAGTGCTTTTAACGTTGCAAGCCCTCAACGACTTTCTTCCCGTAGGGACAATTGCAGTCCTCACAGACAACATGTCTGTAGTTTGGTATATCAACAAACAGGGCGGAACCAAGTCCTACCCCTTGTGTCGAAGCGCTCAGACTATGGCAATGGGCGATCTCCTCTCATCGGTTTCTGGTAGCAACGCATATCCCTGGGAAAACCAACATTATAGCGGACAGATTGAGCAGAGCTATTCTCATGCCTCACGGGTGGTCTCTCAAGCAATCCATAGCGGAAGAGATTTTTCTGGAATGGGGTCGTCCATGTTGCGATCTTTTTGCTACTCCCCAAAACAGCAAATGTCCAGACTTTTTCAGCCTCTTCCTCTATCAGGCCATCCCCCCAGAGACGCTCTGACCCAGGATTGGCCCCAGGGACTTCTTTATGCCTTCCCTCCATTTCCTCTGATCCCTCAGGTGATCCAGAAAGCTACCGTTTGAGAGCCAAATTGATTCTCATTGCCCTTACTGGCCTCGACAAGTTTGGTTCCCGTTCCTCCATCGTCACCTTTTGGTGCAGCCGTGGCATCTGGACCCAGTGCCAGATCTACTGATTCACCAATCCGGTCAGCTGCACCGGTCAATCCATTCTCTCAACCTCACAGCATGGTTGCTCCACTTCCTTCCTTAGCCAGGCTTCCTTTGATCTCTAACCCAGTTAGAGATATCATAGTAGCTTCACTAAAATCCTCTACCAGGAGGATTTACACAAGCAAATGGAACGTTTCTCTTATTGGGCTAAGGCCCAAAATATTGATCCTTTTACTGCCCTGTTCAGGCAGTTCTGGACTTCTTAGCAGAGATTTTTCATGCAGGCTCCTCTTCTTCAACAGTCAGAGTTCAGTTGGCTGCTATTTCTAATTTTCATGTCGGGATAGCAGATCATAATATTATGTCCCATAGGCTCTGCAGGGCCTTCTTGAAAGGAATTTTCCTACTAAAGCCTCCAATCAGGAATCCTCCTCCTCAGTGGGATCTAAATTTAGTGCTGACATCCTTGATTCTTCCCCTTGAGCCAGCTGTTTCTTGTTCCTGAAATATCTTTCTTGGAAAACTTTATTCCTAGTGGCTATTACATCTGCCAGGAGGGTGTCTGAACTTCATGCTCTTTCATTTCGACTCTCCTATTTGATTTTGCACAAAGACAGAGTATCCTTGAGAACTAATCCATCCTTTTTACCTAAGGTCGCTTCAAAAACAATCTGAATCAATCCACTGATCTCCCGTATTTTTCCTAACTATTCAGATAGAGCTGAACAAAAGTTACATTATCTTGATGTCCACCGTCAGCTCAGATATTATTTGGACAGAACAAAAAAATTTAGAAAATCTGATCAACTTTTTGTTTCCTATGCGGATAATAAAAAAGGCCTACCTGTTTCTAAAGTGACTTTGTCCAGATGGCTTTCTTCGGTCATCACTGAAATTTATACGTTCAGGGGAAAACAGCTGTGCTCAAAACCTAAAGCACATTCAACTAGGAGTTTAGCTACTTCTACAGCTTTTCAAGCTAGACTGCCTTTAGACACTATTTGTGCAGCGCCCACTTGGGCCACTCCTCACACTTTTGTTTCCCATTACAAATTGGACTTGGCCTCCAGGGACAGAGCCAGTTTTGGCTCTACAGTCCTCAAGAGTTTGTTCCATTGAGCCACCCAGGATAGAGGTGCTAGGGACGCGGTCCCATCAAGCAAGAATGAAGGCGAGATTGACAACTTAACATTAAGAAGTTATGTACCTACCATAACGTTCCATGTTAGTTGTCTTCTCTGCCTTCTTTCTGCGACCCTCCCTCCTTTCCCCTGGCCTGGACAGACCTTGTATAAGAAACTATTATGCTAAAGACCATTCAAACCTGGTCCTTTTTCCATCTGTAAGTTTCTTCTTCCTTTCGGAAGTATTTTATGCTTGGTGTTATTGCCCTTTTGTCAACAAACGAGATCTGGGTACTTCCTGCCTTGCATCATGGGATATGGGGCTGCCTCGAGCTGGTAAAAGGAGTTCTCGAGCTAAAGCAAGTGCCGAGTCGGAGCCGAGGGATCGGCTCCGAACCCATCAAGCAAGAAAGAAGGCGAGAGAAGACAACTAACATGGAACGTTATGGTAGGTACATAACTTCTTATTATCAGCTCCTGCTTCCTTATGATTTGCCAGCCTCCCTTACCTCTGCTTTGGGATTCTACCCAATAGTTAGGACTGCAGCAATGTGGAATGAAGAACATAGTACAGTTTTGTACCTACCATAAATGTAGATGTTCGAGGATCCACATTGCTGCAGTCCAGTTTTCCCTCCCTCCTTCCCCTCTGTGTTTAGGGGTGGTTGTGTAGGTGAGATTTTATTCTGATACTTTTGTATATATTGTATATATATTTTTGGTGCAGGTATGTTTGGAGTTTTTGGTTTTGGCCTTGTCTTTTTAGGGTCTTCTGACATCTGGGGCAAGAAAAGACTGAGGATATGACGTCGGTCATGCGCATTAGTACCCTGACGTACTGGCGTCAGTCTACGCGCCGTGACCGGCGCCAGCCAGATACTTTGGTATTCCGACTGGACAGCGGACTACCCAATAGTTAGGACTGCAGCAATGTGGATCCTCGAACATCTACATTTATGGTAGGTACAAAACTGTACTTTTTGCTTGCGCTGTCTTGGTGACTCTCGCTCTCTCTCCCCATACTCGCTGACTTGCTCTCTCTTGCTGTCTGGTGGATTCTTACACTAACCCTCTTGCTGACTCTTGCTCTCTGTCTTTCTCTCTCTCTTGCTGGTATTTTCTCTTCCTGTTCTCTCGCTGACTGACCCACTTTTTCTCCATCGCTGACCCCCTCTCTCTCTCTGTCTCACTGACCTGCTCTTTCTCTCTCGCTCTCCCTGAACCCCTTTCTCTCTTGCTGACCCGCTCTTTCTCTATCCCCCTGACTCCCTTCTCTGTTGCTGATCTGCTCTCTTTCTCTCTCTCTCTCCTTGACCCCTCTTTTGCTTACCCGCTCTCTTTTTCTCCCTGACCCCCCCCTTGCTGTCCCATTCTCTTTCTCTCACTCACTAGCCTGCTCTTTCTCTTTCTCTCCCTCACTCGCTCTCTACGTCTCCCTCTTGCTCTCTGACTCTACCTCTCCCTCTTTCTCTCCCACTCTCCCCCTCTCTCTGGTCTCTCACTTGTGTTCTTCCTCTTTCTCTCCCTCTTGCTGTTTGTCCCTCTTGCTGACTCAAGCTCTTGCTGCCATTGACTCTAGCCCTCTCTCGCTCTCACTGACTCTGGCCCCCTCTTTCTCTTGGTCTTACTTGCTCTTGCTGACTCCAGACCTCTCTTGCACTTGGTCTTGCTTGCCCTCGCAGACTCTAGCCCTTCTCGCTTGCCCTCGCAGACTCTAGCCCTTCTCGCTTGCCCTCGCAGACTCTAGCTCTTTCTCGCTCTTGGTCTGGCTCGCTCTTGTTGACTTTAGCAACCCTCCCCCTTTTGATGATGCTGTCTCTTGCTGACTCACTCTTCCTCTTGTTCATGGACTTGGCACCTCTTTCTGACTTGCTCTGTTTCTCCCTGTCTCTCTCTTGCTTGCTGCTGACAATTACTGTTGGTCTTGCTCTCGCTGACTCTAGTTGATTCGCTCTTGCTGACTCTCACTGACCTTTTCTTTCTCATCTCACTCTCTTGCTAGCATTTGATCACACTTGCTGATGCTCGCTCTGTCTCCCCTCCGGCTGATAGTTGCTCTTTCTCCACTCCGACTGACGCTCGCTTTTGCTCACCATCTTCCCTCTCACTGACTCTTTCCCTCTCATTCTTGTCTTGCTTTCTTTGGCTGACTATTGCTCTTTTGCTCTCGACGACTCTTTGACATTCTCTTTCTTGTAGTCAATGATACAATGTCTCTGGCAGTTGTCGTTGCTGATGCTCTTGCTCTCCCTCCTTGTTGTTGACACTCTCATTGGCATTTGCCCGCTCTTGCTGATGCTCTCCATCTCTCTCTCCCCCTTTCTGCTGATGATCAATTGCTCTCTTGCTGACTTGTGCTCTCGCTCTCTCCCCTTTTGCTGGCTCTCGCGCGCTCTCCCCTTTTGCTGGCTCTCGCGCGCTCTCCCCTTTTGCTGGCTCTCGCGCGCTCTCCCCTTTTGCTGGCTCTCGCGCGCTCTCCCCTTTTGCTGGCTCTCGCGCGCTCTCCCCTTTTGCTGGCTCTCGCGCGCTCTCCCCTTTTGCTGGCTCTCGCGCGCTCTCCCCTTTTGCTGGCTCTCGCGCTCTCCCCTTTTGCTGGCTCTCGCGCGCTCTCCCCTTTTGCTGGCTCTCGCGCGCTGTTGTTTGCTTGCTCTCGTCTCGCTGTTGTTTGCTTGCTCTCGTCTCGCTGTTGTTTGCTTGCTCTCGTCTCGCTGTTGTTTGCTTGCTCTCGTCTCGTCTCGCTGTTTGCTTGCTCTCTCACTCGTTTGAATACTCTGCTCTCGTCTCACTCGTTTGAATACTCTGCTCTCATCTCGCTGTAGTTTGCTTGCTCTGTTCTCGTCTTCCCGCTGTTAGCTGACTCATCACTTTCTTGCTGTACTTCTCGCTGGCTCATTTTGCTCTCATTGGTTCGCTGTGCTGTTGACTTACTCTGCACGCACTGCTTTGCTCTTCTTCGCTGACGCGTCACTCTGCTCTTGCTAACTCACTCTTGATTGCTTGCTCTTTTCTCACTGGCTGTTTTTCACTTTGCTCTGCTTTTGCTGACTCACTGTCATTCCCTGACTTGCTAGCTCTGCTTTCGCTGACTCGCTCTCTATAGCTTGCTCTACTCTCACTGACATGTGCTCTCTTGCTCTGCTCTCGCTGACATGCTCTCACTTGCTCTGTTCTCGCTTGCTCTGCTCTCGCTGGACAGGCCCTCGCTTGCTCTGCTCTCGCTGGACAGGCCCTCGCTTGCTCTGCTCTCGCTGGACAGGCCCTCGCTTGCTCGGCTCTCGCTGGACAGGCCCTCGCTTGCTCGGCTCTCGCTGGACAGGCCCTCGCTTGCTCGGCTCTCGCTGGACAGGCCTCGCTTGCTCGGCTCTCGCTGGACAGGCCCTCGCTTGCTCGGCTCTCGCTGGACAGGCCCTCGCTTGCTCGGCTCTCGCTGGACAGGCCCTCGCTTGCTCGGCTCTCGCTGGACAGGCCCTCGCTTGCTCGGCTCTCGCTGGACAGGCCCTCGCTTGCTCGGCTCTCGCTGGACAGGCCCTCGCTTGCTCGGCTCTCGCTGGACAGGCCCTCGCTTGCTCGGCTCTCGCTGGACAGGCCCTCGCTTGCTCGGCTCTCGCTGGACAGGCCCTCGCTTGCTCGCTCGCTGGACAGGCCCTGCTCGCTCTCGCTGGACAGGCCCCCGCCTGCTGGGCTCCCGCTGGACAGGCCCTCGCTTGCTTTCGGCTCTCGCTGGACAGGCCCTCGCTTGCTCGGCTCTCGCTGGACAGGCCCTCGCTTGCTCGGCTCTCGCTGGACAGGCCCTCGCTTGCTCGGCTCTCGCTGGACAGGCCCTCGCTTGCTCGGCTCTCGCTGGACAGGCCCTCGCTTGCTCGGCTCTCGCTGGACAGGCCCTCGCTTGCTCGGCTCTCGCTGGACAGGCCCTCGCTTGCTCGGCTCTCGCTGGACAGGCCCTCGCTTGTTCTCATTTGCTTGGTCTGCTCCTGCTGACTGACTGGAGCTCGCTTGCTCTTTTGCTGATATTTTCTCCTCTTGCTGAGTTGCTTTCACTCTGTTGCTGACTTTTTTTTTTTTTTAACTGACTCGTGCTCACTCACTTCTGATTCACTCACTCTTTTGCCCTCTCACCAACAGCTTTGCTAACTTGCAGTCTCTCACTGGCTTCCTGTCTAACACTCTTGCGATCACTTGTTCTTACTCACTGGCCCACTCTTGATGTTTTGCTCTTGCACTGTCACTGACACATTGACTTGTGCTCTTGCTGCCTTACTGCCTCACACTTTTGCTGATTTGCTGTCTCGTTGACTTGCTCTTGCTGTCTCTAGCTGACCTTTGTTGACTTGCTGTAGCCCTCTCTCTCTCTCTCTCTGTTACTGAACTCTAGCTCGCTCCCTTTTTGTGGTCACTCTTGCTGAACCTGCTCTGTCTTTCCTGTAGCTAACATGAGCTTTCTCTCACTGAACTTGAGCTCCCCCTCTAGTTGACTTGAGCTTGGTATCATCGAACTTGTGCACTGTCCTATCTAGCTGGTTAGTGCTCTCCCCACTCATCACTGAATTACGCTTTCTCCCCTCTTGCTATAAGTCTACTCTCTTGCTTTTACTGACTCGCTGTCTTTGCTCTGTAGCTGATTTGCTATCAGTGACTTGTCGCTGTCTCTGTGACGTGCTCTTTTCTCATGCCTTCAGGAAGCTTATGTGTTATCTCTTGACACTTGCACCAGCTCGCTCTGTGACACTCGTATACTTTCTCCCTCTGTCAGCGACTCATTCTTGGGCTTGTACTCTCTCTGTCACTGACTCTGTTTCGGACCTGCACACTCTCTCTTCTGCTCATTCTCTCTCGTGCGCTGTGTCCTCTGCTCCTTCTCTCTCGTGCGCTGTGTCCTCTGCTCATTCTCTCTCGTGCGCTGTGTCCTCTGCTCATTCTCTCTCGTGCGCTGTGTCCTCTGCTCATTCTCTCTCGTGCGCTGTCCTCTGCTCATTCTCTCTCGTGCGCTGTGTCCTCTGCTCATTCTCTCTCGTGCGCTGTGTCCTCTGCTCATTCTCTCTCGTGCGCTGTGTCCTCTGCTCATTCTCTCTCGTGCGCTGTGTCCTCTGCTCATTCTCTCTCGTGCGCTGTGTCCTCTGCTCATTCTCTCTCGTGCGCTGTGTCCTCTGCTCATTCTCTCTCGTGCGCTGTGTCCTCTGCTCATTCTCTCTTGTGCGCTGTGTCCGCTGCTCATTCTCTGTCGTGCGCTGTGTCCGCTGCTCATTCTCTGTCGTGCGCTGTGTCCGCTGCTCATTCTCTGTCGCGCGCTGTCCGCTGCTCATTCTCTGTCGCGCGCTGTGTCCGCTGCTCATTCTCTGTCGCGCGCTGTGTCCGCTGCTCATTCTCTGTCGTGCGCTGTGTCCGCTGCTCATTCTCTGTCGTGCGCTGTGTCCGCTGCTCATTCTCTGTCGTGCGCTGTGTCCGCTGCTCATTCTCTGTCGTGCGCTGTGTCCGCTGCTCATTCTCTGTGCGCTGTGTCCGCTGCTCATTCTCTGTCGTGCGCTGTGTCCGCTGCTCATTCTCTGTCGTGCGCTGTGTCCGCTGCTCATTCTCTGTCGTGCGCTGTGTCCGCTGCTCATTCTCTGTCGTGCGCTGTGTCCGCTGCTCATTCTCTGTCGTGCGCTGTGTCCGCTGCTCATTCTCTGTCGTTGCTGTGTCCGCTGCTCATTCTCTGTCGTGCGCTGTGTCCGCTGCTCATTCTCTGTCGTGGCGCTGTGTCCGCTGCTCATTCTCTGTCGTGCGCTGTGTCCGCTGCTCATTCTCTGTCGTGCGCTGTGTCCGCTGCTCATTCTCTGTCGTGCGCTGTGTCCGCTGCTCATTCTCTGTCGCGCGCTGTCCGCTGCTCATTCTCTGTCGCGCGCTGTGTCCGCTGCTCATTCTCGGTCGTGCGCTGTGTCCGCTGCTCATTCTCGGTCGTGCGCTGTGTCCGCTGCTCATTCTCGGTCGTGCGCTGTGTCCGCTGCTCATTCTCGGTCGTGCGCTGCGTCCGCTGCTCATTCTCGGTCGTGCGCTGCGTCCGCTGCTCATTCTCAGTGGCGCTGTGTCCGCTGCTCATTCTCTGTCGCGCTGTGTCCGCTGCTCATTCTCGGTCGCTGTGTCCGCTGCTCATTCTCTGTCGCGCGCTGTGTCCGCTGCTCATTCTCTGTCGCGCGCTGTGTCCGCTGCTCATTCTCTGTCGCGCGCTGTGTCCGCTGCTCATTCTCTGTCGCGCTTTCGTCCGCTGCTCATTCTCTGTCGTGCGCTGTGTCCGCTGCTCATTCTCTGTCGTGCGCTGTGTCCGCTGCTCATTCTCTGTCGCCCGCTGTGTCCGCTGCTCATTCTCTGTCGCCCGCTGTGTCCGCTGCTCATTCTCTGTCGCCCGCTGTGTCCTCTGCTCATTCTCTGTCGCCCGCTGTGTCCTCTGCTCATTCTCTGTCGCCCGCTGTGTCCTCTGCTCATTCTCTGTCGCCCGCTGTGTCCTCTGCTCATTCTCTGTCGCCCGCTGTGTCCTCTGCTCATTCTCTGTCGCCCGCTGTGTCCTCTGCTCATTCCCTGTCGCCCGCTGTGTCCTCTGCTCATTCCCTGTCGCCCGCTGTGTCCTCTGCTCATTCCCTGTCGCCCGCTGTGTCCTCTGCTCATTCCCTGTCGCCCGCTGTGTCCTCTGCTCATTCCTGTCGCCCGCTGTGTCCTCTGCTCATTCCCTGTCGCCCGCTGTGTCCTCTGCTCATTCCTGACGCCCGCTGTGTCCTCTGCTCATTCCCTGTCGCCCGCTGTGTCCTCTGCTCATTCCCTGTCGCCCGCTGTGTCCTCTGCTCATTCCCTGTCGCCCGCTGTGTCCTCTGCTCATTCCCTGTCGCCCGCTGTGTCCTCTGCTCATTCCTGTCGCCCGCTGTGTCCTCTGCTCATTCCCTGTCGCCCGCTGTGTCCTCTGCTCATTCCTGTCGCCCGCTGTGTCCTCTGCTCATTCCCTGTCGCCCGCTGTGTCCTCTGCTCATTCCCTGTCGCCCGCTGTGTCCTCTGCTCATTCCCTGTCGCCCGCTGTGTCCTCTGCTCATTCCCTGTCGCCCGCTGTGTCCTCTGCTCATTCCTATGTCGCCCGCTGTGTCCTCTGCTCATTCCCTGTCGCCCGCTGTGTCCTCTGCTCATTCCCTGTCGCCCGCTGTGTCCTCTGCTCATTCCCTGTCGCCCGCTGTGTCCTCTGCTCATTCCCTGTCGCCCGCTGTGTCCTCTGCTCATTCCCTGTCGCCCGCTGTGTCCTCTGCTCATTCCCTGTCGCCCGCTGTGTCCTCTGCTCATTCCCTGTCGCCCGCTGTGTCCTCTGCTCATTCCCTGTCGCCCGCTGTGTCCTCTGCTCATTCCTGTCGCCCGCTGTGTCCTCTGCTCATTCCCTGTCGCCCGCTGTGTCCTCTGCTCATTCCCTGTCGCCCGCTGTGTCCTCTGCTCATTCCCTGTCGCCCGCTGTGTCCTCTGCTCATTCCCTGTCGCCCGCTGTGTCCTCTGCTCATTGCCTGTCGCCCGCTGTGTCCTCTGCTCATTCCCTGTCGCCGCTGTGTCCTCTGCTCATTCCCTGTCGCCCGCTGTGTCCTCTGCTCATTCCCTGTCGCTGTGTCCTCTGCTCATTCCTGTCGCCCGCTGTGTCCTCTGCTCATTCCCTGTCGCCCGCTGTGTCCTCTGCTCATTCCCTGTCGCCCGCTGTGTCCTCTGCTCATTCCTGTCGCCGCTGTGTCCTCTGCTCATTCCCTGTCGCCCGCTGTGTCCTCTGCTCATTCCTGTCGCCCGCTGTGTCCTCTGCTCATTCCCTGTCGCCGCTGTGTCCTCTGCTCATTCCCTGTCGCCCGCTGTGTCCTCTGCTCATTCCCTGTCGCCCGCTGTGTCCTCTGCTCATTCCCTGTCGCCCGCTGTGTCCTCTGCTCATTCCCTGTCGCCCGCTGTGTCCTCTGCTCATTCCTGTCGCCCGCTGTGTCCTCTGCTCATTCCCTGTCGCCCGCTGTGTCCTCTGCTCATTCCCTGTCGCCCGCTGTGTCCTCTGCTCATTCCCTGTCGCCCGCTGTGTCCTCTGCTCATTCCCTGTCGCCCGCTGTGTCCTCTGCTCATTCCCTGTCGCCCGCTGTGTCCTCTGCTCATTCCCTGTAAGCCCGCTGTGTCCTCTGCTCATTCCCTGTCGCCGCTGTGTCCTCTGCTCATTCCCTGTCGCCCGCTGTGTCCTCTGCTCATTCCCTGTCGCCGCTGTGTCCTCTGCTCATTCCTGTCGCCCGCTGTGTCCTCTGCTCATTCCCTGTCGCCCGCTGTGTCCTCTGCTCATTCCTGTCGCCCGCTGTGTCCTCTGCTCATTCCTGTCGCCCGCTGTGTCCTCTGCTCATTCCTGTCGCCCGCTGTGTCCTCTGCTCATTCCTGTCGCTCGCTGTGTCCTCTGCTCATTCCTGTCGCCGCTGTGTCCTCTGCTCATTCCCTGTCGCTGTGTCCTCTGCTCATTCCTGTCGCCCGCTGTGTCCTCTGCTCATTCCTGTCGCCGCTGTGTCCTCTGCTCATTCCCTGTCGCCGCTGTGTCCTCTGCTCATTCCTGTCGCCCGCTGTGTCCTCTGCTCATTCCTGTCGCCCGCTGTGTCCTCTGCTCATTCCTGTCGCCGCTGTGTCCTCTGCTCATTCCCTGTCGCCCGCTGTGTCCTCTGCTCATTCCCTGTCGCCCGCTGTGTCCTCTGCTCATTCCTGTAGCCGCTGTGTCCTCTGCTCATTCCTGTCCGCTGTGTCCTCTGCTCATTCCTATGCGCCCGCTGTGTCCTCTGCTCATTCCTGTCGCCCGCTGTGTCCTCTGCTCATTCCCTGTCGCCCGCTGTGTCCCCTGCTCATTCCTGTCGCCCGCTGTGTCCCCTGCTCATTCCCTGTCGCCGCTGTGTCCCTGCTCATTCCTGTCGCCCGCTGTGTCCCTGCTCATTCCCTGTCGCCCGCTGTGTCCCCTGCTCATTCCCTGTCGCCCGCTGTGTCCCTGCTCATTCCCTGTCGCCCGCTGTGTCCCTGCTCATTCCCTGTCGCCCGCTGTGTCCCTGCTCATTCCTGCTCATTCCTGTCGCCCGCTGTGTCCCCTGCTCATTCCCTGTCGCCCGCTGTGTCCCCTGCTCATTCCTGTGCCCGCTGTGTCCCCTGCTCATTCCCTGTCGCCCGCTGTGTCCCTGCTCATTCCTGTCGCCCGCTGTGTCCCCTGCTCATTCCCTGTCGCCCGCTGTGTCCCCTGCTCATTCCGCCCGCAGCTGTGTCCCCTGCTCATTCCTGTCGCCCGCTGTGTCCCCTGCTCATTCCTGTCGCCCGCTGTGTCCCCTGCTCATTCCCGTCGCCGCTGTGTCCCCTGCTCATTCCTGTCGCCCGCTGTGTCCCCTGCTCATTCCTGTCGCCCGCTGTGTCCCCTGCTCATTCCTCGCCGCTGTGTCCCCTGCTCATTCCGGTGCCCGCTGTGTCCCCTGCTCATTCCTGTCGCCCGCTGTGTCCCCTGCTCATTCCTGTCGCCCGCTGTGTCCCCTGCTCATTCCCGGTCGCCCGCTGTGTCCCCTGCTCATTCCCGGTCGCCCGCTGTGTCCCCTGCTCATTCCCGGTCGCCCGCTGTGTCCCCTGCTCATTCCCGGTCGCCCGCTGTGTCCCCTGCTCATTCCCGGTCGCCCGCTGTGTCCCCTGCTCATTCCTGTCGCCGCTGTCCCCTGCTCATTCCTGTCGCCGCTGTGTCCCCTGCTCATTCCGTGTCGCCCGCTGTGTCCCCTGCTCATTCCCTGTCGCCCGCTGTGTCCCCTGCTCATTCCCTGTCGCCCGCTGTGTCCCCTGCTCATTCCCTGTCGCCCGCTGTGTCCCCTGCTCATTCCCTGTCGCCCGCTGTGTCCCCTGCTCATTCCCGGTCGCCCGCTGTGTCCCCTGCTCATTCCCGGTCGCCCGCTGTGTCCCCTGCTCATTCCCGGTCGCCCGCTGTGTCCCCTGCTCATTCCCGGTCGCCCGCTGTGTAAGGAAAATTCTCTCAAAACACTGGGGTATGAAGCAACACCTATGCAAAAATCAACTGTAGCATTTGTTCTAGATTCCACTAAAAACTATACCAGAGAGTCTTGTTGTAGTTCTCCTCTATCCCTTTCTCTTTGCTTGTGCACTGATATTCTGTGGTAGGGAAGGCGGACTCTAACCTGCAGTTCAAATGTCTGTCTGGCTTCATCCCACCACTGTTCTCTCTAGTTACTTGCTACCAATATTTTGATTCCTTTGCTAATTTTCCCCACTTTTTTTCTATGTTAGTATTTGCAGTCATCCCTACTGGCAAAAAAAAAAAAAAAAAGTTCTCCATTCCTTTATTAGCTTTTTCTTAAAGTACTTTTATTTTATGAATATGTTTTATGTGGTGGTTGATAGAGGTCCTCCTTTAGATTTACTTGCAGCATTCCTGATTATCTTTTGCTAGATGAACTAGATGTCAGCCTGTGTACCAAAGCCAAAATCTTCCATAGAGGCCCATGGTCTTACACATGACCTAAGCCTGCATCTGTAAGGTTATACAAGCATAATATCTGAGGCCATTTCTCTGCCACCTTGAAAGCAGGTCTTGCCCAGTTGGTCTGTTCTACTGTTGGTTGCTGGTGTTGTTGGCATTCAGTGGTTCAGATAAGTGCCCTTTTCGGGGAACTTCCTTTTTGTTCTTACTAGTGTTGGTGTATGGCTTTTTTTTTAAACGTCATCTAGGAGGGTAAAGTGTGACTGTGGTAAACGGATTCATTACAAGAATCTCCACTCCCAGTGCTGTTCTGCTTAGGTGCAGAGCACAATTATAAGGATTGCATGAGATGCCAGTTCTTAGTACCTGAAACCTTAAAGCGACTTGCCCAGGCTTAGATAGTGGACCCTTTCACCACTGATATTCCGTCTATTCCAATGAAGAAATTTGAGGCCTGAGCTCAAGTTTTTGCCTGCCTAGTCAGTTGACATAATTGTTGAGATCTCTGAACCCACAGTTCGCGTGATGCCTTCTGAGATGCATGCTTCTGCGACCTTGCAGAATGCCATTATGGAAGGTGAGATTTGCATAGCTGAACTGGTGAGAAAGGGAAACCCCATATAATTATCTCTAAAGGACTTTAAGGTTTAATGCAAATTGTAGTTGGTGAGGAAATATCAGGGTTTCTTTCAGAGGTATATCAAAGTCGGACCCTATATGTCATGTGAAAGTGGGCGTCCTACCTTACCAAAAAAAAAAAAAAGTTTCTTCTCAGATGTTTAATGAAAAGCAGCGGCTGAGTTTCTCCCAGGGCCTCTTTAAGGCCATAATGGTGCTTAAGCCCCACCACCTTTTGCATACTCTGTTTCTATTCCTGTTACATCCCAAAAGAGTCTTGGAATTGTCATCTGAGGACGAGGAGGCAGACTGAGAATGTGAGCATTCCTTGGCCTATTCCTCTCAGATCTACTCAACAGGCCAAGTGGCCTTGATGATTATAATGATGATTCCCTTTCCCCTGATTCCTCCGTTAAAGAAGCACTATTTGGGGAAACTTTTCATGTGATGAAATACTGTAAATAGGCATTCCTGCTTCTGTCACTGCTGTCCTGGGGGCGTTTTTCTCTCGCTGCATTTGCATCTCCTTCCACTGCTCTTGACTCTCAGCCACTGGACCCTGAAAGGGACAGATAGGTGTTTCTGTACAAGAATCCCATTGAATATCTTTTAATGTTTTCTGTGGCCTTGAATCTATTGGACACTTAACTCCACACTGGAATCCACCCTTTCTTCAGGAATTTTTATTCTCTCCTTTGCTTTTTGGAAGTTAGATACCTTCCTGGATTTTAAGTGCCTGGCTGCAGTCATAGCCTTCTGCAGGACTCTGGGGGAATTCATGTATTCCCCTACTTGGACACCTGTTTGAAGCAGGCACCCTTTCCACAAATGGTTTTGCTCTGTCTCAGCGTTGTGTTCCTATTACAAAATCTGGGCTACAAAACCAACTTCATGAAGTCCACATGGGAATTAACCCAAGAACTGGTTATCCTGGAGTGTGGATCAAAGCTAGGCAGGCTTTCATGCCTCTGAACAAGGTACAATCTCTCCAGTTATTTCCAGCCTGCCCTACCCCTTCAGATATGCACTGCAAGTGAAATTCTCAAGACAGTGAATTCCATGGTTGCATCCATGTCTATGGTCCCCTTTTTCCAGACTCCATATAAGATTTAGTAGTACCTGAAATCAGTCCATCTGGTATCTGATTTCTCTTGCCCCATGCTTAAAGTAAGAAATCCAGTGGTGGATATTACAGGTGAATTTCAATCCAGGCCTACCTTTCAAAATGCATACAATGCAACAGGAGTTGCAGTATTGCTTCCCACCTTGCCACTCATGTTTTCCTAGGTTTTTCTTTTCAGGGACCCTGCGGGAGCCATTTTCTGCCTTCTCCCTTTTTAGATGACCAGTTCTCGTTTCCTTAGGTGTCTTCAGGCTTCTTGGTTTAGGGATGGCCTGGGGTTTTACACTTACAGGTTTAGTTATGTACCCTTATGCCCACGGGCTTGGCTTACGTATCGGACGTATGGTTCTAGGAAAGGTTTTGGCTTTGGTATCCTAGCTGGATATCCAGGTTATTTGGTGAGATAACCAACAGTTTGGAATACTGCAACAGGGATCAGTAGGGCATCTACTGTTATGGTGTGATCTTCTGCAGCTGTACTTTTCCTTAAGCACCTGCATCCAAAGTGTTACACTCTCCTTATTTCTTGAGCTTTTACCATTTAATTATTGTCTATTTCCACTTTGATTTATAGCGTTATGCATTGATCTAAAGTATCCTTTTATATTAGGTAATCCTGATTGGCCTTGTTTTATGGGGAGGATCAACATATCCCACTTAACATTTGCCCCCTTTCCTCTCTTAGCAATGTTATTTTATCAAGGCATGCAAATTCTACCATTGTCCTCCTCATTAAACCCCAGTTGATTTTATCAAATGTTTTGTATTCATTAAAACCCATAAACAGTAGAGGGATGTTCTTAAATTCTGCATCTCACTGAATCATCATTGCTCTATTCATGTTGTCAGATGTTTGCTTTCCTACCACAAAACCACATAGATGCACATTTTTCAAGTTTAGCAGCACCTTTTCTATCCTATTAGTAGATTTAGTCTTTAGACTTTATAATCATAGTTGAAAATTGAAATGTCTGTATAAAGCTGGGTCTGAAGGGTCTTTACCCAGCTTGTATAATACAGCCATCACGTCTTACAAGATGCTGATACTCCCCCCTTTATAATGCTGTTCAGCAAAACCTTCCAGACCTTTAACTTGCTTCCCTCCCAACTTCTAGACTTGTACAGGAATGCCATCTGATGTCCTTCATGGATGCATCTGCAGTCATAACAAGTGGGTTGTCCTGTCGTCAGGCAGCCCTGCAGTCGGCCGGATTCCAAAGTCCGGGTCCGGCTTCGGCTGATGTCGCACTCCACCCGACGTCATCTCTGTTGGTCTTCGGGTATAAAAGCATCAGCCGACGCCATTTTCCTCAGTCTTTCTTGCCGCGTGGCGCCCGAAGCAGAAGCTGTTCGCAAGTGCCGGTCGGTCGGATCCAGAGATTACTTCTACTGAATACTTCCAAGACTTCTAAAGCTAAGTACCCCGTTGGGGACTCTTTCTTGCCTCAGCCGATGTCAGAAAAAGTTAACAATTGTTTAACCTGTGGGAAACAAATACCTCATAAAGATTTCCACTCTTACTGTCTGCCTTGTTTAGGCCCAGCCCACCGCGTAGCAGCCTGTTCGGCCTGTGCCTCTTTCAACCGACGAACGCTTAGGCGTCGGTCGGAGTTTGCAGAATAGTTTTCGGTACTGATTTTGCGTACATTATGCCGTCGGATCCTCCGACTACCCCTACCAAAACGCAAGGATAAAGACCGACACTCGCGGTCCGCTGGTTTCGGCGAAACCACGGTAAAGCAAACAGCGAGTGTCTCGGTTTCGGCGAAACCGAGAAAACTGATCTAAGTACAGCTGAACCTATTCTTTCAACTGAGGCCCCTGCTACAACTCTTGAATCGACCTCAGAAATTTTACCCACTACGGTGGTTGACTTATCAGACACCATCCCTTGGATGTCTCTACCCCAGCACGTGGTGCTGCTAGGCCTCCAGCAGCCATGTCCATTAAGGCCTTCGCCAGGGCTAAAGCAGCCAAGACTACTAAAACAGTGCCTGTTAAACCCCCACATCCAGGCCCTCTTCTAGTTCTCAAATGCTTTCTTTGGCAGAAGATTTAATTTCTTTAATTAGAGGATCTCAATCTCACCCAGACAGGGCCTCTCAGCCCCAGAGAAGAGACCTAGGGCAGAGCCCCTGAGCCAGTGTCTTCTGATGATTCTGCTGATGAATCAGACATAACTGACCAGCCAGAGGCTCCCTTCTCCAATTTTGAAGATTCTGATGCTGAAGAATCCATTCCAGCTGCTTCCCCACCAGAAGAATTCTCCTTTGGGAAACCTTGCATGCCATGCGAGAACAGTTCCAATGGCAGCAACAGGATATTTCAGACTCCAGAAAAGACTTAGGACCTTTCTGCACCTCCCACAGCACAGGCCCTTAGCTATACCTCCTGTTCTCTCTGTGGTGGATGATGCTTTCAATGATGTTTGCTCCGCTCCAGATTCTTTACCCCCAGCCCCTGCCAAACCAGACAGATTTTACAGGGTGCCAGATACTCATCACCACCTTTACAAGGCCCCACTTGCAGACCCAGAAACTATATCCCAGGGTCCCAAGGCAGTAGCCGACCACAGCTAAAACCCTATTCCTTCTGAAAGGGAAGCAAGGTCATTAGACAGATGGGGTAAAAGGTCTACACTTAAGCTACTCTCTCAGCTAGAGCTTTAAACTGTCAGTTTCACATGATACAATACCAAGAGTTTATGCTTGATCAGTTAACTAAAAAACTAACCACTGATGAATCTCTTGATAAGAAATATGTATTAGAGATGGTAAATAACATACAACAGGTTAGCAACCATTCCTTAAAATGTGGCTATGATGCACTGGAGGCTTCATTTAGATCAGCCATGACAGGCACAGTGATAAGGCATGCATGGCTAAAGGAACAAGCTTTACCGGATCATGTTAAAGCTAAGTTGCTAGATGCTCCTATGGACAAGACAAGTTTGTTTGGTACGCCTGCCCAGCAGGTTATGAAGAAAATGGAAGAAAAGGCAAAATCTGTTCAAACTGTTAAAGATTTCTTGCAGGTTCAACCCCCAAGGTTTAGCAGGAACTGGCCTGCCAAAAATTGGTCCTTTCCTGACTCCACAAAATTTCAAAGGGGCAGGAATAGGCGTTCCAGAGGCAGAAACCAATCCAGAGGAGGTGCCTACAGAGGACGACAGTGGCAAGGTAACAACAGAGGCACAGACACAGCCACTGCCACTACATCAGCACAACCACAGTGACTTAATCCTAAATCCGCCTACCAGGGAACAAATAGCAGCTCCTCTAGGCGGAAAGTTAACCTTATTTTCAAAGAACTGGCACTACATAACAAAAGACAAGTGGATTTTACAAACCATAGATCAAGGTTATGGGTTTCACTTCCACACTTTACCAGTCAAAAGAGGAATGCCAAATCTACCGCCAAAGCAAAAACAGAGCCTCTACGCCAGATAATGGAGTTAGCAAACATGAGAGCTGTGGAAAGAGTGCCAACAGCAGAACAAGGAAAGGGGTTCTATTCCAGACTATTCCTAGTTCCAAGAAAGGAAAAAGTTGGAGACCAATTCTCGACCTGTCCACCTTAAATACATACATCATTGTCCCAAAATTCAAAATGCTGACCCTACAGCAACTTCTTCCCATGCTGGGCAAGGAGTCTTGGCTGGTAACTCTAGATCTCAAGGAGGCATACCTGCACGTCCCCATTCGACCAATCTGCAGAAGATACCTCAGATTTCTTGCAGGATCAGAGCACTATCAATTCTCAGCATTGCCCTTTGGCTTATCTACTGCCCAGAGTATTCACAAAATGCCTGGCATCAGTAATCGCCCATTGCAGACTACAGGGAATTCAAATTTACCCATACCTGGACGACTGCCTGCTACAAGGGACAACAAAAGCAAGCTGACAACAGATTTACAAAGGGTCATTTACTTGCTACAAGGACTGGGATACACAGTCAATTTACAAAAATCAAGGCTGATACCATCCCAAACAAGGACATTCTTGGGCTGAATTGGACACAGTACAACAAATGGCATTCCTGACTACAGAAAAACAAAAAGAACTTTCTCTTTACTTCTTGGCACTAACAAAACTGAACAAGTTAACAGCAAGAAAAGTTCTGCAGGCCTTGGGTTTCATGGCATCATGCATAATCTTGGTCCCATTTGCCAGACTACATATGAGGAAACTACAGTGGTACCTAAAGAATTTATGGTCCCAACACAGACACAGTCTAGAAACAGAAATCCCACTAATTCCATGCTTAAAACAGGAGTTCCTATGGTGGGCTCAGGCATGCCAGTCAAACCCAGGCCTACCCTTTCGCAGATATCAACCAAGCCAGACCATCACAACAGACGCTTCAGACCTAGGATGGGGTCCCACATGCTGGACAAATGCGTGCAAGGATTGTGGACACAGGATCAACTTCACCTGCACATCAATCTAAAAGAAATGCTGGCAGTAAAACTGGCAATCCAAAAGTTCAAACCATTTCTCAAAGAGGGCCAGTTGATGATAAGGACAGACAACACCACAGTCATGTGGTACATCAACAAACAGGGAGGCACTCATTCATACCCCCTATGCAGAATGACCTTGGAGCTGTGGACCCTGGCACTCAGCTACAACATTCAGTTACAGGCAATATTTGTACCGGGAAAGACAATACTCTAGCAGACATATTAAGCAGAACCACTTCGGATGCCCACGAATGGAAGCTGCACCGGACATCTTCAAGACCATCTCAAAGAAATGGGGAATGCCACAGATAGACCTATTCGCATCACCTCTCAATCACCAGCTCAAAAAATTTTGCACAAGGACTTTCCACCCACTAGCATGGAAAGTGGACTCACTCTCCTTCAACTGGAAAGGCCTAACAGCATATGCATTCCCACCTCTTCCTTTGATACACAAGGTACTACTAAAAATCAAGGAAGAACGTCCAAGGATAATCCTGATAGCTCCAAACTGGCCAAGACAACACTGGTACCCACTACTGAAGAGCATGTCTCGAACAATATGTGGCCAATACCCTGATGCCTTTGATGTTAACTCAGAACAACTACAGCATCATACATCCAAACCTAAAACGCTGCAACTGACTGCATGGAACATCACATAGCAGCAGCTAATCCAGAACTTTCCCAAAGAGTTAAAGACATTATTCTTGAAGCACGCAGACCTTCAACAAGAAGGAACTATGCTGGAAAATGGAAAAGGTTTGTCATTTGGAGTACGGAAAGAGGAAAAGATGTGTCAAACATAGATATGCCTAACATTCTGGAGTATCTGGCGAACTTCTTCATTCAGGCCTGTCCTACTCCTCCATCAAGATACATGCATCAGCTATTTCAGCAGAATACAGCTTTGATCCACCTGTTTTTCGCACCCTTTGCTCAGGCAGTTCCTCAGAGGAATCAAGAATGTAAAACCTCCAAGGAAACCACCATTACCAGCTTGGGATTTAAACTTTGTGCTAGAAAAGTTGACACTATCACCCTTTGAACCAGCAGCAACAGCAGACCTACAACACCTGTCATGGAAAACTGCTTTCCTACTGGCAATTACTTCAGCAAGGAGGGTTTCAGAACTACAGGCCTTAATGGCAGTGCAACCCTTCCTAATCTTCCACCAAGATAGAGTGTCCATGAGGACTAATCCTACATTTATGCCCAAGGTGGTATCCAGAGTGTCTTTAAACCAGGCAATCCACCTACCTACCTTCTTTCCCAACCCACAAAACACAGGCGACACAATACTGCATACCTAGGATGTACATAACCCCCTACGCCACTACTTGGACAGAACAAAAAATAGCAGAAAGACTGACCAACTTTTTGTAGCCTATGCAACAGGAAGGGAAGGAAAAGCTATTTCCAAACAGACAATCTCCAAATGGATAGGAAATTGCATACGATACTGTTACTCCTTCCATGGAAAACCAATTCCACAGAACATAAGACCTCATTCTACAAGGGCAACAGCCACTACCACAGCCTTCTTACGAGGAGTGGCAGCCAAAGACATTATTGAGGCGGCTACTTGGACCTCCGTGCATACATTTGCCAAGCATTATAATTTGCCTCTATATTCCAGATCCCGAGCAGGGTTTGCCACTGCTGTACTGCAAGGGATCCTAAACACACCATAATCTACTTTATCCTCCTCCCTAGTTGGCTATGGTATTCTACCCACTTGTTATGACTGCAGATGCATCCATGAAGGACATAGTACAGTTTTGTACCTACCATAAATGTAGATGTCCGAACTGGATAGCATCTGCAGTCAGGATTACCCTCCCTCCTTCCCCTCTGTGGTACTCCTAGGGTGTTTACCCTCCTAATAGCTAGCTGTTGGGGGGGAGTCTTTTATGGTGTATTTGTTTGTATATATGTACATACATGCTTATTGTTGTGTTTACCTCTATCTATTTGGAAACATTGGCATCTATCCAAATTTTAGCCTGCAGAGGGCTACTGGCATCTGGGGCAAGAAACACTGAGGAAAATGGCATCGGCTGATGCTTTTATACCCGAAGACCAACAGAGATGACGTCGGGTGGAGTGCGACATCAGCCGAAGCCGCACCCGGACTTTGGAATCCGGCCGACTGCAGGGCTGCCTGACGACAGGACAACCCACTTGTTATGACTGCAGATGCTATCCAGTTCGGACATCTACATTTATGGTAGGTACAAAACTGTACTTTTGAGAGACTTCCCCGTTTGATTACACATCATTTTTCTGTCTTGGTATTAGTTATTGAGCCTCGTATTCTTCTAACTTTGGCCCAACTAAGTCTTCTGTAAATATTTCCATTTGCGTTTTGTTTTGGTTTCAACATTTGTTTGCCTTATACAGATTTTCAGAAAATTACAGAATTGTCTCCAGTACCTTTATTATAGGCTCCCTGAATTTGGCAGCAGCCCTTTTATACTTTACCTATGTGCTAAACATTTTTAATGCTCCGGAGGTATCAAAAAGTAGTTGCTTAACAGCAGCATTTCTAAACTTAAGCATATTATCCAAATACTTTGCATTCTGCAGTTGTTCCAATTCATTTGGAGATTCATGTTATTCTACAGTATTGTAACCACTGGCAACCCCTCTTAAATAATTCTTATGGCTCCTTTTCCATAACTTTCTCTCATTTTTGTGATCTTGTTTTTTTTAACTCAATTGTCACTGTCCCACTCACTAGCTGTTCCTCCTGAAGATATTTCTAACTTCCCTAGTAGTCAAATTGTTTCCACGACCCTTTCCTCAAGTTTTTCTCTTAGCAGGCGAGTTTCACTTCTGCTAAACTACCTGCATCTTTACTTCAGTTTTTGTGAGTACATGATATGAAACAGTTAATGGATGTATGTCAGGTCTTTCAGTTAAATAGTATGCTGCTGTGAGATGTAATTTGGATTCAGTGTAGCCCAATTATCGTACCTTGGGAAATGTAAATTGAGTTCCTTCTACTGAGTTAGCATCTTCCATAACAAATATTCCTAAATATTTCTTTAGAATTCTATTCTGTTTTGTTATATTTTTCACTTCTATGCACCCTGATAAAAACTCATTATGGTAAATCAAGCACCTGCTCCTCACCCATACCTACTTTTGACCCAAAATTCTCTTTAGGCTCCATAGTAGCACATTTAGGTGAAATAATATAAATACATGCCGGAGTACTCCTTTACTACCTGAAATCTGTCATTGTCCTTTTTCTCTTCTCTCTGTCTTGGAGCCCCTCTTGCATTTCAAATTACTACTCATTTTTTTCTTTGCCCTTGTTCTGCTAAGTGTCTACCCTGAAATCCTTTGTCAAATTCCAATGCTCATTTCTATCCAAGTATGTCTCCTGCAGCCTTGCTGTTTGCACCCTGTATTTCTTAATTTTAATTCAGTGCTCTTTTTTTTTTTGTCTATACTGCAAAGGCCATTTACATTCCATAATATGGACAGAGTAGCCATTATGATAGAAAGCTGTTACTCCCACCCAGTGTACATGATAGATGCTGATCATATCTATCATGTCTGAAGGACAGTTTGAGCTGAGATGACTAAAAAGACAGGGTTGGGTGCGAAGCTATTCAGAACTTTCCTGCTGTCGAAGAGAGCACTCTTTGCAGACTTATGAGAATCAGTGGTAAGCTTGTGCTGATCTTTTGCTGGGCAGATACATTTCCTTGGAGAAAAAACATTCTACATTAAAAAAAATGTGTTTCATTGTACTTTCCTGTTTAGGAAAGTTCTTTTTAAATTAGGAGGTAGTTTTAACTTGTTACATCAGAGTGATGCCTCCAGGTGCATTTGCAGTTAACTCCTACTGATGCCTGTAGCGTCAAATATTGCTTGCTCATATTTGCATCAGTTCCAAAACCATGCTATGTACAAGGTTTTAAATGATTCCATCGTAAAGCTTGCACAATAGCAAACTCAATTGCATTAATATTTGAAGTATGTCTAGTGCAGGTAAATAGAAATCAACTTTTATTATAGTAATTTATATAGATACAGTTTTTACATTTTTCTAAATATCTCAATAATCAAGTAACACTGGCAGAATTCCTTAGCCTGTTATGAAAGCTCTTAGCTAGATGAATAAAATGCTGCAGACGGTATGTGTAACTTCAGTTGTTGCTGAGATATTGCAAGTTTACAAAATATTACAGATTTAATAGTTACTGCGTTTACTGTGACTTGTAAAATTTGATTAAGACTTGGATCCTAAAGACCACCACCACTGTAAAAATAGCTTCTGCTGAAGAGTTTGACATTTATACTTCTTTCATAACCCCTACCCCTATGGTTCCAGAAATATGAACATTTGCTTGAAACGTGAGGACAATTTGATTCTGTGAAAAGGTTTAGGCTCCACCCTTTGAAAGTTGCAGTGCAAGCTTCTTGAACTCCATTGGAGTTGTTAGCTTTTACCTTAAATAAAGACAAGACAGATTTTCCTCTTTCAGTGGTATTTATTACACATGTGTGGGAGCCTCATGGAAAGTACCAGGGAGACTCCCAGAACAAAGGAATGCATAAGCTTATATACTGGTAATATTTGTTGACAATACAAAAATATTGACTGGACCAATTAGATCAGTGCAAAAACAATTAACCAATCAGTGGCTTACCCGTAGGCTTAAAGCAGTTCGTAGGTAGGTACTAGGCTATTGGCCCTAGGGCCTATATAAGCCTAACCAACGGTACCCTGGCTTTTGCCACCCAAGAAAATTATTTTCCTGTGCCACTGTGGAGCAGAGCCACAGAAGTGATCCCCGGGGTGAATTTCCTGTCTCCCATCCAATCATCAAAATTTTTCTTGAAGAGGGCTAATGAGGTGCTTTGTTTGCTATAGATAGGTAGTTTGTTCTAGAGTATGGGAAGTCTCTGGGACAGGAATCTATCCCTCCAACATGTTCTGTTTCTTGTGGTGACAAGGTTTAGGTCTCTAGACCGTGTAGCTCATAGGGATTGGGATTTGTTTAAGTGGAGCAGGTCTAAAAGCTTTGGGTTTGACATAGCTTTGTTTGTTAGGCAGAGATCGCCTCTGAGTAGGCGATATGCAACATAGTAAAGCTGTAGTTTTTTGAGACTGTCTGCATAGGTCATCTGTTTGAGGCCGGTAATCCTCTTTGTGAGGTATTTCTGCGGCCTTTCCAGTTGTTGTAGATGTCTTGTGAGGTACATACCAAAAGGGGCATTGTACTCTATAATGGGTCTGAGTGATGAGTAGAGGGGAACAATGACCTCTTTTTTCCTGGATGAGAAACCTTTTGTGATGGTGTGCCACGTAGAAGGATTTCCTGACTACTGTGGCGATGTGATTATCAAAGGAGAGTCTACTGTCCACCTGTGTCCCAAGCTCTCTTATCACACTTTGTGTTAAGTAGACTGCCGCCTATGTGGTAGTTCATGGGTACTGAGGTTTTACCAAAAGGGATAACAATGCACTTTTTGGCATTGAGCTTGAGGCCATGGCTTTGACACCAGGCATCTGTCTCAGCGAGGCCCTTTTGTAGGATGTCCACATCTTTTGGAGTTTTGATTATGGCTCCTAGTTTGCAGTCATCTGTGAACTTGATTAGCCCAAGACCTTCTTTGTTGGCCTGTACTTCAGAGAAGTAGATACCAAACAGGAGAGGACCCAGGACTGAACCCTGTGGTACTCCACTTGTCACTGGTCTGAAGTTGGATTTGGAGTCTGCTACTTTCACAGTGTGGGTTCTGTCAGTGAGCCAGTTGGCAACCCATCTTGTGATACATGGATTTATACCTAGTTTAGTGAGTTTATCTATAATTCCAGAGTGGGGGATGGTGTTGAAAGCCTTGGCGAGATCTAGATAGGCTGTGTGAATCAACTTACTCTCTGCGGCTTTGGTGACTGCTTCAAAGAAGTCTATCGGGTTTAGGAGACATGATCTGCCTTTTACAAACCCGAACTGGGTGGGGTACTGAGTTTGGAGATTACCAATGTCATTGTTTATAAGTTCTATAATGATACGTTCCATAGCCTTGCAGACCAGGCTCGTTGGGCTAATGGGGCGGTAGTTTCCGGGATCTGTGGTGGCTCCCCCTTTGTGGAGTGGGATAACTGTCGCTGTGCTCCATTCAGTGGGCACATAGCCTGAGGTGAGGCTATGATTGAACATGGTACTTGGGTGGGGTGCCAGTTCATTCTTTAGTTCATACAGAACACAGCCTGGGATCTCGTCAGGTCCCATGGATGCTGTGTTCTTGGCTTTGAATTGTGTGTTTTTTACCTGTGCAGCCATGATTACAGGAACTTTGCATTCTTCTGGTATAGAGATGGGCCCTTTAGGGGATGACAGGTTGGTAAAGTTAGCACTGAACCTACCTGCCAGGATGTTGGCAATATCAGTTGGTTCTGTGTATTTAGTGCCATTGTGCTGTAACTCAGAGCAGATCTGAGTGTTGCCATTGAGATTCTTGACATAGCTATAGAATGCTTTGTGGTCGTCTTTAGAGTCGGTGGCGATTTAGTTTTCATAACTAGCTTTGGAGGATTTTGAGGGAATCTCAGCTTCTTACTGAGGCTGACCAGGGAGTTTCTCCAATCATGGGATTTTACTCTCTTTTGCAACAGTTTCTTTCTTCTGTTGTAGAGTTTGTTTATGGCAGGGGACCACCAGATTGGCTTCCTTTTTTTGGAGGATAGCATCTTGGTCCTGTTGGATTGCACGATCCATGCAGTTGTGTAATTGCTTATAAAGTGCATTTGTGTAGGATTCGGCAGTCGTACCTCTATTGTCCATCAGCATGGGTGTCGTGAAGTTTGCCACTTCTGTCTTAAGAAACGTGAAGTTGGCTTTGGAGAAATTTTTTTACTGTGGTTTCTCTAATGGAGGTTAGAGGAGGGATGTGGATGTTTAGGATGATTAGTTTGTGGTTGGATCTGACCAGTGATGATTTGACCTCTGGTGTGGAGCACCGGTTGCCCTTGTTGTTAATAACCAGGTCTAGAATATTGCTGCCCCCGGTGGGGGTGTGGATAAGTTGATCCATGGCATTGGAATTTATGAATTCCAGAAAATGTTGAGCACAAGAGTTGGTACATGAGTAGTTTTCCCAGTTAATGATAGGGTAGTTGAAATCGCCCATTATTAGGGTGTTCGGTTGTACCCTAATATTTTCCAGTGTATTAAGAAATGAGTGGGAATCCTGGGTCATGGTGGGGGATCTGTAGCAAGCTACAATTTGGATTGCGGTCTTGCCCAGAGTTAGTTGCACTTGGATAATCTCCGATGCATTATGTTGAGCAGCTAGCCTGGAGGTGTGGATATCCTTAATGAATATGGACATGCCTCCGCCTTTAGTGTTTCGGTCCAGGTTAGGTGGCCGAAAGTTGTGGTATGAATTATAGCCTGGTAATGCAGGGGTACTCTCCGGAGTCTTGAACCAGGTCTCTGTCACTGCACAGATGTCTATGTTCTCCATTTTAAGGAGTGCCTGAGTGTATTTTGAGGTTTAGACTTCTAGCATTGAGTAGCAATACCCTCAGATTCTTCTTGCCTGTACTTGTTAGGGTGGTGAATTTGTCATTTAAGCCTTGCCTAAAAAAGGCACTATAGGGGTGGCTAGAGCCTTAGCCAGTATTCTGAATCCCAGGGGTGACAGGTGCAGGCCATCTCTGGCAAAGCATCGTGGTTTGTCGATCATGTCTTCCCAGGCAGACACATACTGGATCCCCTTAGAATGACACCAGAAGCTTAGCCAATTGTTGAAGTCAATCATTTTGTCCTTGTACTGTGGTATAATTCTGGGTGATGGCAGGATGCTACTCGGGGCTAGAGTCATACCTGCCTCGGCTACAAGATCGGACAGCTCCTCCATGTCCCTTTTCGTGTAGTCCAAGGAGGTACGTCTCTGGTCATTCACACCAACATGGACAATGACAGAGTCATATTTGTACTTGTGGAGTGACCTGAGTGCATGCGTTATGTGGCGGATCCTGGCACCCGGCAGGCAGCTGACAGTAACTTTCTCCTTGTTTAGCCTGGTGAGTGGAACATCATTGTGCCTGACTATAGAGTCGCCTATGACTAGAGTGTTGGGTACGTTGTTATGCCTTACGGGCTGTGGTTGAGTGGCGCACTGAGTTTGTGGGCTATGTGTCATTTGGGTTGTGTTGGGGGGTGGGTGGAAGTTGCTTGTGTTCCTGCTTTGGAGGTCCCTGTTGCTTGGGCAGGTTTTTACTGAGAGTCTCCGCGAATGTAGGTGTGTGCTTTTGCTTGTGTGTGTTTTGGTGGTGTAGGTTTTTGAGGGACTATGTGCTGACTGTGGTGTAAGTGTTTACCTTCTCCTCTTGACTGTCTAGTCCAGTCTTGGGTGAAGAGAGCTTTGCTTCCAGTTTGGCTATATAACTGCATCTCTCTCAGGTTGTAGTGTTGGGTGGTAGGAGGAAAGGGTTGTCTGTGTACATGAGGCAATTACTACATTGCCCCAAGATGCCCAGATTCATCAGGTAGACAGGAGAAAACACCGGTAGCTGACCCTTAGACATGGCTGGATAGGTGCTTATTTGGTAAGTACTAGAAACTGTTTTCCTCTAGACAGTGAGGAAAGTTGAGTGCTGTAGTAATTTGTAGCTTATTTAGTGCTTGCAATAAGTTCTGAACAAGTGCTGAGCTCAAAGTTCACATTAGTACATCTCTAGGCAGAAAAAGAAAATCTGATGCACTTCCATGTAAGGCACATTTCCTGCTTTCAAGCAGGCTCTTGTTTTTAAGTCCTTTTTCACTATTCATAGTTTACTCTGAGTTCACAGTACAAAGTCCATCTTAATGCAAGCAGATTGTCACGTACTCAGTTTCCTTAAACATATGCTTTGGCCGTTCATCCCCCCCATTTGATGCTGTGTAAGCATCACTATTTAATCTATCATACATTTGCCCCAAGTCTAACATGACCATGTGGCTGGTTCCTTCGACATTGTCACACATTTCTATTTCATCATCTATATTTATACTGCAGGCATATAAAACTTTGATACCGTTTTTAGTAGTTTTGAAAGACATTAATTTTAAAATCAGTGTTTTGATTAAAAACACAACAAGAAAGGCAATAATAGCTAATACTGCGATTAATAAAATTAACTTCAACAGTCTACCTCCCCAACCTGAAAACAGGCTGGTTAACCATGCCCATGTTGAGTTCTCTGCTCCCTTGGCCTTAGAGTTCGGAGGCACTCTGAATGAGTTCAAGAGGACTTTCAATTTCGTGCTGATTGTCAGGAATAAACGTACAGCACTCCTCTTGGATTAAAGCACAAGTTCCACCTTTCGCCACTAGGGTGAAGTCGAGAGCCAATACAGTTTTGGAGGACTACAGCTCTCATAGCAGTCAGTTCATCAGTCACTAGTTCCAAAGCAGAGAATGTGGCATTGCTTAGTATTTCAAGTTGCTTAGACAGCTTTCTGAATTCCCAAATTGATTTTACTGCTCCGTATGCTGGAATTGTTAAATTCCACAATATGACGTCATCACTCAAGTCCATATGGGATAGTCCATTAGTGCCAGCATGAGCCACGTCATGATGATGAATCCATGAAGCGTCAACTTGGCCTACCAGATTGGCAGGCTTTTTGACCTCTCGAACATTCCGAATTTTTCCTTGAGGTAAAGCAGATACATTTCGGATAGCTGGGACTAAATAACCTAAGAAACCGCTACCAGACCATTTTCCCAGTAGCCATTTATAGTCTTTTCTACCACATATAAAATACAATCCTTTTTCCAAGAGCATAGTGGAAATGTTTGTAGTAACATTATTATTGAACACTACTTGGGAGAATACATCATATAAATCTAACTTAAGTCGTGAGAGTTGTAAATAATTTGTCATTGAAGGGTATTTTCAAAGATCCATACCTCTTTTGGCCCCAGCATTGTTCCAGTCGCATTACAGGTCTGCCAGTCTGAATAATTCTTGATTGGTGCAGATACAGAGGCTCACCACACTGAATAGGAAATAGACCTATCCCGTGCCGTAACGTTGATTGACTGTAAGGGTGTGTAGTTAGTAATGGCACATACTCTCTGAATTGTTATAGTGCAATTACTTGAGCCAACTTCTTTATTCCCTTTTGTTTTGGGCATAAAATGCCTTGCTGTCGATATGCCAAAGTCAGAGCTACAGTTCTATTTGAATTTATCTTTTTACACAATCCCCCAGAAATGTTAGAAGATAGTGGAATCGTTTTCAGTAGGTAAAGGACTAGCTGTCATTGGCAGGCCGTCATGCGAAGTGGGAAGAGCTGCACAAATCCAGCAATCAGAAACGTTGAAGATAGAAGCATAAGCATATTTGATAGCTTGATAGGTGTTGAAGGGTGGATGCCAAATAGCGCGCTCGGTTTGATGCGTCTATGGAGCAGGAAATATAAATGGCCACATTAAAAATAACAGTACAACAAGAATGACCAGTAGAATGGCTGTCCAATATTTTTGTGGAAATGGTTGTTGTGCCTGCGTGGTCTTGAGTTTGAAGTTTCCCAAAGGGGTAGATGTAAGGCATTGTCAGGTAATGGAACAGTTATACTTCGAGTACGAGTAGCAATGGGAGGTGAATCTGGAGTTGAAAAAGGACGGCACAACTTTTTTGATGTGTGAAATGTGGATCCAAGTAGGAGATCCTTGTCGCACAACAGATGACGTCAGAAGAACCAGGAAGGGCCCCTTCCAGCGCAGGTGGAGTGCTCTTTTTTTCTAGAAAAGGACTTAACGTATACCTAATCGCTTGGTTGTAGGGCAGATGATGGCAAAGGATCTGGAAGATGCTGAACAGCTGCTACTTGTCGATGGTGAAACTGTAAAAAGGAAACGAGATTTGCAGTACAAAAGAACATCATTATCAAATGCTTCATATTCAGAAAGTGGTGGTGGTGTCATGGGCATATGCAGAGGGCACCCATGAGGATCTCATGAGGAGAAAGACCCTTGGTAGGATGCGGTTGTGTTCACGTAGAAAGTAAGGCTAGTGGTAAGGCCTGCACCCAAGTTGGGCCTGTTTAAGTGACTTTAGCAAGTCTAGTTTTCAAGGTCTGATTTCATTTGTTCAGTAATACCTAGTGCTTGAGGCCTATATGGGCAGTAAAATTTCAAAGTGATGCCTAACATTCTACACAAAGACTTAACTAACGAAGCAGTAAAATGCGTTCCATGGTCAGAGTACATTTGACAGGGAACACCAAAACAAGGTATCAGTTCATAACACAATTTATTTGCAACTGAAATAGCATCATTTTTAGCACGTGGGTAGGCTTCTAACCACCCTGAAAAAATAACAGTCAGAACTTGTTTAAAACGTGTACAAGGTGGGAGTTCAATAAAGTCCCACTGTAAGGCACAAAATGGTCCCATTGGTTTTGGCACTGGTTGAGCGGGAGCCATAGTGCCTTTCGAAATATGCTGTAAACAAATGGAGCACATGCTCAAAACATGTTGCACAGAAGCAGAAAGTCCTTGGGGCGAACCAGTCCTTTTGGATTTGTTTGATTAATGCTTGTACCCCTACGTGAGCTGGCAAGTGATATGCTTTTATAAGAGAATTTAACATAGATATAGGGCAAATTAATCTGCCATCAGGATGCTGCCAAATTGAATCAGAGAGTTTGAAACAGCTTTGAGCCAGCCATGCTTTACTTTCTGATTTTGATGCTTCGTTTTGTAAAGCTTTTAAAACAGTAGTGTCAAAAGTAATCGTTTGTAAAATAGGCTGCAGAAATTGTCCCTGAACAGTGTGTGAAAGAGCAGCCTGTTTGGCAGCCCAGTCAGCCAGTTTATTTCCCTTGGCTACTAGAGAGTCGTCGGACTGGTGAGCTGCACACTTAACAGCAATTTCAGAAGGTAGTAACATCCTTTAATAGGTGATCAATGTACAGGTAATTTTTAATGGGTGTCCCAGAGGATGTCAGAAACCCCCTTAACTTTCCATAAGGTACCAAAATGATGAACCATGGGCATAACGTGAATCAGTATAGATAGTAACAGATCTGTCTTTGGCCATTTTACATGCATACGAAAACGCAAGTAATTCCGCGGCTTGTGCGGAGGTGCCAGGTGGTAATTGTCCAGTTTGTAAGACCTCACATGGTGAGCAGACTGACCATGCAGCCTGGAGGTCACCAAAATTATTTCGTAAGCAGGATCCATCCACGAAAAAAAACTAAATCAGGATTAAGCAAAGGGACATCTTGTAAATCTAACCTGGGAGAAAGAACTGTGTTAACTACAAGCACACAGTCATGTGGTTCGCCCTCGTCACTAGTTGGAATCAATGAAGCAGGGTTTAGTGGTGGGCGTGTAATTTGCACAGCAGGATTACTTAATAAACTTAACTCATATTTAGTGAGGCGAGCATTAGAAAGATGCTGTGTTTTTGTTTAAGAGTAACGCTTGCACCGCATGAGGTACTGCTAGTATAGTATCATGTCCTAAAGTCAATGGTGCTGCCATATTGATCAAAACAGCAGCAGCTGCCACCGCCCATTAGGGTGGATAGCCAGAAGCCACAGGGTCTGAGTACTGTAATATGCTATAGGTCGATAGCCCCCCTTATGCGCTTGCGCTAGCAAACCCAGGGCAGTTTTGTTCCTTTCACAACAGAAGAAAACAAATGGATGTTCTTCGTGCATACATCTGCAGTCATCACACTAGGGTTATCTGCTGTCAGGCAGGTCCTCGGTCGGCCGAATTCCAAAGTCTAGGTCCGGCGTCGGTTGTCGTCGCTTCTTCCCTGACGTCAGTGCGTCAGGGGTATAAAAGAGGCAGCAGACGCCATTTTCTTCAGTCTTTCTTGCCGCGCGGTGCCCGAAGCAGTTCGCAAGTGCCGGTCGGCCAGCTCCTGAGATTTACGAAAGTATTTCAGCCGAAGTCTTCTTTAAAGCTAAGTACCCCGTTGGGGAAACTTTTTTTGCCTCAGACCGATGTCAGACAAAGTTAATAACTGCATTTCTTGTGGGAAGCAAATACCGCATAAGGATTTTCACTCTTATTGTATACCTTGTTTAGGGCCAGACCACAACGTCTCGGCCTGCCGTTTTTGTGCTAGATTTAACAAGCGCACTATTAAGCGCCGGTCGGAGTTCTCCCTTCATTATTTTGGCAAAACATTTAATTATATTATGTCAGATATGCCGATGCCAGTTTTAGGCAAAAAACGCAAGGAGAAGGACAGACACCCGAGGCCTGCTTCGAGTACTGAGACCACGCTAAGGCCGACTACCGGTTCTCCGGTTCTCAGCGAGGCGCCTACGCAGCCCCTGACTACCGATGAAACCATATTACCGGTGACTTCGGTACCAGAGGTCGCAGGTTCCTCAGTCCCCATTCCCACTGCAGATACCAACGCCACTCTTGGCGGAGAAATGGAAAGTTTAGCAAGGCCTGCCATTTCTGAAGGCGTTTTCAGGCCTACCTCCTTATCCATTAAATCGTACATTAAATCTAAAGCTCCAATGAAAATTAAAAAACAGGGTCCTCAAGCCCCCTCTCAAGGTCCCATGCCCAAAAAACAGATGCTTAAAATGGCTGAGGATTTGATTTCACTCATCAGGGGCTCTCAACCCCCCTCAGACAAAAGACCCAGGATGGAGGAAGACTACCCTTCCTCAGATCAGGCATCTATTACCTCAGGCCTTTCTGAGGATCCGGATTACGCCTATTCCCCTTTTGAAGACTCTGATGCTGAGGAGTCTATTCCCTCGGCCCCCCCCCCCCCCGAGGACTACTCTTTTGGGAAAACCCTACATACATGGAGAGAACACTTCCACTGGGAAGGCCAAGATTACTCAGATTCCAAGAAAAGGCTCTGGGAATTTCTGCTGCTTCCCCAGCATAGGCCCCTGGCTATTCCTCCTGTCTTAGATATTTTGGATGATGTGTACGCAGAAGCCAGTCTTAATCCAGACTCTTTACCTCCTGCCCCTGTTAAACCAGACAGGTATTACCGGGTTCCTGATTCTCACCAGTTCCTTTATAAAAGCCCTTCTGCTGACCCAGAAACTATTTCTCAGGGTCCCAAGGGGATTAAGGCCTCTACTGCTAAAAACCCTTTACCTTCAGAGAGAGATTCCAGAGCATTGGAAAGGTGGGGGGAAAAAGGTGTATACATCAGCCACTTTAACCATGAGGGCATTAAACTGTCAATTTCATATGTTGAAGTACCAGCAGTTGCTATCTCAGCTGAAAAGCAAAATGACACAACCAGAACAACCTGATTTGAAAGAGTTGCAGGATTTGTTGCATGGAGCAGAATAAGTGGGGAAGCATACCTTACAGTGTGCTTTTGATGCTTTAGAGGCCTCATGCAGAGCTGCTGTCACGGGGTCTGTCATACGTAGACACACTTGGCTCAAAGAGCAAACCTTACCAGATCATGTCAAAGCAAAATTATTAGATGCACCACTACAAAAAGATGTACTGTTCGGTGTTAAAGCTGAGGAGGTACTAAAGAAAATGGAGGAAAAAGCTAAATCTATGCAAACAGTTAAAGATTTCTTGCAGGTGCAAGCCTCCACGCTTCAGCAGAAACTGGCCTTCAAAAAATTGGTCCTTTCCAGCCACGGACAGACCCCAAAGGGGTAGATACAGATGCCCAAGGGGTAGAGGACAACCTCAAGGATCTTGCAGAGCCAAGCAATGGCAATCACCAGCCCCAAGAGGTGGAGAAGACAGAACATAGTCATTCAGAAAGCAGACACAATGACTTTCCCCTTTGCCTGCCAAAGAAAGCTATAATGGCAGCACCTTTGGGTGGAAAACTGGCCTTATTTTCAAAAAACTAGCACATTGTTGTAAAGGACAAATGGATTCTGGATATTAGACAGAGGCTACAGATTCCACTTTCTCACCCTTCCAAAGATGAGGGGCATGCCAAACCTGCCACAAAATCAATGGGCAGGGGCACAAAAACAAATTTCTGCTCTCATGGATATGAAAGCAATTCAGGAGGTACCTGCAAAAGAGCAAGGTCAAGGATTTTATTCAAGACTATTCCTGGTACCAAGAAAGGACAAAGACTGGAGACCCTTCTTAGACCTATCTATTCTAAACACATATCTAGAGGTACCAAAGTTCAAGATGCTCACAGTACACCAGCTTCTTCCCATGCTGGGCAAGGAATCTTGGCTGGTAATGTTGGACCTCAAGGAGGCATACTTGCATGTCCCTGTCAGACAAGATTGCAGAAGATACCTCAGATTTCTTGCAGGTTCAACCCATTATCAATTCTGTGCATTGCCCTTTGGCTTATCTACTGCGCCCAGAGTGTTTACAAAATGTCTGGCATCAGTAATAGCTTTCTGCAGACAGTGAGGAATACAAATCTACCCATATCTGGACTGCCTGATCCAAGCGGACAGCAAGGACATTCTTTTGCAACATCTGGCGTTTGTAATAAAACTGTTAAATTGCCTGGGGTACACAGTAAGCAAAAAGAAATCAAAGCTAATACCCTCTCAACAGATAGTTTTCCTGGGTGCCAGCTTAAACGCAACGGCCCAGATAGCTTACCTCACGCCAGACAAGCAAGGGCAACTGTCTCAATACTTCAACAAAATGGCAACTTTAACCAGGCTAACTGCAAGGAAAATCCTGCAGGCTCTGGGGTTCATGGCATCTTGCATTCTACTAATACCATTTGCAAAGCTGCATATGAGGAAACTACAATGGTACCTAAAAAACTTATGGTCTCAACACAAGCACAGCTTGGAAACCATTTTACCACTCATTCCATGCCTCCAAAAAAAATTTTTGTGGTGGGCTCAAGCATGCCAAAGAAACACGGGTCTCCCCTTCTGTACACCACAAGCAAGGCAAGTCATTACAACAGACGCCTCAGACTACGCATGGGGAGCACACATGGCAGACCAGTACATCCAGGGAAAATGGTCCCAAAAACAGATGCACCTACACATCAACCAAAAGGAGATGCTAGCTGTGCAAAATGCTCTTATGAATTTCAAGGACCTACTGCAACCATGCCAGCTATTGATATGGACAGAACACCACAGTCGTGTGGTACATAAACAGGGAGGGACACACTCATACCCCCTATGCAGGCAAGCTATGACCCTGTGGAACACAGCATTGGAATGGCAAGTTCAACTACAGGCACAATTCCTGCCAGGGAAGGAAAACACTCTGGCAGACAACTTGAGCAGAAAATATGACAGACCCTCACGAATGGAAGTTGCATCCTCAAGTCTTCTCAAAGATAACTCGAGCATGGGGACAACCAGACATAGATCTATTTGCCTCCCACAGCAATTACCAGTTGAAAAAGTTCTGCTCAAGGACCTATCATCCACAGGCCTGGAAAGTGGACGCACTATCTTTCAGTTGGACAGCATTGACCGTCTACGTCTTCCCGCCTCTACCTCTACTGACCAAAGTCCTATTAAAAACCAGAGCAGAGAGGCCAAAAATGATTCTCATTGCTCCAGACTGGCCACAACAGCACTGGTATCCTCTCACCACCATGGATCCTACCTCAAGTCCCTCTTCTGTTGTCACAGCACAACTACAAGATCCTTCACAGCCAGCTCAGAACTCTAAATTTAGCTGCATGGAAAATACCTTAATTTGCCAGCAGGCTGTCCTCTCCAAGGAGGTGCAGGATGTCGTCTTGGAGGCCAGGAGACCCTCTACTAGAAAAACCTACTCCGCCAAATGGAAACGATTTTGCTCCTGGAATCAAGCAAAGGGCCAGAATCCTTGGGTAATAAATATACCACAGATTTTACAGTACCTAGCTGAGATGTCAAACAGTGGCCTTTCCTTCTCTTCCATCAAGATCCACGCTTCAGCAATTTCAGCACAATACAATACAGATCCTCCTTTATTCTCTCACTCTCTATTAAGGCAATTCCTCAGAGGGGCAAAAAATATAAAACCCCCACGGAAACCACCAGCTCCAGCTTGGGACCTCAACTTCGTATTGCAGATGCTGACACTGCCTCCTTTTGAGCTGGCCTCTTCAGCAGAGTTACAATACTTGTCATGGAAAACAGCTTTGCTTCTGGCTATTACCTCAGCACGCAGGGTTTCGGAACTACAGGCCTTCATGGCTGTGCTACCATTCATCATTTTCCATCAGGACAGGGTCTACTTACGAACCAACCCTACCTTCATGCCAAAGGTAGTGTCCAGTGTGGCTTTGAATCAGACTATTCATTCACCTATCTTTTATCCAAATCCCCAGAACAAAAGGGAGAAGCTTCTCCACTCCTTGGACATTCACAGGCAACTTCGTTATTACTTGGACAGAACAAAGTCATTCAGGAAATCTGAGCAGCTCTTTGTGTCCTATGCCACAGGTGCTATTTCCAAACAGACTATTTCAAAATGGATAGCCCACTGCATACGCTTTTGTTTTTCATTTCATGGAAAATCAATGCCTGGATACATCAGATCCCACTCCACTAGGGCTACAGCTACCTCAGCAGCTTTCCTCAGCGGGGTCCCTACTAAGGACATTCTGGAAGCAGCTACTTGGAGTTCAGTGCACACTTTCACCAAACACTACCACCTTCCACTATACTCAAAATCTAGAGCGGGCTTTACCACAGCAGTCCTGCAGGGCATTCTAGCCCCTCCTAACTCCACTTAGTACCAGCCACCCTTACTTAGCTTTGGGATTCTACCCAAGTGTGATGACTGCAGCTGTATGCACGAAGAACATAGTACAGATGTCCTTCAAGAATGCAACTGCAGTCCTCACATATGGGTTGTCCTGCCTCAGGCAGCCCTCGGTCGGCCCGATTCCAAAGTCTGGGCCCGGCGTCTGCTGATGTCGCCTCCTCCCCGACGTCAGAGCGGCTGGGGTATAAAAGCATCAGCCGACGCCATCTTCCTCTGTCTTTTTTGCCGCGCGGTGCCCGAAGCAGAAGCAGTTCGCAAGTGCCGGTCGGTCAGCTCCTGTGTTTTACGTATCCAAAGTCATCAAAAAGCTAAGTACCCCGTTGGGGAACCTTTTCTTCCCTCAGCCGATGTCAGAAAAAACTGATAAAGTTAATAATTGTTTGTCTTGTGGTAAACAAATACCTCATAAGGACTTCCATTCTTACTGCCTCCCCTGCCTTGGCCCAGACCACGACGTCTCGGCCTGTGCTACTTGTGCTTGCTTCAATAAGCGCACACTCAGGTGCCGGGCAGAGTTTCCTGAAGACTTTTTTGGCGATAAATACTCCTATACCATGCCGTCGGAACAACCGACACCTCATAGTTCTAAAAAACGGAAAGACCGGGACCGACATTCTTGGCCCGCGACTTCCACCGACACCACGCCAAAAACTACCGCGAGTGCATTGGTCTCTTCTGAGGCGGTTGTTCCACCGCTCCGGACAGACGACACTGCTTTACCGATCACTCCGGCCCCGGAGACTGCGCCGGTGCCGGTTGTTGATTTTCCTCCAGAAACTGAAGCCCAAGATTTGCCTGAGACCTTACCGGTGGACAAGGTTACTCCAGCACGTGGGGCAGCTAGGCCCCCTATGTCTGTCTATCAAGGCCTACACACGTGCTAAGGCTGCCAGCCAGGCTAAGTCTCACCCTCCTAAAGCTATGCCTCAGCCCACTACTGATAAGCAAATCATGACTTTAGCTGCAGATTTAATTTCCTTAATCAGAGGCTCCCAGGCCCATCCTGACAGAGGTTCTCAGCCACCTTCTGACAAAAGGCCCAGGGTTGAGCATACAGACACCCTTTTTTCAGATGAAGCCTCTGGTGACTCTGATCACTCAGATACCTAGGAAGAGTCCTTCCAGGTCTACGAGGATTCTGATGCGGAGGAATCTATTCCTTCTGCCTCTCCTCCTGAGGATATTTCTTTTGGGGAAATTCTCCACTCCATGAGAACGCATTTTCAGTGGCAGGGTCAGGAATTCTCCGACTCCAGGAAACTGCTTTGTACCTTCCTTAAGCTTCCCCAACACAGGCCTTTAGCTGTCCCTCCAGTGTTAGATGTACTGGATGATGTGTACTCTGATTCGAGTGCTTCTCCTGATTCTCTCCCCCCTGCTCCTGTCAAGCCGGACCGATACTACAGGTTTCCTGAAACTCACAAGCATTTATTCAAGGCCCATTCTGTTGATGTAGAAACTATTTCCCAGGGGCCCAAAGGGGTGGCCACATCCACAGCCAAAAATCCTTTGCCCTCAGACAGGGAAGCTAGGTCCCTGGAGAGGTGGGGCAAAAAAGTTTATACCTCAACCACACTTGCCATGAGGGCCCTTAATTGCCTTTTTCATCTGTTTCAGTATCAGGATTTCTTGATGGATGATTTGCAGAAAGTTAGCCTCTCTTGAGCCTTTAGATAGAAAGGCCTTGCAGGATTTGGTCCATAACACTCGGCAGGTTAGCAATCATTTTCCTCAGTGTGGTTATGATGCATTGGAAGCTTCATGTAGGGCAGCAATGACAGGGGCCGTCATACGTAGACATGCATGGTTGAAAGAACAGGCATTGCCAGATCATGTTAAAGTAAAGCTTCTAGATGCACCTCTAGAAAAACGCAAGATGTTCTTCATTCCACATTGCTGCAGTCCTAACTATTGGGTAGTCCGCTGTCCCGTCGGCCCGAATACCAAAGTATATGGCTGACGTCGGTCAGGGCGCATTAGACTGACGTCAGTACGTCAGGGTACTAATGCGCATGACCGACGTCATATCCTCAGTCTTTTTTGCCGCATGGTCCGATGCAGAAGCAATTTTGCGAGTGCAGGTTGGCGTTCTGAAAGTTTCTGAAGTCAGAGTTTCAGACCGAATCAAAGTTGGCTAAGTACCCCGTTGGGGAATATTTTGGTTTTTTCTTGCCTCAGTATTTAACCGGATGTCAGAAAAAGTGAATAACTGTATTTCTTGGGGGAAACATTCCTTGCAGTGTGGTTTTGATGCTGTGCAGGCCTCCTCCAGGGTGGCTGCCACTGGTTCTGTTCTTCGTAGGCACGCCTGGTTGAGAGATCAGAATTTAGCTGAGCATGTTAAGACAAGGATTTTGGATGCTCCTTTACAGTCTGATGTGTTGTTTGGTTCGCCTGTGGAAGCAGTTTTGAAGAAAATGGAGGACAAGGCTAAGTCTATGCAAACTGTTAAAGATTTTTTGCAGGTGCAGCCTCCGAAGTTTAGTAGAAATTGGCCTACTAAGGGATGGACTTATCCTGCTTATGATTCCCAGTCTAGGGGTAGGTCTAGACGTGGTAGGGGCAGAGCTCAGGGTTCTTTAGGCCTAGGACAGGGAGTTCCCCTGCTCAGACTTCTGGTGAGGGCAGGGGTCAGTCCTTTCGTAAGCAGACCCAATGACCTGCCTTTTCAGCTGCCAGTTCATTCTCGCCTGGCAGCACCGTTGGGAAGAAGGCTGTCTCTTTTCAAAGAAAATTGGGATTTAATTACCCAAGACAGATGGGTTCTGGATATTATTCACAACGGTTACAGGTTTTATTTCCATACCTTGCCTCTTTTCAAAGGCATGCCAGACATTCCTCCTCTACAACGACAAGAGGCTCACAAGCAGATTTCTCTGTTACTCCAAATAGGGGCCATTCAGCCAGTTCCTGTGCCAGAAAGGGGCCTAGGATTTTATTCTCGCCTGTTCCTAGTACCAAAGAAGGGGAACACGTGGAGACCAATTTTGGATTTATCTACCCTCAACACTTATCTGGACATTCCCAAGTTCAAAATGTTGACGTTACAACAGCTTTTACCTCTGCTGGGCAAAGATCACTGGATGGTAACTTTAGATCTCAAGGAAGCTTACCTTCATGTGCCTATAAGACTAGGTTGCAGAAAGTATCTGCGTTGAGCTGGAAATTCTCATTATCAGTTCTCTGCATTGCCCTTTGGCTTATCTACTGCGCCCAGAGTATTCACAAAGGTTCTGGCTCCAGTGATAGTTTACTTCAGGCTAAAAGGAATTCAAATCTATCCTTACTTGGACGACTGCCTGATTCTGGCTCAAGAAAAGGAAGACCTTCTACAGCATTTGGAATATGTCATAGCAGTGCTAAGATGCCTAGGGTATTCTGTGAACGAAATAAAGTCCAGTCTAGTACCCTCTCAAGACATGTGCTTTCTGGGTGTGAGACTGAATACAGCAGCCCAGATGGCCTTTTTAACCCCGGACAAACAAAAGAATCTTTCCAGTTACTTCCATCAACTATCTCTTCAGTCCGGGCTGACTGCAAGGACAGTCCTTCAAGCCTTAGGGTTCATGGCATCTTGTATTCTGGTGCTTCCCAATGCCAAACTGCATATGAGGAAGCTACAATGGTATCTCAAAAATGTATCGACACAGCACTGCCAGGATTTGGACACTGTCATTCAAATAATACCTTGCATTCAAAAGGAATTTTTGTGGTGGGCTCAGGAATGTCACCTAAACAAGGGACTCTCTGTGACCCGCCAGAGGCGAGTCAGATTCTAACGACAGATGCCTCAGACATTGCTTGGGGAGCTCATCTAAATGGAAAGTGGATACAAGACAAGTGGCCTGCCAAACTACAGCATCTACATATCAACATGAAGGAGATGTTAGCAGTCCAGTTTGCATTAATGGCTTTCAAGGAATTACTTCTTCCAGGGCAGGTGTTGATTCTAACAGACAACACAACTGTCATGTGGTACATCAACAAACAAGGGGGAACGCATTCTTACCCATTGTGCAGGCAAGCAATGATTTTATGGGAGACTGCGCTCAGCTTGCACTTAACTCTTCAGGCAAGGTTTCTGCCGGGAGCACAGAACTCCTTAGCAGATGTGTTAAGCAGACAAATCATGGATCCCCACGAGTGGAAACTGGATCTTCATGTATTTCAAAAATTGACAGTGTCATGGGGAACTCCAGACCTAGATCTGTTCGCTTCTCCACTGAACCACCAGCTGCCAAAGTTTTGCACAAAGAGGTTTCATCACACAGCTTGGAGAGTGGATGCTCTTTCTTTCAGTTGGAAAAATCTTCATGTGTATGCGTTTCCACCTCTGCCTCTTCTTCCAAAGGTGCTTCTAAAAGTCAGACAAGACAAGCCAAGGATGATTTTAATAGCTCCAGATTGGCCTCGGCAGCACTGGTACCCATTACTGAGGAGTTTGGTAAGGAAGCCTCCATGGCCTTTACCCTTGATTCCACACCTGTTGTCTCAAAGAGACGGTCACCTGCTCAATGTCAAGCTTCACTCTCTTCATCTAACAGCCTGGCATATTCTGTTTTGAAAGACAGTGGGTCTCAACTTCCTCAACAAGTTTTAAATGTGATTATGGAAGCCAGGAGACCTAGTACAAGGAAAGTGTACGCAGAAAAATGGAAGAGATTTTTATTTTGGAGTGCAGCAAACAATTTGGAGATTTCTGAGCCAAATTTGAGTGTGGCTCTTCAATATCTTACTGAGTTACTGGGCAAAGGTTTGTCTTTCTCTTCCATTAAGATTCATGCTGCAGCAATTTCAGCTCACTATGATTGTGACCCACCATTGTTTTCGCATTCTTTGTTCAAGCAATTTCTTAGAGGGGCAAAGAATATAAGACCCCAGAAGAGCTCCTACTCCTGCTTGGGATCTCAATTTTGTGTTGGAGAAACTTACTCTACAACCTTTTGAGCCTCGGCTACTGCTGAATTGAAATACTTGTCATGGAAGACTGCTTTTTGTTGGCCATTACTTCTGCAGAAGGGTTTCTGAGTTGCAGGCCCTTATGGCAGTGGAGCCTTTTTTGATTTTTCATAAGGATAGGGTATCTTTACGTACTAATCCTTCCTTTATGCCTAAGGTGGTTTCTAGTGTGGCTTTAAACCAAACTATTCATTTGCCTACCTTTTATGCAGATCCCCAAAATAAAGGGGAAAAGATTTTGCACACTTTAGATGTACACAGGCAATTGCGTTATTATTTGAGCAGGACTAAGGATTTTAGGCAGTCTCAGCAGTTGTTTATTTCTTTTGCTTTGAGTTCAAAGGGCAAGCCTGTATCTAAACAAACTATTTCTAGGTGGATTGGGTGTTGCATTGCATTTTGTTATTCCCATCATGGCAAGGAGATTCCAGCTGGGATTAGGCCTCATTCCACTAGGGCTACTGCCACTTCAACAGCATTTCTAAGGGAGTGGCAACAAAGGATATTTTGGAGGCAGCTACTTGGAGTTCAGTGCATACTTTCTCTAAGCATTATCACCTTCCTCTCTACTCTAAGTCTAGGGCTGGTTTTGCCACGGCTATTTTGCAAGGCATGTTGTCAGTTCCTGCTTCCTTATGATTTGCCAGCCTCCCTTACCTCTGCTTTGGGATTCTACCCAATAGTTAGGACTGCAGCAATGTGGAATGAAGAACATAGTACAGTTTTGTACCTACCATAAATGTAGATGTTCGAGGATCCACATTGCTGCAGTCCAATTTACCCTCCCTCCTTCCCCTCTGTGTTTAGGGGTGGTTGTGTAGGTGTAGTTATATTCTGCTGTTTTTGTATATATTGTACATATATATTTTGGTGCAGGTATGTTGGGAATTTTTTGGCTTTTGGCCTTATCTTTTCAGGGTCTTCTGACATCTGGGGCAAGAAAAGACTGAGGATATGACGTCGGTCATGCGCATTAGTACCCTGACGTACTGACGTCAGTCTAATGCGCCCTGACCGACGTCAGCCATATACTTTGGTATTCGGGCCGACGGGACAGCGGACTACCCAATAGTTAGGACTGCAGCAATGTGGATCCTCGAACATCTACATTTATGGTAGGTACAAAACTGTACTTTATTTGGTGCTAATGCTCAGGATGTGTTGAAATCAATTGAGGAAAAGGCTAAATCAGTGCAAACAGTCAAGGATTACCTCCAGGTTCAGCCACCAAGGTTCAGCAGGAATTGGCCTTCTAAGAATTGGTCCTTTCCGGACACTGAAGTTTCAAAGGGGAAAAAACAGGTGTGCCCGGGGAAGAGGGCAGAACAGAGGCTCCTACAGGGGACGCCAGTGGCAACCGACTAATCAGAGGGGTGGGGCAGGGACTTCCCCTGCTCCACAGGGACAATCACAATGACTTGACTTTGACACCGCCGACCAAGGCTCAAAGAGAAGCACCTTTAGGCGGAAAATTATCCTTATTTTCAAAAAATTGGCACATTTTAACAAAGGACAAATGGATTCTGGACATAATAGACCAAGGCTACAGGTTCCACTTCCATACTTTACCAACAAGACAAGGCATGCCAAACCTGCCACTAAATCAAAGGGCAGAGGCATTCGAACAAGTTTCAAAGCTGATACAAATCAAAGCAATAGAAAAGGTTCCTCCTCAGGAACAAGGCCAGGGATTTTACTCAAGACTGTTCCTTGTTCCAAGAAAAGAAAAGCAATGGAGGCCTATACTGGACTTGTCCGCTCTAAACACTTTTCTCATTGTACCAAAATTCAAAATGCTGACTCTACAGCAACTCCTTCCCATGCTGGGCAAGGGGTCTTGGCTGGTTACTCTGGACCTCAAGGAGGCATACCTGCATGTCCCAATCAGACACAGTTGCAGAAGATACCTCAGATTTCTTGCAGGGTCAGAGCATTATCAATTCTCAGCATTGCCCTTTGGCTTATCTACTGGGCACAGAGTATTCACGAAATGCCTGGCATCAGTAATTGCACACTGCAGACTCCAGGGAATACAAATATACCCTTACCTGGACGACTGCCTTATACAAGCGGACAGCAAGCAAGCCTTGACAAAAAACTTGAATTATGTCATTCACTTACTACAGGCTTTGGGATACACAGTCTACTTACAAAAATCAAGACTACTGCCATCCCAACAAATGATTTTTCTAGGAGCCAAACTAGACACAGAATCACAAATGGCTTACCTCACAGAAGAGAAGCAAGAACAATTACCACATTACTTCAAAAGCCTAGCAAAGCTCACCCAGATGACTGCAAGGAAAATCCTGCAGGCCCTGGGTTTCATGGCATCTTGCATTCTACTGATTCCACTGGCAAGACTACACATGAGAAAACTACAATGGTATCTAAAAAGTTTATGGTCTCAACACAGCCACAACTTAGAGGCAATTATCCCACTCATCCCATGTCTACAAAGGGAATTTTTGTGGTGGGCCCAAGCAAGCCAGCTAAACAAAGGTATGCCTTTCAACAAACCTCAGACAAGCCAAACCATTACAACAGATGCCTCAGACCATGGATGGTGGGCGCACATGGGGGGCAGATGCATTCAAGGGCGATGGACCCCCCCAGGAAGTACACCTACACATCAATCAAAAAGAGATGTTAGCAGTGATTCATGCAATCGAGGCCTTCGTAAAATATCTTCAGTAAGGTCATGTGCTAATAAAGACAGACAATACCACTGTTATGTGGTACATAAACAAGCAGGGAGGTACTCATTCTTACCCCCTTTGCAGACTAACAATGACTCTTTGGAAAAAGTCCCTGAAACTGAACATACAGCTGCAATCCCAGTTTGTTCCGGGCAGGGACAATGTTCTGGCGGACAGTCTAAGCAGAAACATCCTGGACCCACACGAATGGATGTTGCATCCAGACATTTTTGCACAAATAACTCTTGCATGGGGGAGGCCGGACATAGATCTCTCTGCCTCCCACCTCAATCATCATCTGAAAAAGTTCTGCTCGAGGACACACCATCCACAAGCCTGGAGAATAGATGCTCTCTCATTCAGCTGGAACTCTCCAACAATCTATGCATTCCCACCTCTACCATTAATGACCAAGGTTTTACTGAAGATCAAAGCAGAGCAACCGAAAGGCATCTTAATATCTCCAGATTGGCCAAGGCAGCACTGGTATCCATTACTACGGAGCATAACTTGCACCAAGCCGTGGCCCCTGCCTCAATGGCCTCTACTCTTGACTCAGCACAATTACAGGACGGTTCATCCCAACCTGCAAACTCTACAGCTGACAGCTTGGAGGATTCCATGATTTCTCCCCACATCTCTCTCTCCAAGGAAGTTCAGCAGATATTATTGGAAGCACGCAGACCTTCCACCAGAAAGACTTATTCAGCCAAATGGAAGAGATTCAACATCTGGAATACCAACAGGGGACAGGATGCATCAGTAATGAGCATCCCACAGATACTGGAATCCTTGGCAGAAATGCTGCATAATGGACTTTCCTATTCTTCCATAAAAATACACGCTTCAGCAATTTCAACAAAATACAACACTGATCCACCTGTGTTTTCACATCCTTTGCTAAGACAATTTCTAAGAGGGATAAAGAATATCAAACCTCCCAGAAAACCACCAGTGCCTGCATGGGACCTCAACTTCGTGTTGGAAAAACTAACTCTTCCTCCTTTTGAACCAGCAGCATCTTCAGAATTGCAATTTCTTTCCTGGAAAACAGTTTTCCTGTTGGCAATTACCTCAGCAAGAAGAGTTTCGGAGATACAGGCCCTCATGGCAGTACCTCCATTCCTCATTTTTCATCAGGACAGGGTTTCTTTAAGAACCAATCCTTCCTTTATGCCAAAAGTGATATCCATGGTGTCTCTAAATCAAGCAATTCACCTGCCTACTTTCTTCCCCAATCCTCAAAATAAAGGGGAAAAGCTGCTGCGCACTTTGGACATACACAGACAACTATGCTACTACTTGGACAGAACAAAGGCCAACAAAGTCTGACCAACTATTTGTAGCATATGCTCCTGGAGTGCAAGGAAAGGCAATTTCCAAACAAACAATTTCAGAATGGATTGGACATTGCATCAGATTCTATTATTCTTTCCATGGAAAGGGTGTGCCAGCCAATATCAGGCCACACTCCACCAGAGCTACAGCCACCTACACAGCCTTCCTAAGAGGGGAGGCTACAAAGGACATTCTAGAAGCTGCTACATGGAGCTCCGTGCATACATTTTCCAAACACTACAACCTGCCTTTATATTCCGGATCCCGAGCAGGCTTTGCTTCGGCAGTCCTGCAGGGCATTTTAGCTACACCATTCTTATCTTAGAGCCTACCACCCCCAGCTTGGCTATGGTATTCAACCCATATGTAAGGACTGCAGTTGCATTCTTGAAGGACGTAGTACAGTTTTGTACCTACCATAAATGTAGATGTCCGATAGATATGCAACTGCAGTCAGGTTTTCCCTCCCTCCTACCCCTCTGTGTATTGGGTCCACTTCCCTCCTTTTATCCTTAGCTGGGGATATCTGTTATGGTGTATCTGTTTATTGCTATTGTGTATGTCTGGAAATTTTTCTCCAGTTCTAAATTTAGCCTTCCTTGGAGGGCACCTGGCATCTGGGGCAAGATACACTGAGGAAGATGGCGTCGGCTGATGCTTTTATACCCCAGCCGCTCTGACGTCGGGGAGGAGGCGACATCAGCCGACGCCGGACCCAGACTTTGGAATCGGGCCGACCGAGGGCTGCCTGAGGCAGGACAACCCTTATGTAAGGACTGCAGTTGCATATCTGTCGGACATCTACATTTATGGTAGGTACAAAACTGTACATGTTAAGTTGTCAATCTCGCCTTCATTCTTGCTGGATGGGTTCGGAGCCGAGGCACTTGCTAAGCTCGAGAGTCACTTTTACCAGCTCGAGGCAGCCCCATATCCCATGATGCAAGGCGGTAATTACCCAGATCTCGTTTGCCGCTTCGCTAATGAAGTCATCCTTTTTACCAGCTCCTGGTAAGTGATTTATATATTACTATTTGTCAAGAATTTTAGATCCAATTCCCTAGAATTTTTATTCTCTTAGTCTTTTAGTGAATCTTTATTCACATAGCTCCATACCCCTTCACTTCAACCCCCTTTTCTTAGGCTTCTAGTGTTTGGGCCTTAGGCCTTACCCTCCCTTACAGTTCCTGAGAGGATTTACTTTAGGTGTGGGTGTTGTGTTTCACAACTGTGTATTACAGTTCTAATTTCTTGTTTATTGGTACATTCGGTCTGTTTGTGTGTGTACCTTAGGACTTAGACATGTCCAAAGATACTAGGGTCTCAGGCTTCAAGAAGTGTGACTCGTGCTGTCAGAAGATGTCTCTGACGGACGGTCACACTTCTTGTATTTATTGCCTGGGACCCCCTACACCTGCAGGACTCCTGTGCTATCTGTCATTCCTTTAGCCAGAGAGTCCTGCAGGAACGTAGGAATAAATTGATCCTCAGGGGTCTCCTTAAGCCTGAGAGCTCCCCGGCTAAGGTCGGCTCCGGGAAGCCCTCTAAGCCTTCCAGGACCCAGGCTTCGATGTCCAAGTCTGTGGTCTTTGTTCCGACTCCGCCGGAGTCGACATCGGCTCTGTCCGGAGCCGATCCTTTCTTATTGGCAGCTCCAGTATCGGCGCCGTTCTGTGCCGATACCCTGGCTTCAGCACCTATGTCGGCTCCGGCTGGAGCCGACACCTAGCGTCAAAGCATGTCTCTGCTCCGGCTGGAGCCGAGATATCTTTGTCTCCTCTTGGAGCCAACACGTTGTCGGCTCCGCATGGAACCAAGGTTTCTTCGGATCCGATGGCTCCCATCAAAAAGAGGTCTAGATCTCCTTCCTTGGAATCTATTCACTCCGCTCCGGCCTCCCCCCTGCTATCGGAGCGGATCATCGAGGTCTTCCAGGCTATCAGACCATGAATTGGAGAGAGTGGTGAGTAGGCTGTTAAAATCACAGGCACTGGCCCAAATGCTCCATAGCCCGTCTCAACAGACTACTGCTATCTTACACACTCCTGAAATTCCTCCTTCGACTCTCCTACATAGTTCGGAGCCGGAGATTATTGGTACCGTGACTGTTGCTGCTTCGGAGCTGATACCACACCTTTCGGCTCCGTCGTCCTCGACTCCTATCTCCTCCTTGAGACCTTCCTTGGAGGGATCCGGGCGTTGGGCTTCCCTGGTCAGTTCCGAGGGGGCGAGTGGCATCGGACCCTTGTCTGACCCCGTTCTCCCTCTCGGGGCTTCGGCCTTGGTGAGCTCGGCCCCGACATCTGCTTCGGAGCCTTCCCTTTCGGTGGGACCAGGGATCCCTGTTTCTTCGGAGCGGGATCTCTCGGCCCTCCCTGGGAGGGGAGCCTTCGAGGTGATGAGGAGTGTGCTAGCCCCTGAGCTTAGTCAGCAGTCGGTTCCTTTAGCTCCTCTCTCTACGGTGCCTGTAGATGCCTCTTCCCGCTCTCTTGCTCCCGGACCCAGAGATCCATCGCCCCAGGTCTCCCCATTGGGAAGAACTTCCTCTTCCGAGGTTTCTTCTGATCCTTCAGGTGAACCCCCGCATAAGAGGACCTGCAAGAGGAAGCATTTAGACTCCCCTGAGTCTACAACATCGGATACCGATTTAGATGAGTCGGAGGGGTCCCCAAGATCCTCCTCTGAGGATGTCTCCTTTTCAGACATCCTTGAGCTCCTGAAACAGAGGGGGAACTGGCCCTCCATTAACCCTTCCGAGGATGAAACTGTATACCTGGAGGCTTTTGGATCTCGACCCTCCACCTCCTGGGTGTCTCAGCCTTTCGACCCTCTCATGGAGGTCATAGCTCGAAAGGCGTGGGCATCTCCTGATTCGGTGGAAGCAGTCCCCAGGAGACCTTCAAAATTTATTACGGCCCTCGCAGAAAAACAGTTTCTTACTAAAGGTGTCCCGGTTGATGCCATGGTGGTGGCGGCCGCCACTAAGAAGGAACTTGCAGATCCTTCCCTACCAGTCCATCCTCCTAACAAGGAGTCTAGGACTATGGACAGGTATGGTAAGCGGATGTTTTCCTCAGCGACATTTGATATGCGTTTGCTGAATTATTTATGTCACTTCACCAGACTTCAAAGGGACATCCTTAAAGAATTTGGTGAAGTAGTACAGGATCCTTCAGCAGCAGGGGCTCAGGAAAAGATTGCTTCTCAGCTGGGAATCCTTAACTCCATAACCAACTCCTCCATGTGGCTCATTTCTTATGCGGCCGATGGGGTGAGTAGAGCTGCAGGCACAGGAGTGGCTCTCAGACGTCAGTCCTGGATGCGGCTCTGTAATTTTGCAGACCCTTTTAAGGCGTCCTTCACAAACTCTCCCTTTGATGGGTCAACTTTGTTTGGCCCTCAGGTAAAGGACACGTTGACCAGGTGTGAGCAAGACGGCAAGACTCTTTCTGCCGTAGGAGTCCGTTTCTCCACCCCTTCCCAAAGGTCAGAAAGGGGGGAAGATGTGGTTCCGAAAATCTCAGGGAGTCACGCCGGACGCACGTGGTCAGTTTACCCCCAGAGGCAGAGGGGGTAATAACAATAGACGCCGCCCTAGGGGCAGAGGGGGTCCGCAGAACCAGGGCAGTAGAGAGCCTCTCTCTGACCAGCCCTTCCAGCATCCCTGAGGTGTTGCCCGACTGTCCACCCTTGGAGGCAGTCGGGGGGAGATTGTCGCTGTACCCAGAAGCCTGGTTTTCCCCCTCTCAAGACAGATGGGTACAGTCGATCATATCCGAGGGTTACAAGATTCCTTTCGAGGAAATCCCCTTCCCTCAGAAAAGTTCCCTTCCAGACGTTCCACCCGGTCTAAGGGAAATTGCAAAACTAGAGGTTTCAAAGCTTCTAAAAAAAAAGGGCCATCCAACCAGTTCCAACAGAACATTTAGAGTCCGGAATCTACTCAAGGTTCTTTTTGGTTCCCAAAAAGACGGGAGACTGGAGACCAATATTAGACCTCAGCAGGGTCAACAAGTCTGTCAAAAAGACGAGATTTCGGATGGTCAAGACAACTGGATGTGCTCCATAGACCTTCAGGATGCGTACTATCACATAAAAATCCACAGACGCTCCAGAAGGTTTCTCCGCTTTCGGCTGGGGACCAGTCATTTTCAGTTCAGAGCCCTGCCCTTTGGTCTCACTACAGCCCCCAGAGTGTTCACCAAATGCATGGCAGTGGTCACGGCTCACCTGAGACGTCAAGGATTCCAGGTGTTTCCGTATCTCGACGACTGGCTCCTCTCAGCCACCACCAGGCATCAACTCATCCAAGCCAGAGACTACACCCTACGTCTCTGCAGTCAATTGGGAATTTCGGTAAACTTCGAAAAGTCCTCCTTATCGCCCTGCCAATCTATTACCTTTATAGGCGCAAATCTAGACACTACTCGGATGTCAGCAAACCTAACAAGTCAGAGAATCCTAGATATCCAAAACCATGTTCAGATCATCCTTGCCAGCAAAAAAGTACAAGCAAGGTTGGTCCTGAAAGTGTTGGGCCTCATGGCGGCTGCCATCACACATCTTCCTCTGGCCCGTTTTTACGTACGTCTCCTACAGTGGATGTTGTTCACACAGTGGTCCTTCAGCAGCTTCCCATGCGTCACAAGATCCTAGTGAGACAGACCTGCAAGAACCATCTATCCTGGTGGATTTCCTCTTCTCTAGTCCATCAGGGCAGACCATTTGTTGCCCCGGTAGCCACGGTCACTTCGGATGCCTCCCTGATCGGGTGGGGGGGGGGGGGGAATTATCAGGGCAGGATGGTTCATGGCACGTGGCAACCGTTCGAATACCACCTGCACATAAATGTCCTAGAGATGAGAGCAGTGGTTTTAACGTTGCAAGCCCTCAACGACTTTCTTCCCGTAGGAACTATTGCAGTTCACACGGACAACATGTCCGTGGTGTGGTACATCAACAAGCAGGGCGGAACCAATTCCTATTCCTTGTGTCGAGAGGCTCTCAGACTTTGGCAATGGGCGATCTCCTCTCATCGGTTTCTGGTAGCAATGCATATCCCTGGGAAAACCAACATAATAGCGGACAGATTGAGCAGAGCTATACTCATGCCTCACGAGTGGTCTCTCAAGCAATCCATAGTGGAGGAGATTTTTCAGAAGTGGGGCTGCCCATGCTGCGATCTTTTTGCTACTCCTCAAAACAGCAAATGCCCAGACTTCTTTTCTCTCTTCCCACTTCCGGGCCATCCCCCCAGAGATGCTCTTACCCAAGATTGGCCCCAGAGACTCCTTTATGCTTTTCCTCCATTTCCATTGATACCACAGGTACTCCAGAAAGCTGCCGTTTTGAGAGCCAAAATGATTCTCATTGCCCCTTACTGGCCTCGACAAATTTGGTTTCCCATTCCTTCATCGCCATCTCTTGGTGCAGCCTTGGCATCTGGACCCAGCGCCAGATCTTCTGACCCACCAGTCGGGTCAACTGCACCGGTCCGTTCCTTCCCTCAACCTCACAGCTTGGTTGCTCCACTTACTTCCTTAGCCAGGCTTCCTATGATCTCTAACCCCGTTAGAGACATCATAGTAGCTTCTCTTAAGTCCTCTACCAGGAGGATTTACTCTAGCAAGTGGAAACGCTTCTCCCTTTGGGCAAAAGCTAGGAACATAGATCCTTTTACTGCCCCTGTTCAGTCAGTCTTGGATTTTCTAGCGGAAATTTTTCAATCAGGTTCTTCGTCTTCCACAGTCAAAGTTCAGTTGGCAGCAATCTCGAACTTTCATGTCGGGTTTGCAGACCACAACATTACGTCCCACAAACTTTGTAAGGCCTTTCTTAAAGGAGTGTTCCTTCTAAAGCCCCCTGTTAGGGATCCTACACCACAGTGGGACCTAAATTTAGTGATGACATCCTTGATACTTCCCCCTTTCGAACCGGCTGCTTCATGTTCTTTAAAGTTTCTTTCTTGGAAGACACTTTTTCTTGTCGCCATTACCTCGGCTAGAAGAGTGTCGGAACTTCATGCCCTCTCTGTTCGTCCCCCTTATTTGGTCTTCCACAAGGACAGGGTATCCTTGAGAACCAATCCATCCTTTTTGCCCAAGGTTGTTTCTAAGACAAATTTAAACCAATCCATTGATCTTCCTGTATTTTTTCCAAATTATTCTAACAGGGCGGAACAAAAATTACATTACCTAGAAGTTCACCGCCAGCTCAGATATTACTTGGACAGAACGAAGCAATTTAGAAAATCTGATCAGCTCTTCCTTTCTTATGCTGAAAATAAAAAAGGTCTCCCTGTTTCTAAAGTGACCTTATCCAGATGGCTATCTTCCACCATTTCCGACATTTATCAACTCAGGGGCAAACAACTGAGCTCAAAACCTAAAGCACCTTCCACAAGAGGCCTAGCCACTTCTACAGCTTTTCAGGCTAGGCTACCCTTGGATACTATTTGTGCAGCAGCCACTTGGGCCACTCCTCATACCTTTGTTTCTCATTACAAATTGGATTTGGCCTCCAGGGACAGGGCAAGCTTTGGTTCCACAGTTCTCAAGAGTCTGTTCCATTGAGCCACCCAGGATATAGGTGCTAGGGACACGGTCCCATCCAGCAAGAATGAAGGCGAGATTGACAACTTAACATTTAGAAGTTATGTACCTACCATAACGTTCCATGTTAGTTGTCTTCTCTCGCCTTCTTTCTTGCGTCCCTCCCTCCTGTCCCCCTTGCCTGGACAGACCTTGATCTCCCTTTTTCTCTGGAAGATTCTTCTTCCTTGGACACCAGATAGTTCTTGGCCTTGATTACCTGGTTTCCCTTTACAGCCTGTTTTAGGTTAGTTGTTCCTCTTTCCTTAGTGGAAAGTTTTTTGGTAGGCAGTTTTTTCCTCTAGATACTAAATGAGATCTGGGTAATTACCGCCTTGCATCATGGGATATGGGGCTGCCTCGAGCTGGTAAAAGTGACTCTCGAGCTTAGCAAGTGCCGAGTCGGAGCCGAGGATCGGCTCCGAACCCATCCAGCAAGAAAGAAGGCGAGAGAAGACAACTAACATGGAACATTATGGTAGGTGCATAACTTCTAATTTTTGTACCTACCATAAATGTAGATGTTCGAGTGCGCATACAGCTGCAGTCCAGGTTACCCTCCCTCCATCCCCTCTTAGGACAGAGCTTATGACAAACACCTTTAACATACAACCTCTTTGGGGTATTCCTATTTGGTGTATTTGCTTGCAACTACTGTTTTGACTTTACTTATGTATGTTTGCATAACATCATGTATTTCCTTCCTTTCTGGGGACACCTGACATCTGGGGCAAGAAAAACTGAAGAAAATGGCATCGGCTGCCTCTTTTATACCCCTGACACACTGACGTCCGGGAAGAAGCGACGACAACCGACGCCGGACCTAGACTTTGGAATTCGGCCGACCGAGGACCCGCCTGACGGCAGATAACCCTAGTGTGATGACTGCAGCTGTTTGCGCACTTGAACATCTACATTTATGGTAGGTACAAAACTGTACTTTTAGAATAATTGGGAAGCCCCAGGGCAGGTGGGTTTATCAGTGCGGTTTTAGTAGCCTGAAAAGCATTTTCATGTTTAGGGGACCAAGACAGAGGATCTGTGACTTTCTTTTTTAGAAGCTGTAACAGAGGGGCCGAAATTTCTGAAAAATTAGGCACCCACCGTCTACAATAACCTGCCAGGCCGAGGAACCCCCTGAGTTGTCTGAGTTACAGGGCGAGGGGCAGTCTGAATCGAGGTGATCCTACTTGGAAGTATTTGACGTGAACCCATAGAAATTGTGTCCCAAGAATTGTACCTTTTCTTGACAGAACTGCAGTTTAGATTTCATAGGTTCATAGGTTGATACTAGGCTATCTGCCCTAGGACATTTATAAGCCTAGCCAGAGTGTGTTTGGCTTTCGCCACCCTTTTAGATTAGTTGACTGTGCCTCTGTATAGTAGGTCACAGAAGGTAGCCCTTTTAAGGTTTGTTTACTGTACCTCTGTCAAGCAGCGACACAGAAGAGATCCCAGGGGGGTAAACTTATGATTTCCCATCCATTCGTCAAGATTTCTCTTGAAGAGGGTCAGTGAGGGGCTCTGCCTAACATGGATTGGGATTTTGTTCCAGAATGAGGGGAGCCTCTGGGATATGAATCTGTCCCTCCAGCATGTCTATTTATTTCTGTGCTGAGGTTCAAGTCCCTGGAGCGTGTAGCTCTAAGGGATTTAGATTTCCTGAGGTCAAGCATGTCCATTAATTCTGGGTTGGACATGGCATTATACGTCAGATGCAGATAGCCTCTGAGTAGGCGGTATGCAATTGAGTAGAGCTGGTGTTTCTTTAGCCTAACTGCATAGGGCATCTGTTTGAGCCCCTTGATACTCTTGGTGAGATACTTTTGGGGCCTTTCCAGTTGCTGAAGGTGTTTGGTAAGGTACATCCCAAATGGGGCATTGTACTCCAATTATGGGCCTGATAAGTGATGAGTAGAGGGGCACAATGACCTCTCTTGATCTAGATTTATTTACCTTAAACATAATTTACCTTAAACTAGATTTATTTACCATCAACATAATTGAATGCTACTTCCCACCTGGCCAAACCATCCCTCCACTAGAAAACCTCCTCAGCTGTTCTACCTACCATCTCCCCCAAGAAACTATCATCTTAGGTGATTTCAATATTGACTGGCAATCCTGTTCTGGCAACAATCCAACCCATCATGTACACCTTCATGGGAACAATCCAACCCATCATGTACACCTTCATGGCTTCACCCAACTAGTCCAGTCACCAACAAGGATAAATAAAAACTCCAGCAAGCACACTACCCTGGATTGGATACTAGTCAGTAAGAACCCCCAGTCATATATAACAGGCTGCTTATCAGATAGTCTCAGTGATCACTCCCCAACATTCCTACTCAAAAAAATACCTGTAGCAAGCTAAACCTGTCATCTATCGTCAAATACGTAAAAAAATAAACTTTAACCCACTCACATTCATCTCATCCCTCAAAGAATGTAACTGGCATGCTCTAAAGTACCTCAGTCTAGATGACGCAGTTGAAGTTTTTAATACTACCTTCCTGAACATCCTTAATTACCATGCCCCATAAGGTTTTCCAGAACCAAAGCACAACCCTCCCCATGGCTACAGAAAACCACGAAGTCAGAAATGAAAAACCGGGATAAAGCCTGGGAGCACTGGCGCAAAACCAAATCCCCCTCAGCTAGACAGAAATTCCTAGAACTACGCAATAGAGTCAAAAAGCTAATAAAACAGGACAAATTCCAATACTACCAGTCTGCCCTAGACTCCTCACAACACAGCCCCAGACAATACTGGTCCTCCATAAACTCCATCCTCCACCCAGGTAAAGTTAGTACCCCTCCTCCTAACATCCCTCACTCCTCAGAAAATATTGCTACCTCATTCAACACACACTTCACCCAAACCATACTATCACTAGCTAAACACAACCCCCCCCCTCCAACCCACAACTTAATTTAGTAATCTCCCCACTGCCTTCTCTTTTTCTCCTGTACCTACCTCCAACATAAAAAAAAACTCTTAACTAAACTTAAACCCACCAAATTAGCAGCAGGCAACCTCCCAAGTGAATACCTACAAATTGCAGCTGATGCTCTGGCCTACCCAGTATCCATCATGATTAACCGATCTGTGTCAGAAAGTTACGTTCCCACATTGTGGAAAGTCTCACATATAATTCCCCTCCACAAAGGCGGACCCTCTACAGAACTAATCAGTTACCGCCCCATAGCTATTCTCTCTCCACTCTCCAAAATACTAGAGAGATGCATACACTCTCAGGTCTCAGACTACCTCCTTACTAACAACCTCCTTTCCAGTACTCAGCATGGTTTCTGACCAAACCATAGCACCACCACTGCCTTACTCTCCTTTACTAACACTATCCTTCAGCATAAAAACAATGGCCATCTCTCCTCTGCTACTTTCCTAGACCTATCTAAAGCATTTGACATTGTCCCACACAAACAACTTATCTCTGTCCTCAATAACCTATTCTTCTCACAATCAGTCACCAACTGGTTTCAGAGTTACCTGTCTGACCGCCAGCAATCCGTTGTATGGCAGAATGACATATCTTCCCAACTACCTGTCTCCATAGGGGTTCCCCAAGGATCCATCCTTGGACCCCTACTCTTTTCTGTTTACACTAATAATCTAGCCTCTGCCACCAAACATGGCGCACACATCCAATACGCAGATGACTCTACCATCATCTGCTCAGCCCAGTCCCTACCCAAACTGCAAAAAGTCACACAGGAAGCCTTTTCCTCTGTTGAAACATGGTTATCCGATTCCCATTTAATACTCAACCCAAACAAAACTAGACTACTCCTCTTCCAACCCACCAAACATACTCAAAACAACTCTCACTTTAACATCACAGCAAAAGACAACACCACTATATACCCAACTGAACACACCAAATTGCTAGGAGTGGAAATAGACAATAAACTAAAATTTGACATTCACATATCCATGACCATAAAAAAAGTCCACAAAAAACTAGGAGCATTATACAGAAATAAACAATTTCTCACCAAAGCAGCAAAGATTTCAGTAGCAAATTCCCACCTTATCTCCACCCTACTTTATGCCTCTCCAATATATTCCAACCTAAGGCAGTGTGATCTAAACAAGCTAGAGACCTGCTACAACAAAATCGCCAAATTCGCCACAGGGGCATCCTACCATATTCACCACAGTCTCTCACTTGCTGAACTGGGCTGGCTTGAACTCCCTCACCTCCTTCAGTGGTATCAACTCTCACTCGCTCACAAACTAGTAAACCATCCACTAAATGTCCCATCCCTCCAGAATCTACTCCAACCCTATCGCACCACCAGACCACTAAGATCCAGCAACAAAAATCACTTGCAGATCACTAAAGCCAATAACTCTGCTGGTGAAGCACTAATGTGAGAGTGTTCAATCTCGCCTTTGTTCTTACACATGGGTTCGGAGCCGATCCTCGGCTCCGTGCCGGCCGACTGCAAGCTCTGCATCGAGAAGAAGCTCGAGGACATCTAATACCCACAATCCCCCTCTGCCTTTACCTCAGATCTAGTTTGCCGCTGCTGCATTCGCATCGCTGGAGGCTAGCTCGAGGGTTTCTCAGATACGATTTTAACTTTTTTGGTTAAATTTTCAAAAGAACTTGTTTAAGATCACTAGTTATTGATAGTTAGTGTATGGTGTGTGAGTAGAGACAGAATTTCTCGGTACCGTTAACTTAGTTTAACTTAGTTTAACTATAACTGGTATAGAGTTTTTCGGGGCCTACCACCCCTACTTGGATTGACAATCGGACTTACATTCTAACCGGATTTGACTCTGTTTAACTGGACTTGACTGTTTTTTTTTTTTTTTTTTTCTCTTACTTCATTATGTCTGAGAAAATGAAATCTGGTTTCAAACGTTGTCAGTGTGGCCAAAAGATGTCGGTCACAGACAACCACAGTTCCTGTGTCTACTGTCTTGGCCCTCTCCACTTACAAGAGGACTGTTCTATTTGTCACTCTTTTAGTGGGAGGGTCATGACAGTTAGGCGCAGGAAGCTGATGGATAGAGGATTGTTGAAACCCTCTTTCCAGGAGGCTCTGGATGCTTCAGACCAGGCATCCAAGTCCTCGAAGGGATCAAAGACGTCGGAGCCCAAGTCATCGGCTCCGAGCTCTTCGGGTATGGTTAGATCACCGGTTCCACAGACTTCGGGGCCGAGTGGTCAACTGTTGGCAGTTTCCGAGCCTCGAGTCTTGGAACCGGTGACGGAGCTCCCTCCACCGACTCTGTTGAGGTCGGCTCCGTCTTCGATCCCTTCGACTCGTTCTTCCAGGCCCCTTTCCGACACCGATGTGGACCGTGTGATGCAGAAATTGATGGAGCATACGGCCCTATCCAAGCTTATCTCGGTCTCCTCTCAGTTGATGTCGAGACTTGAAGGCCTGCCACTATCTCCATCTGTTCCTCCTCCAAGACCTGTCCAGTCTTCGGAGCCGGAAGAAGCTGAACTGATGATTGTGGAGCCCTCGGTGCCAGAACCGTCTTTTTCTCGGTCGGCACCGTTCACCTCGACTCCATCCGATCCGGTACTTGAGTCTCGGGGCCGAAGATCCATCCTTGGTTCCGGGACCGAGAGTCGGACCGATGTTTCGGTTCCGACGCTCCCTCTCGGGGCCTCGGCGCGGATCGACTCGGTTCCGTCCTAGGGGTCGGTGCCTTCGGTGCCTGTTTCGGGGATTCTTCCCATTTCTTCGGAACCGGGAGATACCTCGACTCGGGACCCGGGGGCATTCGACCTCATGAGGAAGGTGTTGTCTACCCAGACAACCACATCAGCAGGTACAGCTTCTCCTCCCCACAAAGGACCGTTATCCTCCTCTGCACCCACGGCCACGTCCAAGCTTCGGGCACCAGTGTCTCAGCCACCCCTGGAGGGTGCCCCCTCTTCCTCGGAGGCTTCTTCGGATGCTCCCCACGAAGAAGTCCCTAGGAAAAGATTGTGTAAGAGGAGACACTTGGATTCTCCACAAGAATCCTTGACATCTGATACTGACTTAGATGAGTCAGAAGGGTCCCCTAAGTCACCTTCAGAAGATGTCTCTTTTCTGACATCTTGGAGATCCTAAAACAGAGAGGTGACTGGCAAGCCCTCCCCCCTTCTGAGGATGAGTCAGTTTTGCTGAAGGCATTTGGTGCTCGCCCTTCCTCCTCCTGGGTCACTCCGCCTTGATGAGTTAATGGAGTTGATTGCTCGAAGGCGTGGGAGACACCTGACACGTGGAACCAGTCCCTAGGAAGCCAAATAAATACATTACGGCACCACAGGACAAGGCTTACCTCACCAAAGGAGTTCCAGTAGACGCCATGGTGGTGGCAGCGGCCACGAAAAAGGAGATGTCTGAGTCTTCCTCATCTGTCCATCCGCCTAACAAAGATTCTAGGACCATGGACAGATACGGGAAGCGCATTTTCAGTTCAGCGGCTTTCTCTATGCGTTCCCTGAACTATTTGACTCATTTTACACGTTTACAGAGGGATCTAGTCAAAGAGTTGGGAGATACCCTCCAGGGTACTACAGATGCTGCTGTTTCAGAGAAAGTTACAGCGCATCTCAACACCCTTACATCCATTGTAAACTCGTCCATGAGGCTGATATCCTACGCAGCCGAAGGATCGAGTAGGGCAGCGGCTTCGGCGATTGCTCTTCGTAGGCAATCCTGGATGCGCTTATGTTCGTTTGCGGAAGCCTTCAAGTCTTCCTTTACTAACGCCCCATTTGATGGAGCCACACTTTTTGGCCCTAAAGTAAAGGAGACCCTTACCGAACAGGAGGGAAAGACTCTGTCTGCTGTCGAGTCCATTTTCCACCTTCCAGACCCGTACCCCAAAGGGCAACGTGGTGGGAAAATGTGGTTTCGAAAACCCCAAGGATCGTTCCCGAACACACAGGGTGATGCCCCCTCTAGAGGCAGAGGGGGGGGGCAGAGGTGGAAGACGCCGCCCTGGCGGCAGAGGGGGTCCGCAAAACCAAGGTGACAGGGATAACCTCCCTGGCAAACCTTTTCAGCACTCCTGAGAGGAGGCCCGACTGTCCTGCTCTGGAGGTAGTCGGGGGTCGCTTAGCTTTATACCCTCAGGCCTGGCAAAACCTTTCTTCAGACAATTGGGTAAAAAGCATTGTCACCAGAGGTTACAAAATCCCATTTCTATCCACCCATTCCAAAGAAAACTTCCAGATGTACCACCCCATCTGCGAGACCCAGCAGCTACAGAAATTTCAAAGCTGCTAGAAAAGAGTCATCCAACCAGTCCCAGCGGACCAAATAGGATTCGAACTTACTCAAGGTTCTTTTAGTTCCAAAGAAAACAGGGGACTGGAGGCCGATTCTGGACCTAAGCCATCTCAACACCTTTGTAAAGAAGGAAAAGTTCGAATGGTCACGCTTCAATCGATCCTTCCATTTTACGGAAGGGCGACTGGATGTGCTCGATAGATCTGAAGGACGCATACTACCACATCAAAATGGCCAGGGCGTCCAGGGATCATTTGCGCTTCCGGCTGGGAGCCAGTCACTATCAGTTTCGAGCCCTGCCCTTTGGTCTGACTACAGCCTCCAGGGTCTTCACCAAATGCATGGCAGTGGTAGCGTCTCATCTGAGGCACCTAGGATTCCAGGTGTTTCCGTATCTGGACGACTGGCTCCTGTCTGCCACCACCAGGCGTCAACTGATACAAGCCAGGGATTACTCCCTACATCTTTGTACACACCTTGGAATTTCAGTAAATTTCGAAAAATCTTTGCTACAGCCATCACAGCATATCTTATTCATAGGAGCGGAATTAGATATGCGTCACTTAGTTCTAAAACTTCCTACAGAAAGAATAGAAGCACTTCAAATCAACATTTCCCTTCTGCTGTCATCCAGAAAGTCACCGGCAAAAATTGTTCTGAAAGTCTTGGGTCTCATGGCAGCTTCTCTCATTGCGATACCATTGGGAAGACTGCACATGAGAGTACTACAATGGCTTCTGTTTGCACAATGGTCATTCCAACAACTTCCACTGACTCACGAAATATTGATAACAAAAACATGCAAATCACACCTAATGTGGTGGTTACAGACTTGCAACCTGTCCAGCGGAAGACCATTTGTGCTACCCGCACCGTCTGCGCATTTATAACCACGGACGCTTCCCTGATAGGGTGGGGGGGCATCTTTCAGGGACAGACAGTCCAAGGCGAATGGACCAATCTGGAGTACAATCTGCACATCAGTGTTCTGGAGTTGAGGGCAGTGTTTTTGGCGTTGCAACACTTTGCTCCCCTTCTTCCTCCAGGGACCATTGCAGTTCAGACAGACAACATGTCCGTAGTCTGGTACATAAACAAGCAAGGGGAACCAGGTCTTACCAACTATGCAGAGAGGCCATGAGAATTTGGCAATGGGCAGAGTCCACCGGTCGCTTTCTGATTGCAACGCACATCCCGGGGTCATCCAACGTCATAGCCGACAGGCTGAGCAGGGCAATACTATTGCCTCACGAGTGGTCCCTCAAACAGTCAGTTGCGAGAAGGATTTTTCGCAAATGGGGCCAGCCTACCTGTGATCTGTTTGCGTCTCCAATGAACGCCAAATGCAGGAGCTACTTTGCCCTATTACCCCCTCCAGGGGAAGTCCCCAGGGACGCGCTGGTGCACGATTGGCCCCCAGGTCTCCTATATGCTTTTCCTCCATTTCCCTTGATTGCAAAGTTTCTACAGAAAGCCAACAACCTTCAGAGGACTATTATTCTCATTGCCCGTTCTGGCCTCGTCAAATTTGGTTCCCTTTCTATTGCATCACCGCATTCGGGGACCTTGGATGCTGGACCCAGAGCCAGATCTACTGACTCACTCGTCAGGAGTTCCTCACCCATCTCTAGAATCTCTCCATCTAGCAGCTTGGCTGCTCCGCTTCCTAGCCAGGTCGGTTCCCCTTACATCGGCGGTTCAAGATATTTTAGTAGCTTCTCATAAAGTTTCCACTACAAAGACTTACACCAGTAAGTGGAAGCGTTTTGTTTTGGGCGGAGTCACATCATTTGGACCCTGTTACAGCTCCGTTAAACAAGGTTTTAGAGTTCTTGACTGAACTATTTCATGAAGGAGCTTCCCCGGCTACTTTAAGAGTACAGTTAGCTGCCATTTCTAACTATCATGTAGAGGAATGTGGTGCCTATTATGGCTCACAGACTTTGTAAAGCCTTTTAAAAGGTTCTTTTCATATCAGACCACCAGTCAGAAGTCCGACATCACCGTGGAATTTAAACCTGTTGCTCTCTAAATTGATGTTGCCACCCTTTGAACCAGCCTCAAGTTGCACATTGAAATTTTATCATGGAAAACTTTATTTCTAGTGGCCATTACATCTGCTAGGCAGTGTCTGAGCTTCAGGCCCTTTCTGTCAAACATCCTTATTTAATATTTCATTCTGACAGAGTATCCCTACGCACTAATCCATCCTTTCTCCCCAAAGTTTGTTCTTCTAGTAATATTAATCAGTCCATTGAATTACCCACCTTCTTTAAGAACCACTCTAATAAATTGGAGTATATGTTGCACAAACTGGACGTCCATAGACAACTCAGATTTTATTTGGATAGAACAAAGATCACAGGAAATCTGATCAACTATTTGTAGCTTTTGCTGACAGCAGAAAGGGTCTTGCAGTTAGAAACGAACTCTTTCTAAATGGCTAACTGACTGTATCACATATGTTTATGAAGCCTCTGACCAAACATTATCAGCAAAACCCAAAGGACATTCCACCAGATCAGTTTCTACATCTTTGGCTCACGCAGCTCGCTTACCACTAGACACTATTTCAGCGGCTGCTACTTGGGCTAAACCACATACATTTATCTCTCATTACAAAGTGGACAGGGTTTCTAGGGATAGGGCAACCTTTGGTTCCACTGTGCTCAAGAACGTTCTCCCTTGAGTTCCTCAGGATCATGGAGCTAGGGACGCTACCCATGTGTAAGAACAAAGGCAAGATTGAACACTCTCACATAAAGAAGTTATGTCCTTACCATAACGTTCCATGTGGAGTGTTCATCTCGCCTTGGTTATTACACTCCCACCCTTCCCACCCTTAGGAAGAACGTTCGATTTGGTGTCTGGTCTGGAGTATTCTCTTTCTGCTTTTGCAGTATTAGTGTTACTATCATACCCTTGGTATGTTTATATATATGTACTTTTATGTATATAGTTTGGCATCTGTGCGTGCTTTATGTCTGGTTTGCTTGCAAACTAGATCTGAGGTAAAGGCAGAGGGGGATTGTGGGTATTAGATGTCCTCGAGCTTCTCGATGCAGAGCTTGCAGTCGGCCGGCACGGAGCCGAGGATCGGCTCCGAACCCATGTGTAATAACCAAGGCGAGATGAACACTCCACATGGAACGTTATGGTAAGGACATAACTTCTTTTTCTCTTGCGTCATAGCCAAATTATGGAACTCGCTCCCACCCACAATTACCTCCGTACCATCATGCACCAACTTCAAAACTTTATTAAAAGCGCACCTAAAAACATGCTGGCTATGCCCTTGCAACTCCCACTCTAATATCATCCACCCCATCCAACTACTACCTTTCTTTCCACTCCACTAACTACCTTGATTATAGCAAGCTCAGATGCTCATAAGCCTATTACTTATTATACAGCAGGAACTTCTCATTGTTACATTTGTTAATTCCTGTTATGTACTTCACAGATAAAGACTCTAGTTGTCTACTGATGTACTATGTTCTTCATCTGTAAATATGTTGTAAGTAATTTCTATGTTAAATTGTTAATCGCTATGTAATCCAATGTAATTACTGTCTGTTTATTTTACTGTGGAGCTTTTCTCCCCCGGCCTCCGCTGAAAATGGACCCAAGTCCAGTCGGACACTCCCGGTCAACAAATTTAAATAAATAAAATAAATAAATAAATTAAAGCCTCGATCAGCTAAAAACTTTAGAACTAGAAGGGAATCCTCTATACAAGACTTAGTATCTTGTGAAGCTATAAGAATATCGTCTACATACTGGACCAAAACTGAACGTGGTGGTAACTGTAAATCCTGTAGTTGTCTGTGCATCTCTCTAGAGAATAGGGTTGGAGATTCTACATATCCCTGGGGTAGTCGGGTCCAAGTATACTGTTGGCCCTGATAAGTGAATGCAAACAAACTGACTATCAGAATGTTCCGGAATAGAGAAGAAAGCTGATGAGAAATCTATAACTGTAAAACAGCATGCTGTAGGTGGGATACAGCTTAATCGTATCTGGATTTGGTATGACTGGAAAAACAGCTTTATTGACTTCTTGCAAGTCTTGCACAGATCTGTAAACTTGTTTACCAGGTTTCCTTACCGGTAGTATTGGAGTATTACATGGACTTGTAGGTACTATGATTCCTTGCTGTACCAATGCAGAAATGACAGGGGCAATACGAGATGTAGCCACAGTCATCAAAGGGTACTGTGGCACCCGAGGTAACTTTGCCCCAGGCTTTAAGGTTATTTTTACATGAGTGGCTGAAGTCAGGAATCCAACATCATTACCAGGAGTGGTCCATAGATGAGAGGGTAATGAATTTAAATGCTTATTTTTATTGAGGTCAGACTGTATACATATTGTTTGCAAAGTGACATTTTCGTCTAAAGCAGCCAAAATACTATTTTGTTTATCTGAAGGTACTTGTAAATATATTCCATCAGCTGAGCAGAAAATGGTTGCTCCCATCTTACAGAGCAAATCACTCCCCAATAAATTTAAAGGTGCTGAGGGTCCTACTAAAAATGCATGATTGTCCTGTAAAGATCCCAAAGTTACTGGGACGGTTTCAGAATATTCAATAGGGATACCAGAGACACCTACCCCTCTAATTGTGTAATTGGAAAGGGGGACCTTTATTGCTGCTTCACCAGCTAACATAGATTTAGTTGCTCCAGTGTCAATTAAAAATGGGTATGATTTATTTTTGACAAGCAACATAACATGCGGTCCATCTTGTTCCACAGGAATGAAAGGGCACAACTGCTGTTGTCTTTGTTCAGGGAACCTTCATTGTGATGGCTGCTGATTGGATGGGGTCCAATTAGAATTCCACTGAGGTGACGTATCAGTAGGTTGGGCAGGTTGTTCAGCCAGGTACGGACATTCATTTCTCCAATGGCCTACTTCACCACAATTGAAACACTCAGTCTGATCATTATAACTTTGGAGTTGGGCTGATCGTGTTTCCTGCCAGTTTTGTCTATTTTAATTTTTTTGCCCCTTGGCGTCCACCTCTCCCTCTTCCCCATCCTCGTCCTCCCCGCCCACGCTGCCCGAAGGCAGTACACATCTGAATCTGCGCCTTAACCAATTTTTCCTGTAATTCTTTTTTCTCCCTTGCTAATTGGTTGGAGAAGTATTGCACTTGTGAGACCAATTCATGCAGTCCAAGACTAGGCCAGTTTAAATGTACTTCTTTTAACTTATCCCGTACTTGCGGGCGTAACCCATCTACGAAGGCGGCCGACAGTCCACTTTGTGCTGGCCCTTCGGTGGGTTCTGGGTAACCAGAATAAGCCTCAAAGGCTTCATTGAGACTATTTAAATACTTGTCCACAGGTTTGTCTTCTTTCTGAAGAATTGACTTGATTTTAGACCAGTTGGGTGTGGGTCAGACTGTTACCGTAATAACATCTACTATACGCTGTCTGACTGCTTCAAATCCATTATCTCCTTGTGCATCATGTTTTGGAATTGGAGTAGGGACATTAGCATGTTCCCAAATTTGTTTCATCAGATCAGCCGGCACGGTGTACTGAAGAACTGCCCTGATTTCTTCCGTTGTGGGATTTTGTAGACTAATGTCCCGCCAGCACATGCTGGAACTTAGCTGGATTAGTACAGATGAAAGTTAGTGATTTGGTAATGGCTTGAAAATCAACCGCCAACCACGCCCTTGGTACTACAACGGTCGGTGGTTCCTGTGCGTTTCTAGCATGGGCTGGGTTAGGTACCTCCCTTAATGGTAACAATCTGTCGTCATCTGACGACTCCGACTCTGAGTCTGGATTAAATTTATCTGGCCCAAAATATCCATCCCCACTGTCAATTATAGTGGGGAACTGGCCAAAATGCCTTCGTCTGTGTAAATGTCACCTCCCTTTTCCCTTTTGATAGGGTTTAGATTTAAAGTACATTACAGCTTTTGCTTCCTTATGAGTCTTACTAAGAGTTCTTGGTCCCTCTTTTTTTTAATCACTTGTTTCTGGATTAAATTCACTAGACTGACTTGCCCACAGCTTGTTCTCCATCCCTAGTGGTGGAATCTGGCTGCTGTATTTCAACTCTTTGAGCAAGGGGGGGGGGCTGATACTGCTGTGGTGCAGTCTGTGGTGGAGGAAACCAGGCATTATCATCCTCTGACGATTCAGTTATTTGCAGTTTAGCTAATTCCTTTACAGGATAAAGCCCCTTAAAGGGTGGGTCCTTCAAACATTTACCGTTTACTACATCTGAATTGCTGACAGTGAGTTGTAATTCCCTCAATTGCTCTTTTAGTTTTTGCTGATTATCCTTTAGTCTACTGATAACCAAATCTTTTTCTCTTTCTTTCGCCTCTGTCATCCAATCATTAAATGTTGCCCAGCTCAACCCTGGTATTTTTTTCCCTTTTTTCCTTAACTTTCCCAGGAGATTAAGCAAAATATTTTTATTAAAACTGCCTTTTTCTGGGAAGGAGAGTTTTACCATCACCCTTAGTGAGGGCGATCCACGGACTTATGAACATACAACTGTCCCGGGACACAAGAAAGTACATATAACCAGGTGGTGTACCTCTTTCTGGCTCCTTTGATTCCCACAGTTGCACCCATTTTCACACAATAAGCTATGCTGTATTTTACAGATTTAGCTGTGATGTTTTGTAAGCGTCGTTTTCCCCACTCCCTTGTCTCCTTTCACTCTTATGTCGCCAGTTTTTTGTTTTAACCCACACTCGTACTGCACAATCAATAGCAGAAAAGAAATACATGCCACTTACCTCAAAATGACTGAATGAAAGGAATTATTTTATTCCTGCAAAGTTATCAATACCAAATTTTAAAGCAGGCGAGTAAAGGAAATGAAAGAAACACCGCAAAAACAGAAAATTCTTTCATGGGCCCTTTCGCTAGCAGTATTTCATTCAATCCCCGACTGCTGCAGCTGTTGTCAATTCAGATCTGAGTAAACAGCACCATTTGTTGTGTTAGCTTTTACCTTAAATAAAGACAAGACAGATTTTCCTCTATTTCAGTGGTATTTATTACACACGTGTGGGATCCTCATGGAAAGTACCAGGGAGACTCCCAGAACAAGGGAATGCAAAAGCTTATATGCTGGTAATACTTGTTGACAAAACAAAAAAATATAGACTGGACCAATTAGATCAGTACAAAAGACAATTAACCAATCAGTGGTTTACCCGTAGGCTTAAATGAGTACAACAGGTTTCTCTAATGTATTCCTTAACTTCACGGCCCTTTTCCTCCCTATTTAAATTGTCCTCTCTAAAGCAACAACAATAAAGCATTTACAATTTTTATAATTCCCCTTACTTTAACAGAAGCCTACCTTCTCATACTGTGATGGTTTCACTTACAAAATGGTTCTCTCACGTTTGAATAAAGCTTGCTGGAGTCACCCAATTACTGACATCATCGAGGCCAGGCAGTGCAGGTACTTTTTTTTTTTTTAATCAGTTCCCTCCCCCAAAGTGACATCACCACAGCAGTTATCTGATTCTAACTAAAATAATAAGACCCACCCATTCTGTGATGTCATGGCTCCCTTGTCCTTCCCCCAGCATGATAGCTGTTCATTTTATTCAGTAGTAGTATAGTAACACCGATGTCTGGAAAACAGAAATTTGGTATGCATACTTATATATTCTGCACGGCAGATGATGCTTAGGTGGTGTATCGCTTGCATACTTCTCTGTTGTATTTGCACCAGATACTGCTAGTGTGCAGTGTGGGAATAGAAAGATTAAAACATTACCCTAGTATCAGAGGTGGCAGTGCAACATATTCATAGTGGCTTAACATGAGAGTAGCTCTAAGCAAGCACCATGTGAAACCTGAACAAGCACCTAGAATTATTCAGTGCAGCTTCCACACCTTAAGTCTGAAAATGAATTCACATACTCACATGAACAGAGGTAGCTGCATCTTGATGGCTAAAGGTGTATGGGCATGTCGGGTGGTTACTACACTGCAAAAGTGGCATGTAATGGTGGAGATGTTTGGAAGGCATGAGCAAACGCACCAGTATATTAAAGCCATAGCACCAATTGAACTGGAGGCTGGCAGATAGATTTAGTAAGGGATTTTGTCCATGCACAAATATTTCAACAGCGTTTCTTTGTAGTGGCATCCGTTATCTGATTCAAGGTAAGTTAACTTTGATATCCTTTTATTTTAAAAAAAAAAATCAATAAAAAATTTACTTTGTTATAAGTGACTTCTGGACACAAGAAAAAGGAAGGGGAAAATATAGCAATGTGGTTTGTATGTACAAAGACAAATCCAGGGACACTGCAAACGTTTTTTTTTTTTTTTTTTTGCAAACCAACCAGTGGAGTAAAAACATATGAAGGCAAACACTGCATACCAACACACTTTGCACATGCAAATCTCAATTTTTAACAAGGTGGAAGCATGAATGATACCTTAGCACTTAAATTAATAAAGATCTAAACTGGTTAATAGTATAAATGTTTTATTCTTTAGCTCCTTGGTGCAAGACCTTACTGGATGTGATTGCAGTCAAGTAAGGCCATGGCTATAGTGCAGCAAAAAAATGTCCCCTCTAACAAAGGAAATGCTAGAGCAAAGATTAAATTACATGAGTCAAGCACCCTGCTGAGATCTGCCAATCAATGGAATTACCAGGTCAAATTACCCTCAGGACTTTGACAGCTAGGGAAGCTAAGTGTTATGGGGGAGGGGAGAAGTAAATGGACTGGAATTCATTGTCTCACAAATTAGTGCTATTTAAACTAAATTAGAAAAAAAGGTAGCAGTAAACAGCACTTTGTGTGTTCTGTGGCATTTGCACTGTTTCTGTTTTAAGTAGTCATCCAGCAGCAGGGAATGTTACTTGCACTGTTCTATTTTACTCAGTACTTTGTACGCATGCAACATCTATGAAATGTCAGGAACTTTAGGCAAACAGAGGCCTGCATGATGTAACATTTTTGAGCCAAACAGTGATTTCTGGGATACTGGATGGCAACCTGATTTATCCAAACCACATCAATATGCCAGCCTCCAGGTGGTCAGTGTCTGGAATTACATATAAAAATATTTAAAATCCTGTCAATAATCCCAGAGTGCTGTTAAAGTGTAGGAAACATCTTGCCATGATGTTTTAAACATGTTTTTTTTGAGTCTGTGGGCGCGGTACTCCTTTAAAGCAGTTCACATTACTACATCTCTAGGCCGAAAAAGAAAATCTGATGCACTTCCATATAAGGCACAATTCCTGCTTTCAAGCAGGCTCTTGTTTTTAAGTCCTTTGTCACTCGTCACAGTTTACTCTGAGTTCACAGTACAAAGTCTATCTTAATGCAAGCAGATTGTCACATACTCCATTTCCTTAAACACATGCTTTGGCCGTTCATATTCTACAGAGTAAATGAGGTAATGGACTGTCATGAGACTTATCTGTACTTTAAGTGGGAGCACACTTTTTCCCTGAAAGTTTAAAAGTTGTTTAAAGTAATTGAAAACCATTCATCTGAAGTTGTTTATCTTCTTCCTATTCATCACTGATGGGTTTGGTTCCAAGCCCTCGGAACAGAGTCAGCCTTATACCAAGCTTGCGTGCACCAAAAACTCTTGAGCTAAGCTGCTACCCACAATGCCATTTCTGAGTTACCTCGGATCTCCCTTGCCGTGCAGCCATGTAGCAGCGTTTCACCGAACTCTCCAGCTAAGTGATTTATCTTATACATTTACAAGTTTTTGTAAAATTGTTTTCCCGTTTATAGTTTGTTCTTTGATACCTGAGATAGTTCTTTCTTACCATTGTTGGTATTTTTGAACTTTCTACCCTTGTGGTATCTTATTACCATTGTTGGTATTTCCTCTCTCTCTACTTCATTTCCTCCACTTTCCTCATTCTTACCCTTTTGTGAGAGTGTTCTGTTTTGTCTGAGAAGGGAATTACGGGGTTTAAACACCGCTCTTCTTGCAGTGGTAAACTTCCGAATAGTGACCTCCATGAAGAGTGTGTGTACTGTTTCTGGTTTCTGTTACTGGTTACTGTCGGAACCAAACCCATCAGTGATGATTGGAAGAAGATCAACAAATCAGATGGAATGTTATGGTAAGACATAACTACTTTTTTTTTGTGGAGAAATTTTGTTCAATTTTCCTTTTGGAGCTGGCACGGTGTTCTAGGTGATTTTTACTGTTTTTATTTATTAAATTACCACTTATGACGTAGGCAGTCATGCATTTATATAAATGAAAACAAACCATGTTGATACAATCTTCGCTGCCAGCATGGCAGACATTATACATCACTTCACTTACCTACCCAGTTATTGTCAGATAAGCGTTGCATAGTTCATTCAAATCCTGCTGCCTTTTAAACCTCATTCCTCCCCTGTATGCATGTATTGCCACAATTCCCATTTTTTCTATGTAATTTGTTCATACCGTTTTCTAAAGATTCCAATTCCAGTTGTTTTTTTCTATGTTACTATACACTAATTCTAGTACAGTTGGTTTAGACTTTGATTTCAATTTTCTAGTAATTGCTTTTTAAAGCAGCCACCATAATTTGACTCAGCAAGGCCTTACTATGTTTAAGCAGTTCTGATTATGTATCATAACTCTGAGAAATCATTTCCCTAGATAAACCAATTTGCTCACCCAGTATCTCTGATAGAGAAGTCTGCAGGAAATATTTAAAGTCTGCCAACACATTGCACTCCCAGAAAATGTTTCCAGTTACTGTTTCTTCTCCATCACACCTCCAAGATTTGCTGTCTACTGAGGAAAAATTCTGTGGGAGTCTACTTGGGGTATAAAAATACTTCTGTAAATATTTCCAAGCAAACATCCTAAATCTTCTAGATTTTTGTTGTATATTTGGGAGACTTGCAACATATATCCTCCCCAACTGTTTAATTGTGAATTGCTTATCCAATCTCTTTTCCCAATCATTTCTAACCTCCTCCGATTATCATAGTTGTCATGCAGTATTTTATATGCTCTACTAATTATTCCTTTTTTAATAGCAGCTACAGATTCTATTACAAATTCTACCAATATTGGTCTTTTGTTGAGGAACCCCCCCCCCCCCCATTTCTTTCTCTCTGCTTATACTCTATCAATCCTTGATGGGGAAGCCAGTCTCTAGCCTGCAAGCTAAATAAGTTCTTGGCCTCTTCCCATTCTGTTAAATTTCCATCTCTGATTATTTGCACCCAATACCTTGGTTCTTTTGCCAGTTTTCTCCAATAAATTCCAGCCCTTACTTGCCTGTTGTCTGTATCTCTTAATTGCAGTCACCCCTGTCTGTAGAATCTCCTTTCTCCATTACCGTTTTGGCTTAGTTCTTAGAATACTTCCTGCTACTTTATGAATAGAAGATACTGTTTGATTATTGTTATTCTCTCTAAAGATTTACAGCCAGAATCCCAGTCTATCCTGGTTTCTTGAGTTTCCCCTGTTTCATCATCATCATCCCTTTCCCCTCTGAATTACAGATCTGATGTCCTCCTATTCCTATGTGGCAGTATTCTTGGTGTGGGATTTCCTGCCTTCAGGTGACCCATACATCGTCTCGTATGCAAAAGCTTCAGCTTGGCTGTTGCAGCTGCGTGGGACGTCACACATAGGGTCATAAACCAGGGGCCCTATGTGTGATGTCCGCACGCACAATCCTCAGAACTTGAAGCTGAGCAGATAAAGTAGATGCCTAACAGGATAGGCTACCAAAGGTGAACATGTATAATGCCCTGGGTGTCTGCTGTAATGGAGAGAAGCAGCAGGGAGCAGATAGACTGGTAGAGTCTGTGAGGGGGAATGGTGGGTGGGAAGGGAAAAAAAAAGAAGTACAAGTCAGATCTGGAGGCTTGCACTTTGAAGCTACCTGTCGGATCTCCTAAAACTTCTTTAGATCCTATTTCATCGGATCCAAAAGCACTGTCAAAAACTAGATATTCATCCTTCCATTGACTTGGTGCCATCTAGGGTCCCATCTCCCTTTTTGCCGAGACTGTGTTGAAAATCTCTGTACATTGTCTCATATCATTTTTCCAGGAGTCTCACTGAAGTGGACATGGATAGGATAATGAGGAAATTTCTCTGGGCAGAAATACAGATGGGGGTTCTCCCGGCTCCTTCCCCCTCTGGTCAGGAGGTCTTGGCCTGTCTACCCCTCCATAATTGGCTCCTTATCCGATCTGACAATTTGATTAGGAGTCCTTGCATCTGAGTTTGTCCAGACTGTCCGGATCAGATCTGATAATAGTTGTATACTTTGATGTGAGGGTTTCGCTGAATGGCTCGGCTCAGAGTTCAAAGCCAGAGGGCTCTTGGAACCGTAGCGCCCGGTTGGGTCTGAGGTGTTGGAGTCTACTCCAAAATTTTCAGAGCTTTCTTTGTCCCTTGGTGCCTTGGCTGTGGACAGCTTGGCTCTGACCTCTGTCTCAGGTGAATTGCCTTCAGGGCAGATGGAGCCAATGGGGAGGAAACATGATTACTCAGCTCCATTGGCTTCCTTCTCCCCAGGGTATTCTGCCTTTGAGGTAGTGGAGTGTGTGTTCCCTGCTTCGGCTAGATGGATGGTCTGTTCCCACCTTAAATCTCCCATCAGGATTTCATATGTGTCTGCACCTTGAGCCTCAACATTCGACTCCACAGGGACAGCCAACTTAACCTGTCCAGGCTAATTAGCAGGGTATCCCCATATCCTCTGATTCTTTTCTCCATAGCATCCAACCAAAGAGGTACAGTGGAAAAGAACATGCAAAAAGAGGCACTTGGATTCCCTTCAGGAATCTATCACTGAGTATACCAATTTCGATAGAGGAGGGATCCCTTACATCACTACCCACAGACGTCTCATTTGGAGACATTCTAGAGATCCTTAAACAAAGGGGTGCTTGGTCCTCCCAAAATCCTTCTCCAGAGGACTCTGTGTTTCTGACTGTGTTTGGATCTGGCTCATGTACCTCCTGGGTTACTCCACCTGCTGACAACCTCATTGATTTGATCTCTCAGCAGGTGTGGAAGAAGCTTGACTCTTAAACCTATCCCCAAGAGACCAGACCAGATTCTAGCACCACCAGCAGGAAGGGAATTTTTGAGTAAGGGAATACCTGTGGATGCCATGCTTTTGGCAGCTGCCACTAAAAAGGAACTTGCGAAACAAAGTTCCACTGTCCATTCCCCTAGCAGGGAGTCTAGGTCTTTGGGCACGTTTGGGAAACCTATCTGCACTTGAGCGACCTTCACTGTTAGGTCTCTGAGCAGTTTGGCACATTTTACAAGGTTGCAAAGTGATTTGATAAAAGAGCTGTCAAAATTTGTTATATGGCCCGCCACTACTGACATTCAGGTTTCTGTGTCCTCACAATTTTGACCTAGCAGTCCATTTCAAATTCATCCATGAGGCTTATGTCTCATGCAGCTGAGGGTTACCTCAAGGGCAGCAGGTTCAGGCATTTCAATTAGGAGACATGCCTGAATGTGCTTGTTACGGAGCCTTCAAGTCCTGTTTCATCCATACCCCTTTGACTGAACTTATTTATTCGACCCCATAATGAAGAACAAACTCTCCAAGTACCAAAAAAATGGAAAGACCCTGTCTGCTATGGGAGTATGTTTTTTAATCCCTCAAAGGCCCCTTCTGTAGGAACCCACGAGGGGGACAAAAAATGTCAAGGTCCTTTACGAATTCCAGAAGGATACAGTTACCCCAGAGGCAGATGTGGTAATTCAAATGGAAGACGCCGCCTACACAGCTGAGGTGGCCCGCAAAACCAAGAGTCTAGAGATTCTTTTCTGACTGACTCTATCAGTGGTGCTGAAAGGAGGAGAGATTGTCCCCCTCTAGAGGCAATCGGGGGTTGACTATCTGTGTAGCAGAGAGCCGGGCTAGGCATCACAAAAGATATGTGGGTGGAGAGGATCATTTCCAGAGGTTATATAATTCCTTTTCCCCTTCCGCCTCCATCCTCACGCAAGTTTTCCAATGTTCCACCTAATCAGAGGACAACAGCAGGACTAGAAATACAAAAGCTGCTAGAAAAAAGAATCCTTCAAGAGATCCCACCAGATCAGATAGAATCCAAAGCTTCCTCAAGATTCTTTTTAGTGCCAAAGAAAACAGAGGACTGGAGACTAATTACTATCCCAAAAAATTGAATAGACAGTCCAGAAGATACTTTCACTTCCAGCTGCGAGCTAGTCATTACCAGTTCAGAGCCTTGCTCTTTGATCTCACCACAGCCCCCAGGGTATTCACCATATGTATGGCGGTGGTAGCAGCTTACTTGAGATAGCAGGGATTCAGGGTGTTTCTGTATCTAGATGACTGGCTCATCAGTGCCCTGACTAGGCATCTACTCAAAAGAGCAGATCATCAGGTACTCCAACCTTGCTTGCTTTTAGGAATCGCAATAAATTACAACAAATCTCAGTTACAGCCACCACAGATACTTGAGTTTATAGGGACAGTTTTCAACACGGTGTCTGTAAATGCTTCACAGATTTCCCCCCACCGGTCTCCTCTGTGCTTACTCCCCACCAGCTCCCTTGATCCCCAGGTTTCTACAGAATGCTGTCAGATTGAAGAGCAAGTCATCCGCATTGCACTTTGCTGGCTTTGGCAGGTTTGGTTCCCCTTCTTTTAGCCTCATCTAATTTATCTACCTTGGATTCTGGATCTGATTCTAGACCTCCTGTCTCACCCGACAAGCAGGATTCTCTTTGATGTCTCCCACCTAAAGCTTGACAGCATGGGTTCTCCACTTCCTTTGCTAGGTAGACAATGTATGCTATCATCCCCTGTATGTCGTATAATTTTATCTTATAAACCTTCTGTGAGGAAACTTAACAAGGGTAAATGGAAGATGTTTGTTGGGTGCATCAAAAAGATGTTGACCCCCTTTTAAGCCCCTATACAAAGTGCCCTAGAGTTTGTGGCAAAACTTTTCAGCGAAGGAGCTAGCTCCTTTGCCATCAAAGTTCATTTGGCAGTCATCTCTAACCATGTAGGAGTTGAGAATTCTTTCCTGGACTTAACTAAACTTTGTAAGGCCTTCTTGAGAGGTTTTCTTTTACTCAGACCACCTTATAAAGACCAGACTCCACCGTGGCACTTGAATCTACTGCTGCAGGCCTTAATTCATGCCGTATTTGAAGCAGCAGCAAAATGTTATCTTAAATTTCTGACCTAGCCTAGAAAACTGCCCTCTTAGTGGCAATGTCCTCAGCCAGAAGAATTTCAGTGCTTCGAGCACTGTCTTCTAAACCCCTCCCTACTTGATTTTTCAGAGGGATAGGGTGGCTTTATAAACCAATTCTTCCTTCCTAAGGTGGTGTCAGAATCCAATATCAACCATTAATCTGCCTTGTCTTTCTGAAATTTCAAAACAAGGGGGAATACATGTTGGACTTATTAGATGTTCATAGACAATTACATTTCTTGTAATGCGCAACAAAAGAAATTAGAAAATCTAATTGACTGTTTATCTCCTTTATTTGAGGACCTCAAAATAAATCTGTTACAAAGGTAACTTTGACAAGATGGTTACTGACTGCATATAAATACAAAGAAGGAAAAAAAAAATACAAAGAAGGAAAAAAAAACCACGCTGAGTCCCAAATAAATGTAAGCGCTTTCGTTTACTCAATCAGCAAACTTCTTCAGATACTTGTGAATTAACACAGAACTTAAATAAACAAAATAAATGACATCACCTAATATGAAGATACACTTCCACTTAAAGGGCTATTACTAGTTAATTAAAAACACATATAAAATATCCTAAGAAAATACTATACACAAAAAATGAATATGTATGCAAAATATAAATATATACAAATAAATACAAATAATTATCTATTAAGGCATTATTCAAATTCCGTGTGGAGCTTGTCATTGGTGTAAATATATTAATGTTAGGAATTCTTTTGTTATACATAATCAAAAATATTACGTTAAGGGTAGGTTTAACTGTAATTCAAGGGGTGTTGTGTATTTGAGTTCCTGCTCTGTTTGTCCTGCTTTTATGTCGGGAGAACGGAAAGACCCCTTAAAAATAGAATTTATGAACATCTGTATCAAATTAGTAAATTGAATTTGAATAATGCCTTAGCTAGGCACATTAAAGATTATCCTACACGTGGATTTGTCTTTCTTGTCTTTGAAAAAAATTGATGACAATGTTAGGGGTGGACCAGTTTCTTTGAAGTTAGATGAGAAATAATTAATTTGGCAACTGAAGCTGAATGCTCAGATTCCCCGGGCCTTAATGATTTTGTTTCTATTAAAAGTATTTTAAGAATGAGGGCCCTTAATAGATAATCGTTTGTGTTTATTTGTATATATTTATATTTTGTATACATATTCATTTTTTATGTATAGTATTTTCTTAGGATATTTTATATGTATTTTTAATTAACTAGTAATAGCCCTTTAAGTGGAAGTGTATCTTCATATTAATTGGTGGTGATGTCATTTATTGTGTTTAAGTTCTTTGTTAATTCACAAGTATTGTCTGAAGAAGTTTGCTGATTTTGAGTAAAGGAAGGCGCTTACTACATTTATTTGGGACTCAGCGTGTTTTTTTTCCTTCTTTGTATTTATTTGGTTTGTTGTTAATTTTGTTTTTGGAGTTACTGACTGCATATCCTTTGTCTACAGCAAATTGAGGTTCTCTGTCAAAAACTTTTAAGAGCCCACTCAACTTACATCCATGGCGACCTCATCAGTGTTTCTTTGTGGGCATTCTATGGACAATATACGTGCAGCTGCAATTTGAACTAATCCTCAAACCTTTATTACTCATTACAAACTGCGTCTGGTTTCAAGGGTTCAACCACGGTCAGGAATAACCTTCCTTGGAGTCCACCCAGGATTTCAGGTAGCTGGAGACTGTCCGAATAGTTGAGGAATGAATGAGAATTGACAACATCAGATAAGTTATGTGCTTAACATGACGTTCCAGCTGTGTTGTCCATTTTTATTCTTCCTCAACTCTCCACTCACCAGCCCCGTTGTTTGCCGTTATGGACTTGTGTAAGAATGGGATTTTATAAGGTCACCATGCTAAGCTCCAGATAATGCCTTCATTTGTCAGGAGTATTAATATTTCTTAACTTATTTTTTCTAGCAGACAAGATCTGAGGTGTGTTAGTATTTGGTGCATTCTAAGTAGGAGGGAGCTTAAGAGCTTTTAGGTGGTCACGAGCTATAGTAAAGGCAGAGTCGGATCTGAGGATCAGATCTGAACTCAATGACTGAGGAAGAATGAAAATGGACAACACAGCTGGAACGTTACTGTACACAACTTTTTTGTTTATGCTTGTGCTATGTATAGGAGCCTTAACTGTGTAGCTCTGAAATACCCCTTCACATCGCATAATCTGTCTGCCTTGTTCTTTTGGAAGAATCACCTTATCCTTCTTGACTCTTGCTGTCTTACCCTTCCAGATGAAATCTTCAGCTGTTTTAGTTGCTGTCCACAACTTCTCCATTTGATAAAAATGTGCCTAACCTGTATACGAGACTAAAGGGACTAGAAACATTTTAACTGCTTGTATCGTAATATCTATGTAACAGAGTTTCCAATGTCTAGTCTCTTCCCATGTATCTACACTGTAATCATTTTTTAATCCATACTCCTAAGTTATTCATTTTATCATGTCCCCATAAATGTGGATGTTGCTGAACCAATTTGTGTGTGGGTACATAATTTACAGCTACTGCCTTTTGTTTTAGCTTCGTTCATTTTGTATCTCAGAGATTTGAAGCCATCTCAAAATGTTCCACAGCATTGAAATGTCATTTTCTGGTTTTATTAGGTATAAAAATATCTGCATAGAGCCATCTTTTCTTAACTACCGTACCAATTATATCCTTGAATTTCTGAGTCCCTTATTTTCTTTGACAGTTTTAAATATAATGCAAATAACAAAGGGGAAAGAGGACAACCCCATCTGGTTCTTCTGTTCAAGCAGAAATTATCAGCAAGCAATCCACCCACTTTAATTTTCACCTCAGATCCCTTGAATATCCTCCTAATCAACCTTAGTTTTTTCAGGGAATGCAAATGATTCCATTGCCCTGCTTGCAAAGGCCCAGCTTACTCTGTCAATGCTTTCTCTGCATTAAGACCTACGAACAACACTGGTATTATCTTACATTTTCCTCCGCTCTGGGTCATCAATGTTCTGTTAATGTTGTCACGTTTGCTCCCCTCCACAAAACCACATTGATACATATCTGTCAATTTTGGCATCACTTTCAGCATTCTTTTAGCCATTGTAGACCTAAACACTTGATAATCATGGTTTAGTCTTGAATTGGGCTTGTATGAAGCTGGATCTGATGGATCTTTACCCTTTTTGATATTTAAAGCTACCACTGCTTTCTTCCTAGATGTTGGTACTGCTCCTCTTCCTAAAATGCTGTTAAAACCTTCAAGATCTTTTTATTTTTTTTTTCCCTCTTAGCTTCCAAACTTCCACAGGACTAGATTGGTTGTACATCATCATTTTTATTTATCTCCTCCTATCCTAATTGTTAGCAATTGATCATCATCTGCCTCTAACCTTGGCAAATTTAATTCTTTCATAAACATTTCCATTCGTAACTTTTTTTTTTTTTTTTATTTCCATATTTCTCTGCTTTATATAGACTCTGAGTTTCCAAAATATTTCTAATGCCCCTACAGGATCTCTTATCTTTCTTGTTTTGCCTGAGTCATTTTGCTAAAAGGTTTTGTGTTCTACAGCATTCTTTTTAAAGTCTTGCATGTTATCAAGGTAATCCCTTTTTTTCTGTTTAGTATTCTGCCATTGCACCTCTTCTTGTCTGTGAGATTCACTTAATTCTGCAATACTTTAACATTTGTCAGTCCCTCTAAATAATTCTTGTTACTTCTTAACTGTATCTCCCTTTGTTTTATTTCCACCCTATTTTTAAACTCCACTTTATCCCACATTCTAGCTATATTTTCAGAAGAAATTTGTCTTCTCTAATAGCTCTTGAATAATTTCCACTACCCATTCTTTAAATTCCTCTCTTTTCAGCAGATGAGTGAGAAAGCACCAGTGTCTCATTTTTATTTCATTACCCTGCGTTTTTATTTTCGTTTTTATTGGTGCATGATCTGAAGTAGTTATTGTGTGGGTATCAAAACTTTCAATTAAATGCACATTCCTTTGAAATGTAAATTCTGTCAAACCTACCCCAGTCTTCGTAGCTTGGGGAAATAATATGCAAATTCACTCTGGACTCCTGTTACTGAATTTTCATCTTTCTTGCCAAATATTTTCATAACATTCTTCAAAGATCTATATTCCTTTGTTATATGTTCCCTTCTGGCTCTCCCCAGATGCATCTTCTCTGCTGCAAATCAAATTCCAGTCCCTACCTGTAAGTAATATTCTTTGCTGAAAGCTGATTATTTTTCCCATAATTTTCTTAAGCTCCATTAGTTTTAGGTGGAATATAAATACATGCCAATGTAGTCCTTCTCCCTTGGCAGTAGCGCCTTAGTAGTACTCCAGATCTACAATTAATATTTTTTTTTTATTCTCTTCTATCACTGTTGAGTTCCTCTTGCAATTAACTCATTACATCCGCGTGACGCCTCCAGGTGCATCTGCAGTTGGCTCCTGCTGACACCTCTAGGCATCTAACATTGCTTCATATTTGCATTAATAATTCCAAAGCCATGGTATGTAGAGGTCTTAAAAGATTTCATCTTAAAGCTTACACAATGGCGAACTCAACTGCATTAATATTTTACCTCTGTCTAGTGCTGGTAAAGAAAGATTAACTGATCTCCTTCTGATGTTCTTCGTGTTTCACTGTTGCAGTCATTACATTTGGGTATTCTGCTGGCAGGTTGCCCTCAGTCGGCCTGATTAACAAAGTCTTGGGTCCTGCGTTGGTTGCTGTCCCTTCTTCCATGATGTCAGGGGTATAAAACATGCAGCTGATGCTATTACTTCAGTCTTTCTTGCTGCGTGGTGCCCGAAGCAGAAGCAGTTAGCAAGTGCTGGTCGGCCGACTCCTGAAATTTTCTTTTTCGAGTTTCAGATCCGAAGTCTTGAGCTAAAAAGCTAAGTACTCCGTTAGGGAAACTTTTTCTTGCTCCTTACCGATGTCCGTAAAAGTTAATTGCATTACTTGTGGGAAGCAAATACCTCATAAGGACTCTTCATTTGGACTGTATTCCTTGCCGAGGCCCTGACTACAACGTACCTTGCTGTCAGTTTTGTGCTTTATTTAATCAACGCACTATCAAACGTTGGTATATTTTTGCATCTAAATACTTTGGCTCACGCTTTAATTATCCAGAAATGTCGGTTAGCCATCAGACTACTGTCATACCTAAAAAAAGCAAAGAAAAAGAGACAGGCCATTGAGGTCCAAAACTGCCAACAGTGCTTCTCCTAAGCCAGTCGCCAGTTCGCCGGTACTCAGTGAGACGCTTTCGCAGCCCCTGATACCCGCTACATCTGATTTGCAGGCCTCTACTGAGACCCATTCGGAGTCCGGTATGCCGCGAGATGCTTCAGTTATGGAACCCGCAGATGTTTCTACCTTGGATGGGTCCGGAGCCGCTGTGCAGGCACCGGCTTCTGAGTGTGTTTTCAGGCCTACAGATTTGTATATTAGACAGACGCCATCTTCAAAACTAAGGCCAAAATCTCAACCTATGCCTAAAAAAATGACGCCTGGGCCACTTGTGTTTAATTACTCTGATCAGGGGTAGCCAACCCCCCCCCCTTCTAAGAGGCCTAGGCAAGACATTGATTATGAATCTTCTGAACATCTAAGAGGCCTAGGCAAGACATTGATTATGAATCTTCTGAACAGGATTCTGTTTCTTCTGACTCTTCTAATGAACAGGATTTGTCTATACCTACTTATGAGGACTCTGATGCAGAAGATTCCATTCCTTCTGCTTCTCCCCCTGAGGATTTTTCTTTTGGGGAAACTTTACATACCTTAAGGGAACATTTCCACTGGGAAAGTCAGGATTTTTCTGAATCTAAAAAGACTTGGGAATTTTCTTCTTCCTCAGCATAGGTCTTTGGCTATACCTCCTGTTGTAGACATTGTTGATTATGTTTTTTCAGAATATAGTATGGCTCCTGATTCTCTCCTTCCGGCTCCTTCTAAGCCAGACAGATACTGCAGGGTTCCTGACTCCCATAAATTCCTTTTCAAAAATCCTGTTGCAGATCCTGAAATCATTTCTCAGGGTCCCAAGGGCATTAAGGCTTCTACTGCTAAAAATCCTACCCCTTCTGATCGAGATTCCAGGGCACTGGATAGATGGGTTAAGAAGGTTTACACTTCTGCAACCTTGGCAGTCAGGGCTCTAAATTGTCAATTTCATATGCTAAAATATCAACAGCATATCATGGGACTGTTTAAACAGCAAATGATGTTGATTTCTGATAGTGTGGAAAATAAAGATTTAGAGGATTTATTGCATTCAGCTGAACAAGTTGGGAAACATACTGGAGGCCTCTTGCAGGGCTGCTGTAACTGGGTCTGTGCTAAGAAGGCATGCTTGGCTCAGAGTAAAATCTGCCTGATCATGTTAAAGCAACATTTGTTAGATGCTCCTTTACAACAGGACCATCTCTTTGGTAATAAGGCTGAAGAAGTTCTAAAAAAAGATGGAAGATAAAGCTAAATCTATGCAAACTGTAAACGATTTCTTACAAGTGCCACCACCAAGATTTAGTAGGCACTGGCCTACTAAGAACTGGTCCTTTCCAGTCTCTTCGAGAACCACTCAAGCCAAACCCAGACATTCCAAAGGCTCCAGGTTTCAGTCTCAGGGGACTTTCAGAACAAAACAATGAGGTGCCTCCTCTTCCAAATCTGGAAACAAGACACCTCCCTGTGATAAGCAGTCTCAATGACTTCCCTTTACACTTACCAAGCACTTAACTTTCAGCCACCCCTTTGGGGGGGGGGGGGGAACTCGCTCTTCATGCAAGAAACTGGCAACTTGTAACCCAGGACAAATAGGTTTTAAATAGTGTCCCAGGGATACAGATTTCATTTTCACACGTTGCCAGTTCCAAACGGATGGCCAGACCTGCCCCAAAATCAGTGGGCAGAAGCCCAGAAACAAGTTCTTTCCCTCATGAGCATAGGGTGCTATTCAACCAGTACCAGAAGAGGAAAAGGGACAAGGTTTCTATTAAAGACTTTTCCTGGTACCCAGAAAATACAAATCATGGCATCCAATTCTGGACTCATCTACTCTAAACACCTTTCCGGACATTCCAAAATTCAGGATGCTGACTCTTCAGTTATTTCCTGTGCTAGGCAAAGATGCCTGGTTGACGACTCTAGATTTAAGAGGCTTACCTGCATATCCCAATGAGGGAATCTTGCAGAAGATGCCTCTGTTTCAAAGCAGGCTACTTGTATTACCAGTTCTTTGCACTGCCCTTTGGCTTATCTACTGCACCCAGGGTCTTTTCAAAGTGCCTGGCTCCAGTAATTGCATTTTGCAGGCAAAGAAATATTCAAATATATCCATACCTGGACGATTGTCTAATTCTGGCAGAAAACAAGGACAGTCTCTCTTCTAAACCACCTGGCGTTTGTAAAAAGGGTTTTAACTTGTCTAGGGTACATTATAAATGAAAAGAAATCACAACTGGTACCTTCTCAAAAAATTACATTCCTGGGTGCAAGCTTGAATACAACTGCCCAGATGGCTTTCCTTATGCCAGAAAAGCAAATTCATTTAGTAACTTACTTCAAACAGGTCGCCACAAAACCCTTGCTTTCTGCAAGGCAAATACTGTAAGCCTTTGGGTTCATGGCCTCCTGCATTCTTCTAATTCCATATGTAAGACTGCACATGAGAAAACTTCAGTGGTACTTAAAGTCTATGGAGTCAGCATTGTTACAGCCCGGAAACAATGAATCTGAAGTAGGAGATTCATTTGTCAGCAACCTGTGGGTATGGATCCGAACCGGCATGGTTTATCCAGCTATGGATCCGAGCTCCTAGCTCCTCCCCTCACCCATAATTCCCTGCTCTCCCTACATGACCCCAGATCTAGTTTGCCGCGTTCATGGTGACAGCTGGATTTTGAGCTCCTGTCAGCTAAGTGTTTTTTTGGTCTTTTAATAGGGCTTTTTCTGTCAAAGTCATAATTGTGTGAAAGTTTTAGGTTTTCCCTCCTTTAAACTAAAATTTTTGTTAACTTGGTTAATTTTGTAGTACCCTCCCCTCGCTGGTACATAGCTGTGTGCGTGTGTATTCTTTGGGGCCTTCTGTGTGAGTGTTAGTTTAATTTTACTTTTACTTTATAAAAAAAAAAAAAGTAAGTTAGTGAATATGTCTGAGGCCCCAAAGGCGATCTTTTCAAAATGCTCCGAGTGTGGCCATAAGCTGTCCCCTGCTGATGGCCACACTCGGTGTGTTCGATGCCTTGGGGTTGAACACCTCACTTCTGGGTGTTCAATCTGTGCAGGGTTCAACCCCAGGGCATTGAAGGAGCGGAGGTCGAAGCTGGTCTTGGCGGGACTCTTGCCCCCGGACTCTGCTTTGGCCCATGCCCCACTGGTAGTAACTGCTCCGGTGGTTGCTGTCTTGCCTGCTCCCCCTCCTCCTCCCGGGATTCACACTCCCTCTACGGGTTCGGAGGAGAGGGAAGCCAGGAAGAAGGACCGGAGAGAGAAGCACCACAAGCGGCGGGCCGAGACCTCCATCTCTGCCCCGCCGGCTAAGCGGGCTTCTCCTTCGGCCTCTCTGGCTGCTGGCTCTCCTCCTCGACTCCGGTCCCCTTGTTTTTCACCGGGGCCTGAGGATGAGGAGACCAGACCTCCTTCGAGGCTATCGAGGCGGCACTCAAGGCCTACCTCGGTAGCCTCGTCGAGGTCTACCTACAGCCTCTCCGACACCGATCTGGACCGGATGATGCGAAGGTTCATCCAGGCCCAGATGCAGATGGGAGTGCTCCTGCCTCCCCCCCCCCTCTGGGGGGGAGCTCGACCCCATTTTTCAAGCCCATAGCTCCTTCTCCGACCCGCTACCTGGGCTCGGAGCACTCTAAGCCGGGCAGCCTCGGAGCCGGGGGTGGGTCTGCGCCGACAGTACTGGGTACTTCGGATCCGACCCTGCCCTCGAGTTTGTCAGATCAGACCTCTCGGAACCTTGGCCCGAGCTTCGGCGCCGGCTCCGATCCACTCCTCGGATCCGAGGGGGAGCCGACCTTTGGATCCTTTAGTCGAGGCTGGCTCCCCACTCGGCTTTTGATGTAGTGGAGAGGGCTCTGTTGAGGGCATCCAGGCCCCCGGCCCTTGCTTCGGCTCTGTCCCGCACTCCATCTGCTCTGGGCCAGGCTTCCGTCACCCGGCCACTGGGACAGCCCGCTTCACTGCCCCAAGCAGTTCCCTTGGAACTGGACATAGCTGGCGAGGGCTCTTAGGACAGCCCCCCCGAGGAAGCACCTCGTAAGCATACGTGTAAGAGGAGGCACATAGACTCCCCCGAGTCTTTAACTGAAGACACTGACTTGGAGGAAGGGGAAGGCTCCCCAAGATCACCCCCTGAGGATGTCTCCTTTGGAGACATCATGGAAATGTTACGTATAAGAGGTGGGTGGTCTGCCCCAAAGTCTTCCTCGGACGAGTCCTTGTTCTTGGAGGCATTTGAAGCGGGCCCGTCTACCTCTTGGGTGTCCCCTCCTGCCGACCCTCTGGTGGACCTTATTACCACCAGGGCGTGGAAGGAACTGGACACCGTGGAGCCAATCCCCAAGAGGCCGGACAGGATTCTTAGCCCCCCTGCTTGACCGTGCCCACTGGAGCAAGGGACCCCCGGTAGATGCCGTGTTGTCGGCAGCAGCCACTAAGAGGGAACTCGCTCAGGAGAGTCCCTCAGTCCATCCCCCGAGCAAGGAGTCTCAGGTGATGGACCGTTTGGGGAAGCAAATGTTTAGTTAAGCGACCTTCTCAGTGAGGGCGCTCAACTATTTGGCACATGTCTTTAGGATGCAGCGCGATCTTATCAAGGAATACGCTGCATCCCCCCCCCCCCCCCCAGAGTCCATGTCTGAGGAGGACAAACTTTTGCAGTCCACCTCTATGGCCACTCTTCGATCCGTGACCAATACCTCTATGCGGTTACTTTCCCATGCTACCGAGGGAGCCGCTAGAGCTGCAGGAGTGGGCCTAGTCACAAGACGCCAGGCCTGGCTCCGCCATTGAGATTTCATGGAGCCCTTCAAGGCGTCATTCGCGAACGCCCTCTTTGACGGTTCTGCCCTTTTTGGCAAGACTGTTCGCGACACCTTGGTTCAGAGCGAGAAGGACGGGAAGACGCTGTCTGCCGTCGGAGTCCGCTTCTCTGTGCCCCAGAGGTCCTACTCTAGGAACCAAAAGGGCCAGAAAAAGATGTGGTTCCGGAAGTCGCAGCAATCCCAACCCGCTCCGGACAACCAGTCCTTCCGCAGCAGAGGAGGACAGGGAGGACGCCGCCCTAGGGGCAGAGGGGCTCCCAGGAATTTTGGGTCCAGAGAACCTTTCTTTGAACGGCCCACGCAGCAACCCTGAGGGGTTGCCCGACTGCTCCACTCTGGAGGCAGTCTGGGACGTTTTTCGGAGCACCTAGCGGCATGGGAGTCCATTACATCGGACCGCTGGGTTCTCCAGATTATATCCAGAGGTTACAAAATCCCATTTCTTCACGTCCCAAAATTAAAAACCCTCCCCGATGTTCCACCCGATCAGAGGGAGGCCACTTCAGCAGAAATTGGCCATCTGCTGAGAAAGCCATCCAGCCCGTCCCCCCAGTCCAGATCGGATCAGGGTTCTACTCCAGGTTCTTTTTAGTGCCAAAAAAGTCGGGGGACCTAAGACCCATTCTGGACCTGTCCCTATTAAACCTGGCAGTTCCCAAGGAGAAGTTCCGGATGGTCACTCTACAATCCATCCTCCCCCTTCTAGGGGAGAATCACTGGATGTGCTCTATAGACCTCAAGGAAGCGTACTACCACATACTAATGGACAGACGATCCAGGAGGTTTCTTCGCTTCCGGCTGGGAGCCAGTCACTACCAGTTCAGGGTCCTTCCCTTTGGTCTCACCACAGCCCCCAGGGTGTTCACCAAAGTATTAGCAGTGGTTGCGGCCCACCTGAGGCTTCAGGGGGTGCAGGTCTTTCCGTACCTGGACGACTGGCTTCTCACCGCCCCAACAAGGCATCTACTATCCTTGGCAAGAGACTCTTTTCTTCATCTAGCTCCCCGACTAGGCATCACGGTAAACGTAGAAAAGTCCAACCTGGTCCCTACTCAGATAATAGAATTTATAGGAGCCAGGTTAGACACGAGGAATTTAAGGGCCTTTCTCACAACCGACAGAGTTCGGAATCTGCGACTCCAGGTGCGGGCCATCCTCCACTCCAGCTCAGCTCCTGCGGAATTGGTCCTGAGGGGGCGGCAGCGATTTCTCTTCCGCTCGCCCGCTTGAACATGCGGGTGCTTCAGTGGACACTTCAGGTACAATGGTCATTTCTCTCTCTCCCCCTGCATCACCCCATTGCAATCAGCAAGGCTTGCAAGCGGTCTCTCTTGTGGCTCCATTCCCCAGATCTCCACAGAGGCCGCCCTTTTTGTGCATCTCCCCCTCTTGCCACAGTGACCACGGATGCTTCCCGCCTCGGGTGGTGGGGGGGGGGGGCATTTTGCGGGCCGGACGGTCCAAGGCACGTGGAGCGATTCAGAGACCTCCCTGCATATCAGTGTTCTGGAAATGAGGGCGGTGCTCTTGGCGTTGCAAGCACTTCAAGCCTTCCTTTCCTTGGGAACAATTGCGATTCAGACAACATGTCGGTGGTCTGGTACATCAGCAAACAGGGGAGAACCAGGTCTTACCCTTTATGTCGAGAAGCCATGAGAGTGTGGGAATGGGCGATCTCCACCAACCGCTTTCTCATTGCAACGCATATTCAGGGTCAGTCAAACATCCTTGTGGACAAGCTCAGTCGCACCATTCTCTCCCCGTACGAGTGGTCTCTCAGTGCTCAAGTAGCTAAACGTATCTTCGCACAGTGGGGGACTCCCTGTTGCGATCTCTTTGCTTCTCCCTTAAACGCCAAGTGCGACAGTTTTTTCGCTCTAATCCCCCCTCCAGGGGATTCCCCGAGAGATGCTCTGGTGCATGCTTGGCCTCCCGGTCTTCTTTACGCATACCCTCCTCTGCCTCTGATGCTCCAAGTACTTCAGAAAGCCTCTCGGTTGGGGTGCAGAATGATCCTCATTGCCCTATTCTGGCCTCGACAGATCTGGTTCCCTTACCTAAGGTCTCATTCAGTGAATCCACCTTGGATTCTAGATCCCATTCCGGATCTGATATTACACCCATCGAACCTGGACAACCTGAAGCTGATTGCTTGGCTGCTCCGGTTCCACTCCTAATCAGGACTCCTGGTATCTCGTCCCCAGTTAAGGCCATTCTGGTAGCGGCCCACAAACCCTCTACTAGAAAAATTTACTGCAGTAAATGGAAGCGTTTCTCCATTTGGGTGGAGCGGCAAGGTCTAGATCCCTTCACGGTTCCCCTTCCTTTGGTTCTAGTCTTCCTTACTACTCTCTTGAATGATGGCGCCAGTAGTTCCACGGTCAAAGTTCAGCTAGCAGCCATTTCTCATTACCATGTTGGTCATGACTCTGGGCCTCTTGTGTCAGCCAAGTTATGTAAAATCTTTCTAAAAGGCACCTTTTTGCTCAGACCCCCTGTCAAAGAAACGGTTCCCCCGTGGGATCTTTCTTTGGTTCTTCAGGCCTTGACCGCTCCCCCCTTCGAGCCTGCGGCCACAGTAGATCTAAAATTCTTGTCTCTTAAGACTGCTTTTTTAGTAGCCATTACTTCGGCTAAGAGTTTCTGAACTTCAGGCCCTGTCCATGAAACCGCCTTATTTAATCTTCCATCCGGACCAGGTGTGCCTCAGGATCAATCCCTCCTTTCTTCCTAAGGTAGCTTCGGAAGCTAACATTAATCAGTCCATCAACCTCCCTGTTTTCTTTCCTAAGTATCAGAACAAAGGTGAATACAAGCTGCATTCCTTGGATGTTCACAGGCAGCTTCGTTTTTATCTTCACAGAACAGCTGGTCATAGGCAATCCGACCAGTTGTTCATTTCCTTTGACAAATTCAATCTGGGTAAACCAATTTCCAAAGTTTCTTTGTCACGCTGGATTTCTCAGTGTATTCTGTTAGCGTACCAAGCTTCTGGGAGGCCTGCACCGGAGGGAGTCCATGCTCATTCGACCCGGTCTGTCTCTACTTCAGCGGCCTTTAAGTCTAGGGTTCCTCTGGATGACATTTGTTCAGCAGCCACTTGGGCTTCATCTCATACCTTTATTTCTCATTACAAGCTGGACATCACGTCTAGAGGTAGAGCATCCTTTGGCTCCGGTGCTCGAATATCCTTCCATGATGGCCACCCAAGATTCAGGTAGCTGGGGACTCTGTCCCACAGGTTGCTGACAAATGAATCTCCTACTTCAGATTTAGAAGTTATGTACTTACCATAACGTTCCATCTGAGTAGGTGGATTCATTTGTCTGCAACCATCCCGCTCTCCTATCCCCCTGGCCTTGTCAGTTTCCTGCATAGGGTGTGTTACCCTTTGGTTAGGGTAGTTGGTGCAGGGCAAACTCGATCTGAGGTCATGTAGGGAGAGCAGGGCATTATGGGTGAGGGGAGGAGCTGGGAGCTCGGATCCATAGCTGGATAAACCATGCCGTTTCGGATCCGATATCGGATCCATACCCACAGGTTGCAGACAAATGAATCCACCTACTCAGATGGAACGTTATGGTAAGTACATAACTTCTAATTCCTATCATACCTTGCCTGCAACTAGAGTTCCTTTGGTGGGCAGAGGCCTGCTGCCATTCACACCACTCACTGCCGCCCAAACCCTAACTACAGACACATCAGACTGTGCTCGGGGGGCACATCTGGCAGGGAAGTGCATTCAGGGCAAACAGAACCCAAATCAAATGCACCTTCATATCAGTCAAAAAGAAATGCTAGCTGTACAGAATGCACTGACAGCCTTCAAGGACTACCTTCATCCAGGACAATTTATGATAACGGCAGATACCACCATGTGGTACATAAACAAGCAGGGGGGGGTACACATTCCTACCCCCTTTGCAGACTAGCCATGGCATTGAGGAACACTGCATGTCCTTCAAGGATGCAACTGCAGTCCTGACATATGGGTTGTCCTGCCTCAGGCAGCTCTTCGGTCGGCCGGATTCCAAAGTCTGGGTCCGGCGTCGGCTGATGTCGCCCTTTCCCCGTCAGAGCGCCTTGGGTATAAAAGCGTCAGCCGACACCATCTTCTCCAGTCTTTCTTGCCACGCGGCGCCCGAAGCAGAAGCAGTTCGCAAGTGCCGGTCGACCAGCTCCTGTGTTTTCAGCTACTGAAGTCTTCAAAAAAGCTAAGTACCCCGTTAGGGACCTTTTCTTCCCTCAGCCGATGTCAGATAAAACTGTAAAAGTTAATAATTGTTTAACTTGTGGGAAACCAATACCTCATAAGGATTTCCACTCTTACTGCTTACCCTGCCTAGGCCCAGAACACTATGTCTTGGCCTGTACAGCTTGTGCTTCTTTCAATAAACTCACTCTTAGGCGTCGGACATAGTTTGCACAGGATTATTTTGGGGAAGATTTCTGTTATATCATGCCGTCGGAGCTTCCGGCAGCACATTTTCCTAAAAAACGGAAGGATAAGGACTGACACCCGCGGTCTCGGCCGACACCATGCTTAGGCCTACCGCGAGTGTCTCTGTCTCTTCTGAGCCGGTTTCACAACCGCTACAGACCAACAACACCGCCCCACCGGTTACTTCGGTACCGGAGGCCAGCTCGGTGCCGGTTTCTGTTCTCCTCTCTCAGACCGTAGCCCCGGATATTTCTAACACCATTTCAGTGGATAAGACTACTCCAGCACGCTGGGTTGCCAGGCTTCCAGTGCCTATGTCCATTAAGGCCTACACACGTGCTAAGGCTGCCAAACAGGCTAAGTCTCTCCCTCCAAGATCTGTTTCTCTGGGATCCACTTCTGGTTCTCAAATTTTAAGTTTAGCTGAGGACCTTATTTCTTTAATTAGGGGTTCTCCGCCACATCCAGATAGAGGCTCTCAGCCGCCTTCTGTCAAGAGGCCTAGGGTTGAGCTGGTACATCCCCAGTCCTCCGATGAGGCCTCAGGTGATTCTGCACATTCAGACTACCAGGAGGAGGCCTTCCCGGCCTACGAGGATTCTGATGCGGAGGAATCCATTCCCTCTGCCTTTCCTCCTGAGGAGTTTTCCTTTGGGGGAAATGCTTCATTCCATGAGGGAACACTTCAAATGGCAAGGCCAAGAATACTCAGATTCTAGGAAAAGGTTAAGGGAATTTTTAAAGCTACCTCAGCATAGACCCTTAGCTATTCCTCCAGTTTTAAATGTTTTAGATGATGTGTACTTAGAATCTAGTGTTTCCCCTGACTCCCTCCCCCCTGCTCCTGTCAAGCCAGACAGGTACTACAGGGTCCCAGACACATCAATTTCTGTACAAGGCCATACTGCTGACCCTGAAACTATTTCTCAGGGGCCTAAAGGGGTTTCTTCCACTACTGCTAAGAATCCACTTCCTTCGGAAAGAGATTCTAGGGCTTTAGAAAGGTGGGGCAAGAAAGTATATACATCTTCCACCCTTTCTAAGCGAGCATTAAATTGTCAATTTCATATGATTCAGTATCAGGAATACATGTTGGATGACTTGCAAAAGAAATTGGCTTCCCCTGAACCATTAGATAGAAAGGGGTTACAGGAATTGGTTCATAATACTCAGCAGGTTAGCAACCATTTCCTTCAGTGTGGATATGATGCATTGGAAGCTTCATGTAGAGCAGCAATGACCGGTGCGGTCATACGCAGACATGCTTGGTTAAAGGAACAAACATTGCCAGACCATGTGAAAATTAAGCTTTTGGACGCACCACTAGAGAAACATAAGCTATTTGGTGCTACTGCACAAGAGGTTTTAAAGAAAATAGAGGAAAAGGCAAAATCAGTGCAAACGGTCAAAGATTTCCCCCAGGTACAGCCTCCAAGATTCAGCAGGAATTGGCCTTCTAAGCATTGGTCCTTTCCAGACACACAAATTTCAAAGAGGCAAAAACAGACGAGGTAGAGGGCAAACTCGAGGCTCCTACAGAGGACGTCAATGGCAGCCTCCGAACCAGAGAGGTGGGGCAGGACCTTCCACTGCTCCGCAGGGACAATCTCAATGACTTGACTTTGACTCTGCCATCCAGGGCTCAATTAGAAGCACCTTTGGGCGGAAAATTATCTTTATTCTCACAAAATTGGCACAATATTACAAAGGACAAATGGATACTGGACATAATAGACAAAGGATACAGATTCCATTTTCATACACTACCAACAAGACATGGCAGGCCAAACCTGCCACCAAATCAAAGGGCAGAGGCACTCGAGCAAATAACAAACCTACTTCAAATAAGAGCAATAGAAAAGGTTCCTTCTGCAGAACAAGGCCAAGGACTTTATTCAAGACTGTTCCTTGTTCCAAGAAAAGAAAACCAATGGAGACCCATTCTGGACTTGTTCGCACTGAATACTTAACTCATTGTGCCAAAATTCAAGATGCTGACTTTACAGCAACTCCTTCCCATGCTGGGCAAGGGGTCTTGGCTGGTTACTCTGGACCTCAAGGAGGCATACCTGCATGTCCCAATCAGACAAAGTTGCAGAAGATACCTCAGATTTCTTGCAGGCTCAGAGAATTATCAATTCTCAGCATTGCCCTTTGGCTTATCTACTGCGCCCAGAGTATTCACAAAATGCCTGGCATCAGTAATTGCACATTGCAGACTTCAGGGGATACAAATATACCCTTACCTGGACGACTGCCTTATACAAGCGGACAGCCAACAAGCCTTGTTAAAAAACTTGGACTATGTCATTCACCTACTGCAGGCCTTGGGATACACAGTCAATATTCAGAAATCAAGTCTCGTACCATCCCAACAAATACCTTTCTTGGGTGCCACACTCGACACAAACACCCAGATGGCGTTTCTGACTAAAGAAAAACAAAAACAATTACCAGAATACTTCAGAAAATTGGCAACACACACCCAGATGACTGCAAGGAAAATCCTGCAGGCCCTGGGTTTCATGGCATCTTGCATTCTTCTGATTCCACACGCAAGGCTGCATATGAGGAAACTACAATGGTATCTAAAAAGTCTATGGTCTCAACACAGCCACGGCCTGGAATCATTGATCCCACTCATTCCATGCCTTCAATAGGAATTTCTGTGGTGGGCTCAAGCAAGCCAGATAAACAAAGGTCTGCCTTTCAGCAAGCCTCATACAAGTCAAACCATAGCAACAGACGCCTCAGACCATGGATGGGGGGCGCACATGGAGGGCAGATGCATTCAAGGACAATGGACACAAAGAAAAGCACCTGCACATCAACCAAAAAGAAATGCTGGCAGTGATGCATGCAATCAAGGCCTTCGAAAAGTTCATGCATCAGGGCCATCTAATAAAGACAGTCAATACCACAGTTATATGTGGTACATAAACTAGCAAGGAGGTACCCATTTTTACCCTCTTTGCAGACTGGCAATGAATCTGTGGGATATTTCCCTACAATTGAAAATAGAGCTACAATCCCAGATGTTTATTGGTCCATGCTGCAGCAGGTACGCATCAGGGTACTTTAGCTTATGACTGGCCCGACCTATAAAGAGTATTGAGGGTCTTGCTACCTTACAATTGGCGGCCAGTACATCAGGGTACCATTACTGCTTGGATTACGTCAAAAGAAGGAGTTTCGGACTGTGGCCTGGGAACCAGAGTGGCTTTCGCAAGGGATCAGCACTGCCTGTATATTGAAACATCGGTTTCTGCCCGAATCAAACGTATTATCTCGTCTTTTTGCTAGGGGTTTGGCTTTTTGTAAGTGCTATAGTGTTTGTGTCAGAATAGATAAAGTGAAGTGCGAGTTTCTTGGGAAGATACCACAGAGCTTGCCAGTCACTTGCTTGCAAGGCGCCAAGGACAAAACAGTTGTAATTATAAAATGCCGGAACAGTGCTCACCGGACTCAGACGGATTTTTATACCTTGTAAGCCAGAAACAGGGCCTGTTGTTTGATGAGCGGAGTCTCAGGCAGGGACGAACTTGTTGAAGCAAGCGTGGAGACGTGTGCCACTGGAGCCAGGCTGAGGGGCCGTCTCATTATAAAATGCCGCTCTCTTCTCAAGGTAGTGCTTTCCTCTCCAAAAGCTGAGGGGACAAAACAGTGCAGGAGTTTTGATGAACAGGCAGTCTCAGACCCTTGTTTCCAAACTTCAGGAGGAGCCAAGGGTTTTGCCTTCCTCTTCTTTAAGGTCTCAGGCAGGGACTTCTGGTTGTTCTATCCTCCTCTCTCAGGAGGTGCCCCAGGTGAGGGGTTTTTTTTTTACACTGTGATCTCTCTCTCTGATTTTCCTTAGAGCCTCCTAAGAAGAATTGTCCCTGTGAGCTCTGAGTTCTTTTGTTTCCTGAGCAGAGGTTCTATTTCAGGTTCCTGTGAAGGAAACATATCAGTAAAATCCTTCCTCATTTTGATTTGGATGATTGAGGTTCTCCAGCCTCCTGCCCTCTCTTTCAGGGTGGAATTCCTTCCACTTGGCTTCCATTCCTGTGGAGAGGTTTGGGATCCCGTTCTTCTTTGGAGTGGTGTGGGTTATAATGTGCAAGATCTGGATTTACTGATGATTCGCCTCCTCCTGAGGCCTCCTGTGGTTCAGAGACTATGGGCAATTCCTCTGGAGCACTTAATGGTTCTCGGCTTCCTGTCCTGTTAGGCCTGGGCTCCTGATTTTCTTGCTGGAGGTTCTGCACCTGCCTTAGCTATGTCCTAGCCCTAACCCGAGAAAACAGATGTTTTTGGATAGATGGGGAAGAAGTGTATACTTCTTCCTCTTTAGCCATGAGAGGCCTACTATAGGTTTGGAAAGCTCTGCCATCTTTTCAAAGAAAGTGGCAGCTTTGGAGACATGAGAGGAAGGAGTATACTTCTCTAAGGTATGTAAGTTAAAAAAAAAAAATCTTGTCTCTACTGATAAAGAACAAAGGGCTCTGGCTTCTTTGTATTGTGTGGAAGAGAGTTGCTTTAGAAGGTCTTATGTGTAAGCTGTCAGTGGCACATTTTCATGCATCAAAAATTATCTCCTTTCACTTTTCCATGTGAAGTGGGTGGTGCTAAGGATGTTCTATTGAGGCATGCCTTGTTGAGGGATCAGAATTTAGCTGGTGCCTGGTTGAAGCAAGGATTTTTATGGTGGCATGCTGTACAGGCTGGTTTGGTCTCGGCCTTTGCAGTAACAAGTTCTTAGGTTGCTGCTAAAGCAGGGGATGTTAAAGAAGTCTATGAAGCAAGACGGGGATTTTAGATATTGGCTTTCTAGTCTGCAGTCAGAAATGTTTGGTGGTTCCTGTGGTTTTAGTTCAAAAGGAGATCTGCTTAAGAGTATCAGTCTAGGGAAAGATTTACCAGTTAGGGTGCGTCTCGCAGTCTTTAGAGGCTGCCACTGGCTACTCTCACTTCATCAGAGTTCTATGATTCCTTCGGGAGGGTCCCCAATAGTGGTATTAGGGTCAGAGCCTGCCCTTTGTAGCTGCCAGCTCAGGAGTTCACTGGCCCTTGCTCTCTGGTGAGGGTAGGTCAGTCCTTTACTTTCAGGAGAAAATACTTCCAATTGTTTCACCACACAAGATGTTTTCTCAGTGCTTCAGGCCCCCTTTCTTTGCTCCCCCCAAGGAAAAAATTGGATTTAAGAGATCAAGACACAAATTTCTCAGATATCCCAGACCCTGGCTCAGTTACCTCTGAGCCTTGCATTCTCTCACAAGTCCCTGTTTATTCTCCTCCACAAAAGGGAGAAAGCAATTCGTTCAGTTCTAGTTACTAGGGATAGGGCATTATTCAGCCAAACTTTAATTAGAGAGGCTGTTCATTTATTCTTATTGCCAAGAAAGTGAAAGAAGGGAGTTTGCTTTTCAATTAATCTTACTCTTATGGGCAAAGATTCATAATTTATTCCCTAGTTTGCTAGTTTGACGCGTGCCTCAAGTGCTTGGAGCTGGAAACCTGATGTTTGTCTAGTTCTTTAGGAGGCTTCAGTTCATCTCATGTGCCTATAAGGCTAATTTGCAGGAATTCTCTATCAAGCGCGGGAAAATTCTCAATCCATTCTGGTATTCTCTGTACCATTCAAATCTATCCTACTTCTTTCCCAGAAAGAAATTTCTAGGTTTCTGTGTGCTGAATAGCTAAAGGATTCTAATTATCTAAATCTATCAGCACTTGGACTGGCGGTGATTCTGCCGGGACAAAGGAAAGAGTCTCTATACCTCTCACATGTAGCTATCTCATAAGATGTGCTGACTGAGAGCAGAACGATAGATCCAGTTACTAGCGGACTCTCAAGACCAACTTTCTGTGTGAGAGACTATACTGCATCAGTAGAGGGGTGCTTTAACCTGCTGGACAAACAGAAAGTCAATCACTAGGGGTATCCATCATCTGTCTGGTGCTCTCCTGCGCCCCACGTTGCACATGCAAGCATTAAAATGGTATCTCAAATTCAAATAACTGGTGACCAGGATGTGGAACTGCATATGCAACAAATACCTCTCCTTCAAAAGATGCCTCAACACGGCTGGTCATATCATTTGACAACAAGGACAGTGACTGACCGACCCTTCAAAAAGAATTCTGGTGGCCCAGGAATGACAGAACGGACAAGTGGTGGAGCTCATCCCGGCCAGATATAGTAAGGACGCACACACTACAGCATCAGCTATCAACACAAAGGAGATGTTAGCAGTCCAGTTTGCATTAATGTATTTCAAAATGCCAGATTCCAGGTGTACATATTCTAATGAAGGAGATAACACATTCTTATGGGGCAACTGTGCAAGCTTAGATCTTATGGGGCTTCTCTTGATGTTGGACCTAACAGAGTTGCTTATAGGGTATTATGTCAGCTTTTAACAAGGGGGTCTTATCTCAAGGTCAGGCAAGGCAAAGGGGATGTATTAGATGAGACTGCACGTGTATTTTGAACTTATCATTGGCTGGATCTTTTCAAGATATTCATCTAGCACCAGTTAAGTAGACAACTGACATAGAGACCTTTCACATTCTCCACTCCAAAGGTCATTCAGAAATTGACAGCACAAAAGCTTTTCATCAGATAGATCTGTTCTCTTAGGCTAAACCACCAGCTGTCTTTTCTTCATGAATGCTTTCAAATCATGCTCTCTTCTTGGCCCTTAAGATTCAAAGTTGTCAGAAAATTTCATCCAAGACAATTTCTCCAAGATGACTCTTACCACCAAAGCAAAACTTTATTGGTCAGACTTTACAAGCCAAGGATGATTTTCTAGGCTCCATGACATCTGTTATCTCAGAAGGACGGCTTATCTGCTCTCCATCAAGCTCACCATATTTCATCTAACAGCCTGGCATATTCTGTGTTGAAAAGGTTTAAGGGGTGCCACACAGTCTTCTCACTCTTCATTGGAATGTGAGAATGGATTCTGTGTTTTTTGAAAACAGGAAAAGATTTTTGAAAAGGCAAATGGAAAAATGTTTTTATAGTACAGAGAAGAATTTTGAGAATGGGAGTGCACTTGAGATTTGGAAGTTTCAATATCTTACCTTATTCATGCTTATTTGGAGATTAGTGTGGTTCTTGAGTGTGCTCTCTCATCTTTTGCAGCAATGTCGCTCACTATTGTTGTTCAACCCATTAAGATTCAAGCTGTAGCAATTTCAGCTTTCTTATTAGACCCCAAATAATTTTCCCCCCCTTGAAACTCCTACTCCAGTTTGGGATCTCTACAACCCCTACTTGGAAAAACTTACTTCAATTGAATTTTTTGATTCTCAGGCTACTGCTGAATTGAACAACTTTGGGCCTCTACGTTGCTTCTTACTTGTGCAGGAAGACTGCAAGAGAGTTCTTTTGCCCTTAGGCATTCAATATGTTTCTGAGTTTTCCTTTTTTCTATAAGCAGGGTTCTTTTGATTTTCCTTCCTTTAAAACTCAGGTGGCATCCTCTTACTTTTTATTTAAACTTAACTTTCTAGTGGCTTTAATTTTTGTGCAGACCCCAAAATAGCAGGAAAATGCTTTTGCACACTTATAAAAACACAGGGCATTTTTTTATTATTTAATTTGGACTAAGGATTTAGCTTCCCATCAGTAGTTGTTTGTTTAAGTTTTAGTAGTCGCAGGCAGCTTTTTGGATTGGGTTTTGCTATTTTCTAGGTGGATTGGGTTTGCATTGCATTTTGTTATTCCCATCATGGCAAGGAGATTCCAGCTGGGATTAGGCCTCATTCCACTAGGCCACTTGCCACTTCAACAGCATTTCTAAGGGGTGGGTCAACAAAGGATCTAAGGGAGGCAGTTTCTGGGAGTTCAGTGCATACTTTCTAAGCATTATCTATCATCTCTCTCTGCATAAGTCTAGGGCTGGTTTAAGTCTAGCTGGCTTGCATTTTACCATTTGGTGCTTTTTGATTCTTTGCCCTCTGCTTCTACTGCTTTGCCATTCTCTGGATATTCTGTTGATGTTAGCTGACTGTTATGACGAACATTGTACAGAATTGTACAAGTTAGTACGCTTTATGGGATACCTCCAATGTAGATGTCTCCAATCCTCCATTGCTTTAGTCTCTCTGTCCCTTGGGTGTGTAGTGTGGGTAGGGTAGGGGAGGTTATAGGCTTTATGTATGTATTAATTTTGTATTATATTTAGGCTTTTTGTTTAGGGTCTTTAGGGTCTTCCAGGTCTTGAAGATCGAAAAAAGACTGATCACTGAGACGTATCACGGGGCACGCGACAGTACCTGACGATCGATCGTAATGCGCCCTGACCGGGCCGACGCAGCCATTCACTTTTTTATGTATTCCGGGGACAGCGGGATCCCACCCAATTGTTAGGACTGCAGCAATGTGGATCCTCGAACATCTACATTTATGGTAGGTACAAAACTGTACTTTTGTACCAGGGAAGGACAATGTTCTGGCGGACAGCCTAAGCAGAAACATCATGGATCCACACGAATGGATGTTGCATCCAGACATTTTCTTACAAATAACAAAAGCATGGGGAAGGCCGGACATAGATCTTTTTGCCTCCCACCTCAATCACCATCTGAAAAAGTTTTGCACAAGGACATACCATCCTCAAGCATGGAAGGTGGACGCTCTCTCCTTCATTTGGAACTCTCTAACACTATATGCCTTCCCACCTCTTCCTTTGATGACCAAGGTGTTACTAAAGATCAAGACAGAGCAACCGAAAGTCATACTGATAGCTCCAGACTGGCCAAGACAACACTGGTACCCACTGCTACGGAGCTTGACACACACCAATCCGTGGCTCCTTCCTCAATGGCCACTTCTGACCCAGCACAATTACAGGGGACTACACCCCAGCTTGAAAACATTGAAGCTGACAGCTTGGAAGATTCCATGACTATTCCTCAGGATACGCTTTCCAAAAGGGTAAAAGATATCATCCTGGAGGCGTGCAGACCTTCCACTAGAAAAACATACTCAGCAAAATGGAGGAGATTTCTTATCTGGAACAGCAAAAAGGGTCAAGACCCATCAGTGATGAGCATTCCACAGATCCTAGAATATTTGGCTGAAATGCTCCACAATGGCCTTTCATATTCTTCCATAAAAATACATGCTTCAGCAATATCTGCCAAATATAACACTGATCCGCCTGTATTTTCTCACCCATTGCTAAGACAGTTTCTAAGAGGTATAAAGAACATCAACCCTCCAAGGAAACCACCAGTGCCTGCATGGGACCTCAACTTCGTGCTGGAAAAATTAACTCTTCCTCCCTTTGAACCAGCAGCATCTTCAGAGTTGCAATTTCTGTCTTTGAAGACAGCTTTCCTTTTGGCAGTAACCTCAGCAAGAAGAGTCTCTGAGCTACAGGCCCTTATGGCAATACAACCATTTCTCATTTTTCATCAGGACAGAGTTTCTTTGAGAACCAATCCGTCATTCATGCCAAAGGTGGTATCCAGGGTGTCCCTGAATCAAGCTGTTCACCTGCCTACCTTCTTTCCCAATCCTCAAAATAAAGGAGAGAGACTTCTGCACACCTTGGACATACACAGACAGTTGCGCTACTACTTGGACAGAACAAAGTCTTTCAGAAAATCTGACCAGCTTTTTGTAGCTTGCGCTGCTGGATTGCAGGGAAAAGCAATTTCCAAACAGACAATTTCTAAATTGATTGGAAATTGCTTTCGATTCTGCTACTCTTTTCATGGAAAAACTGTGCCAGCTGACATCAGGCCACATTCCACCAGAGCTACAGCCATCTCCACAGCCTTTTTAAGAGGAGTGGCAACAAAACATTTTAGAAGCTGCTACATGGAGCTCCGTGCATACATTTTCCAAACATTACAACCTGCCTTTATATTCCAGATCCAGAGCAGGGTTTGCTTCTGCAGTCCTGCAGGGCATTTTAGCTACACCATCTTTGTCTTGGTGCCTACCACCCTCAGGTTGGCTATGGTATTCAACCCATATGTCAGGACTGCAGTTGCATCCTTGAAGGACATAGTACAGTTTTGTACCTACCATAAATGTAGATGTCCGATAGGTATGCAACTGCAGTCAGGATGTTCTTCATCTCACATTGCTGCAGTCCTTACACTTGGGTAGTCCGCTGTCCTCGGTCGGCCCGAATATCAAAGTATTAGGCTGACGTCGGTCAAGGCGCTTAAGACTGACATCAGGACGTCAGGGTACAAATGCGCATGACCGACGTCATATCCTCAGTCTTTTTTGCCGCATGGTCCGATGCAGAAGCAGTGTTGCAAGTGCCGTTCAGCGTTCTGAAATTTTTCGAATTCGGAGTTTCAGACAGAGTCAAAGTTGGCTAAGTACCCGTTGGGAATATTTTAGTTTTTCTTGCCTCAGTGGTTTACGGATGTCAGAAAAGTGAATAACTGTATTTCTTGTGGGAAGCAGATACATAGAGATTACCATACTTTGTGTATTCCTTGTTTGGGGCCTGAGCACGACGTTGTTGGGTGTCGCTTTTGTGCTAGGTTTAATAAGCGCACTATTAAGCGAAGGTTAGATTGTGCCAGGTTGGTCTTCGGAAGCGGTGCAATTACAATATGCCGTCGGATGCTCCGCCCGCTTCTTCAAGAAGCGCAAAGACAAAGCAGCTAAACCCGGCAAGAAGAGTCGTCCGTGCGGACGCCGGTTCTTTGGGCGTCAGTGGAACCGTGGTTCCACGGAGGCTTCTGGAGTCCCAGGGGAGACTTTGATTTTGCAGGATGTGGCCTCTCAGGAGGCAGGTCAGGCTGAAGGGGCTTCTCAGGTTACTGTACTCCCCTCCCTTCCTAGGGTGGTTAGGCCCTCTCCTTCTGTTTCCAAGGCTTCTTCCAGAGGCAGGCCAGGTTTAGCTTCTGTTGGTGTCACACCTAGTTCTTCAGGATCTGTGCCCAAGAAGCACATGCTCAAAATGGCAGAAGATTTAATTACTTTGATTAGAGGTTCTTTGCCCCCTCCTGATAAGAGGCCTAGGGTGGAACCAGAGTTGGGGAGTTTTGAGCAGGTTTCGATGTTTCAGAGTCTTGGCTGAAGACTTGCAGGAGTATTCTCCTTATTCTGATTCTGATGTGGATGATTCTACTCCTTCTGCTTCTCCTCCAGAGGATTTTTCTTTTCAGAGACTCTTCATTCTATGAGGGAACATTTTAAGTGGGAAGGTCAGGACTTCTCTGATTCCAGGAAAAGGCTTAGGGAATTTTTGCTTTTACCCCAGCATAGGCCTTTGGCTATTCCTCCTGTTCTGGATGTTGTGGAAGATGTGTTTGCAGAGGCTTCACTTAATCCTGATTCTTTGCCTCCTGCTCCTGTTAAACCGGACAGGTATTACAGGGTGCCTGAAGCTCATAAATATCTGTATAAGAGTCCTAGGGCAGACCCAGAAACAGTTAGTCAGGGACCTAAGGGTGTCAAGGCCTCTGTGGTAAAAATCCGGTTCCTCCAGATAAAGAGGCCAGAGCTTTGGATAGATGGGGAAAGAAAGTCTATACTTCTTCCACCTTAGCTATGGGGGCTTTGAATTGCCAGTTTCACATGTTGAAATATCAAAACTATCTTCTTTCTCAATTGAAGTCTAAGGTAGATGCTCTGGCGGAAGGCATTGAGTGTAAAGAATTACAAGATTTGGTACATGTTTCTGAACAGGTGGGTAAGCATTCTTTACAATGTGGATTTGATGCTGTACAGGCCTCGTCTAGGGTGGCTGCCACTGGGTCAGTTCTTCGCAGGCACGCCTGGCTGAGGGATCAGAACTTATCTGACCATGTTAAAACAAGGATTTTAGATGCTCCTTTACAGTCTGATGTATTGTTTGGTTCACCTGTGGAGGCAGTTTTAAAGAAAATGGAAGACAAGGCTAAGTCTATGCAGACTGTTAAAGATTTTTGCAAGTTCAGCCTCCAAGTTTAGTAGGAATTGGCCTGCTTAAGGGGTGGGCGTACCCTTCTTATGATTCTCAGTCTAGGGGAAGATCTAGGCGTGGTAGGGGTAGAGCTCAGGGCTCTTTCAGACCTAGAACAGGAGTTCACCTGCACAGTCTTGGTGAGGGCAGGGGCCAGTCCTTTCGTAAACAGGCCCAATGACCTACCTTTTCAGCTGCCAGAGCCTTCTTGTCTGGCAGCACCTTTGGGAGGAAGGTTGGCACTTTTCAAAGAAAATTGGAGTTTAATTACCCAGGACAAATGGGTATTGGATATTATACACCAAGGTTACAGGTTTTATTTCCATACATTGCCTCCTTTCAAGGGCATGCCAGACGTTCCTCCTCAGCAAAGAATAGAGGCTCACAAACAAATTTCTCTGCTGCTGCAAATAGGGGCCATACAGCGGTCCCTCTGCCAGAAGTAGGCCTAGGATTTTATTCTCGCCTGTTCCTAGTACCAAAGAAGGGGAACACGTGGAGACCAATTTTGGATTTATCTATCCTCAACACTTATCTGGACATTCCCAAGTTCAAAATGTTGGCGTTACAACAGCTTTTACCTCTGCTGGGCAAAGATCACTGGATGGTGACTCTGGATCTCAAGGAAGCTTACCTTCATGTTCCTATCAGGCTAAGTTGCAGGAAGTATCTGCGTTTTCGAGATGGGACTTCTCATTATCAGTTCTCTGCATTGCCCTTTGGCTTATCTGCGCCCAGAGTGTTCACAAAGGTTCTGGCTCCAGTGATAGCTTTCTTCAGGCTAAAAGGAATACAGAACTATCCTTATTTGGACGATTGCCTGATTCTGGCCAAAGCAAGGGACGAGCTTCTTCATCATTTACAATATGTGATAGCAGTGCTAAGATGCCTGGGGTATTCTGTGAACGAAATAAAGTCCAGTCTAGTACCCTCTCAGGACATGTGCTTTCTGGGTGTGAGACTGAATACAGCATCCCAGATGGCCTTTTTGACCCCGGACAAACAAAAGAATCTTTCCCTTTACTTCCATCAATTGTCTCATCAGTCCAGGCTGACTGCAAGGACAGTCCTTCAAGCCTTGGGGTTCATGGCATCTTGTATTCTGGTGCTTCCCAATGCCAAACTGCATATGAGGAAGCTACTATGGTATCTCAAAAATGTATGGACACAGCACTGCCAAGATATGGACACTGTCATTCAGATAATACTTTGCGTTCAAAAGGAATTTTTGTGGTGGGCTCAGGAATGTCACCTAAACAAGGGACTCTGTGACCCGGCCAGAGGCGAGTCAGATTCTAACGACAGATGCCTCAGACAAAGCTTGGGGAGCTCATCTAAATGGAAAGTGGATACAAGACACGTGGCCTGCCAGACTACAACATCTACATATCAACTTAAAGGAGATGTTAGCAGTCCAATTTGCATTAATGGCTTTCAAGGATTTACTTCTTCCAGGGCAGGTGTTGGTTCTAACAGACAACACAACTGTCATATGGTACATCAACAAGCAAGGGGGAACACATTCTTATCCTCTATGCAGGCAAGCAATTATTTTGTGGGAGACTGCTCTCAGTTTACAGCTCAATCTTCAGGCAAGGTTTCTGCCGGGAGCACAGAACTCCTTAGCAGATGTGTTGAGCAGACGAATTATGGATCCCCACGAGTGGAAATTGGATCCTCATGTGTTTCAGAAATTGACAGTGTCATGGGGAACTCCAGACATAGATCTGTTCGCTTCTCCACTAAACTACCAGCTGCCAAAGTTTTGCACAAAAAGGTTTCATCTCACAGCTTGGAAAGTAGATGCTCTTTCTTTCAATTGGAGCAATCTTCATGTGTATGCCTTTCCACCTCTGCCTCTCCTCCCAAAGGTACTCCTAAGGGTCAGACTGGACAAGCCAAAGATGATTCTAGTAGCTCCAGATTGGCCTCGACAGCACTGGTACCCATTACTGAGAAGTCTGGTTCGGGAGCCTCCATGGCCTTTGCCTTCGATTCCACACCTGCTGTCTCAAGAGAACAGTCATTTACTCAATGTCAAACTTCACTCTCTTCACCTAACAGCTTGGCATATTCTGTTTTAAACCCTGGAGGGTCTCAGCTTCCGCAGCAAGTTTTGAATGTTATTTTGGAGGCCAGAAGGCCTAGTACAAGGAAAGTATACGCAGATAAATGGAAGAGATTTTTATTTTCGAGTGCAGCAAAGGAATTTGATGTTGCTAAGCCTAATTTAAGTGTGGCTCTTCAATATCTTGCTGAGTTACTGGACAAAGGTTTGTCCTTCTCTTCTATTAAGATTCATGCTGCAGCAATTTCTGCTCACTATGACTGTGACCCACCATTGTTTTCTCATCCTTTGTTTAAGCAATTCCTCAGAGGAGCAAAGAATATAAGACCCCCGCGTAGAGCTCCTACTCCTGCTTGGGATCTCAATTTTGTGTTGGAGAAACTCACTCTACAACCTTTTGAGCCTGCAGCTACTGCCGAGTTGAAATACTTATCATGGAAGACTGCTTTTTTGTTGGCCATTACCTCTGCGAGAAGGGTTTCTGAATTGCAGGCCCTTATGGCAGTTGAGCCTTTCTTAATTTTCCATAAGGATAGGGTATCTTTACGTACTAATCCTTCCTTTATGCCTAAGGTGGTTTCTAGTGTGGCTCTAAACCAAACTATTCATTTGCCTACTTTTTATGCAAACCCCCAAAATAAAGGGGAAAAGATTTTGCACACCTTGGATATACACAGGCAGTTGCGATATTATTTGAGCAGAACTAAAGGGTTCAGGCAGTCTCAGCAGTTGCTTGTTTCTTTTGCTTTGGGTTCTCAGGGCAAGCCTGTGTCAAAACAAACTATTTCTAAGTGGATTGGGTTTTGTATTGCTTTCTGTTATTCCCATCATGGTAAGGAGGTTCCAGCTGGGATTAGGCCTCATTCCACTAGAGCTACTGCCACTTCTACAGCTTTTTAAGGGGTGGCAACTAAAGATATTTTGGAGGCAGCTACTTGGAGTTCAGTGCATACTTTCTCTAAGCATTACCACCTTCCACTTTACTCTAAATCTAGGGCTGGGTTTGCCACTGCTATTTTACAGGGCATTTTGGCAGCTCCTACTGCTTTATAGTTTTGCCATCCTCCCTTACCTCTGCTTTGGGATTCTACCCAAGTGTAAGGACTGCAGCAATGTGAGATGAAGAACATAGTACAGTTTTGTACCTACCATAAATGTAGATGTTCGAAGATCCACATTGCTGCAGTCCAATTTACCCTCCCTCCTTCCCCTCTGTTGTTGGAGGCGGTTGTGTGGTTTGGGTTGTAAATATTGTGCATATTGTATATATATATTGTTCATATGTTTAGTGCAAGGGTGGTTGGTTGTTTTTTGCTTTCTTTTGGTTTTGACCTTTCTGTTTAGGGTCTTCTGACATCTGGGGCAAGAAAAGACTGAGGATATGACGTCGGTCATGCGCATTTGTACCCTGACGTCCTGATGTCAGTCTTAAGCGCCTTGACCGACGTCAGCCTAATACTTTGATATTCGGGCCGACCGAGGACAGCGGACTACCCAAGTGTAAGGACTGCAGCAATGTGGATCTTCGAACATCTACATTTATGGTAGGTACAAAACTGTACTTTTTTCCTCCCACCTACCCCTCTGTGGTATTCTTTTGGGTTTCTTCCCCTCATTTAGCTACCTGGGGTAATCTTTTATGGTGTATTTGTTTTTGTACTTGTCTGGAATTTTTTCTCTATTTTCAAAATTTAGTCTTCCTTAGGGGGCACCTGGCATCTGGGGCAAGAAACACTGAAGAAGATGGTGTCAGCTGATGCTTTTATACCCCAGGTGCTCTGACGTCGGGGAAAGGGCGACCTCAGCCGACGCCGGACCCAGACTTTGGAATCTGGCCGACCGAAGGGCTGCCTGAGGCAGGACAACCCATATGTCAGGACTGCAGTTGGACAAATTTTGCACAAGAACTCATCACAAAAAAGCCTGGAAAGTGGATGCTCTGTCCTTCAGCTGGAAAAACCTATCGGTCTATGCCTTTCACCCTCTGCCTCTGTTCTTCAAAGTTCTACTAAGTCAAACAGGACAAACCAAAAATGATTTTGATTGCTCCAGACTGGCCTCGCCAGCATTGGTATCCACTCCTGCACAATGTCACACCTTTCACCGTGGCACCTGCCTCAAACACCTTACGTATTGTCTCAGCAGAACAACCAAATTCTGCACACTCCGCTCCAAACTTTGAATCTTGCAGCGTGGCTAATTACCTAAATTCACCCTTAGCATCCCTTGGCAAACCTGTGATGGATGTCATTTTGGAGGCGAGAAGGCCTAGTACTAGAAAATCTTATGCTGACAAATGGAAAAGATTATGTGCCTGGAGTCTCTCTCAAGGGATAAGCACGGCAGTGCCCAACATTCCTCAGATTTTACAATACTTAACTGAGGTGCTTCACAAGAGCATGTCCTTTTCTTCCATAAAAATCCATGCCTCAGCCATTTCAGCTCATTAGAACACAGAACCTCCCCTCTACGCTCATCCTCTGCTAAAGCAGTATCTCAGAGGGGCCAAAAACTTAAGACCACTCAGGAGAACTCCAAACCCTGTCTGGGGACCTCAATTTTGTATTGGAAAAACTCTCTCTCCCTCCTTTCGAGCCAGCTGCTACTGCAAACTTAAAATTTCTCTCCTGGAAAACAGCTTTCCTTTTAGCAATCACTTCAGCTAGAAGGATTTCTGAATTACAGGCTCTTATGGCAGTGGAGCCTTTCATAATTTTTCATGCGGACAGGGTATCTCTCAGGACCAATCTGTCCTTCATGCCTAAGGTGGTATCCAGTTTGGTTCTTAATCAGACCAACTGCCAACTTTCTTTCCCAATCCACAGAACAAGGGGGAGCGGATTCCGCAGTCATTGGATGTACACAGACAACTTAGATTTTACTTAAACAGGACAAAATCTCAAAGGAAATCTGAACAACTGCTGGTGGTATTTGCTGCAGGGGCAGAGGGAAAGGCTATTTCAAAGCAAACCATTTCCAAATGGATAAGCCATTGTATTCGTTTCTGCTATATGCACCATGGAAAAACTATACCCCATGGGATCTGATCCCATTCCATCAGTGCTGCATCTACTTCAACAGTCTTTCTCAGAGGTGTTCCTACCAGGGACATTCTAAAAGCTGCTTCCTGGAGCTCAGTTCATACGTGCACCAAACATTACCATTTACCACTTTTCTCTAAATCAAGAGCTGGCTTTGCCACTGCAGTCCTGCAGGGCCTTATAGCTGCTCCTAATGCTGTATAATTTCCTCCACCCAACCATAGCTTTCGGAATCTACCCAAATGTAATGACTGCAACAGTGAAACACGAAGAACATAGTACAGTTGTGTACACTTACCATTAAATGTAGATGTTGGAGTGTATTCACTGTTGCAGTCCTGGTTACCCTCCCTCCAGCCCCCTATTTTTCTCTGGCTATACCTCTACTTTCTTTCACTATGCTTAAAAGCCCTTTTGTTGTATTTGCTTTTGGGATTGGAGGTATATTCTTTGTGTTTTTAATTTTATTTGCTCCTCATTTGGGGGGCACCTGACATCTGGGTCAAGAAAAACTGATGTAATGGCGTCAGCTACATGTTTTATACCCATGACGACCTGACGTCATGGAAGAAGGGACAACCACCGACGCAGGATCCAAGACTTTGTTAATCAGGCTGACTGAGGGAAACCTGCCAGCAGCTTACCCAAATGTAATGACTGCAACAGTGAATACACTCTAACGTCTACATTTTTGGTAAGTGTACACAACTGTACTTTCTCATGTTGCAGTATTCTCACGTGGGGATCCTCCACCTCAGGTGACCTGAACATTCAACTCCTCTGCCAAAGCTTAAGCCTGGTTGCTGTCAGGTGTGTGGGACATCACATGCAGGACCTTAAACCATGGGCCATAAATGTGATGTCTGCATGCACAGACCTCAGAACTTCTTTGCCGTAGTTGAACGTTAGCTTGCTCATTCCGCACTTTAGAACACATCTTCAGATAAGTACCCCGTTGTGGAATTTTCTTTATTTTACTTGGGTTAAGGTTGCTGTTGATCCTTTCTTTAGCCAATGTCATCTAAGAAGGGAAAATGTAAGTGCAGCTGCCAGATTCCACACAAGGATTCCCATGAGCTTTGTCTGTTTTAATTTAGGCCACTCAACCTTACAACCTCTAGTATTGGTCAGTCATTCTTCCTTAAAAACTTACGTAGTCTGGCAGCGCTGAAATTATTCATGGAAAATCATCATCTCAAACCTTTAGCCCTAGATACAGAAGCTGAACCGCCCGTTAAGGTGGAGATGCCTAAAAATGCCCAAGTTTTAAGGCCTAGTGCTTCTGCCCCTCTGACATCCCGACAGCTTACTGGTCCAGAGGCTGAGGGATGTCCGGACGAACTGGCCACTTTGGCGGATACCGTGTTGGAAGCTACCCTAGAATCTCCAGTCGGCATGTCCCCAGAGGATACTGTGACGGCTGCCACTGATGTCAAGTGGAAACCCGGCTTGACCGCACGGCTGCTTTCATTTCCAGACTAGGGCTCCTCTCCAATGGGCTGGACACTTGATCCTAGGCCTGTTCCTCCTCAGACAGTCTTAAAGAGTACTCCTCTGAAGAGGAAACCAAAAAAAAACACTTACCCACCACTAAAGACTAGCCAGACTGGCAGACTTTTTCCCAGTCCCTGGTTCAGGTGTTCATGGCCCTCAGGCCCCACAGCCTCTCTTACCCCAGCCCTGCCTACGCTTAGTCCAAATCCTGCTTTAGCTACCTCCATTCCCTCAGCTTATACTCAAGAGGAAGATTTCTCTTCTGATGAATCTCTTACATACACTTCCCAACTAGCCTTTCCCCTGGAGTACTGCTCCCCTGATGGGGACTATTTGGAAGGAGGCTCCCCACGTGAAGATATAACTTGTGGGTAAACTATCTCCAGAAGAGGGAGTACTTCAAGTGGCATGCCACTCACATGACTGAGGTGCAAAATAGATATTTTGAGCTCCTACAGGTGGACTCTATCTCCCTCTGCTATCCCTCCTGTGATTCCAGCTTACCTGGATGTGTTTGCTTCTACCTCAAAGAGCCCTGAATCCCATCCTCTAGCCCCTGAAAGGCCAGACAGATTCTACAAAGTCCCTGATGACCACAACTACTTCATTAAGCTGTGTATGGCAAACCCTGCTGTCATTGCAGTGGCTCCAGATAAGCAAGCCAATTAAATTCCCTCTTCCTCCCTTCTGCCATCAGATAAGGACAGCACAGCTATGGACAGACTGGGGAAGATTTACATTTTTTCTACCCTGGCCTTTAGGGCCATTTAGCTGTCTTGACACACATGGTCAAATATGCCTTGGACTTGGTATCCTAGGCATCTTCATTACTCTGTTTGATTCTTCTGCAAAATCGCAGGTTGCATCTAAGCTCTCCCTAGCAGCACAAGGTGCCAGTGATTATATAAAATGCAGCTATGATGCTGCTGAGACGTCAGCCGGATCAGCTGCCTCAGGCTGTGTTGCACAGATATTCCTGGCTCAGACTACAACTCATCTCTGAGGATTTCATAAACAAGATCTTAGATGCCCCGGGACAACAAACACCAAAGTTCTGTAGGAACTGCTCTGCTAAACTCACTTTTGTTAGGAGTGCACCCACTCCTCCCTCTTCCTCCTCCTCTAAAGACAGGAAAGGGTCTAGAAAGCTACATCCCCCAGGACTGTTTCTCCTCAACCCAACCCCAGGTAGCTGTTTCCAGATAGAACAATGCGTGACTTGTCTCAACCACCTACCCCTCTCCATCCATCTCTCTCACTGTCTATCCATTAAGCAGCATATCGCTTCAGACCACTGGGCATTATCGATAGTGGAAAAAGCGTACTTTATGACCTGGCAGGAAAACCCCCTACTACAAGGCATACCCTTCCCTCCGAAAAAACTCCATGTCGTACCCCAGATCATTCAAGCGCTACTTTCCCAAGGAACCATAGAAAGAGTTCCCACAACACAGGAGGGTGATGGGTTTTACTCCAGGCTCTTCCTGGTCCCAAAGGACAACGTCCCTTGGAGGCCCATTCTGGACATGTCCTGGCTGAACTCATTCCTGCAGGTACCCTCCTTCTGCATGCTAGCCCTTCAAACCAGTCTTCCACTATTGCCTCCCAGTGCTTTCATGGCCACCTTGGACCTGAAGGAGGCATATCTCCATATCACCATCCACCTACACTGCAGGAGGTATTTACGCTTCGCTGGGCCATCCTTACATTTTCGGTTTACTGCCATGCAATTTGGTTTGTCTGCAGCACCAAGGGTCTTTACAAAGTGTCTAGCCCCAGCAGTAGCCTACTGCAGAACAAAAGGCATGCAAATGTATCCTTAACTGGAGGACTATCTCATAGCGGAGGAGGCAAGTCTTCTCAGGACTCACCTGAAATTCACTGTCTTTCCTTTAGAGTCTGGGCTTAAGTCTCAATTTGACAAAATCCTCCCTCACCCCATCACAAGACCAAACTTTTCTGGGCTGCAGAATAAGGACAGACTTGATGAAGTCTTTCCTTACCCAAGACTAAATCAGCTTCCTAAACAGTTTCTTCCATGAGTTACTTCTTGTCGGACACATCTCTGCCAGGCAGTTCCTTCGTCTTCTGGGTCTCATGGTAGCTACCCTTCCTATGTTGCCCTTCACCAGGTTGCACATGAGGAAGTTCTAGTGGTACTTGAAAAATGTTTGGTCCCAACACAATCACCCCTTGGACTTTCAGGTGCCCTTCCTACCCTGCTTGAAGAAAGAGTTGAGGTGGTGGATCCACCAAGTCAGAATCCAGGCCTTCCTCTGCATCTTAAACCAGTGCACTTCACGCACACAGATGCCTCGGATCTAGGGTGGGGAGCCACCATGAACGGTCTCAAGGTACAGGCTCAGTGGGAGCCCTCCTTCCATAGAAAGCATATTGATGTGAGGGAAATGACTGCTCTTCTAGCCCCAAAGACTTTCCTCTCTCTAATACAGGAGGTCCTCCTACAAATCTTCACAGACAATACCTCTGTGATGTGGTACATCAGCAAGCGGGGAGGGACCAGATCCTGCTTACTGTGCATGCTAGCAATACAGGCATGGGGGTTGGCCACTCAGTACAATATCATACTGCAGGTGGTGTACATTCCATCTCAGGACAACCACCAGGCCGATACCCTCAGCAGATCATTCTCTCAGCATCACAAGTGGATGTTGCACAGCAATGTTTTCTTAGACATTGTCCACGAATGGGGCACCCCACAGATAGACCTGTTTGCCTCCCCTCGGAACAGACTACTTCAGCTATATTGCTACAGAATCCACTCTCCATTAGCATGGAAAATGAATACCTTTTCAGTCTCTTGGAAGGGGCTGTTACTTTATGCCTTTCCCCCTTCCTGCTCATTCAGAAGGTACTTCTGAAAATACGGAAGGACAAACTAAAAATCTTGTTGGTTACCTCCTATTGGCAAAGGCAGCAATGGTTCTCCCTTGTATTTCTTGCCTGGGGCAGTCACCACAAGTTGCCCCACAAGATTGGACCTGCTTTCACAGCAAAGAGTACCTCATTCATCCTCAGCTGAATACCCTCAGCCTAACCCTGTGGGTGATGAACTTCTGTTCCCTTTCAGACACCTGTATTCGGAGGACATGCTGTCCTTCTTGCAGGAGACCAGGAAACCCACAACCCAGAGATCCTGTGTTTCAAAATGGAAAAGGATGTTCTTCATGTTTCACTGTTGCAGTCATTACATTTAGGTATTCTGCTGGCTGGTTGCCCTCAGTCGGCCTGAATTCCAAAGTCTTGGGTCCTGCGTCGGTTGCGGTCTCCTCTTCCGTGACGTCAAGTCATCAGGGGTAGAAAACAAGCAGCCGACGCCATTTTCTTTAGTCTTTCTTGCCACGTGGTGCCCGAAGCAGAAGCTTTTCGCAAGTGCCGGTCGGCCGACTTTTGAAATATTCGAGTTTGAGTTTCAGAACAGAAGTCTTCACTAAAGCCAAGTACCCCGTTGGGGAAACTTTTTTCTTGCTCCATACCGATGTCAGAAAAAGTTAATAATTGTATTACTTGTGGGAAGCAAATACCTCATAAGGATTTCCATTTATACTGTATTCCTTGCTTAGGCCCTGATCACAACGTGCCTGGTTGTCGGTTCTGTGCTAGATTTAACCAACGCACTATTAAGCGTCAGTATAGTTTTACCTCAAAGTATTTTGGAAACAGATTTAACTACCCAGAAATGTCGTTGGATAGCAGTCAGACTATGGAGTATATAAAAAAACGCAAAGAAAAGGACAAAGAGAGACAGCCGAGGTTCAAAACCGACGACAAAGCTTCTCCTAAGCCAGTTGCCATTTCGCCGGTACTCAGTGAGGCGCTTTCGCAGTCCCTGATATCCACTGCTTTCAAGTCGCAGGCCCCTACCGACACCCACGTGGAGTTCGGCATGCTGCGAGATACTCTGATGCATCTCCCTCGGATGGATCCGGAGCCGCTGAGCAGGCACCGGCTTCTGAATGTGTATTCAGGCCTCAACATTTTTATATCAAACCGACAACAGCTGCAAAATCCAAGACAAAAGCAACTTCTAAAACTAAAAAAACGACTCATGAGCCACTTGCAACAGGCCTCTATGCCTAAAAAACAGATGATCAAAATGGCTGAAGACCCGATTACCTTGATCAGGGGTTCCCATCCCTCTCCAGATAAGAGGCCTAGGCAAGACACTGATTATGAATCTTCAGATCAGGTTTCTGTTTCTTCTGATTCTTCATGATCAGGAATTATCTATACCTCCCTATGAGGATTCAGATGCAGAGGAATCGATACCATCTGCATCACCACCTGGGGATTATTAATTTGGAAAACCATTACATACCTTGAGGGAGCATTTTCACTGGGAAAGTCAAGATTTCTCAGAATAAAAAAAAGACTCCGGGATTTCCTCCTCCTCCATCTGCACAGACCTTTAGCCATACCCCCTGTTTTAGACATTGTGGATGATGTGTTCTCGTAATCGAGCTTGACCCCCGACTCCTTACCTCCGGCTCCCAGCAAGCCTGACAGATATTACAGGGTCCCTGACTTTCAAATTTTTATTTAGAATCCCTGATGTTGATCATGAAACTATTTCACAGGGTCTAAAGGGAGTTGAGGCTTCAACAGCAAAAAACCTACCGCCTCTGACAGAGATTCAAGGGCACGGGATAAATGGGGAAAAAAGGTTTATACATCTGCAACCTTGGCAATTAGGGCCTTAAACTGCCAGTTTCATATGCTCAAGTATCAACAACATGTTATGGGATTGCTGAAACAGAAAATGGTGTTAATTTCTGAATGTGCAGAAAATAAAGAATTGCAGGAATTATTGCATGCAGCTGAAAAAGTTGGAAGGCATACTTTGCAATGAGGTTTTGATTCTTTAGAGGCTTCCTGCAGGGCCGCAATTACTAGATCTGTGATTAGGAGGCATGCTTGGTTAAAGGAACAAAATTTGCCTGATCATGTTAAAGCTAAATTACTAGATGCACCTGTACAGCATGATACTCTGGTATTAAGGCAGAAGAGGTTTTAAAGAAAATGGAAGACAAAGCTAAGTCTATGCAAACTGTAAAATACTTCTTACAAGTGCAGCCACCAAGATTCAGTAAACACTTGCCTACAAAAAATTGGTGTTTCCCTGTGTCAGACAGAGCTCTAAGGGGCAAATCCAGATGCCCTAAGGGTTCCAGATACCAGGCGCAAGATTCATACAGGCCAAAGCAATGGGGCGCTTCTACTTCCATATCTGGAGGAGATAAAGCACAAATCTACAGAAAACAGTCCCAATGACTTCCCTCTGCCTTCATCAAGCACTGATCTTTTGGCAGCACCTTTAAAGGGAAAATTAGCACTGTTTGCTCAAAATTGGCAGTTAATAACCCAGGACAAGTGGGTGCTAAACATAGTATCTCAGGGATACAGATTCTATTTCCATACTCTGCCAATGGCAAACGGTTGGCCAGATCTGCCAAAAAATCAATGGGCAGAGGCACAAACAGGTTACGTCCCTCATGGATATGGGGACCATTCAGCCAGTACCAGAGCAGGAAAAAGGACAAGGTTTTTACTCAAGACTGTTCTTGGTACCCAGAAAGGACAAGGCCTGGCAGCCAATACTGGATTTATCGATTTTTGAACACATACCTGGACATTCCAAAATGCTAACTTTGCAGCAGCTTCTGCCCATGCCGGGCAAGAATGCCTGGCTGGTAACATTAGACCTAAAAGAGGCATACCTGCATGTCCCAATAAGACAATCGTGCAGAAGATACCTCAGATTCAAGGCTGGCTTAATGCATTACCAATTCTCTGCACTGTCCTTTGGCTCATCTACTGTGCCCAGGGTCTTTACAAAATGCCTGGCGTCAGTAATTGCATTTTGCAGACATAAGTATTCAAATATACCTTTTACTTGGACGACTGTCTCATTCAAGCAGGGAACAAGGACGTTGATGTTCATCGTGCATACAGCTGCAGTCATAACAGATGGGTTCTCCTGCCGTCAGGCAGTTCCTCGGTTGGCCGAATTCCAAAGTCTAGGTCCGGCGTCGGCTGTCGTCGCTTCTTCCCTGACGTCAGTGCAACAGGGGTATAAAGGAACCAGCCGACGCCATTTTCTTCAGTCTTTCTTGCCGCGCTGTGCCCGAAGCAGAAGCAGTTTGCAAGTGCCAGTCGGCCAGCTCCTGAGATTACGAAAATTTGGAAACCAAAGTCTTCTTAAAAGCTAAGTACCCCGGTGGGGAAACTTTTCTTGCCTCAGACCGATGTCAGACAAAGTTAATAATTGTATTTCTTGTGGGAAGCAAATACCGCATAAGGATTTCCATTCCCTCTGTATACCTTGTTTAGGCCCAGACCACGACGTCTCGGTCTGTCGCTTTTGTGCTACATTCAACAAATGCACTATTAAGCGCCGGGTGGAGTTCGCCCAGCATTATTTTGGGAAAGCATTTAACTATACTATGTCGTTGGATACTCCGACTCCGATTTTGTCTAAAAAAACGCAAAGACAAGGACCGACGCACGAGGTCCGAGGCCTCTACTGACACCACGCCAAAGCAGACTACACGTGGTCCGGTTCTCAGCGAGGTGCCTACGCAGCCCCTGACTACCGATGACATTGCTTTGACGGTGTCTCCTGTGCCCGAGGTCGCAGGCTCCACGGCCCACACCCCGACTACAGATACCGAAGCCACTCTTGACGTTGAAACTCAGAATGTGGACAGGTCCACCTCCACTCAAGGTGTCTTCAGACCTTCCTCTTCTTTCTCCATCAAGGCTTTCACTAAGTCTAAAGCAACCATGCACTCTAAGAGACCAGCTACACAGGGCCCATCTCCAGGCCCCATGCCTAAGAAACAGATGCTTAAAATGGCTGAGGATTTAATTACTCTTATCAGAGGTTTTCAGCCCCCTACGGACAAAAGGCCTAGAGTGGAGGAAGATTCCCCCTCCTCTGATCAGGGCTCCATTATTTCAGAGCACTCTGATGATCAGGAACATTCTTACTCCCCTTTTGAAGACTCTGATGCGGAGGAGTCCATCCCTTCTGTATCCCCCCCCCTGAGGATTACTCATTTGGGGAAACTTTGCATACCTTAAGGGAACACTTCCACTGGGAAGGCCAGGATTATTCAGATTCCAAGAAAAGGCTCGGGGAATTTCTCTTGCTTCCTCAGCACAGGCCTCTGGCTATACCTCCCATCTTGGACATCCTAGATGATGTTTACTCGGAGGCCTGCCTTAACCCGGACTCTCTACCTCCAGCTAAGCCTGACAGGTACTACAGGGTCCCTGACTCACACCAATTTCTATACAAAAGCCATGCTGCTGACCCAGAAACCATCTCACAGGGCCCCAAGGGAGTTAAGGCCTCCATTGCTAAAAATCCATTGCCTTCCGAGAGAGATTCCAGATCCTTAGAAAGGTGGGGAAAAAAGGTATATACCTCTGCTACCTTATCCATGAGGGCCTTAAACTGTCAGTTTCATATGCTAAAATGCCAACAGTTTTTGTTATCACAATTGAAAAGTAAAATGTCACAACCTGAACAACCAGACTTGGAGTTGCAGGATTTGATGCATAGTGCAGAATAAGTGGGTAAGCATACCTTACAATGTGGTTTTGATGCTCTAGAGGCCTCATGTAGAGCTGCTGTTACAGGATCAGTGATACGTAGGCATGCCTGGCTCAAGGAACAAGCCTTGCTTGATCATGTCAAAGCTAAATTACTAGACGCCCCTCTTCAAAAGGATGTACTATTTGGTGCTAATGCTGAGGAGGTATTAAGAAAAATGGAGGAAAAGGCTAAATCAATGCAAACTGTGTGAGAATTTCTACAGGTTCAACCCCCACGTTTTAGTAGAAATTGGCCTTCCAAAAACTGGTCCTTTCCTGCCACAGACAGACCCCAAAGAGGCAGATACAGGCGCCCGAGGGGCAGAGGACAATCCCAAGGATCGTTTAGAGGCAGACAATGGCAAGCTCCTACACAAAGAGGTGGTGAGGACAACTCGCAATCTTTCAGGAAGCAAACCCAATGACTTTCCCCTTTGCATGCCAACCAGGTCTCCACTGGCAGCCCCCTTAGGAGGAAAGCTGGCATTATTTTCAAAAAATTGGCATGTTGTCACAAAGGACAAATGGATCCTGGACATTATAAACAGAGGCTACAAATTCCATTTTCACACCCTTCCAAAAATGAGAGGCATGCCAAACCTGCCACACAATCAAAGGGCAGAGGCACAAAGGCAAATTACAGATCTCATAAACATGAAAGCTATTCAAGAGGTACCTACGCACGAACAAGGTCAAGGTTTTTATTCCAGGCTATTTCTGGTGCCAAGGAAGGGAAAAGATTGGAGACCTATTTTGGATCTATCCATCCTAAACACATTTCTACTCGTACCAAAATTCAAGATGCTCACTCTACAGCAATTTCTTCCCATGCTGGGCAAGGAATCTTGGCTGGTAACATTGGACCTCAAGGAGGCATACCTGCATGTCCCAATCAGACAAAATTGCAGAAGGTACCTCAGATTTCTTGCAGGTTCAACCCATTATCAATTCTCTGCATTGCCCTTTGGCTTATCTACTGCGCCCAGAGTATTCACGAAATGCCTGGCATCAGTAATTGCCTACTGCAGACTTCAAGGGATACAAATATACCCCTATTTGGACAACTGCCTGATCCAAGCGGACAGCAAGCACATTCTTCTGAAACCTCTGGCTTATGTAATAATGTTATTGAACTCTCTGGGATACACAGTCAACAAAAAGAAATAAAGGCTAATACCCTCTCGGAAGATAATTTTCCTGGGTGCCAATTTGGACACAAACACCCAGATGGCCTACCTCACGCCAGAGAAGCAGGGGCAGCTAATTCAATACTTCAGAACACTAGCAAGTTGCACCAGGCTGACTGCAAGGAAAATCCTGCAGGCTCTGGGATTAATGGCATCTTGCATCTTACTAATCCCATGTGCAAAGCTGCATATGAGGAAACTACAATGGTACCTGGAAAACATATAGTCTCAACACAGCCACAGTTTGGAAACAATAATACCACTAATTCCATGTCTGTAAAAGGAATTTCTGTGGTGGGCTCAAGCATGTCAAACAAACACAGGTCTTCCATTCAGCAAGCCTCAAGCAAATCAAGTCATCACAACAGACGCCTCAGACTATGCCTGGGGGGCGCACATGACAGATCGGTGCATTCAGGGCAAATGGTCCCAAAAAGAAAAGCACCTTCACATCAGTCAAAAAGAAATGCTAGCAGTAATAAATGCTATTATAGCTTTCAAGGACCTTCTACAACCAGGTCAACGGCTGATAAGAACGGACAACACCACAGTTATGTGGTACATAAACAAGCAGGGAGGAACACATTCTTACCCCCTATGCAGACTGGCCATGTCACTTTGGAACATGGCCATGGACTTACGAATGGAACTACAAGCACAGTACTTGCCAGGCAAGGAAAACATGCTGGCAGACAACCTAAGCAGGAATATGACAGATCCACACGAATGGAAATTGCATCCAAAAGTTTTTACAGAAATAATCCAAGAATGGGGAAGGCCAGACATAGATCTCTTTGCCTCCCACAAAAATCATCAATTGACAAAATTCTGCTCAAGGATCTTCCATCCAAAGGCCTGGAGAGTGGACGCTCTCTCTTTCAGTTGGACATCAATGACAGTTTATGCCTTCCCACCTCTTCCTCTGCTGCCCAAAGTTATATTGAAGACCAGAGCAGACAGACCAAAGATGATCCTCATTGCTCTGGACTGGCCAAGGCAACACTGGTACCCACTCCTGAGGAGCCTGATGCATTCCCCACCATGGACCCTGCCTCTAATGCCTCTTCTGACTCAGCACAGCTTCAAAACTCTTCACAGCCAGCTAAAAACACTCAATCTAGCCGCATGGAAGATTCCTTAGCATCACAACAGGCCCTACTCTCCAAGGAGGTGCAGGATGTCATTTTGGAGGCCAGAAGGCCATCAACTAGAAAAGCTTACTCCGCAAAATTGAAAAGTTTTTGTGTCTGGAATGAGAAAAAGGGCCAGGATCCTGGAAAACTGAATTTACCTCAAATACTACAATGTTTGGCTGAACTGTTAAGCAGTGGACTTTCTTCTCCATCAAAATCCATGCCTCAGCCATTTCTGCAGAATACAACACTGATCCACCTTTCTTCTCTCAGCCTCTCTTGAGACAGTTCCTCAGAGGGGCTAAGAATTTAAGACCCCCAAGGAAACAACCAATACCTGCTTGGGATCTTAATTTAATTCTGGAAAAACTGACCTTGCCTCCCTTTGAGCCAGCTGCCTCATCAGATTTGCAATATTTGTCCTGGAAAACAGCTTTCCTTCTGGCTATCACCTCCGCTCGTAGAGTTTCAGAACTACAGGCTCTCATGGCTGTCCAGCCTTTTATCATCTTCCATCAGGACAGAGTTTCCTTACGAACCAACCCATCCTTTATGCATAAAGTAGTATCCAGGGTAGCTTTAAATCAGGGCATACTTTTACCTACTTTTTATCCTAATCCTCAAAACAAAGGGGAGAGATTACTACATTCCTTGGACATCCACAGACAACTGCGTTATTATTTGGACAGAACAAAGCCTTTCAGAAAATCAGAACAGCTCTTTGTGGCCTATGTGGTAGGAGCTCAAGGAAAGCCAATTTCCAAACAGACCATCTCAAAATGGATAGCCCACTGCATAAGCTTTTGCTATTCCTTTCATGGCAAAACTGTACCTACAGGCATTAGAACTCATTCCACCAGGGCCACGGCCACCTCTGCAGCCTTCCTCAGAGGAGTTCCTACCAAGGATATTTTGGAAGCAGCCACTTGGAGTTCTGTGCATACCTTCTCCAAGCACTACAACCTACCATTATACTCCATCTAGAGCAGGCTTTGCCACTGCAGTCTTGCAGGGCATTTTGGCTCCTCCTAGTTCCACCTAGTGCCTTTCACCCCTTTCTTAGCTTTGGGATTCTACCCATCTGTTATGACTGCAGCTGTATGCACGATGAACGTAGTACAGTTTTGTACCTACAATAAATGTAGATGTTAGCGTGCTAATACAGCTGCAGTCCAGGTTTCCCTCCTTCCCCTCTTGGGACAGGCCTATAGGCTAACACATCCTCATACAACCTGATTGGGGTATTCATTTATGATGCATTTGCTTGCAACTACTTTATTTTGATTATATTGCACTGCATTATTACACAAATTTATGTATTGCCTTCCTTCTGGGGGCACCTGACATCTGGGGCAAAAATGGCGTCGGCTGGTTCCTTTATACCCCTGTCGCACTGACGTCAGGGAAGAAGCGACGACAGCCGACGCCGGACCTAGATTTTGCAATTCGGCCGACAGAGGACCTGCCTGACGGCAGGAGAACCCATCTGTTATGACTGCAGCTGTATTAGCACTCCAACATCTACATTTATGGTAGGTACAAAACTGTACTTTCTTCAACAACTGCATTTGAGAAAAGGCTTCTAACATGCCTAGGGTACACAATAAACGAAAATAAATCACAACTGGTACCCTCTCAAAAGATAACATTTCTGGGTGCAAGCTTGAATACAACTGCCAGATGGCTTACCTCACGCCAGACAAGCAAAGGCAACTGACTACTTACTTCAAACTGATGGCAACAAAAACCCAGTTATCTGCAAGACAAATTCTGCAGGATTTGGGCTTCATGGCATCCTGTATCCTATTGATTCCATATGAAAGACTGCATATGAGGGAAACTTCAGTGGTACCTGAAAAGTTTATGGAGTCAACATTGTCACAGTCTGGAAACAATGATTGCGCTCATTCCCTGCCTGCAACAGGAGTTTCTATGGTGGGCAAAGGCATGTCATCAAAACATGGGACAGGCCTTCACTATACCCCCTGCCAGACTAACCTTAACAGACTCATCAGATTATGCCTGGGGGGCCCACATGGCGGGAAGATGCATTCAGGGCATACGGACCCCAAAACAAATGCGTCTACATATCAACCAAAAAGAGATGCTAGTTGTTCAAAATACCCGGACAGCCTTCAAGGACCTACTTCATCCAGGACAACTACTGATAAAGACGGACAACACCACAGTCATGTGGTATATAAACAAGCAGGGGGGCACACACTCATACCCCTTTACAGATTAGCCATGGCTGTGTCGGAAACAGCTTTGACTTAACCAAATACATTTTCAAGCTCAATTCCTGCCAGGAAAGAAGAATACTCTGGCAGATGATTTAAGCAGAAATCTTATGGATCCTCACGAGTGGAAACTAGATCCACAAGTCTTCAGTATAACAAAGAAATGGGGGAGCCCAGACATAGATCTATTTGCCTCCCCTCAGAATTATCAATTGCAAAGATTCTGCACAAGGACTTATCTCAGACAAGCATGGAAAGTGGACGCTCTATCCTTCAGTTGGAAAAAACAGTTTATGCATTTCCTCCACTGCCTCTTCTTCCCAAGGTCCTCCTAAAAGTCAGTCAAGAAACCAAAGATGATACTAATTGCCCCGGATTGACCCCGCCAATATTGGTACCCAATCCTAAGGAACTTGTCTCAGTATCCAGCTTGGACCTTACCTCCAAGACCTCAACTACTGTCCCAGCAAAACAGTCCAATCCTGCACAATCGACTCCAGACACTGAACCTGGCAGCATGGCTGATTATGTAGTTATACAAACAACACCTGTCAGTAAAGCTGTGATGGAAGTAATTTTGGAAGCCAGAAGGCCTAGTACTAGAAAATCTTATGCTGATAAATGGAAGAGATTCTGTGCTTGGAATCAAGCATAAGGAACTGATACAGCAGAACCAAATATTCCTTGTATATTACAATACTTGACTGAGATGCTTGACAAAGGCCTATCTTTCTCATCAGTTAAAATCCGTGCCTCTGCCATTTCAACTCATTACAATACAGAGCCACCAATCTTTTCTCATCCTTTACTAAAGCAGTATCTTAGAGGAGCCAAAAATTTAAGGCCTTCTAGAAGATCACCAATTCCAGCATTGGACCTCAATTGTGTTGGAAAAGCTCACCCTGCCTCCATTTGAACCAGCTGCTACTGCTGCTATAAAGTTTTTATCATGGAAAACAGCTCTGGTACTAGCAATTACTTTAGCAAGAAGAGTTTCGGAGCTACAGGCCCTCATGGCTATGGACTGTGGAGCCTTTTTATCATGTTTTACCCAAACAGGGGGTGTCTGAGGACAAATCCAGCCTTTATACCTAAGGTGGTTTCCAGTGTGGCCCTTAATCAAACTATTCATCTGCCAACCTTTTATCCAAATCTGCAGAACAAGGAGGAGAGAATTCTGCATTCTTTGGACGTACACAGCTAAAATTCTGCTTGAGCAGGACTAAAGCTCCAAGGAAAACTGAGCAATTAGTGACGTATATGCTGCAGGATCAGAAGGAAAGGCTATTTCAAAGCAGACTATTTCAAAGTGGATAAGCCACTGCATTCGTTTCTGCTACTTGCGCCATGGTAAACCTGTGCCCAAGGGCATTAGGTCTCATTCCACCTGAGCTGCAGCTACTTCACCAGCCTTTCTCAGAGGAGTACCAACCAAAGACATTCTAGAGGCTGCTACCTGGAGTTCTGTTCACACCTTTACAAAGCATTATCTTTTACCTCGCTACTCCAAGTCCAGGGCAGGCTTTGCCACTGCAGTTCTGCAGGGCTTTATAGCTGCACTTAATGCTGTTTAGCTCCAGCCTCCCATCCGTAGCTTTGGGATTCTACCCAAATGTAATGACTGCAACAGTGAAACATGAAGAAAATAGTACAGCTGTGTACACTTACCATAAATGTAGATGTTTGAGTGTATTCACTGTTGCTGTCCTGGTTACCCGCCTGCCATCCCCTTTCATTCTGGAGTTTATCTTTCCTTCTCTATCTTCTACAACCTATGTGGTGTATTTGCTTGTAGATGAAAATAGTTTATATTGATGCATGTGAATGTGTGTGTGTGTATATGTATGTATGTTTGTGTGTGTGTGTGTGTGTGTATATATATATATATATATATATATATATATATATTTTTTTTTTTTTTTTTTTTTGCTACCTTTTTGGGGACATCTGGGCAAGAAAAACTAAAGAAAATGGCATTGGCTGCTTGTTTTATACACCTGACGTCATGGAAGAGTAGACAGCAGCCGACGCAGGACCCAAGACTTTGGAATTCAGACCGACCTGAGGGCAACCTGCCAGCAGATTACCCAAACGTAATGACTGCAACAGTGAATACACTGACATCTACATTTATGGTAAGTGTACACATCTGTACTTTCTCCACTTGGTGTCTTCAAAGGCAACTAGGCCCACTCCAAGTGGATGTCACTCTAGTCCTATACTGTGTATGAGCTCCTAAAATCAGAACTGTCATACTCTTTAGTGAAAGTCCATTTATCTGCCATTTCAGCCTGTCTACCTCTTGACCTATCCCTTCTTTCCAGGTTGGAGGTGAAACTTTTTCTTAAGGGGGTTCTCCACATCAGATCTCCTAGAAAACAAATTCCCCCTCCATTGGACTTGAACTACATGTTGGAGAAACTTACCACTGCCCCCTTTGAACAGTCAGTTTCTGCCTTTTTAAAGATGTGTACTTGGAAGACTGTCTTGTTAGTAGTCCTTACTTTATCTAGGAGAGTCTCTGAACTGCAAGCTCTCATGGCCTCTCTGCCCTACACCATCTTCCACAAAGACAGGGTAACTCTTTGTACCAACCCCTCCATGCCCAAGGTGGTCAGTGAGCTGTCCCTCAAACAGACTGTCCATTTACCCACCTTTTTTTTCTTTTCCTCAAAATGCTCCACTCCCTTGATGTCCACAGGCAACTAAGATTTTATCTGGACAAGACCAGTCAGCTGTTTGATGTTCTTCATCTCACATTGCTGCAGTCCTTACACTTGGGTAGTCCGCTGTCCTCGGTCGGCCCGAATATCAAAGTATAAGGCTGACGTCGGTCAAGGCGCATTAGACTGACATCAGGACGTCAGGGTACAAATGCGCATGACCGACGTCATATCCTCAGTCTTTTTTGCCGCATGGTCCGATGCAGAAGCAGCGTTGCAAGTGCCGGTTGGCGTTCTGAAATTTTTCGAATTCGGAGTTTCAGACCGAGTCAAAGTTGGCTAAGTACCCCGTTGGGGAATATTTTAGTTTTTTCTTGCCTCAGTGGTTTACCGGATGTCAGAAAAAGTGAATAACTGTATTTCTTGTGGGAAACAGATACCGCATAGAGATTATCATAGTTTGTGTATTCCTTGTTTAGGGCCTGAGCACGACGTTGTTGGGTGTCGCTTTTGTGCGAGATTCAATAGGCGCACTATTAAGAGAAGTTTAGAATGTGCCAGGTTAGTCTTCGGAAGCGGTGCAATTATAATATGCCGTCGGATGCTCTGGCGCCCGCTTCTTCAAGAAGCGCAAGGACAAAGCAGCTAAGCCTAGGCAAGAGGAACCGTCCGTGCGGACGCCGGTTCTTTAGAGGTGTCGGTGGAGCCGGGGTTCCGCGGAGGTTTCTCTGGAGTCCCAGGGGAGACTTTGTTATTGCAGGATGTGGCCTCTCAGGAGGCAGGTCAGGCTGAAGGGGCTTCTCAGGTTACTGTACTCCCTTCCCTTCCTAGGGTGGTTAGGCCCTCTCCTTCTGTTTCCAAGGCTTCTCCCAGAGGCAGGCCAGGTTTAGCTTCAGTTGGTGTCACCCCTAGTTCTTCAGGTTCTGTGCCCAAGAAGCATATGCTTAAAATGGCAGAAGATTTGATTACTTTGATTAGAGGTTCTTTGCCCCCTCCTGATAAGAGACCTAGGGTGGAACCTGAGTTGGGGAGTTTTGAGAAGGCTTCGGATGTTTCAGAGTCTTCGGCTGAAGATTTGCAGGAGTATTCTCCTTATTCTGATTCTTATGTGGATGATTCTACTCCTTCTGCTTCTCCTCCTGAAGATTTTTCTTTTTCAGAGACTCTTCATTCCATGAGGGAGCATTTTAAGTGGGAAGGTCAGGACTTCTCTGATTCCAGGAAAAGGCTTAGGGAATTTTTGTTTTTACCCCAGCATAGGCCTTTGGCTATATCTCCTGTTCTGGATGTTGTGGAAGATGTGTTTGCAGAGGCTTCTCTTAATCCTGATTCTTTGCCTCCTGCTCCTGTTAAGCCGGATAGGTATTACAGGGTGCCTGAAGCTCATAAGTATCTTTTTAAGAGTCCTAGGGCGGACCCAGAAACTGTTAGTCAGGGGCCTAAGGGTGTTAAGGCTTCTGTTGTTAAAAATCCGGTTCCTCCAGATAAAGAGGCCAGGGCTTTGGATAGATGGGGAAAGAAAGTCTATACTTCTTCCACCCTAGCTATGAGGGCTTTGAATTGCCAGTTTCACATGTTGAAATACCAAAACTATCTACTTTCTCAATTGAAGTCTAAGGTAGATGCTCTGGCGGAAGGTATTGAGTGTAAAGAGTTACAAGATTTAGTACATGTTTCTGAACAGATGGGTAAGCATTCTTTGCAATGTGGTTTTGATGCTGTACAGGCCTCGTCTAGGGTGGCTGCCACTGGGTCAGTTCTTCGCAGGCACGCCTGGCTGAGGGATCAGAATTTGTCTGACCATGTTAAGACAAGGATTTTAGATGCTCCTTTACAATCTGATGTGTTGTTTGGTTCACCTGTTGAGGCAGTCTTAAAGAAAATGGAAGACAAGGCTAAGTCTATGCAGACTGTTAAAGATTTTTTGCAGGTTCAGCCTCCGAAGTTTAGTAGAAATTGGCCTACCAAGGGGTGGACGTATCCTTCTTATGATTCCCAGTCTAGGGGTAGATCTAGACGTGGTAGGGGCAGAGCTCAGGGCTCTTTCAGGCCTAGAACAGGGAGTTCATCTGCACAGTCTTCGGGTGAGGGCAGGGGTCAGTCCTTTCGTAAACAGACCCAATGACCTACCTTTTCAGCTGCCAGAGCCTTCTCGTCTGGCAGCACCTTTGGGAGGAAGGTTGGCACTTTTCAAGGAAAATTGGAGTTTAATTACCCAAGACAGATGGGTATTGGATATCATACACCAAGGTTACAGGTTTTATTTCCATACCTTGCCTCCTTTCAAAGGCATGCCAGACGTTCCACCTCAGCAAAGAATAGAGGCTCACAAACACATTTCTCTGTTACTTCAAATAGGGGCCATACAGCCGGTCCCTATGCCAGAAGTGGGCCTAGGATTTTATTCTTGCCTGTTCCTAGTACCAAAGAAGGGGAACACGTGGAGACCAATTTTGGATTTATCTATCCTCAACACTTATCTGGACATTCCCAAGTTCAAAATGTTGACGTTACAACAGCTTTTACCTCTGCTGGGCAAAGATCATTGGATGGTAACTTTGGATCTCAAGGAGGCTTACCTTCATGTTCCTATCAGACTGAGTTGCAGAAAGTATCTGCGTTTTCGGGCTGGGACTTCTCATTATCAGTTCTCTGCATTGCCCTTTGGCTTATCTACTGCGCCCAGAGTGTTCACGAAAGTTCTGGCTCCAGTGATAGCTTTCTTCAGGCTAAAAGGAATACAGATCTATCCTTATTTGGACGATTGCCTGATTCTGGCTCAAGGAAGGGACGAGCTTCTTCATCATTTGGAATATGTGATAGCAGTGCTAAGATGCCTGGGGTATTCTGTGAGCGAAATAAAGTCCAGTCTAGTACGCTCTCAGGACATGTCCTTTCTGGGTGTAAGACTGAATACAGCATCCCAGATGGCCTTTTTGACCCCGGACAAACAAAAGAATCTTTCCCTTTACTTTCATCAATTGTCTCATCAGTCCAGGCTGACTGCAAGGACAGTCCTTCAAGCCTTGGGGTTCATGGCATCTTGTATTCTGGTGCTTCCCAATGCCAAACTGCATATGAGGAAGCTACAATGGTATCTCAAAAACGTATGGACACAGCACTGCCAGGATCTGGACACTGTCATTCAAATAATACCTTGCATTCAAAAGGAATTTTTGTGGTGGGCTCAGGAATGTCACCTAAACAAGGGACTCTCTGTGACCCGGCCAGAGGCGAGTCAGATTCTAACGACAGATGCCTCAGACAAAGCTTGGGGAGCTCATCTAAATGGAAAGTGGATACAAGACAAGTGGCCTGCCAGACTACAACATCTACATATCAACTTGAAGGAGATGTTAGCAGTCCAGTTTGCATTAATAGCTTTCAAGGATTTACTTCTTCCAGGGCAGGTGTTGATTCTAACAGACAACACAACTGTCATGTGGTACATCAACAAGCAAGGGGGAACACATTCTTATCCTCTATGCAGGCAAGCAATGATTTTGTGGGAGACTGCTCTCAGTTTACAGCTACATCTTCAGGCAAGGTTTCTGCCGGGAGCACAGAACTCCTTAGCAGATGTGTTGAGCAGACGAATTATGGATCCCCACGAGTGGAAATTGGATCCTCATGTATTTCAGAAATTGACAGTGTCATGGGGAACTCCAGGCATAGATCTGTTCGCTTCTCCACTAAACCACCAGCTGCCAAAGTTTTGCACGAAAAGGTTTCATCCCACAGCTTGGAAAGTGGATGCTCTTTCTTTCAATTGGAGCAATCTTCATGTGTATGCCTTTCCACCTCTGCCTCTCCTCCCAAAGGTACTTCTAAAGGTCAGACAGGACAAGCCAAAGATGATTTTAATAGCTCCAGATTGGCCTCGACAGCACTGGTACCCATTACTGAGAAGTCTGGTACGGGAGCCTCCATGGCCTTTGCCTTCGATTCCACACCTGTTGTCTCAGGAGGACAGTCATTTACTCAACATCAAGCTTCACTCTCTTCACCTAACAGCCTGGCATATTCTGTTTTTAACCATAGAAGGTCTCAACTTCCACAGCAAGTTTTGAATGTTATTTTGGAAGCTAGAAGGCCTAGTACAAGGAAAGTGTACGCAGATAAATGGAAGAGATTTTTATTTTTGAGTGCAGCAAAGGATTTTGATGTTTCTGAGCCTAATTTAAGTATGGCTCTTCAATATCTTACTGAGTTACTGGACAAAGGTTTGTCCTTCTCTTCTATTAAGGTTCATGCTGCAGCAATTTCGGCTCACTATGATTGTGACCCACCATTGTTTTCTCATCCTTTGTTCAAGCAATTTCTTAGAGGGGCAAAGAATATAAGACCCCACGTAGAGCTCCTACTCCTGCTTGGGATCTCAATTTTGTGTTGGAGAAACTCACTCTACAACCTTTTGAGCCTGCAGCTACTACCGAGCTGAAATATTTATCATGGAAGACTGCTTTTTTGTTGGCCATTACCTCTGCAAGAAGGGTTTCTGAATTGCAGGCCCTTATGGCGGTTGAGCCTTTCTTAATTTTCCATAAGGATAGGGTATCTTTGCGTACTAATCCTTCCTTTATGCCTAAAGTGGTTTCTAGTGTGGCTTTAAACCAAACTATTCATTTGCCTACTTTTTATGCAAATCCCCAAAATAAAGGGGAAAAGATTTTGCACACTTTAGATGTACACAGGCAGCTGCGATATTATTTGAGCAGAACTAAAGGGTTCAGGCAGTCTCAGCAGTTGTTTCTTTTGCTTTGAGTTCTCAGGGCAGGCCTGTGTCAAAACAAACTATTTCTAAGTGGATTGGGTTTTGCATTACTTTCTGTTATTCCCATCATGGCAAGGAGATTCCAGCTGGGATTAGGCCTCATTCCACTAGGGCTACTGCCACTTCGACAGCTTTTTTAAGGGGGGTGGCAACTAAAGATATTTTGGGGGCGGCTACTTGGAGTTCAGTGCATACTTTCTCTAAGCATTATCACCTTCCACTTTACTCTAAATCTAGGGCTGGTTTTGCCACTGCTATTTTACAGGGCATTTTGGCAGCTCCTGCTTCTTTATAGTTTTGCCATCCTCCCTTATCTCTGCTTTGGGATTCTACCCAAGTGTAAGGACTGCAGCAATGTGAGATGAAGAACATAGTACAGTTTTGTACCTACCATAAATGTAGATGTTCAAGATCCACATTGCTGCAGTCCAATTCCCTCCCTCCTTCCCTCTGTAGTTAGAGGCGGTTGTGTGGGTTGGGTTGTATATATTGTGTATATTGTATATATGGTACATATTATTAGTGCAAGGGTGGTTGGTTGGTTGTTTGCTGTCTTTTGGTTTTGACCTTTCTTTTAGGGTCTTCTGACATCTGGGGCAAGAAAAGACTGAGGATATGACGTCGGTCATGCGCATTTGTACCCTGACGTCCTGATGTCAGTCTAATGCGCCTTGACCGACGTCAGCCTTATACTTTGATATTCGGGCCGACCGAGGACAGAGGACTACCCAAGTGTAAGGACTGCAGCAATGTGGATCTTCGAACATCTACATTTATGGTAGGTACAAAACTGTACTTTTCCTTTTGCTGTTTCCAAACAGGCAGTATCTTCCTGGATATGCAAAACTATTACCTTCTATTTTTCCTTTCATGGGAAAGACCCCACTCTATTCAGGCACATTCTACTAGAGCAGTGGCCTCTTCAGGAGCCTTCCTCAAAGTTCTGAATATGGCTACCATCCTTAAGGCAGCCACATGGTCCTCTGTACACACCTTCATCAAGCATTATAAATTGGACAACATCTCCAGAGCAGGATTTGCAATGACCATCCCCCATGGCTTCCTGGAGTCTGTCGCCTCTTCCTCCACCCTTTCTTCTGCATGAGTTGTGGTACTTTCCACACGTGAGAATACTGCAACATGAGAATAGGACATAGAATAGTAGTTACCATAACCATAGATGTCCTCCTCTTCCATGTTGCAGTATGCCTTCCCACCCTCCTATCCCCCTTCATTGTTCATTTCCCTATCTGGATGGCATCATTCCTGTTTCCAAAAAAATTGTTGTCTGACTGGGCAGTCAGATGTTTGTATTTCATTGTTGGTCATCACATTTGGGTTATCCCTGCCAGGGATATTTCTGCATCGGTTGCTGTTCCTCCAGGACTGACATCTGGTCATCAGTGGTATAAAAGCAGGCAGCCGACACCATTACGTCAGTCTTTCTTGCAGAGGAGCCCGGACAGAAGCAGCTCGCACAAGTGCCGCTTGGCTGCTAACTGAGTTTTTCATTTCTGAATTGAAGTTGATGTCTTTTAAAGCTAAGTATCCCGTTGGAGATCCTTTTTTCTTGTTCTAACCGATGTTAGAAAAAGTTAATTGTCTCACCTTTGGAAAGCAAATGCCACACAGAGACTTTCATTCTTAGTGTCACCAGTTTAAGGCCAGACCATCACATACCCCGCTGTCGCTTTAGTGCTTTGTTCAATGCCAGAACTATAAATCGTCGGGCCCTTATTGTAGCTAGATATTTTCACTGTCAGTCCTCTTATTCCGATATGGCTTTGGTAAGCCATCCAACAACCGAACTTCCAAAAAAACATAAGGATAAAGACAGACCACAGAGGTCCAAAACTGCCAACTACGCTTCTGTTAAGCTAGTTGTCAGTTCTCCGGTCCTCAATGAGGTGCTTTTGCAGCCCCTGATGCCCACTTCTGTGGATTTGCAGGCCGCTACCAAGACCCTTTCTGAGTCCGGTATGCCACGAGACTCTTTATCGACTAAGGATCCTGCGAATGGTCTCTACCTTGGATGGGTCTGGAGCTGCTGAACAGGCACCAGCTATGAGGAAGTACTTCGCACTACCAATTCTCGACACAGATTGATGACTTATTTTGCATCTTTAGTTCTTTCGAAAACCGAGTTTCTAAGGCCCGTGATATGAACCACACCCAAAAAAACGACTACCCAAGCTTAGGCACCTGCTTCTTTGTCTCAGTGTCAAATACTTAAAATGGCTGAAGACCTTATAATGCTTCGAAAACAGAGACTTTTCCCCTGTAGTTTTATCTGAACAGGAGTCTAATGACTCTGATGCATCTGAATGTGAAGATATGCAACCCCTGTCTGCTTCTGAGGATTCTGATGCAGAGGAATCCATCCCTTCAGCCTCTTCACCTGAAGACTTTTCCTTTGGTGAAACCCTCCATACTTTAAGGGAGCATTTCCAATGGGAATGTCAGGACTATCCTCAGTCAAAAAAGAGACTCTGGGAATTCTTAGGTCTTCCACAGCACATACCTCTGGCCATTCCTCCTGTCCTAGATGTTGTGGATGATGTTTTTATGGAATCCAGCCTGACCCCTGACACCCTCCCTCCTGGTTCTAGGAAACCTACTGCTGACCCTGAGGTAATCTCTCAAGGACCTAAAGGAATCAAAGCAACTTCAGCTAAGAATCTCACCCCCTCAGATAGGGATTCCAGAGCATTAGACAGGTGGGGTAAAAAAGTATACACCTCTGCTACCTTTGCTATTAGAGCATTAAATTCTCAGTTCCATATGCTGAAATGTCAGCAGCATACCATGGAACTCCTCAAATAACAAATAGCTTCTTTCCCTGTTTGTCAGAAAATAGAGTTACAAGAGTTAATGCATTTTGCAAGTCAAGTAACTAAGCACACCTTAGAATTTGGTTTTTACACCCTAGAAGCATTGTGCAGGGCAGAAGTCACTGGTTCTGTCCTTGGAAGGCGTGCTTGGCTTAAGGAACAGACCTTGCCAAACCATGTCAAATCCAAATTATTGGAAGCACCCTTGCACAAAGACAATTTATTTGGCACCAAGGCAGAAGAGGTCTTAAAAATGATGGAAGAAAAAGCTAAATCTATGCAGGCAGTTAAAGACTTATTACAGGTCCAGCCACTGAGGTTCGGTAGGCATTGTCCCTCCAAGCACTGGTCCTTTCCTTCCCTTTCCAGGTCAGCTCAGCCCAGACCCAGGGGAAGCAGACCCCCAGACAACAGCTGCAGGGAATGCAGAGATCTAAGCATTGGAGTTCCTCCTCTTCAGTACCAGGGAGTGCAAAGCTACCCCTTATGGTAAGAACTCACAATGACTTTACACTTCCACTCCCTCCCTCTGCCAACCTGCTCTTGCCCCTAGGAGGAAAACTCTCCTTTCACGTAAGCAACTGGACCACAGTTACAAATGACCGCTGGGTCCTCAACATAGTGTCCTAGGGGTACAAATTTTATTTCCACACTCTGCCATCTCCAAAAGGGTTCCCAGATCTTCTCCCAAACCAGTGGACAGTGCCCAAAAAGCAGGTCCTTTCCCTCCTCTCTGAGGGCAATAGAGTATGTTCCTGCAGAACAAGTAGCCCAAGGTTTCTACTCCAGACTCTCCCTGGTAACCAGAAGAGGGCACCTGGCGCCCCATCCTCAATCTGTCCATTCTAAACACTTTTCTGGTGATGCCAACATTTAAAAAGCTCACCCTCCAGCAGCTTCTACCTATGCTTTCCAAGGATGCTGGGTTAGCAACCCTGGACCTAAAAGAGGCCTACTTTACACAACCCAATCAGGGAATCATGCAGGAAATACCTATGTTTCAGGGCAGGATCACTGCACTTTCAGTTCTCTGCACTTCCCTTTGGCTTATCCACTGCTCCCAGAGTTTTCACAAAATGTCTGGCTCTCGCCATTGCTTTTTGCAGAGAAATAAATATTCAGATTTGCCCGTACTTTGACGACTGCCTGATTCAGGCAGACAAGAAAAGCTGCTAAAACACCTGACCTTTGTAAAGAACATACTGACCTCTCTGGGGTATACTATAAACAAAAAGAAATCCAAACTAGTACCCACACAAAAAATGTATTCCTGGGATTGAGCCTGGACACAGCATCCCAGATTGCATTCCTTACTCCACAAAAACAATCCTGCCTGACAGGCTACTTCTCTCAACTAGCCATCAGGACTCAAGTTATCCGCAAGGAAAATCCTGCAAGCTCTGGGGTTCATGGCTTCTTGCATTCTACTCATTCCATATGCCAGACTGCATATGAGGAAACTACAGTGGTACCTAAAAAGTCTTTGGTGTCAGCACTCAAGATCTGGAAACTCTTATACCAATGATACCTTGTCTAAGGAAAGATTTTCTTTGGTGGGCAGCAGCATGCTACCACAACAAGGGACTTACCTGCTCACAGCCCATGCAGCCCCAGAACCTCACCACAGATGCATCAGACTATGCCTGGGTAGCACACCTGGATGGCAGGTGCATTCAGGGCCAATCAAGCCTAATTCGTATACATCTGCACATCAACCAAACCAAAAAGAGATGTTAGCTGTTCTGCATGCTATGACAGCTTTCAGACCCCTACTCTCCCCCGGGGCCTCTACTGATCAAAACAGACAACACCACAGTGATGTGGTATGTCAACAAGCAGGGAGGGACTCACTCTTATCCTCTGTGCAGGCTCGCCATGATCCTTGGGCGTACGGCCTCAGCCATGCAACTACACCTGTTAGCACAATTCCCTCTAGGCTCTCTAAACTCTCTGGCAGACAACTTAAGCAGAAGCCTGCTAGACCCACACAAGTGGCAGCAAGACCAAAGAACCTTCACCTTTGTAACCCAGAAATGGGGCACCCCGAAGGTCGACCTCTTTGCTTCCCACTTCCAGTCATCAGCATAGCAAATTCTGCACCAGGGAACCTCACAGCAAGGCCTGGAAAGTGGATGCTCTATCCTTCCAGTGGGTAAACCTCGGTCTATGAATTTCCCCCTCTACCACTCATTTCAAGGGTACTGCTCAAAATAAAGGAGGAAAAACCGAGGGCAATCCTTTTGTTTACAAAATATTACAAACCTAATAGTTACTGTGTTTACTGTGTATTATAAAATTATTCAGTTTAACACCTAGAAACTAAAGAATGCTGCCACTGTAAAAATTGTTTGTGCTGAAGGGTTTGCCATTTGTACTTTTTTCATATAATCCCTATGGTTCCAGAAATCTGAACACTTGTTTGAAATGTGCGGACATAATTTGAGTCTGTCAAAAGGCTTAAGCTCTGCCCATTGGAAGTTAAAGAGCAAGCTTCCTGAGCTCTATTGGAGTGAATGAGTTAATACAAGTACTCCTCTTTTCCTTTACCCAGGTATTCTGCTGAATAATTATCACAAAAATTTTTTGTCAAATTCACATGTTCAGTTTTTTCCACGTGCGTCTCCTGTAGCACTGTGATTTGCAGTCTGCACTTGTTAATACAGTTCATTACTCTCTCCTTTTTGTATTTATCTGTGAGAGCATTGAAGACATTTAAGGACATTACAGAAAGCATTAGGTTACAAAGTTACGATTCCCAATTTTTATTTGTAACAGTTGTTTGTTAAGCGTCTAGTTCTAGCTTTTGTATTACATGCATAAACTGGCAGTTTGGTCTTTTATGCAGTTTTCTTGTCATATCCATTTGAGCTTTTGTCACATCTTGCAAAACTTTGTTTTATTGAAACCTTCAAAAAAATCACTCCCCCTAAAACCTGTTAATGTAATATTAACAAAAAACAATGTGCATCTTCAAATATTGAAGTTTTACTCTCCTAATTGGAACAAATGTCCCGAATTGACAGCCACACTTATAGACTTGGGTTAACCTAAGATGAAGGTTATCCATGCCAAGGTGTATGGGAGCTCTCTCAGCTAGGAAAACACTTGAATGCTTTCAGGAAACATTATCTAGTAGCCATTTCTCTTTATCAGATAGTCTCCATGGAGAAACGAAGACCAGATACAAAGTTGACACTTGGCATAGTTTTATTTGCTAGAAGAAATCTTTATACTATTTTATTCAGTGCTCTTTTTCATTTGCTTGCTTTCTCTTAAAACTTGTTAGATTAAGCTAAGGGCCTTAATCCAGTAATCCCCTATGCAAGAATGAGAAAAAGTACATCATTCCTTTTTGTCCTGCTGTTTTGACTAGATTTTTTTTTACATTGCAATGTCTACATTTCTTAAAACTGAACAAGAAGAAAGAGAGAAGGGAGAAAAAAAAACGGGGGGACCTGTTTATATTAGTGTCTCCATTACACTTAAAAGTACATGGGAAAACTTTACTGTGTTTTACGTTATGGCATGCAAAGAAAATTATGTACTATAAAATGTTGCTATTAAGAAAAAAAATGCTTTACTTCCATTTAACTTTCTCTCTCCTTTCCTCTCTCCTGAGTATTTGTCTGAACATTAATGACACAAAGTAGGGCATATACTAGGGTCCCCTACAACTTTAACAAAGTCACAGTCTAATATTTCCAGATTTACTTGTTCTGTCATGTTCCACAAATGTAATTATTGCTTTCTAACCCCACTCTTGTCAATTTCGATGTTACTGGTTTTATTCTTGTTCATCTTCATCTCCCAAATCCTGTAATTTCCAACAAACTCTTGATTGGTTTTAGTCCACTCTTGTTTTTTTTTTTTTCCTTCTTTGAAGCATTTTCTGTTGAGTCATTGAAAAAGGTTTCACTGGAACAGCCTCTTAACAAAAGAACGAGAAGTAGAATCGCATGTTTCACAACTCAATAGTTGTTGGACAAACTTTTGTATTTCCTCTTTGGCATGTACTGCATCAAAAAATGATTGTGTCCCTCAAGAAAAGAATATTTTGATGATAGCTGGATACAGCAGTTTGAATCTCATGCCTGCTTCTTGATGTTCCCTGAACTGTGTGGAATAAATTTACTCCTAATCTGTGTGGTGTATTGTGAGTAATCGGGCTCACAAACACTCTGCTGTCTCCCACATAGCCACTCTTGTCAGTCCTGAAAGAGGGAACTAGGAAGATTTCCCTGGTTAGTCAGAATGTTGTGCCCAACATTGAGGAAGCTGCTGCCATTTATAGTACTGCTGGCTCAATTTTTCCTGTCCGAGAGAAACAGAAAACAGAACTTGTATGTACTCCTTAAATTTCCTTCGACAGGACTAAGTTCACTGACTCAGGCTCAAGGTTTAATTCAAATATTGATTATTCTTATAAGGTGTCCTTTGGTAGAAGAAAAAGGGATACCTGTTTTCATTAAGGGATTTAAAATTCTGAATATGGGCAAGAAGATGAAGTGATAGTCTTTTCAGTTTTTTAAGTCACTCAGGAGAGCTTGGTTTCTGATTCTCCGTGTGTGTGTAGGTGGGGGGGGGGGGGGGGTTCTTGCTCTCTGAGACTTTCTCCAAACTGTCAGAGTCTTCAGTTGGAGAACTAAGATTTCGTAGTCCCTTAGAAAATAAATATGAGCTGTTACAGAAGGTTTCTCCAGGGCCTTCACCCATTCCTCCAGTTCTCAGCTTTGTCACTGCCTGCAGTTTGATTTATAGTTACCTTCTGCCACTAAAAAGGTTTGATAAGTATGGGAAAGAAGTGTATGCTTATTTGATTTTCGGAATTTTTAATTGTAAGACTCCTTTCTTAGTTGCGCCTGACTGTGAAAATACGAGGGGTGATGCAGTTTCTTCTCTGGAAGAATCTGCTTTAAATAAGTTTTTTTTTCCTATTGTACAAGTTGCAACTCATTGTTTGCAGTCTGTGTGTATGAGTTGGTTGATACTACTTTCAGAGCTATGTCCACTGGTATTACTTTAAGGAGGTTTTCCTGGCTGCATTCTCAGAACATCCCAGATGTGAAATATGAAATTTTAAATTCTCTTTTGAATGGAGACTGTTTTTGGTTCTGCTGCTGCAGTGGCTATCAAAAAGTGTAAATGGGCTAAGTTGACACAGGGAAGCTTTATGATTTTTCAGCCCTTCTTTTCCAACTTTTGTAAGGAATTTAATCTCTCATCCAGTTAAGTAGATAGTCGCAATATGGTAAATAGGCATTTAAGAAGAAATGGCAGGTAGTTCCAAAAATAATTCGGTAACCGCCCTCCACAAGGACAGTCTCTCACAAGTTAGAAAGACTTTTTAAGGGATCCCCCAGCACTCCCTCTTCCTGTCCAGAAAGTCTGAATCTCCATTTTTCTCTATGGCAACTGGTAGTCTCTGGCATATTTTTTCTGAAGATCATTTATCAGTGTTACACATGGTAGTTGGAGGAAATCCCCCCCTTTCCAGGGGTAATTCCTCATCCTTCAGACCGGATGCCTTTATTTCCCAACAATTGTTAGATACATGCTGTCCCAAGTAGTAATTGGAACCAGTTTCTCCTTCCTAGGTTGGGGAGGGTTTTTATTCAAGGATGCTTTTAGTGCCCAATAAAGATGATGCTTGGAGACCACTTCTGGATTTGTCATTACTAAACCTTTTTGTGATAGTGCCCAAGTTCAAAATACTGTCGCTTCACAATCACCTCTTCTTCCTCATTTAAATTTCCTGGTAAAAGTAGGTTTCAGAAATGCTTATCACATACCTGTTTATCCAGACTTAAAGGCATTTCTTAATGCTATTCAGACACAAATAACCTTATTAGTTCTCTGCCTTACCCTTTGGGCCGTCCACTGACCCAGCTGCAGTTATAGCTCATTACAGGCTGCAGGGTATCCATATTCTTACATGTTTGGATGACTTGCTTAACTTTGTAGAGTGTTTTACAAAGTGTTAGGAATGTCTCTTTGGCAAAGATCTCTTGCACAAGCTGGGATTTGTAGAAAACATTCAAAAGTCTATTTTGACTCCTTCACACAGGAATATGTTCTTGGGATATCAGGTGGTCACCTCAGTTTAAAGAGATTTATTTTTCCTTTCGGAAAAAAGTTCTATATCTGTTTCTAAAGTTTTCAACTCAGATTTCGGTCACTGCGAGGGAATACCTCAGGATTTTAGGTCTGATAGTATTTCAACTTCTCGTGATACCCTAGCAAGACTCCATACGAGAAAGATGCAATGGTATCTGAGGTCCTTTTGCTTCCAGCACCAACACCCTTTGTCTTTTTATTCCCGGTGCTGGGGTTTGTCAGAAGAAAAATCGGATGGTGGAGATGGCAAATATCCCTAAATCCATGCCCTTCTCCCTCCCCACTCCAAAGCTTTGCTTGGTGCGCAGTTTCAAGAGGGATGAAAATGCAAGGTGTGGGATACTAAGGACAGACGCAGGCACATATGGACAATACCATACTCAACGTATTGTCTCAAGCAAGGGGGGGAGAAGGTCATACCCCCTTTGCAGACTAGCCATGTTAACTTGGATACAACTTCACAGCACAGTCTTGCTCTACAGGCATCTTGTATTCTGTCAGGAAAAAAAATGTGTAGCGGACAAGTTGAGCGCAGCAAGATTAGACCCTGTAAGATTTGATCAGTCTGTGAGGAATTTCTGTAGTAGACCTACTTGCCTCTCCTCTGAGCAATCAGCTGGCAAGATTCTTCTCCAGGATTCTATGCAAGAAGTCCTGGAAGACTGATGCCTTTTCCTTTCCTTGTACAAGAATATTCCTGTATGCTTTTCCAGCCTTTCCACCGATATCCACGGTACATCTGTCGATTCAGAAGGAATTCCCCAAAATCATTGTGGTTGTTCCCTTATTTTGGAAATGGCTAGGGGTAGTTACCACAAGTTTCCACACAAAGTGGATCTACTCTCCCAAGGTGATGGTTGTTTGATACATTCCCAACATCATTCGACTTCAACTACCTTCCTGGATGGATGGTCTTAATTCCCTTTACGCTTCTGTTTACTGAGAACATTCTGCATATACTAATGGAAGCAAGAAAACCATTTACTAGCAAATCATATATTTGTAAATGGACAAATTTTTTTTTAATTGGTGTGAACAAAATAACCAGTACCCATTAGCCTCTAGCTGTTTCTGGTTGTACAGTATTTATGGGAGTTACTATTCTGTGACCTTTTTTACTTCTCCAAGGTTCATTTATCAGCCATTTCAGCATGCCTCCCCTTGAATCTTCATCTTTTTATTTTATTTGTCAATGTTTTTGAAAGTGGTTTTGCTTAAGAGGCTTCCAAGAAAACTGGTGGCCCCTCCTTGGAATCTTAATTTTCTGTTAGAGAAGTTAACACTTGCTTCATTTGAACCAGCTAATTTGGCTGAGCTGAAGTTCTTAATGTGAACGAGTTTTAATACTGATTGCTCTGACCTGCAAGAAGAGTATCCAAGTTGCAAGGTGTTTTGAGTCAACCCTGTCTCATTTTCCACAGAGACCGGGTCTCTGTGAGAACCAGTCCCCCTCTTATGCCTAAAGTGGTATCAGAGTTTACTTTAAGCTAAACTATCTATCTCCCCATTTTCTTTCCTAAACCTAAGAATGTGGGAGAGAGGATACTCCATATTTTATATGTCCACAGACAATTCTGGTACTATCGTGACAGAACTAAATCTTTGAGCAATTTCTTGTAAGTGTAAGAAGGGACAATTAATCAAGAGACCTCAGAGCACAATGTACCAAGTGAAGTGTACGAGAAAACAGGCTATTTCCTAGTGGTTGTCTTAGGCTATTAGCTTTTGTTATACTCATCACAACGGAACTATTCCTGAGAAGGTCATGGTCCACTGTGCCAGGACCTTGGCTTAATTTATGGCTTTTTGGAAAGGGTTGGATTTTAGAAACGTCAGCTCGGTCCTCAGTACATACATTTACAAGGCATTAGAAGCTTGATTCCTTCTCTAGATCAGAAATTTGCTAGTACCATACTCCAGGGGCTCCTGGACCCTTCCCTTTCCACTTCCCAAATGTGAGAAGCTAGGGTATTCTACCCATATAGCTGAGGCTACTGCAGTGGTAACCAACATTTTGAATGAAGTATAGTTGTACAAGTAAAAATGTAACAGATGTTAGTGCTCACTGCTGAAGTAGCTGCTTCCTCCCTCCACCCCCGTTGTTTTTGGTGTGTTTTTTATCCCAGGGTGTGGACATTTATTTTTCCTTGTTCTTAGCATTGTCCTTTCAGGGCTTAGCCTCTCTTTCTGTTGGCATGAAAGTTGTGATGGTCTTGGCAGCCAAACCTGTCATTTTTAATCCGCTCAGCTCGAGGTGGCAGTTTGGGTGTGTAAAGGTGCTATGAAGCTTTGGAAACTGTCTGGCTGTTAAATTTTTGGCAGGATAATAATCTATATAACCAAGGCTACTGCAGCAGTGATAATTTGTACATCTACTGTTCTGGTAGGCTTACTTACCCAACCGTACTTTAGAATGTGCTTTTTCCATCTTTTAGCTTGAATGTACACACTAATGTTGGGCAGGTTGATCTGTTATGCAGTTGCTTCTCAACTCCACTTAAATATGCATCTCATCTTACAAAACACTCAAACAAAAAGCCTAAATAGATTACTTACAGTGGCTACTATGAGCTGTACAGGGTTTGATTCCATCATCCCTCAAATATTTACTGTGCGACTCTTAGTAAGGTGCTTAACCAGACCTGGTCCAGGGTCACCCTTGAAAGGGGATCGTTTATTGTGCTTACTTGGTTAACACATGGACATTATTATTGTTGGTACCTTTTAAATAAACAAAGTTGAGCAATTAATGGTTCAAAATGTTAAGGTTGCTGGGGGGACAGCTATTTATAGAACATCTCCCACAGTTTTAAACTGAACTGCTTGCCCAGTGTACATTTAAATATTAATTATACTGTGTCTCGTACACGTCACTTGGCACATTGTGCTCTGAGGTCTTCTTGATTGTTTGTACCTGCGGATAGCTTGTCTCCAAGTAATAATAGTTGGTAGTGAGAAAATTGGTAGTACATTTGCAGATGTACGGAATCTTTTGTAAATTCCAGTCTGAACATTAATTGCTTACACCTGTAGACTTTTCTGCCTATTACTGAGAGCACTTCCTTATGGAAAAAGTTAACTTTAAAATACAATAAAGCTATCTTTTTTTCATGTGTTTTATCATTTTGTTTTATTTTTCAAACCTGTTTTGCTAAACAAAAAACTCGTGTATGGTTTAAAATAGGGACAAAAATCCCAGCTTACTTATCAAATGCTTTCTCTAAAAACAGTGGTATTTTCTTACATTCTCCTTCACTCTGGATCATCATTGTTCTGTTGATTTTTGTAAAATGTATGCTTCCTCTCTACAAAACTACATTGGTCTATATCTAGCAATTTTGGCAACACCTTGGCCATTCTTTTAGTTAGTATAGGCATAAACAGCTTACAATCACAGTTTAAAATAGAAATAGGTCTGTATGAAGCTGGGTCTCATGCTTCTTTGTCTTTTTAGGTTATTACAGCCATCATACCTTTGTAACAAGATGTTGGCGCTGACCTCGTTTTAAGATGGTGCTAAATAACATGTTTCAGATCTTGCACTTTCTTCCCTCCCAATTTCCAAACTTCTACAGGAATGACATCTGTTCCTGGAGACTTTCCAGAGGATTTATTATAAATCACCATTTATGTCCTTCTATCCCCATGTTGCAGTATTCATAACATGAGGGATTCCCCGCTTAGGCGACCTGAACGTCCGACCATTATACCAAAGACTTTTACTACTGGAGAGTACTTGTGATGTTGCACATAGAATAACAATCAACGTAGGCCATAAAAGTGACATCTGCATGTACCATCCTCAGGACAACTACCATTTGTTTGATTGCCGAGTAGTTGCTGTTTCAGTTAAGTGCCCAGTTGGGGAATTTATTTGTATTTCCTTGCTACTGCATGATTTTTCAAGGTTAATGTTATCCAAGAAAGACAGGTGCCATTGTGGAAGACAGATTCCACACAAAGATAACCACGATCAGTGTCTTTTCGGTCTGCGGTCCACTCTGCTCACGACTATAAGGCTTGCGGGATCTGTCAGGCATTTCTTCCTAAGATGCTCCCTAGTCGATTTTCTGCCCTTAACATCTGCCTCAAGATTCAGTGACTTAAGTGACTATTGCTTGCAGTGGGGGTGGTGTTAGGTATTGCGGGTCCGACCAGTCAGCCTGTGAAGAAAAAGGTAGGAAAGATTGAGCCCGAATCTTAGGCAGCACCTCTGAACCAGAACGTCCCCGTCGAGGCCATTGAAGGCCTGGTGGTCTGTTTAGTGCCTAGTTCTCTTCCTGCAACAGGTACTGGTTTGGAAGCCATTAAGGAGAGCTCCATTAGCATGTCTACAGAGGCATTACAGATGTCCGTTCAGGTCGGTAAGGGGGAGCCACAGCCCACTACTTGGGAGGTTTCTCATAGTATCTCTCCTGGCTTAGCTATTCAAGACAGTCAGATGTCTGTACAGGAACCCAGGCCTATGTGGGCCTATCTATCCCAACTTAGGGTTGATCCTTCCTTGAAAAAGAAATAAAAACATGATCTGAAATTGTCTTTATTTGCTCTTCAACCTGTGGGTACTGTGATCGGGCATGGATCCGACTCTGATGCCTTTCCAGCATCTGATCCGAGCTCCAAGCTCCTTCCCTACCCATAATGCCCCTGTCTCCCTCCTGTCTTCAGATCTTGCTTGCTGTGCTAGTATAAGCATAGTGATCCGCTGCTGTGAGTTTCCTTTGTATAGGTGACTGATAAAATCAATCTCAAATTTGTTTTCCTTTCTATCTTTTCTCTGCCTTTCCTACTCTTTTGTTTGTCTATTTAAAAAAAAACAAACAAAAAAAAAAAAACAAACTTATGCTGCCAGACAGAAGGAAGTGTGTGTATGTAAGGGTTGTTCTGGTTGGGCCTCCTTGCTGCGACTGTCGAAGAATCCCAAACCAAGCTTTCAGAAAGTGCACGGAGTGTGTCCATAAGCTCTCCCCAGCTGCTGGCCACACACTGTGCGTAGTATGTCAAGGGGTTTCCCACCTCGAGTCCTCCTCTTCCATCTGCATAGGCTTTAATCCCCGCGCATTGAGGCACAGGAGGAGCAGGCTAATTGTAAAAGGCCTCTTATCCCCTACCTGCAGGGCCCAGGCCTCTTAAACCCCCAACTACTACTTCTGTCTCCACCCCAACCTCTGGGACTCAAACTCCTGCCAAAAGGGACAGGGACAACCATAGACACCGGGGCAGGCTAAGGAAGCGATCACCTGATTGCTTGTCCTCCGCCGGTCTCCCAGCCAATATACTCTTGGCCCCACAACCGGAGTCTCCACGGCTCCATTCCTCTGGTTTCTTCCTGGAGCCAGAGGACCTTCGGATCAGCTCCGGCTTCTCCCCATCGGCTCTCTAGGCCATTGTGGGTGGCCTCTTCACCCTAGTCCACCTGCAGCCTTTCCGAAGTGGAGTTTGACAGGATAATGCAGAAATTTATCCACACTTGGATACAGATGGGAGTCTTGCTTGCCCCCTCTCCCTTTGGGGCAGGGGGTATGCAGTCTGCGTTCTTAACGATTACTACTCCTCTGATCTGACCTCCGGTTTCGGAACGTTCGAATCCGAAGACTCTCTATTGGCGGTACCTTGTACCGCTGGACATTATCTTGAGTGAGTTGGATCTGACGAACTCTGATCAGTCTGGCTCCCGGAGCCTTAGCCTCGACACTGGATCCAAGGGGAGAGTGTCGGCTCCGAGCCTTCCAGTCGGAGTCTCAATGCCTAGAGATTTAGCTCCAACTCCCTCCGTGATCCCAGGGGGTGGCGGATCCGACTGTACTTCCTTTTCAGACTGTTTGCTATCCTCTGCCTTTGACGTGGTGGGGGGTTCTCGTGATCCCATAGAGACCCTTGACTATCTCATCTACGGACTCCACCTTTGCTCCCTCTGTTTCTGATATGAATTCCACTATCATGCTACCTCAGGGGACAGCCTGCCATCCCTCTGTCCCAGGAAGCTCCCACGCGGGAGCAGCCAGACTTTTTCGAGTCTTCCCCAGAAACTACCCCTGTGGAGGTGTATCGAAAACATATGTGCAAAAGGAGCCACATTGCCTCCCCACCAGAGTCCATCACTGCGGACACCGATTTCCCCCCAGTCACCCCCCCGAGGGTGTCTCCTTTGGAGACATCATAGACATCCTTTGTCAATGAGGGTGATGGTCTGCCCAGCAACCCAACTCGGATGAATCCGTGTTCCTGGAGGGGTTTGACGCAGGACCCTCTACATCCTGGGTGTCTACTCTCGTAGATCCACTGCTTTATCTAACTACATCTCAGGCATGGAAGGAACCGGACACGGTAGAGCCGATCCCCAAATGCCCTGACAAGATTGAGTACTCCCACAGACAGGACCCACTGGACCAGTGGATCCCCCGTAGATGCCATGTTAGTAGCAGTGGCCACCAAGAAGGAGCTTGTGCAGGAGAGCTCCTTAGTCCATCTGCCAGACCGAGAGTCCAGGACGATGGATCACTTTGGGAAGTGGGTGTACGCTTCAGCCACATTTTCGGTACGTACGCTGAATTATGTGATGCATGTGATTAGACCCCAGCAAGACCTTGTCAAGAAGATGACTGAGTCTACCACAGGGTCTATGACAGCGGAGGGCCAGAAGGCTTTCTCCTTTCACATGGCCACCCTCATGTTGATTGCTAACACCTCTATGCAGCTTCTCTCTCATGCCACTGAGGGCACTGCTAGAGTTTCCGGGACAGGCTTTGCCATCAGGCATCACACCTGGCGCGCTTTCTCTGTGCATTCTCGGAACCCTTTAAGGTGTCCTTTGCCAATGCCTTGTACGATGTTCCACTCTCTTTGGAAAGTCAGAATGTGATACTCTTGTTCAGAGCGAGGAGGACGGGATGACTGTCTGCCAACGGAATCCGCTTCTCCACCCACCAATCCTTTTGAGGAATGAGCGGGGGGCAAAGATGTGGTCCCAAAAGTCGCAGAACTACTTCCAGGATGCGTCTTCCCCTAGAGGCAGAGGTGGATTCGATAGACGCTGCCCCTGAGGCAGAGGGGGTTCAAGGATTCAGGGGTCTCGAGAGCCTTTCTCGGACAGACCCACACAGCAGCCCTGAAGGGTTGCCTGGCTGCTCACTCTTTTACCAGTGGCTCAATTACTAATGCGAGTACTTCAGTGGATCCTTGCGGTTCAAGTGGTCCATGCTAGATCTTCTATTATCTCACCCTATTCGAGTATCTCTGATGTGCAGAGACGCTCTCTTGTGGTGGATCCATTCCCTGGCTTTCCTCTGGGGTCATCCCTTTTTCCGCCTCCCCCTTTGGCCACCGGGATCACGGACACCTCCCTGCTAGGGCTGGGGATGGAACAGCCTGAGAAGGACAGTCGAAGGACGTGGTCCCCCTATGAGATCCATTTGCATATCAACATCCTGGAGATGAGGGCAGTGCTACTACCATTGCAAGTTCTCCATGCTTATCTTCCCTTGGGGATGATGGCTATCTAGACAGACATGTCTGTGGTCTGGTATATCAACAAACAGAGGAGAACCATGTCTTGTCCCCTGTGTTGAAAGGCCATAAGAGTGTGGAAGTGGATGATCTCCACAGGCCATTTTCTGATGGCAACACACATTCTGGGGAGGTCCAACATTCTAGCCAACAGGCTCAGCAGGTCTATCCTGATGCCTTACGAGTGGTCTCTGAATCCTTTGGTAGTGAAACGGGGCTTTCTCAAGTGGGGCAAGCCTTGCTGCAATCTCTTCATCTCTCCTTCCGGCACAAAGTGCAGCGTGTTTTTCGCTGTGAACCCCCTGCTGGGGGAAGCCCCCAGTGACACTGTGGTTCACGCTTGGCCCTCCGGTCTTCTGTATGCATATCTTCCTCTGCCCCGCATACCAAAATTTCTTCAGAAAGCTCGCAGACTGTGGAGCTCTGTCATCTTCATTGCCCCATTCTGGCCTCGCCAAGTATGGTTCCCCTCTCTGTGGTCTCAGGTTGTGTCCCCACCCTGGACGTGTTGGATACTATTTCGGATCTCATCTCCCATCCCTCAGGGATTTCCCATCCAGACCTGGTCAGTCTAAAGCTCACTGCTTGGCTGCTCCAGTTCCCATGATAGTCAGAACTCCCGGGTTATCCTGACCAGTCAGAAGAATTTTGGTGGCTCACAAGTCTTCTACTAGGAAGGTTTATTGCAATAAGTGGAAACGTTTTTCTATTTGGGCCTCTGAATGTGATCTAGACCCATTCACTGCTCCGGTTCAGGTGGTTTTAGATTTTTTAGCAAGTATTTTTCAGGAAGGTGCCAGTTCTTTTACGATCAAGGTCCAACTGGCAGCTATATCTGTCATGTAGTCGACAACCTGGCTTTTCTAGCTTCTAAGCTTTGTAAAGCCTTTTTGAAGGGCACCTTCTTACTTTGGCCACCGGTTAAGGACCCAGGGCCTTCTTGGGATCTTGCGCTGGTTCTACAAGCCTTTGTTTCGTCTGCAGCCACAGTGGACTTGGTTTCCATCCTGGAAGATGGATTTCTTGATTGCTATTACATCTGCCTAAAGGATCTCTGAGCTTCAGGCATCATCGGTCAAGCCCCCCTATTTGGTATTTCATAAAGACATAGTGTCACTGTGTACTAATCCATCTTTTCTTCCTAAAGTAGCTTTGGAAATCAACGTTAATCAAGTTTTCTTTCCAAATTTTCAAAATAAGGGAGAATATAAACTCCACTTGTTAGATGTGCACAGACAACTACGTTTTTACCTGCATTGGACAAAGTCATTTTGTAGTCTCACCAACTTATTTCCTATTCTAAGCCCTTTGTAGGTAAACCAATGTTGAAGGTTACCATTTCCCGTTGGATTTCCTAGTGCATTTCCCTGGCACATTCAGCTAGGGGTTTAACTCCACCAAGTTAGGTTATGGCGCATTCCACTCGATCTATGGCTTCTTCAGCTACCTTCTGGTCCATAGTTTCTCTTGATGATATTTGTTCTGCGGCTACTTGAGCTTCTTCACACACTTTCATCCCGCATTACAAGTTGGACATTTTATCCAGGAACAGGGCATCCTTTGGCTCCGCCGTGCTCCGGAATATCCTTATATGAGGGCCTCCCAGGTGTTTAGTAGCTGAGGGCTCTGTCCCACAGGGTGAAGAGCAAATGAAGACAACAACTTCAGATAAAGAAGTTTTGTACTCACCGTAACGTTCCACCTTAGTTTTTGTCTTCAGCCATCCCTCCCTCCTTCCACCTGCCTTGTATATGCTGTGTGGTAGTCTGGTTAGATGAGGAATGGTCACCATATGAGTGTGCTTCTGGTCTCCTCTACTTGATTAGGGAGATTCTTGTTATGAGATGAGAATTTGGGTAAGATTGGAATGCTTGGATGGGCAGCAAACTCTATCTGAAGGGAGGCGGGGGACTGGGGGTATTATGGGCAGGGGAGGAGCTTGGAACTTGGATTAGATGCTGGAAAGGCGACTGAGTCAGATTAGAATATCCACAGGTTGAAAACAAATGAAGAGCAACAACTCAGATGGAACATTATGGTGAGTACATAACTTCTTTTTTTCCTCTTCTTAGGATCCTTCTCCAGACTGGTTAGCCTTTTCCCAAGGAATTCTTAATGCTTTCCTAGCACCAAGCACTTGCCCTGTTCAAACTCCTACTCCAGTTTCTCCTCCTCTGTCTTCACCTAGGAGCTCTTCTGTGGAACAGGCGGCCTCTGAGGAAGAAGTTTCATTTTCAGTTGAGTCTTTGGCCTACTCAACACAAATTGATTTTCCCCCTGAGTTATGCTTACCCTGAAGTAGATTCAACAGTGGGGACTCCCCTAAGGAAGATGTATTTTTTGGAGAGACTAAGTGGGAAAGCTCACAAGTGTCTGAAGTGCAGTAAATATGTACTATGACCTCTTACAGTTGGACTTCCCTTCTCCTTCGGGCATTCCTCTGTTCTTCCTTCTTTCCAGGATGATTTTCTTTCGTGTCAAAAAATCCAGACTCCCAATCACCAGCCCCAAACAATGCTGGACAGGTTCTACAAGGTCTCCGAGGACAACAAATATTTCAAATCTCCCCCGTAGAGCTAGATGTGATTTTAGTGTTTGCAGATAAGTCTTCTAGGCTGCTGCCCTCCACTACCCTTCTCCCCTCAGAAAAAGACAACAGAATGATGGAGAGAGGATGGGTAAGAAAAAAGTCTACACATCCTCTGCTTTAGTCTTCAGGGGCATTAACTGTCAGACTTGTATGATTAAGTATGTTTTGGCCCTGCTTTCTCAAGCTTCACAGCTGTTGACAGATCTCTCTGATTTTGCAACCAAAGCGCAGCTTTCATCTGTCTTGACAGCCCCTTCCCTAGTAACTAGAAACTCCATTAAGTGTAGTGTTGGTACAGCTAGATATTTGCTATATCAGCTGCACCGGGATCTGTCCTTGTGAGATGCTCTTGGCTAAGGTTGCAGCCTTTGCCTGATATCAAGGCAAAAGTTATGGATGCACCTTTTGACAATTCTGCTGTTTTTGGGGCTAATGCTGCTGCTTTTTGGATTTGAAAAGAGTTAAGGAACCAAAGCACATTTTGTCCCCAGTCCCCTAGTATTTCAGGAATTATCCTTCCAAACCTCATTTTGTGAGGAAGAAGGCATGATGTCCTCCCATCCCTCACAAGAAAGGGACATGCAGGGAAAGCTCTTACAGATCACAACCAGCTTCTTCTCAAAAGCTCCCGTTTCCTGACAAGTCAGGTGGTCTGTGACTACCTGTTCAGTCTTTTCAACATCCCTCTTTCCCAGCTCCTCTTAGTTTCTTCCTTCCTGGACAAGCATTACCATAGACAAATGGGTCATTTCCATTGTTCACAATGGGTACTGCATGGTCTGGTTCATGGGCATCCCTCAACCCCCTTGAGACCAAATTCTTCTTTTTCCTTAGGTGTTAAAAGACTTGATCTCTCAGGGGATTCAGGAAGTTCCCCTTCTGGAAAGAGGAAGAGGGTTCTATTCCAGGATATTTCTAGTCCCCAGGAAAGATGGTCCAATCTTTAGATCTGTTCCAACTCGGTCTGTTCCTTCAGGTGCCCATCTTCTGCATGCTCAACCTCCAGACTCTGTTCCCTCTTTTGCTTCCTGTGTCCTTTCTGGTTTCTCTAGACATCAAGGCTGCATATCTTCATATCCTCATTCACCCTCTGTGCGGGAAATGCTTAAGTTTTTCTGTTGCTTCCTCTCATTTTCAGCTTTGTGCTTTGCCCTTTGGACTTTCCATGGCTGCAACGGTTTTCACAAATTGTTTGGCTCCTGTCATTGCTTTTTGTAGACTTCAAAGAATTCTGATTTACCCTTACATGGACAACTTGCTAATTCAAGCAAATAATCCAGACATTCTGCAGCAGAACCTCCAAACCACCATATCACTGCTCTAAGGCCTGGGGTTCACCATCAACTACAAGTCTTCTCTCAGCTCTTCTCAGGATCAGGTTTTCCTGGGCTGAAGAATGTGGACAGACCTTATGATGGCTTTCTTCCCTCCACAAAAAATGCAGTCTCTTCTGTCCTACTTTCAACAGTTGCTCCCTCAAACAGCGTCAGCCAGAGAATTTCTCTGCTTACTAGGGTTCATGGCATCTGTAGTTCCCATGTTCCCCTTAGCCAGACTTCACATGCAAAAATTCCAGTGGTATCTGAAATCACTTGGGTGCCAGCATCCTCTGGATTTTGTTCTCCTCCTCCTCCTCCTCCCTTGCGTGAAGAAAGAATTACACTGGTGGAGTCAACAAATTTCTCTGAATCCAGGTCTTCATTTACAGGCCGTGCATCATGTGCAGGCAGTATTTACAGTTGCTTCAGACAATGGGGTGGAGAGTAACATTGGTACAGTTAAAAGTCCAAGGTCTTTGGCCTCCTTTCATAAGGAAACACATCGACATCAAAGAGATGAGGGCTTTGATTCTAGGACTCCAAGCTTTCCAGTCTTCTCTTCATCCAGGCCCCTTAAAACTGTTCATGGGCAACACCATAGTCATTTGGAATTTGAATGGGGGGGGGGGGGTGCTCAGTCTCACCTGCTCTGCAGGCTGGCCTTTCAAGACTGGGAGATTGCTTCTCAATTGGACTGAGAGATTGCTTCTCAAGCAAAGGTCACATTACTAGCTGTTTACATTCCCTCAGCTCTGAATATTCTGGCAGACACACTCAGCAGGTCCATGAATGGATGCTTCACAGGGATGTGTTTCTGGACATTCTCCACCAGTTGGGTACTTCTCAAGGAGATCTCTGCCTCCTCCTTGAACAGGCACCTTTAAAAATTCTGTGCCAGAGCCTGCGATTCTCTGGTGTGGAAGGTGGGCCCCCTTTTATTTTCGTGGAAAGGGGCTGGTTCTTTAATGCATTCCCCCTTCCCAATCTTTCATAAAGTTCTGCTGAAAATACAGCAGGACAAACCAGAAATCTTGTTGGTGAACCCCTTTTGGCCAAGACAGTATTAGTTCTTTCTTCTGCAATTAGTCAAGGGCAGTCATCACAAGTTCTCACAGGGTGGATCTTCTGACACAAGACAAGGGATCTCTCATCCATCCACATTTAATAACTGAGCCCACCTCTGTGGGTGATGGGCATTTGATCCCTTTCAGACACCTTTTCTCTGAGGACATGCTTGTAGTCCTGTAGGAGTCCAGGAAACCCAATACTAGGATATCCTATTTGTCCAAATGGGAGAGGTTCTCCATCTGGTGTCTGAAGAAATGGCTAGATCCATTTTCAGTGGACATCCCCCTAGTTCTTATTTGTGTGAGCTGCTTAAGGCTGGATTGGCTTACTCTTCTCTTAAAGCCCACCTATCCTCCATTTCTGAATGTCTGCCTCTGTCTCCTCTTTTAGCTTCTAGGCTACAGGTTAAACTGTTTCTTAAAGGCATTCTTCATATCAGATCTCCCAGTAAAGCTGTTCCCCCTACCTGGAATTTGAATTTTTTATTGGAAAAACGTACTCTGAACCCTTTTCAGCCTGGAGTCTATCTTCCATGACAAGATGCGCACTTCCTCAGTAAAAGCTCATTCCACTAGGGTTGTAGCTTCCTCTAGGTCCTCTTCAAAGTTTGGACACTGCCTCATCCTGTATTCTGGAAGCAGCTACATAGTGTTCTGCCCACACCTTCACCAAACATTACAAGCTGGATACTATCTGTAGATCCAGAACAGGCTTTGCCAGAGCAGTGTTGCATGGGTTCATGGAGGCTTCTGTTGTTCAACCCTCCCTTTCCCTTCCATGAGCTTTGATACTCTCTTTATGTGAAGATTGCAAGATGGGAATAGAAGGATAAACAATAGTTGTGTAACATCTTACCATAACCATAGATGCCCTTCTCTTCCATGTTACAGTATTCTATCCTACCCTCCTTCCCCCTTGGTTCATGCTTTTCTTAGGATGATAGTTCTTTCCCTCATATCCCTGGACCGGTGTTCTGACTGGGGCATTCAGTTCTGAGGATGGTACGTGCAGACGTCACTTTAATGGCCTATGTCAGCTGCTATTCTATGTGCAGTGTAGCATGTACCCTGCAGTAGTAAAAGTCTTTGGTGTACTGGCTGGATATTCAGGTCACCTAGGCGGGTATCCCTCATGTTGTTATATAAATACTGCAACATGGGAAGAGATGATATCTCTGGTTATGGTAAGATTTGACAACTTTTCTATCTCATGTCCTCTTATCTTAACTGTTGTTTAACCTAATCTTCCACTAGCCTTAACATTGTCTTCCATTAATAATTTCATTTGCACCCCCCCCAACCCTTTGTACTGTGTTTCTTAGTTTGTTGTAAAAGTTTTTTTGCTCTGAAGTTATCAAAGAAAAAATGTTGCATGCATATTATCCAGATACTCTTATTTTTTGTTTAGCACTGTGCATTTGTTCCTCTTGTTCTGAGAGATTCCTGTTATTCTGCAATAGCTTAACCTTTGTTAGCTCCTTTAAGTAGTAAAAGAAAATGCTTAAACTTATTTGTCTCTCTGATTTTTATGTCATTCTTAAACTTAACTTTCATTATCCCACTTACAAGCTACAACTTCTGAAGATATTTCTGTCTTCCCTATTAACTCTTGAATAATTTCCACTGCCCATTCCTTAAATTCCTCTTTTTAACAGGTAGGTAGGAGCTCCAGTGTCTCATTTTTTACTTCAGTACCCTGCATTTTTGTTGTTTTTTATTGCGGTATGATCTGAAATATTTACGGGATGTATGTTGAAACTTTAAATCAAATGCACATGATCCTGGCCCAGTTATATGGGAAATATGGTGAGACGTTTGGTCCTAAAGGGGGCTTGCTGCTTGAGAAGGGTGAGGAAAGAGTGGTTGAAGTAAGATACGGCATTATCTAGTGGAAGGGTTTTTAGGGAGGTCCAGTCAGTATACTTTAGACTTTCAGAGAAAGTATGTAGGTTACAAAAAGAGAGATTGTGGGTTTGAGTGTAGTGTTGCTGTTTTTGTAGAGGGGATGGTAGGCGGTTGGCGAAGTCTGGTAAGTGGTCGCCCAGAGGGTCTGGAAGTATTCCAGCATTAGAGATGTGGTGGGGATGTGATGTTAGGATCCAATCGGTGATTGTGCCGGAGGTACCATCCTGGTTTGGTCTTGTTGGGTAGTTAATGAGTTGGGAGAAGTTGTACAGATTGAGATGGATGGGGTTTCAGAGTTGATAGAGGCCCAGTTAATATTCATATCGCTGAGTATGTAGGTTTAATTTCTGATGCTAGAGGAAAACCAGGAGAGGATGTGTTCTAGAGTATTAATGTTATCACTTGGGGGATGTAGATGGTACTGAAGCATATAGATGTGCAGTTATTTATTTTTAATAGGCCTATAGTGATTTCAGCATTGGCAAAGCTTGGGATGTGGTTGGTGTAAGGAGTTGGGGTATAGGAAGAGGAGTAGTTAATAGCTGCTCCACCTCCTCTTCTGCGAGTTCTGTCACAGCAAAGCATTTGGTAACCTAGTGGGAGAATTTCATTATCTTTTATGAAAGATTTGAGCCTGATCTCTGTAATGGCAGTTATGTCGGGGTGGTTGTGGGAAAGCCAGGCATGGAGGATAGGAATTTTGTTTCTTCAAGACTTTGTGCATTAAGTGTAGCTAAGCGGATGGATTTAGGTTTTTGGGGATAAGTGGTTTGAGTTGTGCTGTGTTGGAGATTGGTCCGGGGTTAGGGTGGATGTCCCTGGAGAGTGAGAGATTGAAGTGGAGGAGGAGTTGTTCAGGGTTCTACATTGGGGTATGGTGTATGGGTTGTGTGTGGGGATTTTTTGTTGTGACAGGTGGTATTTGAAAAAAGGGAGGTTATGGTGGGGAAGAGTTTGGGTTTAAATAGAGTGGGTTGGATGAAGAGTTCAGGTTAAATGAGTGTGTATGCTGTGGTGGGTGGTTGGTTGGTTGGGTTTATGTTTGAGAGGAGTGTAAGATAGGTAAGATAGGTGAGCGAGATTAATAGTGTGGTAGTAACGTCTCCAAACAATCAATTTCCAAATGGATAGCACACTGTATCCATTTCTGCTACAAACAGCATGGAAAGCCCCCCCCCAAGGGGTTCAGGACACACTCCCCCAGAGCAGCCTCCACCTCTGCGGCTTTCCTCACAAGAGTCCCCACCAGGGACATCCTGGAGGGTGCAATCTGGACATCTGTTCGCACTTTTACCAAGCATTACCACCTACCTCTCCTTTCCAAATCCAGAGCAGGGTTTGCCTCTGCAGGTCTTGCAGGGCATCCTAACCAGTCCTTAGTTTCTAAGACTGCCTCCACCCTTTTTCTTAGTTTTGGGAATCAACCCAAATGTGACTACTTCAACAGTGAAAAAACAAAGAACATGTACAGTTGTGTACACTTACCATAATTGTAGATATTGGTGTATTCACTGTTGCAGTCCTGGTTTCCCCCCCCTCCACCTCCATTTCTTTACTTCTCCCTTTATTACCAGTCTAACTTGTTTTCCTTTCCTTACAAGGGACTTGCGTTCAACTGGTGGGGTTTATTACACCAGACCCTGGCCTCTTACTTGGGGGCTCCTGACAGGTTTAGGGCAAGAAAAACTGATGTAATGGCATCAGCTGCCTTACTTTATACTACTGATGACCTGATGTCAGTCCTCAAGCGACAGCAACTGACGCAGCAATACTAAGCCTCTGGTATTCGGGCTGGCCGAGGGCTACTCTGGCAGGGATAACCCAGATATGATGACTGCAACAGTGAATACTCTCGAACATCTACAGTTGTGGCAAGTATACACAACTGTACTTTTCCTTGAGCTTGTCTGATCCAACAGGTTCAGATCCGAGCTCTCTGAGCCGTAGCCTTGGGGTCTGATCCGAGGGGGTGCTCTGCTTTGGGCATGTCGGAGCAGAGCATCCCATTCAGCATCTCTGCTCCTGGAGGCTCGGCTCCGATCGGTTCAGGGGGAGACTGCCCCTGTTAGCACTTCCCAGGATGTTTGTTCCCCCTCAGCATTCAATGTGGTGGAGAGGGTTCTCGCTGGGTCAAGGCATCTGAACATCTCGTCCACAGACTCCTTCCAGACCCCCGGTTCTGGTGTTGGAACAGCAAGAGGTTTGCGAGTCCTCCCCAGAGAGTCCCAATGAGGAAGTGCCTCGCAAATTAATGTGTAAGAGGAGGCACTTTGACTCTCCACCAGAGTCCCTCACAGAAGACATGACTTAAAGGGGAGGTTTCCTGAGGATGTCTCCTTTGGAGACATCATGGAGCTCTGCCGGGGGGGCAGTGGTCAGCCCCAAAACAGACCTCCGACGACTTTGTGTTCCTGGAGGCATTCGGCTCGGGCCCATTTATCCCTTGGGTGTCCCTTCCTGCTGATCCACTTGTGACTCTGATAACATCTAGGGCATGGAAGGAGCCGGACACTGTAGAGCCCATCCCCAAGTGGCCCGACAAAGTTTTGAGTACCCCATCAGACAGGACACATTAAAAAATGGGTCCCCAGTAGATGCGATGGTGGTGGCCGCCATCAAGAAGGAGCTTGCACAGGAAAGATTCATGGTTCATCCTCCTGATAGAGAATCAAGGGTGATGGACAGTTTTGGGAAGAGTGTATACGCTTCAGCGACCTTCTTGGCGAGGGCACTGAAGTATATGGCACACGTCATTCGAGTCCAGAGAGATATAGTGAAAGAAATCAGAGTCGACCCCCGACTGCATGTTGGCAGCAGACAAGACTACGTTCTCTGCCCAGGTAGCCACTCTCAAAGCAGTTGCCAATACGTCCATGCAACTGCTCTCTCATGCCACTGAGGGAGCTACAAGGGCTGCTGGAACAGGCGTTGCCATCAGGCGTCATACCTGGCTCCAGTTCTATGAATTTTTTGAACCCTTCCAGGCATCCTTCACCAATTCCCTGTACAATGGTTTGTCTCTTTTCGGGAAGTCTGTGAAAGACGGACTAGTCCAGAGCGAGAAGCACAGGAAAACACTATCTGCTGTCTGGATCCACTTCTCGCCTCCTCAAAGATGATCTTTGTGTTTCACTGTTGCAGTCATAACATTTGGGTTATCCTTGCCAGTAGCCTTCAGTCAGCCCGAATACCAGAGGCTTAGTATTTCTGCGTCTGTTGCCGTCGCTCCAGGACTGACGTCGGGTCATCAGTAGTATAAAATAAGGCAGTCTTTCTTGCTGAGGAGCCCGAAGTAGATGCAGTTCACTCGAGGGCCAGTCGGCTGCTACCCGAGTTTTCGTTTTCCTAATTGAAGTTGAAGTCTTCTAAAGCTAAGTACCCCTTTGGGGATACTTTTTTCTATCTCCAACTGATGTCAGAAAAAGTTAACAATTGTCTCGCCTCTGGAAAGCAAATACCACACGGAGACTTCCATTCTTACTGCTTTACTTGCTTAGGCCCAGAACACTATGTCCCCCCATTGTCACTGTTGTGCTTTGTTCAACGCCAGAACTATACGTTGTCAGGCCTTTATTGTAGCTAGATATTTTTGCTCACAGTCCTCAAATTCCGATGTGGCTTTAGTAAGTCGTCAGACAGCAGATCTTCCGAAAAAAAGTAAGGATAAAGACAGAGGCAGACTGCACAGGCCCAAAACTATCGACGACTTTTCCGTTAAGCTAGTTGTCATTTCTCTGGTCCTCAGTGAGATTCTTTCGCAGCCCCTGATGCCCAATTCTGTGGATTTGCAGGCTGCTACTGAGACCCTTTCAGAGTCCGGTGTGCCGTGCAACTCTTCATTTACTAAGGATCCTGTGGAGGTCTCTACCTTGGATGGGTCTGGAGCCACTGAGCAGGCACCACCAGCTTCCAAGGGAGTACTTCGCACTACGGATTCTCTACCCAGACTGACTTTCGCGTCTACCGTTGTTTCGAAAAATACCGAATTTCTAAGTCCCAGGGTATGAACCACACCCAAGAAACCAACGAACCTGTCTCAGGCACTTTCTTCCTTGCCTCAGTGTCAAATGCTTAAAATGGTGGAAGACCTTGTAATGCTGATCAGGGGAAGCCAAGCTACCCCTTCCAAGAGAGATTTGTCCCCAGTAGTTTTATCTGAACAGGAACTGCGGTGGTGGTGCTGCGGTAGCGTTGTCGCCTCAGACGTTGCCTGTTCAATTCTCAGAGCGTCTTCTGTGTGGCGACATGCGTGAATGGGCGTTCCTTCGTTGAAGGTTGTGCGTTAGGCCCGGCAAGCCAGTACGTAAAAATCTACTGCCAATCATTAGCGGACCGGAGTTCTGCTGTGACGACCCCTAACCGGGAAAAGCCGGAAGACACAAACAAACAAGTTTTATCTGAACAGGAGTCCCGATTACTTTGATGCATCTGAATATGAAGACATGCAACCCTTCTCTGCTTATGAAGATTCTGATGCAGATGAATCCTTTCCTTCAGCCTCTCTACCAGAGGACTTTTCCTTTGGGGAAACCCTACATACTTTAAGGGAGCATTTCCACTGGGAATGTCAGGACTACTCTCCGTCTAAAATGAGGCTTGTGGAATTCTTAAATCTTCCACAGCTCAGACCTCTGGCCATTCCTCCTGTCTTGGATGATGTTTTTATGGAATCTAGTTTGACTCCTGACACCCTCCCTCCTGCTCCCAGGAAACTTGACAGATACTATAGAGTCCCTGACGATCACAAATTTCTTTTCAAACTTCTACTGCTGACCCTGAGGTTATTTATCAAGGGCCTAAAGGAATTGAAGCAACTTCTGCTAAGAATCCCACCCCCTCAGATAGGGTTTCCTGAGTATTAGACAGATAAGGTAAAAAAAGTAAACACCTCTGCTACTCTTCCTATTAAAGCACTAAATTGAGTTCCATATGCTAAAATTTCAACAACATACCATGGAACTCCTCAAACAAAAAATATCATGTTTTCCTGCATGTGCAGAAAATAATTACAAGAGTTAATGCAGTCTTCAAGTCAAGTAACTAAGCACACCTTGCAATGTGGTTTTGATGCCCTAGAAGCATTTTGCAGGACAAGCAGTCACTGGTTCTGTCCTTAGAAGGCATGCTTGGCTTAAGGAACAGCCCTTGCCAGACCATGTCATATCCAAATTATTGGACGCCCTTTGCACAAAGGCAACTTATTTGGCACCAAGGCAGAGGAGGTCTTAAAAGATGAAAAAAAAAGCAAAATCTATGCAGACATCCTGCAGGTCCACCCACCCAGGTTCAGTAGGCATTGCCCCTCCAAGCACTGGTCCTTTCCTGCCCCCTGCAGGTCAGTTCAGCCCAGACCCTGGGGAAGCAGCCCCCCAGACAGCAGCCCCAGGGAATGCAGAGATCTAAGCAATGGAGGTTTTCCTCTTAAAAAAGAGGGAGTGCTAAGCTACCCCCTTATGGTAAGAACTCGCAATGACTTTCCACTTCCACCCCCTCCCTCTGTCCACCCTCACTTGCCCCTAGGAGGAAAGCTCTCCTTCCACGCAAGCACCTGGGCCACCATTACCAACGACCGCTGGGTCCTTGACATAGTGTCCCAGGGATACAAATTTTGTTTCCACACTTGACCAACCCCAAAAGGGTTCCTAGATCTTCCCCCAAACCAGTGGACAGAGGCCAAAAAGCAAGTCCTTTCCCTGTTCTCTATGAGGGCAATAGAGCACATACCTGAAGAACAGATAGCCCAAGATTTCTACTCCAGACTCTTCCTGGTACCCAAAAAAGAGTGCACCTGGCACCCCATCCTCTGTTATCCATTCTGAACATCTTCCTGGTGATACCAAAATTCAAAATGCTCACCCTCCAGCAACTACTACCTATGCTGTCCAAGGATGCTTGGTTAGCCACCCTAGACCTACCTACACATCCCAATCAGGGAATCATGCTGGAAATATCTACTTTTCAGGACAGGATCACTGCACTTTCAGTTCTCTGCACTTCCCTTTGGCTTATCCACTGCTCCCAGAGTATTCACAAAATGTCTGGCTCCTGCCATTGCTTTTTGCAGGCAAAGAAATATTCAAATTTACCCGTACTTAGACGACTGCCTAATTCAGGCAGACAGGAAAAGCTGTTGAAGCACCTGGTCTTTGTAAAAGACCTTCTGTCCTCCGTAGGGTATACTATCAACGAAAAGAAATCCAAACTAGTACACACCCAAAAAAATGATATTCCTGGGAGAAAGCTTGGACACAGCATCCCAGATGGCATTCCTTACACCAAAAAAGCATCCCAGATGGCATTCCTTACACCAAAAAAGCAAACCTACCTGACAGCTTATTTCTCTCAACTAGCCACCCAGACCCCCGTTATCCACAAGGAAAATCCTGCAAGCTCTGGGGTTCATGGCTTCTTACATTCTACTCCTATATGGCAGACAGCATATGAGGAAACTATAATGGTACCTAAAAAGCCTTTGGTGTCAACACTCTCAAGACCTGGAGACTCTTATACCAATGATACTTTGTTTAAGGAAAGATTTTCTTTGGTGGGCAGCAGCATGCTACCACAAGGGGCTACCCCTCTCATAACCCCATGCCGCCCAGGCCCTCACCACAGACTTAGACTGTCTGGGGTGCACACCTGAACGGCAGGTGCATACAGGGCCAATGGAGCCCACATCAAATACATCTGCACATCAACCAAATAAGAGATGTTAGCTGTCCAGCACGCATTGACAGCTTTCAGACCCCTTCACTCCCCAGGGGCTGTACTGATCAAAACAGACAACACCACAGTGATGTGGTATATCAGCAAGCGGGGAGGGACTCGCTACCCTCTATGCAGGCTCGCCATGACCATTTGGCACACAGCCTCAGCCATGCAACTACACCTGTTAACACAATTCTTGCCAGGCTCTCTAAACTCTCTGGCCGACAACTTAAGCAGAAATTTTCTGGACTCACACGAGTGGCAGCTAAACCAAAGAACCATCTGATGGTGTAAATGTTTATTCATGACTTACTGTTAGGATCTCTGTTCCATCCTCTGAACCGATACAGCCGTTTCCCAGCTTGCACAAGCTTAAATCTCTCAGCTAAGAACCTACCCACATTGCCCCTCTCCTAGATGCTCCAGATCTTGTTTGCCACGTTCCTAGTCAGATGTGTTAGCCATCTCTCTCAAGCTAAGTAGTAATTTGTTGTTTTTTTTATGACCGTTTTTCTTCTGAATTTCAAAAATTTTAGTTAAGTTAGTCTTATCAGTGTCGCTTATAACGTAGGCCTATTTCCTACCCTTTTTCTTGGTAATTTATTTTTATCTCTCTTGATTGTCCCTCCCTCCTGTCTTTGACAGGTCCCTTTTTACTAGTGGTATTCCTTAAGATAACTCCACTGGTATTTCTTCCTTCATTTTTTCTACAGGATAGCATTGTTTCCTTACCATGTCAGACAAAGCTAAGTTGGGTTTTAAACAGTGTGTTTAGTATGGACATAAGATGCCTAACTCAGATACACATGTTCATTGTGTTTACTGTTTGGCCGTTGATCATTTGAAAGCTGATTGTGACATTTGTGCTGGTTTTACTAATCAGACACTAACAGAACGTAAGAGTAAACTTATTTTAAAAGGTTTACTCAAGACACCTTTCTCTGAGGCTCTGTCTGGGTCTGAGGTCTCACCCCCTCCCAAGACCAAAAAATATAAGGAAAAACGGAGTCACTCAAGTTCTTTCATCTCTGTCAGTAACGGGACCAAGTTTGCTCTGTGCTTCACTGGCGCCCTTGGGGCAAACCTCTTCGGCACCAGGATCTTGTGTCCTTTACCTCTGTGCAGACCATGGTATTCACTCCTAACACAGCACCACAGACTTCAGTCTGTCTTTGGCTCCTACATCGGCTCCGATGACTGTTCATGCCTTGGCTCCATCCCTGTCCACAGTGCCGACAGTTTCCTCAGCTCCATGGGCTTCGATGACTGTATATACTTCGGCACCATCACCATTCACAGTGCCGACAGCTTCGTCTCCATGGGCTCCGATGACTGCACATGCGTTGGCACCTTCCCTGGCCATGGTGCCAGCAGTTTCTTCGGCTCCATTGGCTCCAAAATTCGATTACCTGCCAAAAACAAGATATTCTCTTGCTTACGACCCTTTCTTGGGGCAGAGGTTTAACCCCTTTCTAGAAAGACCTTATTCCCCTTCTGCAGCCTCTTTTAGATCCACTAGGAGTTTTTCTGAGCTAGACCTAGTGCGGGTTGTGGACCAGTGTCTGGTAGCTAGGATGTTGCCATTCCAGCTAGACCTTCTGTCCCTCCTGGCTCGGAGTATTTTTATTTATTTATTTATTATTTATTTACATTTGTTGACCGGGAATGTCCAACGGGACGCAGGTCCATTTTCAGTGGAGGCCCGGGGAGAAAAGCTTCACAAATTAAAATATTACAGACATAGTTACAGATGAAGAATCCTAGCAATTAAAATATTACAAACAGTTACAGATGAAGAACATAGTGCATTCAGTAGATAACTAGCATCTGTTCCATCCACGAAGTCATAGCAGATATTAACAATTTTTACAATAAGAAATTATTGCCGTATAATAAGTAGATAGGCATGGAAGTATCAGAGCTTGCTATAATCAAAGGTAGTCTGTGGGGTGGAAGAGAGGTAGAGGGTAGATGGAGTGGGAGAAGTTAGAGAGGAGGAGAGTTACAAGGGCATAGCCAGCATGTTTTTAGGTGCGCTTTAAGTAAAGCTTTGAAGTGGTTGCATGATGGTACAGAGGTTATTGTGGGGGGGGGGTGTTCCATAATTTGGCTATAGAGCTGGAGAATAGTGCTTCTCCAGCAGTGTTATTGGCTCTAGTAACCTGTAATTGATTTTTCTTGCTGGATCGTAGTGGTCTTTTATATCTTCTTCCCCTGCTTATCCTCCCCCAGCACCTGCTACCGTACATACTGTCTCTGCTCCAACAGCAGTGCCTACCCTGTCTGCACCGAACACCCTTGCAGCATCGGCTACGATGGAGCCCATGCTTTCTCGGAGCGGTGCTTGGAGATGTCCGTACCTTGGTACCTAACCCGGTGCCTATTTTCTCACTGGCACTGTCTGTCCACAGTTCCGACTGCTTCCAGATGTCCTTCAAGGATGCATCTGCAGTCCTAACATATGGGTTGTCCTGCCTCAGGCAGCCCTTCGGTCGGCCGGATTCCAAAGTCTGGGTCTGGCCTCGGCTGATGTCGCACTTCACCCGACGTCATAGCTGCTGTGAATTGGGTATAAAGGCATCAGCCGACGCCATTTTCCTCAGTCTTTCTTGCCGTGCGGTGCCCGAAGCAGAAGCTGTTCGCAAGTGCCGGTCGGTCAGATCCAGAGATTTCTACTACCGAAGACTTCTAAAAAGCTAAGTACCCCGTTGGGGACTCTTTCTTGCCTCAGCCGATGTCAGAAAAAGTAAATAATTGTTTAACTTGTGGGAAACAAATACCTCATAAGGATTTCCACTCTTACTGCCTTCCTTGCTTAGGCCCAGACCACGACGTATCAGCTTGTCTAGCCTGTGCTTCCTTCAACCGACGGACACTTAGACGTCGGTCGGAGTTTGCAGAGGAGTTTTTTGGTCCCGCTTTTGCTTACAAAATGCCGTCTGAGACTCCGACTTCACAATTAGCTAAAAAGCGTAAGGAAAAGGACCGATACTCGCGGTCCGCAGTTTCGTCTGAAACCACGGTTAAGCCAACTGCAAGTGTCTCGGTTTCGGCTGAAACAGAGTCCTCTGTTCTTCCTTCGGCCGAAAGCATGCCTCCGATAGCCGAGGCCTCACACAGCATGGCTGAATCTGCTACTGAAATTTCCCCTGCTGTAGCAGGCACCCAGGATTTATCAGATACTATTCCTTTAGACATATCTACTCCTGCACGTGGAGCTGCTAGGCCCCCTGCATCTATGTCTATCAAGGCTTTTTCTAGGGCTAAAGCAGCTAAATCTTTTAAGGCCTTGCCTGCTAAAACCCCCTCACACAGGCCTACCTCTAGTTCCCAAATGCTCAGCCTGGCTGAGGATCTTATTTCTTTGATCAGGGGATCCCAACCTCACCCAGGCAGGGCCTCTCAACCCCCTCCAGAGAAGAGCCCCCGGATCCTGTTTCTACAGACTATTCCTCGGATGATTCAGAAAACTCAGATCCTCCAGAAGGCCCATATTCTCCATATGAGGATTCTGATGCAGAAGACTCCATTCCTTCTGCCTCTCCTCCTGAGGAATTTTCTTTTGGGGAAACCTTACATGCTATGAGAGAGCATTTTCAATGGCAGGGCCAGGATTTTTCAGATTCAAGGAAAAGGCTAAGGACCTTTTTACATTTACCACAGCATAGGCCTTTAGCCATTCCTTCAGTACTAACAGTTGTTGATGATGCATATAATGATGCCTGTACTGCCCCTGACTCTCTTCCCCCGGCCCCTGCCAAGCCCGACAGATATTACAGGGTCCCGGACACACACTTTCACTTGTATAAGGCTCCTATTGCAGATCCTGAAACCATTTCACAGGGCCCCAAAGCTGTAGCAGCTGCCTCTGCCAAAAACCCCCTCCCCTCTGAAAGAGAATCTAGAGCATTAGAGAGATGGGGTAAAAAAGTTTATACTTCTGCTACTCTTTCGGCTAGGGCCTTAAACTGTCAATTCCACATGATTCAGTATCAGGAATTTTTGTTAGACCAGCTAAATAAAAAACTGTCCTCTCCTGAACCTATAGACCGTAAGTCCCTTCAGGATTTGGTACATAACACTCAGCAGGTCAGTAATCACTCCTTAAAATGCGACTATGATGCACTGGAGGCTTCCTTTAGATCAGCTATGACTGGAACAGTGATTAGAAGGCATGCATGGTTAAAAGAGCAATCCTTACCAGACCATGTAAAGTCAAAGCTCCTAGATGCTCCCATGGAGAAACAAAGTTTGTTTGGCTCCCCTGCACAGCAAGTGCTAAAGAAGGTGGAAGAAAAAGCAAAATCTGTCCAAACAGTCAAGGATTTCTTACAGGTCCAGCCTCCGAGGTTTAGTAGAAATTGGCCTTCGAAGAATTGGTCCTTTCCAGACACCTCCAGAGCACAGAGAGGCAGAAATAGGCCCAAGAGGCAGAGGTCAATCCAGAGGTGCCTACAGGGGACGTCAGTGGCAGCCTAACAACCAGAGAAGTACTGCCACAGATCCAGCTACGACCACTTCCACAGGACAGACACAATGACTTGACTCTGATACCGCCTACCAGGGAACAACTGGAAGCACCCTTAGGCGGAAAGCTAGCCTTATTTTCCATAAACTGGCATTACATTACAGGAGACAAATGGATTTTACAGACAATAGACAAAGGCTACAGGTTTCACTTCCACACTCTACTAAAAAAGAGAGGAATGCCAAACCTACCACCAAACCAAAAAACAAACGCTCTAGGACAAATCAACCACCTACTAAGGATGAGAGCTATAGAAAAGGTACCTCCTATGGAACAAGGGCAAGGATTTTACTCCAGACTTTTCCTGGTACCAAGAAAAGAAAACCAATGGAGGCCTATTCTCGACCTGTCTGCTCTGAACACATATCTCATTGTTCCAAAATTCAAAATGCTGACCCTACAGCAACTTCTTCCCATGCTGGGCAAGGAGTCTTGGCTGGTGACTCAAGATCTCAAGGAGGCATACCTGCACATCCCTATACGACCAGATTGCAGAAGATACCTCAGATTTCTTGCAGGATCAGAGCATTATCAATTCTCAGCATTGCCCTTTGGCTTATCTACTGCGCTCAGAGTATTCACGAAATGCCTGGCATCAGTAATTGCTCATTGCAGGCTTCAGGGAATTCAGATTTATCCATACCTGGACGACAGCCTAATACAAGCGGACAAGACCAAATTAACAAAAGATTTGGAAAAGGTTATACAACTACTGCAAGCCCTGGGATGCACAGTCAACATGAAAAAGTCAAGGCTGGTACCATCCCAAAGGATAACATTCTTGGGTGCAGAACGGGACACATCAAATCAGATGGCATTTCTCACAGCAGAAAAGCAAAAGCAACTACCACTCTATTTCATGGCATTAACACAGAACCAGCTTACAGCAAGGAAAGTCCTGCAAGCCCTGGGTTACATGGCATCCTGCATAATATTGATTCCACATGCCAGGCTGCATATGAGGAAGTTGCAATGGTACCTAAGGAATGTATGGTCTCAACACAAGCACAGTCTAGAAGCCCAGATTCCAATAACTCCATGCCTGAAACAAGAATTCCTGTGGTGGGCTCAGGCCTGTCAGTTGAACAGAGGACTGCCTTTCCACAAACCTCACCCAAGCCAGACTATCACCACGGACGCCTCAGACCTAGGCTGGGGGGCACACATGGTGGACAAGTGTATACAAGGCCTATGGACACAAGACCAGCTGAACCTTCACATAAATCAAAAAGAGATGCTGGCAGTGAAACAGGCACTTCAGACATTCAGACCTTTTCTTCACCAGGGTCATTTGCTGATAAGGATGGACAACACCACAGTCATGTGGTATATCAACAAACAGGGAGGCACACACTCATATTCTCTATGCCGGATGGCAATGGACCTGTGGAATGTGGCCCTGAACCTCAACATTCAACTCCAGGCCAAATTTGTGCCAGGAAAAGAAAATATACTAGCAGACACCTTAAGCAGAACTACCACGGATGCCCACGAATGGATGCTGCATCCAGACATCTTCAAAACCATTACAAAGAAATGGGGACTACCAGAAATAGACCTGTTCGCATTCCCACACAACCACCAATTGAGGAAATTCTGCACAAGGACATAGCACCCACTTGCTTGGAAGGTGGACTCCCTATCCTTCAGTTGGGAAAACCTGACAGCGTATGCATTCCCACCTCTTCCTTTGATGCACAAAGTGCTACTGAAGATCAAAGATCATCACCCAAGGATCATCTTGATAGCTCCAGACTGGCCGAGGCAGCATTGGTACCCGCTACTGAGGAGTATGTCTCGGACACACGCATGGCCTCTACCTCTAGTTCCTTTACTGCTAACACAGAACAACTACAAGATCCTACATCCAAACTTGAAAACACTACAGCTAGCTGCTTGGAATATTACATAAAACAAAATAACCCAGATTTATCTCAGAGGGTTAAAGACATTATCCTGGAGGCTCGCAGACCCTCCACTAGGAAGACTTATTCAGCCAAATGGAAAAGATACCTCATTTGGAGTGCAGCAAAAGGAGAAAATGTATCATTAGCAAACATAGCTAACATCCTGGAATACTTAGCAGAACTTTTCCACAATGGCCTGTCTTACTCCTCCATTAAGATTCATGCATCAGCAATTTCAGCAGAATACAACATGGATCCTCCAGTCTTCTCTCATCCTCTACTCAGGCAGTTTCTGAGAGGAATTAAAAATGTAAAGCCTCCAAGGAAGCCACCTTTGCCTACATGGGACCTTAACTTTGTGCTGGAAAAGTTAACACTTCCCCTTTCGAACCAGCAGCAACAGCAGAATTACAGTTCTTATCTTGGAAAACTGCTTTCCTGCTTGCAATCACTTCAGCAAGAAGGGTTTCTGAATTACAGGCATTAATGGCAGTACAGCCCTTCCTTATCTTCCATCAGGATAGAGTGTCCTTGAGAACTAACCCTACTTTTATGCCAAAAGTGGTCTCCAGGGTATCATTGAACCATGCAATCCACCTACCAGCATTCTTCCCCAACCCACAGAACAGGGGGGAAAGATTACTACATACCTTGGATGTGCACAGGCAATTGCGCTACTATCTGGACAGAACCAAGACCAACAGAAAAACTGACCAGCTTCTGGTAGCATATGCAACAGGAATGGAAGGAAAAGCAATTTCAAAACAGACAATCTCAAAATGGATAGGAAATTGCATTAGATTTTGTTACTCTTTTCATGGAAAGACAACTCCAGAAAACATCAGACCTCACTCCACAAGGGCTACAGCCACTACTACAGCTTTCCTACGAGTGGCTACCAAAGACATTTTAGAAGCTGCTACTTGGAGCTCCGTGCATACATTTGCCAAGCATTATAATCTACCTTTATACTCCAGATCCCGAGCAGGTTTTGCAACTGCTGTTTTGCAAGGGATCTTAACTACACCATAATCATCTTAGTGCCTCCTCCCCCAGTTTGGCTATGGTATTCTACCCATATGTTAGGTATTCTACCCATATGTTAGGACTGCAGATGCATCCTTGAAGGACATAGTACAGTTTTGTACCTACCATAAATGTAGATGTCCGAGAGGTATGCAGCTGCAGTCAGGATTACCCACCCTCCTTCCCCTCTGTGGTACTCCTAGGGTATTTGCCCATCTTGTAGCTAGCTGGGGGAATCTATTATGGTGTATTTGTTTGTATATATGTATATATATATGCTTATATTGTTGGCTCTCTACTGTTTGGAATCATTTGCATTTATCCAAATTTAGCCTTCCTAGAGGGCACCTGGCATCTGGGGCAAGAAACACTGAGGAAAATGGCGTCGGCTGATGCCTTTATACCCAATTCACAGCAGCTATGATGTCGGATGAAGTGCGACATCAGCCGAGGCCAGACCCAGACTTTGGAATCTGGCCGACCGAAGGGCTGCCTGAGGCAGGACAACCCATATGTTAGGACTGCAGATGCATACCTCTCAGACATCTACATTTATGGTAGGTACAAAACTGTACTTTCTGTCGTAACCCCTCAACTGGAAGTGGGCTCGGGTGCACCTGTTGTACATGTGATGGATAGGGCCCTTCACTCCGAAGGCTCACAACCAGCCCGTAGGACACCAGTATCAGAACCCCCTGTGAAGGGGAACTCCTTCTCCGGAGTCCTCCTCAGAAGATCCCACTGGAGAGCCACCCCAGAAGAAATGGTGCAAGAGGAAGCACATTGACTCCCCGGAAGAATCTATCACAGAAGACACTAATTGTGATGAAGGGGAAAAGTCCCCTCGTTCTCCCCCAGATGACGTTTCATTCGGAAACTTTCTCGAAATTCTCAAACAGCGGGGGAATGCAAGTCCTCTAACCCTTCTGAGGAATCTGTGTTTCTGCAGGCCTTCCGTGCCTGGCCATCTACTTCCTGGTGACCCCACCAGCAGATGATCTTGTTAAACTAATTGTGCAGTGTGCCTGTAAGGCCCCGGACAGTGAAGAACCTGTCCTCTGGAGGCCAGACAAAATGTTATCTACACCTGAAGACCAGCCCCACTGGTTCAAGCAGCTGACGGTTGATTCTATGGTCGTGGCAGCAGCCACCAAGAAGGAACTGGCAGAAGATGGTTCCACTGTCCATCCTCCAAACAGGGAGTCCCCAGACCATGGACAGTCTAGGGAAGCAGACCTATGCTTCAGCAACCTTTGCCGTTTGGTTGCTGAATTATCTGACAAACTTTACTCGCCTCCTCTTTGGTGGGAGTACTGCCTGATGAGGTGAGTGACACTGTCTCCTCGCAGCTAGCTACCCTTGAGTCCATCTCGAACTTCTCGATGCGTTTTGATATCTCACACTGTCGAGGGGGCAGCTCGAGCTACCGCATCTGGTGTTGTCATGAGACATGATGCTTGGATGCAATGGTGTGATTTCGCAGGCCCCTTTAAATCTTCCTTCGTTAATGCTCCTGTCGACGAGACTGCACTTTTTGGACACAAGGTATGTGACACTTGCACGTAGTGAGAAAGACTGAACGACCTTGTCTGCTGTGGGCATACGCTTTTCAAACCCCAAGAGGCCTTACTCCATGGACCAGAAGGGGGGAAAGATATGGTTCAAGAAATCCCAAGGATACTTTCATGACACTGGTGGTGAGCAATCCCCTCGGGGCAGAGGGGGCAACTCTTATGGAAGACGCCCCTTTTGGGGTAGAGGGGGCCCGCGTAACCAGGGAGCTAGAGATTCTTTTTCTGGCAGACTCTACCAATGCTCCTGAGCAGCTGCCTGATTGCTTTCCTCTGGAAGCAGTTGGGGGACGTTTCTCTCTGCATCTACCAGCCTGGCATCTTATTACTACTGATGTTTCTGTGCAGAGAATAATATCCAGAGGCTACCAAATACCTTTCGACCTAACTCCCAGACCCGTCAAACGAATCCCCGATGTACCGCCCAATCAAAAGGAATTAGCAGCCTTAGAAATAGAAAAACTTTTAAGAAAGAGTCATCCAACCAGTCCCACCAGAACAGACAGGATCCGGGTTTTGCTCGAGGTTCTTTTTAGTGCCAAAAAAGACGGAACTGGAGACCAATCCTGCATCTCAGCCTACTGAACAAATTTATCAAACCTCAAAAATTCCGGATGGTCACAGTACAGTCCATTCTTCCCTTCCTATGGAGGGGACAATTGGATGTGTTCTATAGACCTACAGGATGCGTACTACCACAAAGAATGGATCACTGCTCCCGACGGTTTCTCCACTTCCGGCTGGGAGCCAATCACTACCAGTTCAGGGCACTGCCATTCGGTCTCTCAACAGTCCCCCAAGTGTTCACCAAATGTATGGCAGTTGTGGTAGCCCATCTTCGACTACAAGGATTCCAGGTGTTTGCCTATCTAGACGACTGGCTTCTTACTGCTCCAACCAGGAATCTCCTAGTCAGCAGCCTCTCTTACACTCAAGATCTCGCTCTCCGCTTGGGAATTACAATCAACAAAGACAAATCTCAGATGTCTCCAATGAATACACTGGAATTTATTGGAGCGGTCTTCAACACAACATCCTTTCAAGCTTCTCTCCCCACTCACAGGCTTTTAAAAATATGACACCCATTTCAAGACCTTCTTCCTCAAACGTTTGTACCAGCACGTCTTGTACTGCAACTCTTGGGCTCCATGGCAGCTGCCATTACTTTGGTACCGCTGGCGAAACTGCACAAGAGAATCCTGCAGTGGCTCCTTTCTGCACAATGGTGGTTGTTAACCCACCCACTCAACCACATGATGCGCCTTAAAAAACGTTGCAAGGAGGAGATGCTGTGGTGGATGGAGCCACAAAAGAATCTTTGGTGTTGACCGTTCTGTCATCCCCAACCCATGGCGACAGCAGATGCTTCATTATTAGGGTGGGGGAGGCATTTTCAGGGAAAGACTGTCCTAGGCACCTGGACCCCCCCTCTCGAGACCAACTTGCACATAAATGTCCTGGAACTGAGGGCAGTTCTCTAAGCATTGCAAGCGTTCCATGCATCCCTGCCTTTGGAGACCATTGCAATTCAGTCAGACATGTCAGTCGTCTGGTATATCAACAAGCAAGACAGAACCAGATCTTATCCCCTGTGTCAGGAAGCCATGAGGATTTGGCACTGGGTGATAGTTTCCAATCGCTTTCTTATAGCAACACACATTCCTGGGATGTCCAACCTTATTGCGGACAATCTGAGCAGGAACATCCCTGATGCCTCTCAAATGGTCCTTCAATCCTGTAATAGCAGCTGGGATTTTCCAACATTGGGGCAAGCCTTGCTGCGACCTGTTTGCTTCCCCCCTGAATTACAAATGCAAGAGCTATTTTGCCTTGATTCCCCCCTCAGTGGGAACCACCGAGGGGCACTCTAACGCACGATTGGCCTCCGAGTCTTCTGTATGCCTTTCCCCCTCATTCCAGAATTTCTCCAGAAAGCTCAGAGGTTGAAAAGCAAAGTGATTCTAATTGCTTCCTACTGGACACGTCCAAGTCTGGTTCCCGTTTCTATGGCTTCATCTGATTTACAGCCCGTGGATCCTGGATCATTCCCAGGACCTGTTATCCCATACTCGGATTGATTTATCCAAACCTGCAGAGTCTCAAGCTCACAGCCTGGTTCCTCCACTTCCAGTGATTGCCAGACTGCCTGACAATCCATCTCCTGTTCGTGAAATTCTTCTGGCCTCACACAAACCTTCCACTAGAAAGGTTTATTCTAGTAAATGGGCTAGGTTCTCTATTTGGGGCAAAGATCAAAACTTAGACCCTTTCTCTATACCTATTCAAAAGATTTTGCAATACCCGACTACTGTCCTGCATGCAGGAGCCTCTGCTTCAACGATCACTGTACATTTAGCAGCTATCGCCAATTTTCATAATGGTCTTAAAAATTCTTCAGTTATGTTACACTGCCTATGCAAGACCTTTTTGAAGGGAGTATTGCATGTTAAACCTCCGGTCAAGCCTCCCTTACATCCCTGGGACTTGACTCTGGTGCTTCAGTCTCTTACAGGCTCTCCCTTTGAGCCCTTTGATTCATGTGATTTGAAATTTTTGTCTTGGAAAACCATACTTCTAGTAGCACTCCCCTCAGCAAAAAGATTATCTGAGCTGCAGGCCTTGAGTGTCAAGAGTCCTTACTAGATCTTCCGTATGGATAGGATGTCCCTTCGCACTGACCCTTCCTTCTTGCCCAAGGTCATTTCTGTTTTTTCCATTAACCAATCTATTGACTTGCCGGTTTTCTTCCCAAGGCATTCTAATAGAGGGGAGTACCTTTTGCACACCCTTGATGTGCACCAACAGCTTCGTTGTTATTTGGACAGGACTAAATCTTTCAGGAAAGCAAACCAATTGTTTGTGGCCTTTGCAGGACCCAAATTGGGTAAACCTGTTTCCAAAGTGACTTTATCCTCTTGGCTTAGAAACATCATTATCTTTATCTACCAACAGAATAAGCTACCCTTACTATCCAGAATAAAGGCTCATTCTACCAGATCTATTGCTACCTCTATAGCTTTTCATTCCAGAGCCTCTGTGGATGATGTATACGCAGCAGCCACGTGAGCAAGACCTCATACCTTCCTGTCTCATTACAAATTGGATTTGGCCTCCAGGGGATGAGCATCTTTTGGTTCTATTGTGCTCAGGAATATCCTTCCTTAGGGCCACCCAGGACTCGAGTAGCTGGGGACTCTGTCCTAACAGTAAGTAATGAATAAAGATTTACAACATCAGATAAAGAAGTTATGTCTTACCATAACGTTCCACCTGTGTTTTAGATCTTTATTCATTCCTAACTTCCCGCCCTCCTTCCCCCTGCCTTGGACTCCTGGTGGTCTTTAGGTACTCCTGGATGTTCGTGTTTCACTGTTGCAGTCATGACTGTAGGGTTCTCCCCTGCCGGCAGGCAGTCCTCGGTCGGCCAGAATCCCAAAGTCTGGGTCCGGCGTCGGCTGTTCAACCATGCTCCCTGACGTCAGAGCGCCAGGAGTACAAAGCTGACAGCCGACGCCATGTTCTCCAGTCTTTCTTGCCATGCTGTGATAGCAGTTCGCAAGTGCCGGTCGGCTGACTCCTGACAATCTTTTCTGAAAAACTTTTGTCCGAAGACTTTCTTCTCCACTCAAAGCTAAGTACCCCGTTGGGGAAACTTTTTCTTGCTCCAGTCCGATGTCAGAAAAAGTTAATAATTGTATTTCATGTGGGAAGCAAATACCTCAAGGATTTTCATTCTTACTGTATTCCTTGCTTAGGCCCTGACCACGATGTAGCTAGTTTTCGGTTTTGTGCTAGATTCAATCAACGTACAAATAAACGAAGGTACGATTTTGCATTTCATTACTTCGGTAGGCGTTTTAATTACAAAATGTCATCTGATACGTTTCCAGCTACCGGAGTTCACAAAAGACTCAAGGAAAAAGACAGGCCTCCGAGGTCCAAATCTGACGATATCGCACAAGTGGAGCCAGCTTCAGGTTCGGTCTTCGTCAGTGAGGAGCTTTTGCAGCCCCTGTCATCCATTTCAGAACCGATGGCCGAAACGGACTCCCACAAGGAGCCAACTAGGCCTTTGAATATTTCTATTGCAGGACCTTCGGACAATGCTCCTTCGGATGGGTCCGGAGCCGCTGTGCAGGTACCGGCTTCCGAAGGAGTTTTCAGGCCTACTCAGCTTCTAATAAAGGCAAAGCCAAAGGCAAAGACTCCTTCCAAATCAAAGACTGCAACACAGGCCTCTTCTGAACTGGCTCCCAAGTCACAGAAACAGCTACTTAAGATGGCGGAGGATTTACTTACTATGATCAGGGGTTCACATCCCCCTCCAGATAAAAGGCCAAGGCAGGAAGTTTATTATGATTCCTCTGATCAGGCTTCTGTTTCTTCAGTTTCTTCTTCTGACCAGGAATATTCTTTCCCTCCTTATGAGGATTCTGATGCTGAGGAATCCATTCCTTCAGCTTCTCCCCCTGAGGATTTCTCTTTTGGGGAAACTTTGCATTAAATGAGGGAACATTTCCACTGGGAAGGACAGGAGTATTCGGAATCTAAGAAAAGACTGAGGGATTTTCTTCTTCTTCCCCAACATAGACTCCTGGCTATTCCTCCTGTTTTGGATATTGATGATGCTTTTTCGGAGGCTAACTTAACCCCTGACTTTTCCTCCTGCTCCTGTTAAGCCTGATAGATATTACAGGGTTCCTGATTCCCACCAGTTTTTATACAAGAACCCTACTGCTGACCCTGAAACCATTTCTCAGGGTCCTAAGGGAGTTAAGGCCGCTTTTGCCAAAAACCCCATTCCCACTGAGAAGGATTCTAGATCTTTAGAAAGATGGGGCAAAAAAGTGTACACTTCTGCTACTTTATTAGGGCTTTAAACTGTCAGTTTCATATGCTGAAATACCAGCAATTTCTCTTGTCTGTTTTAAAACAAAAGCTTGCTTCCATTTCTGCCTGTGCAGATGATAAGGAATTACATGACTTACTGCATGCCACTGAACAAGGTGGGAAACATGGTTTACACTGTAGATTTGATGCCTTGGAGGCTTCTTGTAGGGCTGCTGCCTCTGGCACAGTAATTAGAAGGCCTGCATGGTTAAAGGAACAAAATTTGCCAGAACAAGTAAAAGCTAAATTATTGAATGCTCCTGTTCAGCATAATGTTTTGTTTGGATCAAAAGCTGAAGAGGTGATTAAAAAGATGGAGGACAAGGCGAAATCCATGCAAACAGTTAGATTTTTTTTCAAGTACAGCCACCAAGATTTAGCAGGAATTGGCCTACAAAAAATTGGTCCTTTCCCAATTCAGATAGGCCTCAGAGGGGTAGATACAGACGCTCCCGAGGAAGGCCTCAAACACAAGCCTCTTATAGACCAAGACAGTGGACTGCTTCCACCCCTAGGGGAGGAGAGGACAGGTCACAAGCTCATAGGAAACAGACTCAATGACTCCCTCTGTTGGGCTGCAGGAACTTCTTGCCTGGAAGCCCCTCTCGGAGGAAAACTTTCTCTTTTTCATCAAAATTGGACTCATATAACCCAAGACAAGTGGGTTCTGGATGTTGTTTCAAGAGGTTACAAATTCCATTTTCATACCCTACCAAGGCCAAGCGGATGGCCAGACCTTCCAAAACATCAGTGGTCAGAGGCCTTAAACCAGGTGGAAGCTCTTTTGGCTATGAAAGCCATAGAACTAGTTCCACTTTCAGAGATGGGACAAGGTTTTTACTCAAGGCTCTTTCTAGTCCCCAGGAAGCAAAATTCATGGAGACCCTTTCTGGATTTGTCGGTCTTGAACGCCTTTCTAGAGATTCCAAAATTCAAGATGCTTACTCTACATCAGCTACTTTCAATGCTGTCCAAAAATGCATGGATGGTAACTTTGGATTTAAAGGAGGCATATTTACACATTCCCATCAGGCAGGAATGCAGAAAATAACTCTGGTTCAAGGCCGGATCGAGGCACTTTCAATTCTCTGCGCTGCCCTTTGGATTGTCTACTGCGTCCAGGGTCTTCACCAAATGCCTGGCTCCAGTAGTACCTTACTGCAGACTTAGGGGAATTCAAATTTACCCTTACCTGGACGACTGTCTTATTCAGGCAGACAGCAAGGAGGTCTTACTCCAGCATCTGCGGTTTGTTCAGGATCTCCTCAAGTTCCTGGGATTCACTGTAAACATAAAAAAGTCAAATTTGACACCCTCACAACAGATAATTTTTCTGGGCGCTTCTTTAAACACAACAACCCAGATGGCATTTCTGACATACGCAAAACAGTTTCATCTGGCTTCAACTTTCAAAACCTTGGCAACTTTAACTCAGCTATCTGCAAGGAGATTCCTGCAGGCTTTGGGTTACATGGCCTCCTGCATCCTTCTCGTACCATATGCAAGACTACACATGAGGAAAATACAGTGGTACCTGAAAAGTGTATTGTCTCAGCATTGCCACAGTTTAGACATACTGATCTCCGTCCTGCCTTGTCTTCAAAAGGAATTCTTTTGGTGGTCCAAGGCATGTACTCTAAACAAAGGGAAACCCTTCTGTCTGCCTTCTGCCACTCCGATTCTAACCACGGACGCCTCGGATTATGCATGGGGAGCCCATTTTCAGGGCAGCTGTCTGCAGGGCCTTTGGACAAAGGATCAGAAGCACCTGCATATCAATTTAAAGGAAATGTTAGCTGTTCAGAAAGCTCTAATGGCCTTCAGGGATCTTCTACAACCAGGGCAACTACTGATATGGGCAGACAACACTACAGTTATGTGGTACATAAACAAGCAAGGGGGATCTCATTCCTACCCCCTTTGCAGACTAGCCATGGATCTATGGAACACAGCTCTAGCTTGCAGTCTGGACCTTCAAGCTCAGTTTCTACCAGGGAAGCAAAACTTCCTGGCAGACAGTCTGAGCAGAAAACTTTCGGATCCACACGAGTGGATGCTGGACACCGAAATATTCAGGATGATAACAGCAGTCTGGGGATGTCCTCACATAGACCTCTTTGCATCCCATCTCAATCATCAACTACAGAAGTTTTGCACCAGGACTTTCCACGAACAAGCTTGGAAAGTGGATGCACTATCATTCAGTTGGAGAAACCTCTCGGGATATGCCTTTCCGCCTCTTCCTTTGGTATTATTAAAGATCAAACAGGACAAGCCCAAGATGATAATTTTGTTGGCCCCAAATTGGCCTCGACAGTTTTGGTACTCTACTCTGAAAAACCTATGTCTGGAGCCCCCTTGGGTCTTACCACAGACTCCGAACCTTCTGTCCCAACATCAGGGTCAGGTTCTACACTCCCATGTCAGCACTTAGCCTGGTGGCCTGGTTAATCCAGGGCCTTTGATTCCTTCTCTCCTACCCAAGCAGGTTATGGATGTCATTTTAGAAGTCATACGTCCTAGCACTAGAAAATCTTATGCAGGAAAATGGAAAAGATTTTGTTCCTGGATGCAGGCTCAGGATTCTGATCCTCTTCATCCTAACATCCCTTTGATTTTACTTTACCTGACAGATCTCTTACATAAGGGTCTCTCTTTCTTCCATTAAAATACATGCCTCTGCTTTTTCCTCTCATTATAATACAGACCCTCCCATCTTTTCCCACCAGCTCATGAGACAGTTTCTCAGAGGAGCTAAGAACTTAAGACCTCCTAGATCTCCTCCCATTCCTCTTTGGGATCTCAACTATGTTTTGGAAAAGCTCACCTTACCTCCTTTTGAGCCTGCTGCCTCTTTTGACATCAAGTTTTTATCTTGGAAAACAGCCATCCTGTTAGCCCTGACCTCTGCCAGGAGAGTTTCAGAGTTGCAAGCTCTTATGGCTGTGGAACCTTATATTATTTTTCATCAAGACAGGGTGTCTTTGAGGACTAATCCCACATTCATGCCTAAGGTGGTTTCCAAAGTGACTTTAAATCAAACTATCCACTTGCCATCTTTTTTCCCCACTCCTCAAAATAAAGGGGAAATGATCTTACATTCCTTGGATGTACACAGACAACTACATTTTTACCTGGACAGAACCAATGACATCAGAAAGTCAGAGCAATTGTCTGTTTCTTATGCTTCAAGTTCCCAAGGTAAAACCATTTCAAAACAGGCCATTTCTAAATGGATTGCTCATGGAATCAGATTTTGTTAATCACACCATGGAAAGCAAATCCCAGGGAGTATACGGACTCATTCCACCAGAGCTGCTGCCACTTCTGCTGCCTTCCTCAGGGGAGTTCCTACCAAAGACATTTTGGAAGCTGCAACTTTGAGTTCAGTGCATACTTTTTCAAAGCACTAAAATCTACCTCTCTACTCTAAGTCTAGGGCAGGCTTTGCTTCTGCAGTCTTGCAGGGCCTTTTAGCCGCCCTTTCTACTTTATGACCACCTCCCTTTCTTTCTGCTTTGGGATTCTACCCTACAGTCATGACTGCAACAGTGAAACACGATGAACATAGTACAGTTGTGTACACTTACCATAAATGTAGATGTTCGAGTGTCTTCACTGTTGCAGTCTGGGTTTCCCTCCCTCCTGTCCCCTTTTATTTTTACTTTTGTGTGGTTCCTTTTTTCACCATTCTTCTGAGGTGTATTTGCAAAGGATATGGGACCATTCTCATTTTGGGACTCCTGACATCTGGGGTAAGAGAAACTGGAGAACATGGCATCGGCTGTCAGCTTTGTACTCCTGGCGCTCTGACGTCAGGGAGCATGGGTGAACAGCCAACGCCGGACCCAGACTTTAGGATTCTGGCCGACCGAGGACTGCCTGCCGGCAGGGGAGAACCCTACAGTCATGACTGCAACAGTGAAGACACTCGAACATCTACATTTATGGTAAGTGTACGCAACTGTACTTTAGGGTATTTCCTCAGGCAGAGCCTCCTACTTTTTTCTATTACTACATCTTTTATCTAGAGCGGGCAAACTCGATCTGGATTATCTAGGAGAGGGGCATTGTGATAGATTCTTAGCTGAGAGATTTGGGCTTGTGCGAGCTGGGAAACGGATGTATCGGTTCCGAGGATGGAACCGAGGTCCTAACAGTAAGGAATGAATAAAGATCTACAACACAGATGGAACATTATGGCAAGACATAACTTCTTTTTCACCCTTTTATAACTCAGAAATGGGGCACCCCAGAGAGGTAGACCTGTTTGCTTCCCACTCCAACCATCAGCTGAGCAAGTTCTGCACCAGGGTGCCTCACTGCAGGGCCTGGAAAGTGGATGCTCTATCTTTCCAGTGGGTCAACCTCTCTATCTATGCATTTCCCTCACTACCTCTCATTACCAGGGTACTGCTCAAAATAAAGGAGGAAATACCAAGGGCAATCCTAATTGCCCCAGACTGGCCATGCCAGCACTGGTACCCACTGCTGTGCAGCCTGTTCCCTCTACCACCATGGCATCTCCCTCAGATCCCAATACTCCTGACCCACAGGGAAGGAGAATTCATGCATCCCCAATTGCAGACTCTCAATTTGGCAGCCTGGCTTATTCCCTGACCACTGTACAAGCTGCCAATCTCCATAAACAGGTTCTAGATGTTACACGTGAGGCCCGTCCCCTAGCACTAGAAAGTCTTATGCTGACAAATGTAAAAGGTTTTGCACCTGGATCCAGGCTAAGGGAGCCATTATGGCACAGCCCTCCCTACCTCTCATCCTGGATTACCTAGCTGACCTACTATACAGTGGTCTATCCTTTTCCTCTATTAAAATTCATGCCTCTGCTATCTCTGCTCATTTCAGCACCGAGCACCCTCTCTTCTCACCCTCTCAAACAGTTCCTCAGAGTGGCTAGCAACTTGAGGCCATCTTGAAGAGCACCTACCCCAGCTTGGGACCTAAACTTTGTGTTAAGAGAAACTCACCCTGCTCCCTTTGAGCCAGCAGCTTCAGCAGAATTATAGTTTCTCTCATGGAAGACAGCCTTGCTTCTGGCCATCACTTCAGCAAGGAGAGTATCCTAGCTATAAGCACTAATGGCTGTAAAGCCCTTCATCATTTTCCATGCTAACAGGGTCTCCCTCAGGACTAACCGATCCTTCATGCCAAAAGTGGTGTCCAGTGTGGCTCTCAATCTATTCATTTGCTCACCCTTTTCCCTAACCCACAAAACAAGGGGGAAAGAGTACTGCACACTGTAGATGTGCACAGACAGCTAAGATTTTATATAGGCAGGGCTAAATCATTCAGAAAGACTGATAAGTTGTTAGCTTTGCTGCAGGAGCAGAGGGCAAAGTCATATCCAAACAAACAATTCCCAAATGGGGTAGCACACTGCATCCATTTCTGCTACAAGCAACACGGGAAACCTCCCCCTAAGGGGGTCAGAACTCACTCTACCAGAGCAACCTCCACTTCTACAGCTTTCCTTCAAGTCCCCCCTACCAGGGACATCCTGGAGGCTGCAACATTGGCATCTGTTCATACCTTCACCAAACATTACCACCTGCCTCTCTTCTCCCAATCCAAGGCAGGCTTTGCCACTGCAGTCTTGCAGGGCATCCTAGCCAGCCCCCAGTCTTCTTTGACTGCCTCCGTCCTTTTCCTCAGCTTTAGGAATCTACCCAAATGTGATGACTGCAACAGTGAAACATGAACATAGTACAGTTGTGTACACTTACCATAAATGTAGATGTTAGTGTATTCACTGTTGCAGTCCCGGTTTCCCTCCCTCCATTCCCCCTTTCCCTCTCTTTCTCATTACAAGGAACTCTTTTGGTATTTACTTTCTACTGGTGGGGTTCTTCCACCATATCCTGGCTCCCACTTGGGGGCTCCTGACATGGCAAGAAAAACTGATATAATGGCGTTGACTGCCTTACTTTATACTACTGATGATCTGATGTCAGTCCTGAAGCGACAGCAACCAACTCAAAAATACTAAGCCTACAGCATTCGGGGGAACTGAGGGGCTACCCTGGCAGGGAAAACCCAAATGCGATGACTGCACCAGTGAATACACTCTAACATCTACATTTATGGTAAGTATACACAACTGTACTATCCTTTTCTAGGAATTGGCAAGGAACAAAGATGATGTGGTTCAGGAAGTCTCTGGCATCTTACCAGGATGCTCAGGATTCTCCTTCCCCCATAGGCAGAGGGGGTTACGACAGATGCTGCCCTAGAGGCAGAGGGACTCCTAGGAATTTTGGGTCCAGAGAACCTTTCTCGAAGAAACCCGGAGAGCAGCCCTGAAGGGTTGCCGACTGCTCGTCTCTGGAGGCAGTCTGGGGTCGCCTGTCATTACACTCAAGAGCATGGGAGTCCATTACAGCAGATCCTTGGGTGTTGTGAATCATATTCGGAGGATATTTCGTTCTGTTCAAGGAGCAGCCTGGTTTGAACAAGCTCCTCCCATCCGTGCAAAGGGAGGAGGCAGCACTACAAATAGGAAACCTGCTGAAGAAATGAGTACTCAACCGGTCCTTCTAGACCAGTCCGTATCTGGCGTTTATTCTAGCATCTTTTTAGTGCCAAAGAAAATGGGGGACCTCAGACCAATTTTGGATCTGTCCATGTTGAACCTGTCCGTAACAAAGGCGAAATTCCAGATGGTCGCTTTTCAATGTATCCTGCCCTTCCTGCAGGCCAGAGACTAGATATGGTCGATTGATTTCCAGGATGAGTACTATCACATCGAAATGGACAGGTGCTCCCGGAGGTTTCTTCGCTTCAGGCTGGGAGCCATTCATCAGTTCAGAGCCCTTCCCTTTGGTCTCACCACAGCCCCCAGGGTGTTTACCAAGGCTATGGCGGTTGTAGCAGCTTACCTGAGGCTTCAGGGCATTCAGGTCTTTCCTTACTTGGACAATTGGCTGTTTGCTGCCTCTTCAGAGCATCTATTGGGCCAAGCCAGGGAATACTTCATCCAGCTAGCGAACAGACTGGGCATTACCATCAATCTGAACAAATCTTCTCTGGCTCCGGTCCAGATTCTGAACTTTATAGGAGCGTGTTTGGACACTATACAAATGAGGGGGATTCCTCACTTCAGACAGGATATGCAATCTAAGATTACATTTGTTACAAGTTCTTCATGCACACGTATCAACAGCCAAAGCAGTTCTAAGGGCTTTGGGCTCCATGGCAGCCATGATCAATCTCTTGCCGATGGCTTACTTTCATATGCGAGTTTTTCAGTGGACGCTTGTGGTCCAGTGGTCCCTGTTAGACCTTCCTCTATCTTTTCCAGTGAGAATCTCAAGCGTATGCAAGGACTCCATTCTGTGTTGGATCCAATCCACGGATCTCCTCTGGATGCTCCTTTCCACCCTGCCTTTCTCAAAACCACAGTGACCACAGATGCTTCTCAACTTGGGGGGGAGGGGGCACTACTCAGTAAGGTTAGTCCAAGGCAAGAGGTCCCCCGCCGAGACCAGTTTGCATATCAACGTTCTAGAGATGAAGGCAGTCGTCCTTGCGTTGCAGGCCCCTCATGCTAATCTTTCTCTAGGGATGATTGCTTTTCAGACAGACAATATGTCAGGTCTGGTACATCAACAAACAAAGGGGAACCGTATCTTATCCCCTCTTGTCGAGAAGCCATGTGAGTGTGTGAATGGGTGATCTCTACCAGCCGTTTTCTAGTAGTAGCGCATATTCTCGGGCAATCCGTTATTTTAGCAGACAGGCTCAGCAGGTCTAGCCTGATCCTTTACGAGTGGTCTCTGAATCCAGCAGTAGCGGAGCAGATCTTTCTAAGGTGAGGTTGTCTTTGTTGCGATCTCCTCACATCTCCTTTCAATGCGAAATGCAGTGAGTTTCTCGCTCTGAACCCCCCAGAGACGCACTGGTTCATGCTTGGCCTCCATGTCTCTGCTTCCTCTCATTGAAGTTTGTTCAGAAAGCTCAAAGCTGGGGAGCACTGTGATCCTCATCTCACCATTCTGGCCTCTCCAGGTTTGGTTTCCCTTTACTGTGGTCTCATTTGTTAGTTCCTCAATGAACATTGTAAACAGTTCTGGATCTTCTTTCTCATCCCTCAGGGATCCCTCACCCAGATCTGGACAGTCTGAAGGTCACAGCTTAGCTCCTCTGGTTCCCATGATTATCAGGACTCCTGGATTGTCATCCCCTGTCAGGTCCATTTTGGTAGTGGCTCACAAATCTTCCACCAGAAAGGTGTATCGTAGTAAATGGAAATGTTTCTCCATATGGGCCACTCAGCGGGCCTTGGATCCCTTTACTGCACCTTTTTCGGCCGTCTTAGATTTTCTGGTGAGTATTTTTTATCAGGGCATTCTTAAAGTACAATTGACAGCTGTTTCTAATTTCCATGTGGGGGTGAATAGGTCTACCTTGGCTTCTTCCAAACTTTGTAAGACTTTCCGTAAAGTTGCTTTTCTTCTTAGACCCAGCCCCCCACGGAAGGACCCTACGCCTCTGTGGGATGTTACCTTAGTATTACTGGCTTTAGTCTCTGCACCCTTTGAACCTGCAGCTTCAGTTGATTTGCAGTTTTTGACCTGGAAAACTGCTTTCTTGGTTGCCATTACCATAGCCAGAAGAGTGTCAGAGCTTCAGGCTCTTTCTCTCAAAATGCCTTACGTGATTTTTCACAGTCTCTCGCTGCTCACAAGTCCATCTTTCCTTCCTAAGGTTGGAAGCCAATATTAATCAGACTATCAATTTACCAGTTTTTTCCCTAACTTCCAAAACAAAGGGGAGTACAAGTTGCATTTGCTTGATGTCCATAGACAATTGAAATTTTATACAGGACAATACCTTTTTGTAAATCTGATCATAATTGCTCACTGGATTTCCCAATGCATTGTTCGAGCTTATGCAGTGAAAGGTAGGTCTCTACGGGGAAAAGTAAAGGGACAATCTACCCAATCTATGGCTACATTAGCTGCCTTCTGGTCTTGGGTGTGTCTGGACGATATTTGTTCGGCAGCCACTTGGTCCTCATCTCATACCTTTATTTCTCATTACAAGCTGGACATTGTGTCTAGGAACAGACCATCCTTTGGCTCTGTGGTGCTGCAGAACATCCTTCTATGAGGGCCACCCAGGAGTTTTTGGTCGCTGGGGACTCTGTCCCACAGGTTGAAGACCAAATGAAGTAAACTACTTCAGATAAAGAAGTTATGTACTCATTGTAACGTTCCATCTGAGTAATTGTACTTCATTTGTCTTCAATCTTTCCCCCCCTCCTTCCCCCTGACCTTATTATTGGCGCACTTTGCATTTATCTTTGTGTAAATTGTGTGGTCCTTGGCCAGTCCAAGCCTCTGAGTGTTATAGTGATGCATGTTTATGATAAGGTGTTGTTGGGTTGGGTGTCTCGTTGGAAGCAAACTCGATCTGAAGGGAAAAGGGAGACTAGGCATTATGGATAAGGGGAGGAGCTTGGATCCATAGCTTGAAAATGCGGCTGTGTCGGATCCAATGTGGATCCCAAACTCACAGGTTGAAGACAAATGAAGTACAACTACTCGGATGGAACGTTATGGTGAGTACATAACTTCTTTTTTTTCATGGAACATAAGTGCATGCCAGCACAATCCCCCTTCCTTGCTAATGGCTCTCTTCTGTCCCTATTGGAGCCCTTAGTATAATTAATGTTGTTTTCCTTTGTCCCAAATGTTCTACTAAGCATCTGTTACGAAATCCTTTTTGTCAAATTCATATACTCATTTCTGCTCAGATATGTTTTCTTCAGCATTACTACTTGCACTGTGCATTTCTTAGTATAATTCAGTACTCTCTCTGTTCTTTCTATACCTGTAAGGCTGCTTACATTTCAAGGTATCAGTAGCATAGCCATTATGATAAAAACCTTTTCCAACTTATTATACTTGTCTTTTTGTGTGTGTGTATTTTGAACTTTTGTGGTTCATGCAGACGGTAATGTTTGGCAGGCTGCTTTTTCATGCACCTATGTCACCTTTTTTTAAGATTTTCCATTTTAATAAACCCTAAAAAAAGTAATATTTTCAAAACATTCTATCCCCCATCAACTTGGGTCAAGTACACAACCGTGTTCATATTCAGAAAAAGAATGTCTGACTCTCCAGCTAGAACAATTGCCCCAGATCGACAGTTGCACCCACAGGCATTACCTAACCTAAAATTAAGGTTAGACATGCTAGTATGTGGTACAGGCAGTGTTCTACTTGTTTACTGTCTGTCCTTTTCTTATCTCTAGTCCTTTTCTAGGTGTGGAATTCAGCTTCTATGCTTTCAGAAAACAGTAAGGTATAGCTTTAAATGTTCCATTTTACATGCAATTAAATTGGATAGTGTTTTATTAAATGCATTAAAATGTTCAAGCCGCCTTCTCTTATTCATTTCCCATAATTTTAGACTTTATTATTCGCAGCACTGCTTACCATTATCCATTTAATTTTTGAATTTCTCTTAGCAAAGAATGCAGAGAACACTCAAGATTAATTGCTTGTACCTTCAGACAACTTTTTTTCATGTAAAATAGTAGTGAATCTTTGTAAATTTCGCCCAGAACAGAATTTACATTTATCTTAGTAGCAGACTTCTTGACTCCTGCTGAAGATTTGTTGACAAAATTTGTATTACTTTACTTTTTCCCCTTTGTCTTGCAAAACGTTATTGACGTAAAATAGGGTATATGCTTTAGTGTCCTCACAAGGGTAACAGTCAGTGAAAATCCAGTCTTTCTCGGCCATTTTTCTTGCAAAGCTATATTTCACAAATGTGATTAATGCTTTATAGCCTCACATTTATTCACTGATTTTATTGTTGCTAGTTGTCTTCCTGTTGGTCTCCCAACCTCAGACTCTAGTTAAAATGCAAAGTACTTCAGATTCTTCCAGTCAAATCCTGTGCTTTTTTTTCCGTCTTTCAAGCATTTCCTTTGGAGCATTGGAAAATGTTTCACTGGCAAAGTCTCTCTGTGAGCTTTATTGTCAGAAGCATGAGAAGCAGCATCCCCTTGTGTTTGCTGGATCACTTTTTGTTGGATAAAATGTTTCCTCTCTGTCCTCTACTGTGTCAAAAAATGTCATTGATCCTCCTGAAAAAAGTATTTTGAAGACTGGTTGGTATAGCAGCTTGAATTTGGCACCTGCCTGTGGACATTCCCTTATTGCTGGGATAAATTCTTTGTGCTGGTATGAATGCGTCTTTACCAACACAGGTCTTGGCTGCTTTCTCATGACCAAGTTTGTAGCATACACTCTGTGACCTAATTCACCAGTCCAGTTTATTTGTGCTGTCCTAAAATTAAAATAGTCTGTTCCTCCTAGTTTCTCTGGTACAGCAGCAGATCTGCTGCTGTACCAGAGAAACTAGGAGGAACAGACTATTTTAGAGTAAGAAACTTCAAGAACAGCTGTCTCAAAAAAGCAGTAGTGTTAGAAAACGGTATGCATACTGTTTTCTAACAGTACTGCTTTTTTTGAAACAGCTGTTCTTGAAGTTTCATATTCTACCAGCTTTTTCTTGATTTCAACCTTATTTTTTGTAGTTTTATCCGTATATCTGAATAGCTAGTTAAAGCTGCTTCAATTTTTCATAAAAACAAACTGTTACAGTTCCATCATTTCACTGTCCTTGTAAACATTAATAACACAAAGCGGTATACTTTACGGCTCACCAACTCTATAACACATTCAGCAAAATTCTAGTATCTCATAGTTCTTGCAAAGCCGAATTTCATATGTCTAATTCTATATGTTATTAGACTGAGGCTTTGTAGTCATTAATTCATTCACTAACTTCAGTGTTTCTGGTCTTCATCATCTCCATCTCCCAATATTAGTCTCTGGTTGAAATCCAAATTAATTTTGATTCTTTTAGTCAGGTCATGTGCTGTTTTTCGCTCAAGCATTTTTCTTTGGAACAATAGAAAAGGTTTCACAGTCAGTTTTCCCTTAGCTTTGTAGATCTCAGAACAAGAAGCAGAAACCTGTTTTGCTTGTTGTTTTTCTCTTACTTGCTTAACATTTATTTCCTCCTTAACTAGTTCTGCATCCAAATTGTCTTTGATCATCCAGGAAAAGAATATTTTGAGGACAGCAGCTCGAATCATTTTGTACTGATGATCTGCTTCTTTGTACACAAGGAGTTTTTATGTTTCAGTACTAGATATCCATTTCTAAAGTTAGCAAGTTATCTGCATTGCTCTTACGTAACAAATTCTACACCGACTTTCTTGATTAGTTTTTGTCCTGTTTGTGGATGAAGCATGATGCCATCTCCTGTCCCCATTCTGGACTCTTCCAAAAGATCAAGAGAATATATAAATCTCTCTAGCCTTTTCTGTCGGAGTCAGAAAAGGCTCCATGTATTGTGCAGGGCTGTCCATTAGCTGCTAGAGGATTGCTGTTATCAAGTCCCTTACATTAGGAGCTTTGGAAATTCCCAGAGTCATTGTAGATTCTGCATTTTTAGAAGGTCAGTAATTCTCTTGTTAGAAAAAGAAGACCATCCTTCTCCATCTTCTGTCGTTATTTGCTGAGCAAGCATCTGTAGTTTATCCAGGCAACTTCCAAGAGCATTGAGATGAGTAAGAACTTTGGTAACAGTTTTGTTGGTTTTATATTGCTAAATTTGTTGGTTCTTTGCTTTAGTGGTTCACTTCTTCCATTTTGGTGTGGAGTTTTTTCAAGGCTAGTGATATCCTTGGAAAACAATAAATGATGAGTGTGCTTACAAGAAACAGATTTTCCTGAAGGGATGTCATGTTCACACCAAAAAAGTTGCCAGCTTTCTTCCTCTGAATACTGTTTAACAAAATTGGGCAGAGTGGGCTCTGGTTACAGTGAAATATGGTGAGCCAGTGTTCTTTACTGCCAGTCCTCAACAAATGGTTACTTAAGGTAAGACTTTGGCCACCTTCAGACTTTAGATCCAGGGCAGCTTCTCCCCTTATCCATAATCCCTTCCTTGTGCTAATTTTCCTCAGGTCTTGCTTGCCGCTTGATTGCTACGGATGCATATCTCTGAGCTCAGTTCTGTAGGTAACAGACAAGTGATTTTTTCACTGTTCTTTCCCTTTGGGACAGATGCATTTTGTTTTATTTGACTTGCTTATTTCTGCTGTTTTAATGTGGATTGCTGCTGGCTGTAGTTAATCCTATTTTATTACTGTTTCATTAGTAGTTTGAGACTAGTATTGGGTTCCCCCTTTGCTTAGAAGGTGGTGGAGAAAAACTCTGGCTTTAAAAAAGATGCATTTTTTGCAGGCATGAAAACCCCAACCAGGATGCCCACACACTGTATGCGAGTTGCTTAGAGGCATCAAATTTGGACAAAGACTGCTCATTCTGGAGCTGAGGTGATTACTGAGAGGCGCAATAAAGTCTTTAAGGAGCTTCTCACTGCCACAGTGGGAGAAGTACCCCCTCCACAGTCATCCTTGTCATCTTCCCTGGCAACTAAGAAAATTTTGAAGAAGAATAAAGAAAGAAAGAAAGACAAATGAACAGCTTAAGGAGAGAGACTAGAAGGACTCCTAGAAAGCATTTTCTGGAATGTTTGGATCCCGTCCTGAAGATCCACAAGCAGTCTGATCCAGCCTGCATTCTGGAGCCTGTCAGAATTGGGTCTCCCACTCTTCTGTTACTGTGGCTCACCAGAACCCATAAGTCCCAGGATCAGATCACCCTTCTTGTAGGAAGGGTCCTTTCACAGTGTATCAGGACCGTCTTGTGAGGGTCATCCCTAAGGTCAGTGTGATCCTCCAGAAGCCTTTCTGAAGTGGAAGTAGACTGAATGATTAGGAAGTTCGAGGATGCAAACCCATTTAGGGGTTCTCTGGCTCTGTAGGAAGGTCTGGGCTTGCTCTTCTTTTCTCTTTAATCTTTGCAGCTTCCCCAATCTCCCATTTGTTTTGGAGCACCCGGATATGACAGGATCCCAGGGTTTGCTTGTGCCAGATCTACAGGATAGGACTTGGTCTATGCCTACCATTTTTCTAAGTGAGCTCCATGTGCTTCAGATCTCAATGGGTCTCAGAGTCGAGGGGTCGGGATGACATTGTAGGGTCAGGGTCTACTCTGAAACTGTCTGAGCTGTCCCTTCCCCTTGGCACGTCAGACTTGAACAGCTTAGCACTGGCTTCAGAGCCGAACTGGATAGGTTCATGAAGCTTTTCTTTGTCATGATCCTTGGATCCTACAGGGAAGACATTGAGGTCTGTCTCAGTGTTAGCTTTCAAGGCCTTAGAGTGTTCTCACAGTTTAGGGAGCAGGCTTCCCTTTACTGGTCAGATCTTCCCTTGCCTCGCAGAGCTGTTCAGTTCCTCTCCTCTCACATTGTGACAGTCAGTCCCCAGGAGTCCTGGGTGATTTCATGCCGTGGACTTCCCATCTGCTTTGGAATTTTTTCCAGTGCATCCGCCCTGGGGTGGGCCACAGAAAGCACTTGTGCAAAAGGAAGCATGTAGAATCTCTCCCACAGGAGTCCCTCACAGAAAATACTGATTTCAGTTGAGAGCGGAGGTCTCCCAGGTTGCTCCTGTTTCCTTTGGTGGTGGTGGTTGTCTTTCGGCTTTTCCCAGTTAGGAGTCGCCACAGCGGAACTCCAGTCTGCTAATGATTGGCAGTAGATTTCATGGTGCCGAGTTGCCAGTTTGACGCCCAACCTTCAATGAAGGCACGCCCATTCACGCATGTCTTTCGGAACGCCACTCTACCCGCGGGGAGGACATGCAGACTCCACACGGAAGGCACTCCCCGCACACTAGCTGAGAATCGAGTGGGAGAACCTCTTGCTGTGAGACAACAACGCTACCACTTTGAGATCCTCAAATTACTTAGAAAGGGGGGGGGGTGGTATGTCGATAGCCCCTCCCAGGAGGAATAATATTCCTCAGGGCTTTCAGGACTAGCCAGTCTACCTTTTGGGTGGTCCATCCCACTGAATAACTGGTTGACTTGGTTTAAAGGTGGGTATGGAAGGAGCTAGACTTGGTTGAACCCATCCCTTGGAAGCCCGACAAAGTACTAGTTTACAATGAAGACCCATCATATCGGAGCAAGGGTCCAGCAGTAGATTCCCTGTTGGTAGCAGCAGACATCATGAAAAAACTTGCCAAGGAATGATCCACTCTCCATCCCCCTAGCATGGAGTCCAGGGCATTGGGTGGGTTTGGTAAGTGGATTTATGTTTCAGAGACCTTTGTTAACAGGGAGCTGAAATATCTGGCACATATAACACTTATGTCCTATTCCTATGTTGCAGTATTCATAGTGAGGGATTTCCCGCCTCAGGTGACCCGACGTCTGCACCTCTACAAAAGTTTAAGCCTGGCTGCTGTAGGTGCGTGGGACATCACACGCAGGGCCCATAAACGTGACATCTGCATGCATAGACCTCAGAACTTTTCAGCCGCAGATGACGTTAGTTTGACCACTTCGCTCCTGTGACCGAAGACGTCTAAAGATAAGTACCTCATTGGGGAATTTTTTTCTCTTATGTATGCTTGAGTTTGGCTGCTGTAGATTTCCCTTTAGCCGGTGTCTGAGAAAAAGTGCAAATGTAACTGAGGGCGTCTCATACCGCACAAAGACTCTCATGACTGGTGTGTGTGTTTTGCTTAGGAAAGGAGCATGACCATAAGGCCCGCCCCATTTGTCAGTCCTTCATGCCAAAGACCCTATGCAGCCGACTGGCTGCACTCAACTTGTATTTGGAAAAATTGAGACTAAAATGAATCACTCTCAGGATGGATCCCGAGTTGGCCTCCCAAGCTGAACAATCGACGAAGGCCAAGGTTTTCAGGCCTTCCCTCGATGCCGTTCCGCCATCGGATGTCCCACTGACTACCGATTTAGGGGCCAAGAGACACCCAATTACTCTATCAGCTTCGACAGTTCCTATGGAAGAGGGTGTTTCTGCAGCCACGGAAAGCACATCAGCTGAGTTTACCCAGATGCCGTCCATAACTGATGTTGAGGAGGAACCAACACTTGATCAGCCGACCAAGACTTCTCCTGCTCCACCCCAGGCCTCTGTCTCTAAGCCCACGCCAACAAAGAAAAATCAAGAGACTAAACACTTGAGCCCTACACCTCAAAGAACTCCAGATTGGCAGTCATTTACCAGCTCACTAATGCAGGCTTTTGTGGCTCATAGGCCCTCAGGCCCTGCACCTACCAACATTCGTGTGCTGAACCCCAGGCCAGCCTTGGTCTCCTCCCTACCTTTAGCCATTACTCATCAGCGAGAAGAAGAACCAGAGCAATCCTACTCCTCTTCTGAGGAATCTATTTCCTGTGTTTCCCAAATTGCTTCACCTGTGGACTATTACTCTCCAGATGAAGACTCTGTTGAAGGGGATTCCCCACCAGGGGATATTATCTTTAGGGAAACTATTACAAAAATGAAAGAGTACGCCAAGTGGGATACTGCCTTAATGTCAGATACCCAGAAAAGATATTTTGAACTTCTGCAGCTTGTCACCATCCCCTTCAGCTATTCCACCTGTGTTTCCAGACTCATTGTATCCAAGGGTACTGCAGTGTCGTGCGTCGCCCCCACCAGTCCCTCAGTTGGTCGCGCGAGTCCGCAATTTTGGCCGACAGTGGTTGGCAGGCTGAGATTTTAGAAGCGGAGTTTCAGACCCGATGACAGAAGCAGAGTACTATCGCGTTGAACATGTTGGATTTTCTTGTTTTTCTTTTTAACGGATGGCAAAAAAGAATATTGGAGTTTTTCTTGGCGTTTTCAGATAAACGCCAAGGGATTATCATACATTTATCATACATTGTTTGGGCCTTGCCACGGCCTGAGCATGGTTGCGCTCTTTGCAATCTTTTTGTGCAGGGCACATTATTAAATTTATTAACATTTGAGCTTGGCTTCTTGTTTGGATGGTTTGATATTGTTTATTAACGCTTTGTGCTTTGAGCGCCTGTTGTTTGCGTTTTCTAGTTTGGAAAACTAACTATTTCAGGGTAGAAGTCCGAACCGCATACAGTCCCGCTCAGGTCCCTTTGCCGCCCTCAGGGGCTGTGAGGAACACCAGGGAGAGTCTATTGAGTCTACTGCAAACAGCGAACTGTTAGGAGATCAGCTGGTAGGAGAGGCGTTGAAGGCTGCCTGTTTTATTCAATGTTCTTCGCTCAAGGTTACAGGATCTACAGGCTGTTCTAGAGAGGCTTGCCAAGCTACTGCTCTGTGGCCATGTTCAGCTCTTGTGTGGCTTCTCCTCCTCCTCATTTGCTCCTCAAGTTCAGCCCTATGGTTGGCAGATCAGAAGAGAGGAGGCTTACTCTAGCATTCTCTTCTATGGAGGCTGGGATAAGACAGCATGGAGGGGAGTTTCTTGGTAGAGTGTTCTTCTGCCCAAGAGCTGGAAGAGGAAGAGTGTAGTTTTTTTGGGGTGTGTTTCAGATTTTGTTACCAGGCTCTCAGAGCCTTCTGATTGTTTATGTCAGAGTTTTTTCTCCTCCTTCTGATTCCACCAGGCTCACTCTTGAGCTTCTCGGAGGGATTAGTCTGACTCCAGAAAAACTCTGGACTTTGGAAGTTTTCACTAGTTCAAGGACTCCCACTCCAGCTCTGACTTTAGAAAAGGCTTAGAGAACAAGTTGGAGGACCCCTTATAGGCCCCTTGCCCTTGCCTCCTGTGCCTTTTATGCCTATTAGTATGATATTGGTGCCCTCTCTTTGAATGTCTTAATTTTGTTTAAGAGTCCCAGGTATTTATAGAAATTATACCTCTAGGGTGCCCAAGCTTAGGAAGGCTCTCTTCCAAGAGTCCCAGGGCTACCCAGAAACTGTTTCTCAGGCTTTTAAAGGTTAGGGCTTAGAAGTGATACTTTTCTGTTCTCAAATGAGGTATGCAGAATATATGGAAAGGTTAAGTGCATAGCATGATAGAAAAATCTCTGTCTTTTGAGGGCTATTGAAAGGTCATGCTTCATTTAAGAAATATTAGAAATTAATTGTTGGATTCATTTGCTAAAGGTGGTGGGAGCAAGTCTGTAGGATATGCTTTGCAGTGTGGTTCTGGAATTGTCAGGGCGTCCTCAGAGAATTTGTTATTGGATCTTGTTTGGTTGACTTTGATGCTGCTCCAGGTTGCTTTCAGATTTACTGAGAGCATGTTAAGACCAGGATTTTGGATGCTCCTTTACAGTTTGAGTGTGTGTTAATGGTTAAGTGTGGAAGCAGTTTTAAAGCTTGGTGGACTGTTAAAACTATGTGCAGACACAAAAAAGAAAATGCAGCAAGTCTATGCAGCTAAGAAGTTGAAATTGGCCTGCTGCTAAGGAATTTGGTTTAGTGCACAGGTTTAGTGGTGAAGGGGCTGCTAAGTGGTGTTTTGGTAGGGCTCAGGCCTTAGGGTAAGTCTGATCAGATGGATTCACCTGCGCTTTCTGAGGGAGGAGTCAGAGCGGGGCAGGAACAAGTAAAGATAGGGCATGACCCTCCCTTTTCAGCTGCCACTGGTCTCTCGTGAACAGCTCTTTGGCAGGGGGAAGGAGGCTCATTTTCAAAGAAGGTGGAGAATTTGGAAGATTGTCTCTGGACAAGACAGAATTGGGAATCACGGATATCATTCATCATCATACACAATTTTTATTTCCACACAATGCCTTTCAAAGGCTCATGACAAGAAAAGAGGCTCACAAGATGGTCTCAACAGACAAGAAGTTAGGCCAGCTTCAGCCAGTCAGAAGGGGCCCTGTGTAGAAAGGGAGCATTTAGCCTTCTCCTGTGTTCAAAAGGGGGGAACCGTGGGAGACTCCTTTTCCAATTTAAGATCCTCTCTTTTTATCTGGACATTCCCAAGTTCAAGATGTGTTTTACGGTGCAACCGTACTCTGCTGGGCAGGATTACTTTGATCCTACAGATGATCTCAAGAAAGTGGACCTTGTTGAACCCATAAGTAAAAGTTGTTGCAAGCATTATTTGATTTTGGTATTGAGATTTTCATCATTTCATTTCTCTATTGTGCTTTTGCTCTAACAGAAACCTTTGGTATTCTCCCAGAGAATAGAGTATTCACAAGCTTCACCAGTGATAGCATAGCATTTGGATTTACCATTCAGACATTCAGGCTTATCTGGCGACTGCCTGATTCTGGCTCAAGAAAAGGAACACCTTCTACAGCATCTGAAAGGTACTATATGCACAAGAAAGCAAAGGTCAATATTGAACTTAAACTGAGACCAGTCTATCAGTTTCCTCTAGTTAGAATGGCTACTCTTCTGTGAATCTGAGGAATCCCAGAGTCTAACTCAGTTTTAACCCGGACAAACAAAAGACAGTATCACAACTTCCCAGCAGACTCTCAGGACAGTCCGTGTTGACTGCAAGGACAGTCCTTCAAGCATTAGGGTTCATGGCATCTTGGTTCTGGGGCTTCCCTTTGCAATGAATCATATGGGATGTTGTATTCTAGCAAAAACTGATTTTGCCTGCAAAATGAGCTGGACAAAGGATACCTTCATTTTTGATTCAAAACAGAATAAAAAATACTAGGCCTCTGTGCTCTGAAGTGTACCTAGCACCAGGAATGTTTGGAACGACTGATCAGATGGCCACGACTTGGGAGACTCATCTAAACGGAAAGTGCTCGGAAAGATTAAAGACTAATACAACTACATATGAGTGGAGACAACATGACCTATCTGTACACCAGACAGAGCATCAAGCACAAAAGTTTGCATTGATGCATTGATGTGTGTGCATTCAGACAGGGCACAACAAAGTCGTTTGAACTGAACTGTCGCAGGGGAACATCAAACATACACAACTATGCAGGCAAACAATCTATTTTATGGGGCAATGATTTTATGGGAGACTACTGAGGCAGCTCACAAATGGAGCACATAACTAAGGTCTCTGCGTAACACAAAGCAAGACTTATCATGGAAGGTTACAGTGGAAAGCACGTCTTCAAGCAGACAACAGACACAGACAGTGTCATCATCAACTGCTGGGGTGTCATGATTTTCAGACATAGATCTGTTAAGCCTTTCATCACCATCATCAGACATTCAGTATTGCACAACAGGGTTTCTGCCAGGCTTTTGGAACAGTGCTCAAAAACAGTTCACTGGGAAATCATTCTGTCTCTATTCCTTTCTGCTCCCTCTTCTTCTTCCAAGGTATTACACTTCCGCTCCTTTGGACGGGCCAAGGATGATTTTGGCCTCTCAGACAGCCCAGAGAGGCAGAGAGAGGCTCCTTAAGGATGATCTTGCCTTCTCTCTGTCAAGTATTTCCTTAAGTACCTTCTTCCTCCTTCTCTTCCTCAGATGCCTTCATTCCCTGCTATCTCAGAATCTCATCATCTGCTCGGCTTGGCTTCATCTCTCTTCTTGGCTCATTCTCTCATATTGAATGTTGAAGCATGGTAGCTTCCTCAACTCCTCTTAAAGTTTTAAATGTGCTAGAAGGCCTAGTACTAGGAGAGGCAAGAGATAAAATGGAAGAGATTTAAAAAAGGAATGAGATTTTTTTGAGTGGAGATTTGAAGTGCTATTCTTGAGTGTTCTTTTTCAATCTCTTACTGAATGTCTTAATAAAAGCTCTGTTCTCTTCCAAAAAGATTCATTTTAGCATCATTTGCCAGCAATGGTCATGTTTCTCCACCTTTGTTTTCGTGTTTCTTTGTTCCAAAAGAATATAAGGCCCCTACATTTTCTGCTCTCCCCACTCTACGCTCAACTCTTTGAGCTTGGGATCTCTGTTTGGTTTGCCTTTTGAGCCTGCAGCTACTGCTGAAGCCTGCAGCTACTGCTGAATTAGAATATTTGAAATTGAAGTTCTGGGTTCTGCTTTTCTGTTTCTGCAAGAAGGTGTCTGAAGTTACAGGGTATTGTTAGAGTCTTGATTCTCCATTTATTCAGTGTTATTTTACACTCTACTGCTTCTTTATTTTTAAGGTGGTTTTTAGTGTGGCTTTTAACTAGAGCCAAAATTTTGGGCCTACTGTGTTTTGCCTAGAAGATTTAGCAAGAAGAGATTGCGTTATTTTTATTTGAGCAGGACTAATTGAGCAGGACTGAGCAGCACTAAAGATTTTTTGGCAGTCTCAGCAGTTACTTGTTTCTTTTTTGTTAAACAGTGCAAGGGCAAGCCTGTGTCTAAACAAACTATTTCTTTTGATATTCCCTTTTTGCATTTTTTTTGTTATTCCCATCATGGCAAGAGGTTCCAGCTGGGAGGCTAGGGCTACTGCCACATCAACAGCATTTTCAACAGGTGGATATTAAGGAGGCAAGGATATATTCTGGAGGCAGCTTCTACTTGTTTCAGGCATACTTTCCTATCTATTAATTATCACCTATATACTCTAAGACTAGGGCTGGTTTTGCCACAGCTGTTTTAGCTGGCATGTTGTCAGCTCCTGCAGCTTTATAATTTGCCAGCTTCCCTTACCTACCCTCTGCTTTCTAATTGTCAGGACTGCAAGCGGAAGAACAGCAAACAGTTTACAGTTACATATAAATGTAGATACCAGAGATCCTTGGATTCCTTCTTTACCCTCTCCTCCCTCCTCCCTGTGTTCAGGGTGGGTGTGTGTTGTAGGTGAGTTTTATTTTATATTTTTTTTGTATATATATTACTGTATATTTTTTACATGTTTTTTTGTTTTTGTTGTTTTTTTTTTTTTTTTTCTTCTTCTTCTGACATCTGAAAAGAAAAGAATGATGATGTGTCGGTCAAAGAGTACCCTGCCTACCGTACTGGCGTCAGTCTAAGCCATGACCGGCCCAGCCAGCCTTATACTCTGGTATTGACCCTGGGGGGGGCGGACTATACCCCCAAATGTTGAGGACTGCAGGGGGGAATCCACACACATCTACATTTATGGTAGGTACAAAACTGTACTTTTTCCTGGATGCCTTTAACCCTGTTTCCAAGAACCCATATTCACAACTTCCTGCCCCTAAAAGGCCGGGTAGATTTTACGAAGTACATGATGACCAGAAATTTCTGGTGAAACCTCCCCTGGCCGACCCAGCAGTTATTGCCATGTCTCCAGACATACAGTCTAGGCAATTACCCTCTGCTTCACTTTTGCCACCAGATAGACAGCAAACCCATGGACCCGAATGGGTAAGAAGGTGGTATACACCTCCTCTACTGTGGCCTTCAGGGCTATCAATTACCAAACCCACATGGTTAAGTACACCCTGGACCCTGTCTTCCAGGCTTCCACCTTGCTGGTTTCTACCCCAGACCAAAGCTGACATTACATAAAAACTGTCTGTAGCTACACAAGTAGCCAGGCTCTGTCAGGTGCAGTTACGATGCAGCAGAGGCTTCATCCAGGTCTGCTGCCTCTTCATCTGCCTTAAGCAGATACTCCTGGCTTCGCCTACAACCTCTACCGGAGGATTTCAAATCCAAAATCATGGATACTCCTGGATTGCAACCTTTTATTTGGGAAAAACTCAGCTGAACCTGTCAAAAACTTACAAGAGAAAAGCAAAGAACTGCAGGATATTAAGCATCTGCTGGTGTCCCCCTTCCCTAGATATTATAGGAACTCCCCAGCAGAAACCTTCTTTGTCAAAAGGACCCCTTCAGCTTCACGTCCTTCCTCCTCTAGGCCCCGCAGGGCGTCCAGGAAGACAGCCTTACTCGAGACCCCCCAACTGTCAGGCCCCAGCCAAACAGCCCTTTCCAGACAGAGGGGGCCCCTCTTCAGCAGGATTGCCCTGCTGTACTGTCTTTGTCCGCCCACCTTACCCACTGCCTTCCCTTCTGGAAATCCATCACAGCAGGCCTTTGGGTTCTTTCCATCATCCAAAAAGGATATTTCCTATCTTGGAAGGAAAGACCCAAACCAAAAATAATTCCTTTCCCTCCAAGAAATCATCTTCATCTTTTCCCTTCCATTCTGAAAGAACTCCTAACTCAAGGAACTATAGAACCTGTTCCTTCAGGACAGGAAGGACAAGAATTTTAATCCCATCTGTTCTTTGCCTCAAAAGGGGACGGCCCGTGGAGAGTTGTCCTAGACTTTTATATTTCAACCTATTCCTGAAGTTTCCCTCCTCCAGGATACTCTCCCTTCAAACCCTCCTACCTCTCATACCCTCCCAAGCCTTCATGGTCACTCTGGACCTAAAAGATACTTAACCTGCACATCCCTATCAGGCCATCCCACAGGAAGTTTCTGAGCTTTACTGGCCACTCTTCACACTTTCAGTTTACAGCCTTGCCCTTTGGCTTGTCTATGGCTCCCAGAGTTCTTACAAATTGCTTGGCCTCAGCCATTGCCTGTTGCAGAACAAAGGGAGTACAAATGTACCCTTACCTGGATTACATTCTTATTCTGGCAGAATCAAGAGTCCACCCTACAGACTCATCTCAAGTTCACCATGCGTCTCCTCCACAACTTGGGATTCACCCTAAACCTTCAGAAATCCTCTCTTCAACAGGACAAAGTTTTCCTAGGCTGCAGGATCAGGACAGACCTAATGAGATCCTTCCTCCCACCTGACAAAGTGCAGTCACTTTCCTCTCATTTTCAAAACCTACTTTTAGTATCTCGCATATCTGCAAGACAATTTCTGCAAGTTCTGGGTCTCGTGGCAGCCACTATTCCCATGCTTCCATTAGCAAGGATGCACATGAGAAAATTCCAGTGGTACCTAACGAACGTGTGGTCTCAGAGCCGAGAGCCAACATCCACTAGACAAACATATCCCCCTTCTGCCCTGCCTGAAAACAGAACTACAGTGGTGGATTCAGCAAATTTTACAGAACCAGGGCATTCCTCTACAACTACCCCCCCCCACACACACACACACACACATTCCATGCACACACAGATGCATCAGACCTAGGGTGGGGGGCAATGTTACAGGATTTCAGGGTACAACAGGTTTGGACCCCTGCCCAGTAAAAGCAGCACATCAGTGTCAGAGAAATGACTGCTGTCTTGTTGGCTCTAAAAGCTTTACTTCCCATCTTGCAAACAGGGCTACTCCACATTGTGACAGACAACACAGTTGTCGTATGGTACCTAAACAAACGAGGGAAAAGGGCTTATCCCTTATGCCAGATAACCTTACAAATCTGTGATCTGGCAGCCAACCACAACCTTTTCCTACAGGCCTCTTACATCCCCTCTCAGGAAAACAAACGAGTACTTGCTCAGCAGAACCTCTCTCTACAACATGAATGGATGTTGCACAGGGATACCTTCCTAGACATCGTCCACCAGTGGGGGCACACCTTAAGTGGATCTGTTTGCCTCCCCCCAGAACAGACAACTACAACTTTTCTGCACCAGGGTTTACACTCCTCTAGCCTGCAGAGTGAATGCCTTCAGCTTTCCATGGAAGGGAGTGTTCCTGTACGCTTTTCTCTAATACAATAGGTCCTTCTGAAAATCAAGAAGGAATAACCAAAAATCTTGTTGGTGACCCTCTAATGGCAAAGGCAACACCTGGATGTTCTTCGTGTTTCACTGTTGCTGCCATTACATTTGGGTAATCTGCTTGCAGGTTGCCCTCAGTTGGCCTGATTAACAAAATCTTGGGTCCTGCGTCAGTTGCTGTCCCTTCTTCCATGATGTCAGGTTGTCAGGGGTATAAAACATGCAGCCGATGCCATTACATCAGTCTTTCTTGCTGTGCGGTGCCCGAAGCAGAAGCAGTTCGCAAGTGCCAGTCGGCCGACTCCTGAAATTTTCGTTTTTGCGTTTCAGAACCGAAGTCTTCATCTTAAGGCTAAGTACCCCGTTGGGGAAACTTTTTCTTGCTCCTTACCGATGTCAGTAAAAGTTAATAATTGCATTACTTGTGGAAAGCAAATACCTCATAAAGATTTTCATTCGTACTGTATTCCTTGCTTAGGCCCTGACCACGACGTACCTTGCTGTCGGTTTTGTGCTTCATTTAATCAGCGCATTATCCGTCTGTATATTTTTGCCACTAAGTATTTTGGTTCTCTGTTTAATTACCTAGAAATGTCGTCTGTTAGCCATCCGACTACCGGGATTCTAAAAAATCTCAAAGATAAGGATAGAGACAGGCCACCGAGGTCCAAAACTGCTGACAATGCTTCTCCTAAGCCAGTCGCCAGTTTGCCGGTACTCAGTGATGCGCTTTCACAGCCCTTGATACCCTCTACTTCTGATTCGCAGGCCTGTACTGAGACCCATTCAGAGTCCAGTATGTCACGAGATACTTCAACTATGGAACCCGCGGATGTCTCTACCTGGATGGATCCGGAACTGCTGTACAGGCACCAGCTTCTGAGGGTGTATTCAGGCCTATGGACTTGCATGTTAAATCAACGCTTCCTTCATTTCTAAGGCCTAAATCTTGATCCATGTCTAAAAAAACTCATGCCCAGGCCGCATGCTCAGGCCCCTATGCCTAAAAAACAAGTGATAAAAATGATTGAAGATCTAATAACTCTAATCAGGGATAGTCAACCCCCCCCCCCCCAAGAGGCCTAGGGCTGAGCTTGATTATGAATCTTCTGATCAAGATTCTGTTTCTTCTGACACTTCTGATGACCTGGATTTGTCCTTACCTGCTTATGAGGATTCTGATGCAGAGGATTCTATTCCCTCTGCTTCCCCTCCTGAGGATTTTTCTTTTGGGGAAACCTTACATACTTTAAGGGAGCATTTTCACTGGGAAAGCCAGGAATTTTCTGATTCAGAAAAGAGGCTTAGGGATTTCCTTCCTTCTATCTCAGCATAGGCCTTTGGCTATACTTCCTGTACTAGACATTGTTGTTGATGTTTTCTCGGAATCCAGTTTGGCTCCTGATTCCCTGCCTCCTGCTCCTAGTAAACCTGGCAGATACTACAGGTTTCCTGAGTCCCACAAGTTCCTTTTCAAAAATCCTGTTGCAGATCCAGAGACCATTTCTCAGGGGCCCAAGGGCATTCAGGCTTCTACTGCTAAAAATCCTACCCCTTCTGATAGAGACTCCAGGGTGCTGGATAGATGGGGTAAAAAAGTTTATACTTCAGCATTCTGCTGAACAAGTTGGAGAACATACTTTGCAATGTGGTTTTGATTCTTTAGAGGCCTCTTGCAGGGCTGCTGTTACTGGGTCTGTGCTTAGAAGGCATGCTTGGCTTAATGAGCAATCTTTGCCTGATCATGTTAAAGCTAAATTGTTGGATGCTCCTTTAAATCAGGACCGCCTATTTGGCAACAAGGCTGAAGAATTTCTTAAGATGGAAGATAAAGCTAAATCTATGCAAACTGTTAGATTTTATACAAGTGCAACCTCCTAGATTTAGTAGGCACTGGCCTACTAAGAATTGGTCCTTTCCACGTCTTCTTAAGCCAAACCCAGACACAGCAAAAATCCCAGGTTTCAGTGCCAGGGGACTCTCAGAACTAAGTAGTAACCTTTTCCTGCTTCAAATAGTCTTAATTTATCTCAAAAATGGAAACGCCAATATTAGTGTTTACAGTTAGGATGGTTTATAAGTAGCAGTTGCAGGAGTCAACGGTCCTGTAACCTTTAGTAAACACACCACTCTGAGTGATGTCTGCTACAGAAATGCCCATGATAGCTTTATTTGACTACTTTTCTTTTCACTGTATAATATATTTAGTATAGTTTTATAATTTAAATGATCTTGATAAATTACTGCATTTGCAAGAAGATACTGAAGTATGTGTGTCATTCATTCATTAGTAAACTAAGGTTTTCTACTGTAACTATTTTTCATTGTCAGCACCTAAGCATAGTTTTAATCTCATTCTTCACCTCCTCTGTCTGGTGATTTATGGAGTGCTGGTAACCACAGCTAAACCGCCAATGTGAAGTTGTTCTATCTCGCCGTTCATTCTTACAGATTGGTTCGGAGCTGATCCTCGTCTCTGAGTTGGCCAACTACAAAGATTGAGGTCTTCGGACAGCTTGAGGCCAAGTCCCTATCCTGTAGTGCACCTTGAGTTACCTCAGATCTAGTTTGCCGCTGCAACAGATCGGGGGTTTTGTCACAGCTCGTGCCAGTATAGTTTTTTTCTTCTATAGATATTTCCTGTATTATACATTATTGTAGTTTAGGTTTTCTTTATATTTTTCATAACACTTGGATATTGTATATTACTTAGCTTTCTCTAGCTCTTTATAGCATTTTAAGGCTGTTATTTTATTAGGCCTTTACTATCTCCCTTCCCTTTCTGGTGTGCCTTTTTGGTAGAATAGAAGTGTTTCTAAATCTAGTAATCATAGTTATAACAGTGTTGTTAGTGCTAGTCGTTAAACTTTATAGAGCCTGTTTTATTTTAGGGCTAATTACTGTTTAACATAGTGGTGTGCTAATTGAGATTTTTCAATTTTTTACAATTAGACTCTTTTTGTCTTTATAGAGCCCGTTTGTTTTAAGGGCTAATTACCGTTAAATACTTGTGTGTGTTGACTTTGATAGTTTTTTTCACTTGTGAGTGTAGTTTGATACTCTTACAGCAAAGTTTTCTTGTGTACATTTGCATTATGGCTGCTCAGGATAAGGAAAAACAACCCAAGTCTGAATTTAAAAAATGTCCAAAGTGTGGACAAAAAATGTCTGTGACTGATGGTCATGTCAGTTGCATTTATTGTCTGGGTGCTTTGCATTTGCAAGAGAGTTGCTCCATCTGCCATTCTTTCAGTAGCTGTGTCCTACATGAAAGAAAAAAAAAGCTAATTGACAGAGGACTTTTAAAGTCATCCTTCCAAGAAGCTTTGGGTGACCATGATAAAACTAGCAAATCTTCTAAGTCTTCTTTGGAGCAGAGAGCCTTGGATCCATCATCAAAAAATTATCGAGGTCTGCTCCACAGTCTTTGAAACTGAGCGTCTTTTCATTTTGGAGCTAGTCCCCAGTCTTGGAACCAGTCTCTGCAGTACTAAAGTCGCCGATCCTGCAGTCGATGCCACCCTTGATCCATTTATCTCGGTCCTAGATGAGCCTGTCAGATTTGGATGTGGATCGTGTGGTGCAGAGGTTGTTCCAAGCGTTTGCCAAATTTTTATCAGCTCCTACCCATATGGTTTGGGAACTGAAAACTGTTCCCCCGTCTACTACTTTTCCTCCTCCAAGCCATACCGGTCCTTCAGAGCCTGAGGAGTTGGAACTGATGATTGTGGAGCTTTCACAGCCGATGCCTGTTCCAGTGCCATTGGATGTTCATCGTGTTTCACTGTTGCAGTCCTAACCAATGGGTTATCCAGCTCCCGGTAGCCCTCTATCGGCCAGAGTACCAAAGGTAAGTAAATATGACATCTGCGGTCGGTTGTAAAGGACGTCCGATAGAAAAGGAGGCAGCCAATGTCACTTCCTCAGTCTTTCTTGCCACAGAGCCCAAAGCAGAAGCATTTCTTGCATGAGTGCCGGTCGACAGTTTACCTGTTTTGTTTCCTACTACAAAGTTGAAGTCCACTACAGCTAAGTACCCCATTGGGGATCCTCTTTTCTTGCCTTAACAAATGTCAGAAAAGGTTAATAATGGTCTTACCTGTGGAAAGCAGATTCCCCATAGAGATTTTCATTCCCATTGTATTATTTGTTTAGGCCTTGACCACAACATTACTAATTGTGACCTCTGTGCCTCCTTTAATCCGCGTACTATTAATCGTCGGGCTAAGCTTTTAGCTAAACATTTTGGAGTTTGGCCTAAGTTAGTTGGTATGGTGTAGGCTGGTCTTCAGGCTTTGGATATACCCAAGAAACGTAAAGATAAGGACCGCGACAGGCTTCAGAAGGTTAAGTCCTCAGGTGATGTTAGGATGGTAGTCAGTCATGTGGTAGCCAGTGAGGCACCTTTGCAGCCCCTGCAGTCTGTGGATTTTTAACCGCAGGCTTCTGAGACCATTTCAGTCTCCCCAGGCTTCTGGCCTCCGTTTTGCCTTCTGACCTTTCGCCTGTCGCCTCTTCAGCTGAATCCGGAGCGGCTAAGCTGACGCCAGTGTCCGATGCCTCTGTTCTTCGTTCAGACAGCAAGCTCATACCGACTACCTCTACTGCAGCTTCGGCTGTTGCCAGGCCTCCCGAGTTTTTTTAGACTTGCAGATAAATCCACCAGTCAAGTGTTAAAAAGCAGGCTCTAGTTTCTTCTTGTTCCCCTCATTCCCAAATGGTTAAAATGGCTAATGACCTTTTGAGTCTTATTGGGAGTTCACAGCCGCCTCCTAAAAGCAGTAGGGATGTTTCTCTTGAGGCTTTGTTTTTTTTCTGGTTCTGATTCTTCTAGCATTTCTGCTGAAGAAGAGGAAGTTTCTCAGGCTTTTTCTCCTTTTGAGGATTCAGATGCAGAGGAGTCCATCTCTTCTGCCTCTCCCCCAGAATATTTCTCTTTTGGTGATACTTTGAATACTCTCAGGGAGCATTTTAAATGGGAAAATCAAGATTATCCCCAGTCTAAGAAAAGGATTGAGGAGTTTTTGGATTTACCTCTGCATAAGCCTCTGGCTATTCCCCCAATGTTGGAAGTGGTTGATGATGTTTTTCTGGAAAATTCCTCTACTCCAAATTCGGTTCCCCCTGCTCCCAGGAAACCTGACAGGTACAATAGAGTTCCTGATTCTCATCTGTTTCTTTTCAGGAATCCGTTGGCTGATCCTGAGGTTATTTCTCAAGGCCCTAAAGGAGTTAAGGCCACTGTTACCAAAAATCCTGATACTTCTGACAGGGAATCTAAAAACCTAGATAGGTAGGGTAAAAAAGTTTATACCTCTGCCACTTTTGCTATTAGGTCTACTAATTATCTTTTTTATATGCTGAAGTACCAGCAGCACACCTTTGAGGCTATTAAGTCTAGGATAGCAAGTGTGCCTCTTTTGGCGGAGAGTAAGGATGTGCAGGATTTGCTGAATTCTGGCAGTCTTGTCAATAAACATTCTTTGCATTATGGTTTTGACATTCTAGAAGCCTCCTGCAGGGCTACAACTACTGTATCTGTTATTAGAAGGCACACTTTTCCTCAGGGAACAGCCCCTTCCAGAGCCTGTCAAGCCTAAGCTTTTAGATGTATCTTTGCATAAGGACAGTCTTTTTGGCAGCAAAGTGCTCAAGAAGATGGAGGATAAGGCCAGGTCTATGTAAACTGTAAAGGATTTTCTGCAAGTGCTTTAGCAGGAATTACCCTTCTAAGAGTTGGATGTTTCCTGATACCAGCAGACAGAACCGTTCCAGGACTAGAGGTTACAAATCTTCTAGGGGGCTGATGTCTACCTCTCAAAGGTCTAAGCATTGGCAGGCTTCCACTTCCAAGGCGGGAAGTTCTAAGCCTGCATCTCAATCAAAACACTCTCAATTACTTTATCTAACTTTTGCCTGTTTTTGCCTGCCAGGAGAGTCCTTTAGGGGGGAGGTTGGACCTTTTTGCAAATGTCTGGGCCACTGTCACGAACGACAAATGGGTATTCAGAACTGTATCCCTAGGGCACAGGTTTTCTTTCCACATCTTTCCAGTTCCCAAAGGATTCCCGGACACTCCTCCAAACCAAAAGGCAGAAGTAGAAAAACAAATTCTGTCTCCCGTTTCTTCTGGGAGCAATAGAATCAGTTCCTGTTCAGCAGGTAGGCCAAGGGTTTCTATTTCAGACTTTTCCTAATTCCAAAAAAGAAGGTACCTGGCATCATATCCTAGATCTATCCATTCTGAACTCTTTCTTGGTAATTCCAAAGTTCAAAATGCTCACTCTGCATCAGTTGCTGCCAGTGTTAGAAAAGAATTCCCGGCTGGTAACTTTCTCAAAGAAGCTTATCTGCACATCCGTATCAGAGAAAGTTGCAGGCTATTCCTTCATTTCAGGGTGGGCAAGTAACATCATGAATTCTCTGCGCTGCCCTTTGGCTTATCTACTGCTCCCAGAGTTTTCACAAAGTGCCTGGCTCCAGTCATTGCTTTTTGCAGGCAGAAGAAAATTCAGATTTATCTGTACTTGGACGACTGTCTGATTCAAGCAAATTCTCAGGAACAGCTGTTAAATGATCTAGAATTTGTAAAGACTCCTCTCTCTTCCCTGGGTTACACACTCAACGACGAAGAATCAAAAATTGTGCCATCCAAGGAGATAACATTCCTGGGAGTGAGTCTGAACACAGCTGCCCAGATGTTATATCTCACCCAGGAGAAGCAGACAACTCTTTCAGTTTACTTCAAAGCCTGTCCCAGCTCCCTGCAAGGAAATACTTGCAAGCTCTGGGATACATGGCTTCTTGCATTCTCATGATTCCATATGCAAGACTGCATATGAGGAAAATGCAATGGTACCTCAAGAACATTTGGTGTTAACACGCACAGGACTTGGATATCATTTACAAAACAAAGGCATGCCTTTTCACCCACATCCTGCCACTCAAGTTCTTACCGCAGATGCATCGGACTATGCCTGGGGAGCACAGCTGGATAGCAGATGCATACAGGGACGTTGGAAAGCCCAGCATGTGCACCTGCACATAAATCTAAAGGAGTTGATAGTTCAGCAGGCCTTACTAGCTTGCAAGCATCTTCTTTCTCCATGGACCCTTCTTGTCAGAACAGACAACACCACATTCGTGTGGTACATCAACAAGCAGGGAGGGACTCATTCTTGCCCCCCCCCCGTGCAGGCAGAGCATGAATCTTTGGTCCATAACAGCATCCCTGTGCCTGCATCTCCTAGCTCAAGGCTTAGTGTTTTGGCAGACCAGTTAATCAGACAAACCCTGGATCCTTACGAGTGGCAGCCAAACAGAGCAGTCTTTTACAGCATCATTCAACGTTGTGGCACACCTCAGGTGGATCATTTCTCCTCCCCAGACAGCCATCTTCTACCTCTTTTTTGCACCAGACACCATCACAGCAGAGCCTGGAGAGTGGATGCTCTGTCCTTCCCTTGGACGCTGCTGTCAGTTTATGCCTTCTCTCCTCTTCCTCTTCTTCCAAGAGTATTATTGAAGATCCAGGGACGAACAACCAAGGACTATTCTCATAGCTCCGGACTGGCCCAGACAGTATTGGTATCCACTGCTTCGCAGTCTCTCCCAGTTTCCTCCTTGGCATCTTCCTCTGAAGCCAGATCTCTTGGTTCAGGAAGGGGGAAACATTCTACATCCTCTACTTCAGTCTCTACATCTACAGCAGGTGGTTGACGTGCTGAGGGAGGCTAGGAGGCCTAGCACTAGGAAGTCCTACGCTGGCAAATGGGGAAGATTCTCTCATTGGATGCAGGCTAGAGGGGACTCCTCTTCTCATCCTATCCTTCCTCTGATCCTGAAATACTGCCTGATTTGCTTCACGGTGGTCTTTCTTTTTCCTCTATCAAAATCCATGCTTCAGCCATTTCTGCTCATTGTTCTTTTGAACAACCCATTTTCTCTCATTCCCCTGATGAAAAATTTCTCAGAGATACTTGCAACTTAAAACCTCCCAGAAAGGCACCTACTCCAGCCTGGGATCTTAATTTTGTTCTAGAGAAAATCATCCTCCTTTTGAGCCAGCTGCCACTGCGGATTTAAAGTTTCTCTCTCTTGGAAGATTGCCTTCCTCTTGTCTATAACCTCAGCAAGGAGGGTTTTGGAGCTGCAATATTTGATGGCTGTGGAGCCTTTTCTTATTTTCCGTGCAGATTGGGTCTGAGAACCAATACCTCTTTTATACCTTAGGTGGCTTTTAGCCTGACTCTTAATCAGTCCATACACCTTCCTACCTTTTTTCCTAATCTTCAAAATAGAGGTGAAGGAATCCTACATTCTCTTGGTGTGCACAGACTGCTTAGGTTTTACCTGGACAGGACTAAAGACCTTAGGAAATCAGCACAGTTATTGGTCAGTTTTGCCTTGGAGCCCAGGGCAAGGCTATTTCTAAGCAAACCATTTCCTGATGGATTGCACATTGTATTACTTTGTTATTCCTTTTATTGCAAGGTTCCTCCTCAAGGGGTTAGGACCCACTCATTTAGAGCAGCTTCCACTTCTGCAGTCTTTTTAAGGGGGTATACCTACTAAAGACATTTTTGGAGGCTGCCACATATAATTTGCTTTGTTTTCTAGAGCCAGGGCAGGGTTTGCCACTGCTGTTCTGCAGGGCATTATTTCCAATCCTTGATTCCGTTGGTTCCTCCTCCCTTTTCTCTGGGCTTTGGTAATCAACCTATTGGTTAGGACTGCAACAGTGAAACACGATTAACATAGTACAATTGTGAACACTTACCATAAATGTAGATGTTTGAGTGTATTCACTGTTGCAGTCTTGGTTTCCCTCCCTCCTTTCCCCCTTTTTGGTCCTCTCCTTTTCTCTTTTCCTAAGGTAAAGACTAAATTTGGTAGTATTTGCCAAAGTTGCTTTTGGTTTAAGCCTCTTTTTCTGGGGGCTTCTGACTGTTATGGCAAGAAAGACTGAGGAAGTGACGTCTGCTGCCCCCTTTTGTATTGGACGTTCTGACATCCTTTAGAACCAACAGCCAACGTCATATTTACTTAACTTTGGTATTCTGGCTGATCGAGGGCTACCGGGAGCTGGATAACCCATTAGTTAGGACTGCAACAGTGACTACACTCTAACATCTACACTTATGGTAAGTGTACACAACTGTACTTTCTGATTACTCAGACTTCCTCGATGCCCATCGAGGAGTCTAGGAGCCGTCACTCCGCTGGTCGGGCCTGGAGAAGGGATAGTCAGACTGATCTTTCAGTTCCAACTTTGCCTCTTGGGGCTTTGGCTCGGATGAGTTTGGCTCCTACCTCTGCAAGAGCACATTGTTTCGGTGCAGAGGGAGTTGTCTGTTTCTTTGGATTTGGAGGTTCCCTCCAACCGGACCAGGGGTGCTTTTGAGGTCATGAGGAGTGTAATGTCCCCCAGGACATCCACAACTTAGACCTTTTACCTCTTCCCTAAAAGCACCTATGTCTACTTCTGCCTCACAGATCTCTTTGAAGCATAGAGACCCTGAGACTCAGGAAGCCCCAGTAGGTGGTCCTTGCTCTTCCGAGGCCTCACCAGAAGCTCCCACTGATGAGATTCCCAGGAAGAGAATTTGGAAGAGGAAGCATCTAGACTGTCCGCAGGAGTCCATCACATCTGACACAGACTTGGATTAATCAGAAGGTCCCCACGGTCCCCCTTTGAAGATATCTCATTTGCAGATATGTTGGAAATCCTAAAGCAGAAGGGTGGCTGGAAGCCCACCAACCATACTTTGATTGAATCAGTCCTCCTGAAAGCTTTTGGGTCACAGCCCTTCACCGCTTGGGTGTGTCTGCCCTTCAATGAGCTTATGGAGCTGGTCTCACAAAGGGTGTGGGAGTCTCCAGTCACCACGAAGCCTGTCCCTAGGAGGCCCAATACATTTATTCTGCCCCTCTCTGTAAGACCTTTCTCACAAAGGTAGTGCCTGTTGATGCCATGGTGGTGGCGGCAGCCACCAAAAATGAGATGTCGGAAACTTCTTCCTCTGTCCATCATCCTAACAGAGACTCAAAGATCATGGATAGATATGGGAAGCACATGTTTAATTCAGCAACTTTTGCCATGTGTTCACTGAACTACCTCACACATTTCACAAGACTGCAGAGAGACCTCCTAAAAGAGCTTGGAGATGCTCTACAGGGTACAGTAGCTGAGGGAGCTGTGGACAAGGTTGCATCCCAGCTTGCTACCGTTAATTCCATAGTGAACTTTTCAATGTGTCTGATTTTATATGCAGCTGATGGAACAAGTAGGGCAGCAGGTACAGGAATTGCTCTTAGGAGACCTTCCTGGATGCGCTTAAGTTCCTTTACGGAGCCCTTTAAGTCATCCTTTATCAACAACCCTTTTGATGGCTCGTCTCTTTTTGGGCCCAAACTTAAGGAAACTCTGACCAGATGTGAGCAGGAAGGAAAGATTCTGTCTGCCATAGGAGTCCGTTTTTCCACCCCTACTAGACCCCTCCCCAAGGGTCAAAAGGGAAGAAAGATGTTGTTCCAAAAAGCCCAAGAAGCCTTTCTGGGCACACGTGGTGAACCCCCATGCAAGGGCAGAGGAGGGGGCAATAATGGAAGATGCCGCCCTCACGGCAGAGGAGGTCCGCAAAATCCTGGTGACAGAGACCAGATGTCCTTAAAGAATGCAACTGCAGTCCTGACATATGGGTTGTCCTGCCTCAGGCAGCCCTTGGTCGGCCAGATTCCAAAGTCTGGGTCCGGCGTCGGCCGATGTCGCCTCCTCCCCGACGTCAGAATGGCTGGAGTATAAAGGCATCCGCCGAAACCATCTTCAGTCTTTCTTGCCGCGTGGTGCCCGAAGCAGAAGCAGTTCGCAAGTGCCGGTCGGTCAGCTCCTGTGTTTCTATAGTTACCGAAGTCATCTAAAAGCGAAGTACCCCATTGAGGAACATTTTTTCTTGCCTCAGCCGATGTCAGAACAAATTGAAAAAGTTAATAATTGTTTGTCTTGTGGTAAACAAATACCTCATAAGGACTTCCATTCTTATTGCCTCCCTTGCCTGGGCCCAGACCACGACGTCTCGGCCTGTGCTGCCTGTGCTTGCTTTAATAAGCGCACTCTCAGGCGCCGGGCAGAATTTGCCGAAGACTTTTTTGGCGAATCCTACGCTTACATCATGCCGTCGGAACAACCGACAGCACAAACTACCAAAAAACGAAAGGACCGGGACCGACATCCTCGGCCCGCGTCTTCCACCGATCTAACGCCTAAGCCCTCCGCGAGTGCTTCAGTCCCTTCGGAAGCGGTAATCCAACCGCTCCAGGCCGACACCGCGTTAACACATGCTTCGGCCTCTGAGACTACTCCGGTGCCAGTTGTTGACTTTCCTCCAGAAACCGAAGTTTTGGAACTACCCGACACCATTCCTGTGGACAAAGTTACCCCTGCACGTGGGGCAGCTAGGCTGCCTGTATCTATGTCCATCAAGGCCTTTGCACGCGCTAAGGCCGCCAGCCAGGCCAAGGCCCATTCTAAACCTACTTCTCAGGCCCCTTCTTCTGATAGACAAATCATGTCTCTTGCTGCAGACCTAATCTCTCTTATCAGGGGGTCTCAGCCTCACCCAGACAGAGGTTCTCAGCCGCCTGCGGAAAAAAGGCCTAGAACTGAGCAGGCAGACAACCTCTCTTCAGATGAAGCCTCTGGGGATTCAGAGCATTCAGATACCCAAGAAGAATCCTTCCAGGCCTATGAGGACTCTGATGCTGAGGAATCGATTCCCTCTGCCTCTCCTCCAGAGGATTTTTCTTTTGGTGAAGTCCTCCATTCCATGAGGGAACATTTTAAGTGGCAGGGTCAGGAATTTTCAGATTCTAGGAAAAGGCTATGTACCTTCCTTAAATTACCCCAGCACAGACCTTTAGCTATCCCTCCAGTTTTGGATGTCCTGGATGATGTATTCTCAGACTCCAGTGCTTCTCCTGATTCTCTCCCTCCTGCTCCTGTCAAGCCAGACAGATATTACAGGGTCCCTGACGCTCACAAGCATCTCTTTAAGGCCCACTCTGTGGATCTAGAAACTATTTCACAGGGCCCCAAAGGAGTGGCTACCTCCTCGGCCAAAAATCCACTACCAGCTGACAGGGAAGCAAGGTCCCTGGAGAGATGGGGTAAAAAAGTTTATACCTCTTCCACCCTTGCCATGAGGTTATTTAACTGCCTTTTTCATATGTTTCAGTACCAGGATTATTTACTGGATGATTTGCAGAAAAAGCTAGCCTCTCCTGAGCCTATAGATAAAAAGGCATTACAGGATTTGGTTCATAATACTCAGCAGGTTAGCAATCATTTTCTTCTGTGTGGTTATGATGCATTGGAGGCTTCATGTAGGGCAGCTATGACAGGGGCTGTTATCCGTAGTCATGCTTGGTTAAAAGAACAGCCACTGCCGGATCATGTTAAAGTAAAGCTCCTGGACGCACCTCTGGATAAACAGAAGCTTTTTGGTGCTAATGCTCAGGATGTGGTGTTGAAGTCTATTGAGAAGGCAAAATCAGTACAGACAGTAAAGGATTTCCTCCAGGTTCAGCCACCCAGTTTCAGCAGGAATTGGCCTTCAAAGAATTGGTCCTTGCCAGACTCCGACAAGTTTCAAAGGGGAAAGAACAGGCGTGCACGAGGTAGAGGGCAATACCAAGGCTCCTACAGGGGCCACCAATGGCAACCTCAAAATCATAGAAGTGGCACAGGTAGTTCACCTGCACCACAGGGACAATCACAATGACTTACCTTTCACTCCGCCTACCAAGGCTCAAAGAGAAGCACCTCTAGGCGGAAAATTATCTTTATTCTCAGAAAACTGGCACATTATAACAAAGGACAATTGGATTCTGGACATAATAGACAAAGGTTACAGGTTCCACTTCCATACCTTACCAACAGGACAAGGCATGCCAAACCTGCCACAAAATCAAAGGGCAGAGGCACTCACTGAAGTCTCAAAGCTGTTACAAATAAAAGCAATAGAGAAGGCTCCTCCTCAGGAACAAGGCCAGGGATTTTATTCAAGACTGTTCCTTGTTCCAACAAAAGAAAAACAATGGAGGCCTATACTGGACTTGTCCGTTCTAAATACTTTTCTCATGGTGCCAAAATTCAAGATGCTGACATTACAGCAACTTCTTCCCAGGCTGGGCAAGGGGTCTTGGCTGGTTACTCTGGACCTCAAGGAGGCATACCTGCATGTCCCTATCAGACACAGTTGCAGAAGATACCTCACATTTCTTGCAGGAACAGAGCACTATCAATTCTCAGCATTGCCGTTTGGCTTATCTACTGCGCCCAGAGGATTCACAAAATGCCTGGCATCAGTAGTGGCACATTGCAGAATCCAGGGGATTCAAATATACCCTTACCTGGACGACTGCTTCATACAAGCAGACAGCAAACAAACCTTGATAAAACACTTGGATTACGTCATTCATTTGCTGCAGGCTTTGGGATACACAGTCAACATTCAAAAATCAAGACTACTGCCATCCCAAGAGATTATTTTTCTAGGAGCAAAGCTGGACACACAGCTGCAAATGGCTTTCTCCTCAGAGGAGAAACAAAAGCATTTAACAGATTACTTCAAAAGCCTAGCAAAACTAACCCACCTGACCGCAAGGAAGACCCTGCAGGCCCTGGGGTTCATGGCATCTTGCATTCTTCTAATCCCTCTGGCAAGACTGCACATGAGAAAGCTGCAGTGGTACCTAAAAAGGTTGTGATCTCAACACCGCCACAACCTAGAAGACATAATACCACTCATACCATGCCTGCAAAGGGAATTTTTGTGGTGGGCTCAAGCAAGTCACTTAAATGAAGGCATGCCTTTCAACAAAGCTCCAACAAGTCAAACTATTACAACAGACGCCTCAGACCATGGATGGGGGGCGCACATGGATGGCAGATGCATTCAAGGGCAATGGACTCCCATGGAAATGCATCAGCACATAAACCAAAAAGAGATGTTGGCAGTGATGCATGCAATAGAAGCCTTTGGAAAATCTCTTCAGCAAGGTCATCTGCTAATAAGGACAGACAACACCACTGTCATGTGGTACATAAACAAACAAGGGGGCACGCATTCCTACCCCCTCTGCAGACTAACAATGACTCTATGGGGAAAAGTCCCTGAAACTGAACATCTATTTGCAATCCCAGTTTGTTCCGGGCAAGGACAATGTTCTGGCAGACTGGTTGAGCAGAAATTTCTTGGATCCACACGAATGGATGCTACACCCACGCATTTTCTCACAAATTACAACTGCATGGGGAAGACCAGACATAGACCTCTTTGCATCTCATCTCAATCATCACCTTGAAAGGTTCTGCACAAGGATACACCATCCTCTAGCCTGGAGAACGGATGCTCTTTCCTTCAGCTGGAATGTCCTAACAATTTATGCATTCCCTCCTCTACCTTTACTCACCAAGGTGTTACTAGAGATCAAGGCAGAACAACCGAGAGGAATCTTGATAGCTCCAGACTAGCCAAGGCAACACTGGGTATCCATTGCTACTGAGCATAACTCACACCAAACCGTGGCCCTTGCCTCAATGGCCTCTGCTCCTGTCTCAACACAGTTACAGGACTGTTCATCAGAACCTGCAAACCTTGAAGCTGACAGCTTGGAGGGTTCCATGACTGTGGCCCATGACTCCCTCTCCGAAAAAGTTCAGGAAATCTTGCTGGAGGCACGCAGACCTTCCACCAGAAAAACCTATTCGGCCAAATGGAAGAGATTCATCATCTGGAATGTCAGCATGGGCCGGGATGCATCACTGATGAACATACCTCAGATATTAGAGTACTTGGCAGAAATGCTTCACAGTGGCCTCATACTCTTACATCAAAATCCACGCTTCAGCTATCTCAGCACATTACAACTGTGATCCACCTGTGTTCTCGCATCCCTTGCTAAGACAGTTTTTAAGAGGAATAAAGAATATCAAACCTCCAAGGAAACCACCAGTTCCTGCATGGGACCTCAAATACGTCTTGGAAAAATTAACTCTTCCTCCTTTTGAGCCAGCAGCATCTTCAGAAATGCAATTTCTCTCTTGGAAAATGGTGTTCCTGTTGGCAGTCACTTCAGCAAGAAGAGTCTCGGAGATACAGGCCCTCATGGCAGTTCCTCCTTTTCTCATCTTTCATCAGGACAGTTTCTCTTAGGACCAATCCTTCATTCATGCCTAAGGTGATATCCAAAGTGTCTCTAAACCAAGCAATCCATCTGCCTACCTTCTTTCCTAACCCTCAAAATAAAGGGGAAAAGCTGCTGCATACTTTAGACATTCACAGACAACTGCGCTACTACTTGGACAGAACAAAGATCACCAGGAAGTCTGACCAACTGTTTGTAGCCTATGCTGCTGGAGCGCAAGGAAAAGCAGTCACCAAGCAAACTGTTTCAAAATGAATTGGACACTGCATCAGATTCTGTTACTCTTTCCATTGCAAAAGTGTGCCAGCTAATATTAGACCGCACTCCACCAGAGCTATGGCCACATCAACAGCCTTTCTAAGAGGAGTGGCTACAAAAGATATTCTAGAGGCTGCTACATGGAGCTCCATGCATACATTTACCAAACACTACAACCTGCCATTATACGCCAGATCCCGAGCAGGCTTTGCTTCGGCAGTCCTGCAGGGCCTTCTAGCTACACCATCTCTTGCTTAGTCCTACCACCCCCAGCTTCGCTATGGTATTCAACCCATATGTGAGGACTGCAGTTGCATTCTTGAAGGACATAGTACAGTTTTGTACCTACCATAAATGTAGATGTCCGATAGATATGCAACTGCAGTCAGGTTTTCCCTCCCTCCTACCCTTCTGTTTTCCCTTTGGGTCCTTTCTCCCCTTACCTATCTGCTGGGGTTCTATGTCATGGTGTATCTGTTTATTACTGTTGTGCATGTCTGTTTATCCATTCACAGAATTTAGCCTTCCTTGGAGGGCACCTGGCATCTGGGGCAAGAAACACTGAAGAAGATGGCGTCGACGGATGCCTTTATACTCCAGCCGTTCTGATGTCGGGGAGGAGGCGACATCGGCCGACTTCGGACCCAGACTTTGGAATCTGGCCGACCGAGGGCTGCCTGAGGCAGGCCAAACCATATGTCAGGACTGCAGTTGCATATCTATCGAACATCTACATTTATGGTAGGTACAAAACTGTACTTTCTTTGGGAAACCCTACCAGCGCTTGTGAAAGGAGGCCCGACTGTCCTACTCTGGAGGCACTCGGGGGTCGCTTATCTTTGTATCAAGATGCCTGGCTAGAAATGACAAATGGGGTACAAAGCATAATATCCAGAGGATGTTTTATTCACTTTGCCACTCCACCTCCCCCTTGACATCCCACCCAGTTGCAGGGAACAAGCAACACTAGAGGTCCAAAGTTTGCTACAAAAGACTCATCCAACCGGTCCCAGCAGACCAGATAGGATCCGGAAATTAGTCGAGATTCTTTTTGGTTCCAAAAAAGACAGGGGACTGGAGACTTAATTTGGACCTCAGCAGACTAAACAGATCCGTCAAGAAGAAGTTCTGGATGGTCACGCTAGAGTCAGTACTCCCTTTTGTAGAGAAAGACACTTGGATGTGCTCAGTAGATCTCCAGGATGTGTACTGCCACACAAAAATGGCCAGACCATCTGGGGATCATCTGCACTTCCGGCTGGGAGCCAATCACTACCAGTTTCGAGACCTGCCCTTTGGTCACACTACAGCCTCCAGAATCTTCACCAAATGTATGGCAGTGGTCACGACTCACCTGAAGGGTTTGGAATTCCAGGTGTTTCCATACCTAGACGATTGGCTCCTCACAGCTACCACCAGACATTAGCTTATACAAGCCAAGGACACCACACTTATCTTTGCAATCAACTAGGGATTACCATAAACTCTGAAAAATCTACCTTGTTGCCATTGCAACATATCGTTTTTATTGCAGCAGATTTGGACACCACCACTTTAAAACTTCCTATAGAAAGGATATCAATACTTCGTCAGGAAATTCTCAGTCTCATTTCCAGAGACATGGTGCTAGCCTCAGAAGTGCTAAAATTGTTGGGTATGATGGCAGCTGCAGTAATAGCAATCCCATTGGGTCGTATGGACATGCGGATTCTACAACGGCTTCTGTTCATGCAATGGTCTTAAGAGCTCCCAATGTCACGTCATTATTCTAATAAACACATGCAAAAAGGATCTTCGGTGGTGGCTGACCTCTCCAAGTAACGTTAGGTCGTCCTTTTATCCTACTCTCTCCATCTGCCACTGTGACCACGGATGCTTCTCTGATCAGGTGGGGGGGGGCTTTTCAGGGAAGAACAGCCCAAGGCACATGGTCCAAACAAGACAGACAGCTGCATATCATTGTCCTGGAGAGGAGCGGTACTCTTAGCATTGCATTACTTTCAGGACTCTCTTCCTCTGGGGACATTTGCGATTCATGTGGACATGTCGGTGGTCTGGTATATAAACAAACCAGGAAGAACAAGGTCCTGTGCCCTTTGTCGAGAGGCCCTAAGAGTATGGCAGTGGGCTACATCCACCCAGCGCTTTCTGATAACAGTGCACATCCCGGGGAAATCCAATGTGATTGCAGATAAACTGAGCAGGGCAATTTTGTTGCTTCACGAGTGGTCCCTCAAAGAAATAGCGGAAAGAATATTCTGCAAATGGGGCCAGCCTTGCTGCGATCTCTCTGCATCCCCCATGAACACAAAATGCAGAAGCTACTTTGCCCTGATTCCCCCTCCGGGAGATTCTTGAAGGGACGCACTCGTACACGATTGGCTTCTGGGTCCCCTTTATGCATTTCCACCAATTCCCCTGATACCCAAAGTATTACAGAAAGCCAAAGCCCTGGGAATGACCATCACTCCAATAGCTCCTCAGTGGTCTCATCAGATTTGATTCCCCTTCCTTCGACCTCATCTGTTGGAAGAGCCTTGGATTCTAGACCCAGTTCCAGACCTTCTGATGTACTCATGGGGGGGCTCTTCATCCCTCCGTTCAGTCCCTAAAATTGACAGCTTGGCTGCTCCAATTCCAAACCTAGCCAGCTTCTATAACCTCTCAAACGAAATTCAACATATCTTAATATCTTCTCATAAATCCTCCTACTAGAAAGTTGTACCTCAGCTAATGGAAGGGATTTTCCATATGGGCATCTCCGAATAACATTGACCCTTACCAAGCCTCTATTTTCTCTATATTAGAATTTTTGACTGCTTTTCTGCAAAGGAGTGGCGGCTGCTACAGTTCGTGTGCAGCTTGCTGCCATCTCTAATTTTCATCTTGGCACTGAAGGCTTTAACATAATGTCAAAAGGAAAGGAATTCACCCTGGGGATCATGTCAGTTGCCCTGCTAGACAGGGGTCCAGGGAAGTAAATAGTGTGGGAAGAAACAGCCAGGGAATTGTTATGGCTAGGCTTGTATAGGCCCTAGGGCTGATAGCCTAGTACCAACCTATGAACAAGCTATCCATTGCCTTTCTCAAAGGGACTTTCCACCTTAGACCACCAGTTAAATCCCCTTAAACCCCCTGGAACCTAAACTTTATGCTCTCGCACATTATTCTCCCACTGTTTGAGTCAGCTGTCTTGTGATTTGAAATTTTTGTTTTGGAAACTATCTTTTTAGTAGCCATCGCGTCTGCTCGAAGAGTCTCAACTACAAAACTTGTCCATGAAACCTCCATGTTTGGTTTTACATACTGACAGTTTC